>NW_026947491.1:6167200-6794700 GCF_034190915.1 Cavia porcellus | reverse complement strand
AAGAGACGGTGGGCGTGGTGCGCGTGCGCAAAGGGGCTGCGGCCATGCGCAGAAGGCGCTAGGGTAGGTTTGCGCGGGGGCACTGCGCATGCGGGGAGATGGCGGGCCAGGCGACCTGAGCGCCGCGGGTCGCCGTGTTTCCCTCGCGCCAGCGGCGGGAGCGCTCAGGCTTGTGAGGCGACGGCCGAAGCGGCTTCTCCGTGCGGCTCCCGCACTCCCCCGAGCCGACCGCGGGTGGATCCGCTGCGTTCCGCGCACCCGGGCCCTGGCGCTCGACGCGGCGGAAGGCGGGAGAGCCCGCGGGACGCGGGGAGCGCGGGGCGGCCGGCGTCATGAGCCAGCAGCGGCCGGCGCGGAGACTGCCCAGCCTCCTGGTGGACCCGGCGGAGGAGACTGTGCGCCGCCGCTGCCGCGACCCCATCAACGTGGACAGCCTGCTGGTAAGCGGCGGGCGTCACGTGCGGCCCGCGCGCTCCCGCCACCTGCTCGCAGGCGCAGGCGCGAGGCCGCCGCTCCCGAGTTGCAGAGCTCGCGCGGGTCGCGCTGCTAGGCAGTGCGTCCGCCGGGCGTCCCGATGCTCTCTCCAAGCTCGCGATCGTCCCCTGCCACCTCCTGTTCTGTGTTCCCCGCCAACTGCAGCTCCTCCCCCATGAGCCCATTCTTTTTCTGTGATGCCTCTCCCACTTTTTTACCCTTGAGAGAGTCTTGCTGTAGATTAGGTTGCTTTTTTTCTTTTTTTGTTCTCTCTCTTTTTTTTTTTTTTTTGTACCAGAAATCTAACTCAGGATCTCACACTAGCTAGACAGGCACTGTGCCGCTGAGTTATATCTGCAACTAAGCAGCCCTCTGAATTCACTGTGTGGGGCAGGTTGGTCTTGAACTAAAGGCAATCCTTCTGCCTCAGCTTTCTGAGTGCTGGGATCACAGGTGCACTCCTCACACCTGGCCTGATGATCGTTACATTTTTATCATTGTCAGAGTCAGAGTATTGAGTGGGAAGTAGTTTGTGCATGGCTATATAGTAAGTGGAGAAGCCCATGGCGGACGTCAGAATGTGTGACTCCAGATGATAAATTTTGACTAAACTGCATCCTGACTCCAGCCCTTAAAAGTCTCTGTCCACTCCCACTGGTAGTATTTCTTTCTCCTGTACAACCAGACCTGTGAAGAAAGTGGGCTGGGGATATAGCTCATTGGTACAGCACCTGCCTGGCAAGTGTGAGGTCCTAAATTTGATACCTGGTTAAAAAAAATTTCCTGCTTGTTCACTTTTCCTTACCACTCAACCCTCATGGTGGGAGACTTCTGCCTTGGCACATCTGTAGGAGTGTGCCTCTGAGGTCCCAGCTCTGGTGTCAGTTCCAGCAGCTGATTCACTGCTGCCTTTCTGTACCCTGGGTGACAGCTTTTGCAGCAAACTCTGACCCTGGCTGCCTTTGACTGCAGGTACTGTGGTGTTCCATCTGCCTGTCTGACCTCTCACCCTCCTCCCCTTCCCCTTCCTGACACTTGTGTGTCATTCTGGGTTCTTTTCCACCGCATTCCCACCTCGTTCATATGGGAGACCATCTAGTAGCCCGTGATTTCTGTGACCAGATGTAGGTACCGTCCTTACTTAGGCCGCAGTTGATATCCAGATACGTCATCTTCTGCCAAGCAGTCACCAGCCTTTCTCTGTCCACTTCTGTGGTGAGGCACCCCATCGAGGGTCCTAGGCTTTGTCTTTCCTCCTTTCCAGTCTGCTCGCCAAGCTCCAGGTCTGAGAAAGGTGAATCAGCAGCCCTGCCTTGGACCCTGGGCCTTCCTGGCCAGCTTTGCCGCTCGCTGTCTCGTCCCAGCTCTCCACACGTGCTCTGCCTGTGACTGATCCGGTTTCAAAGCGTGTTTCTACTTTCTGAAAGGGAAACCATCACAGAGGATCATGGCGGAGCCAGGGCCCTCTGCTGCCGCTGCTACAGAGTGGCAGAAAGAGCTTCAGGAATACCAGGCAGCCGAGGGAAATTTGAAGAATTAAATCTCCTGTTCAGCCTGAAAATGATGGGTGATCTCCTGTTCACTCTTGCCATTTTGCCTGTCAGAGCCCAACAGTGTTAAACTCCAGTCCAGACCAGCTGGTGTTACAGGGTCCCGGAAGCCAGGGTTAAGGCACCAGAACTGGTGGAAGTCTGGCTTGCAGAGTGGTCTCCTCTCACCCACAGTATGTTTGTAACTCGGCATTTGGCTGACAGAACCTGTTGCTCACCCACAGTGTGTTTCTGTTTCTTTTTTTTTTTTAAATAGTTACTTTTTTTTTTTTTTTTGTCTTTTTCCTTTTTATTGGTACTGGGGATCGAACTCATGACTGCCTGCTTGCAAGGCAGGCACTTATGCCGCTGAGCTAAATCCCCAGCCCCCACAGTGTGTTTCTAACTCGGCATTTGGCTGACAGAACCTTTTGGCATCTCCTTGTGTGCTAGGGATATAGTAGAAAACTCCTGGTCTCAGCTGGCCCTGGCTTAGCTCTTCTGAACTATTTATAGCTTCTAGCTGTTCCATATTGCTACTTTTTCTTTTTTTAATTCTAGGTTATCCCACCAGCGTTTTCTGAGTCTGGGTTGAGCTGCCCACATGTCTGTGCTGTGGAGCTGACCGTCTCTCCACCTAGGTGTTTCCATGTTTCTCTGTAGTGCTCTGGGTCCACATTTGGCTACTTGTCTGCGGAAACTTCCCTGACCTCAGGACAGGCTAGGCAGGGGCTCACTGTCCTCAATGCTCTCTGTCAGCCAGAGCCACCTTGGCAGGTCCCCAAGGACTGCTGCTCACCAGCTCTGTCCTCTCACCTTGTCCAGTTGCGGGGTGAACAGAGCGGACACTCTGTAGGTGCCTAAGTATGCATTTCCTTCCTTGAAAAATGGGCCGGAGGATGAACTTCTGCCTCAGTGCTCTGAACCAGCGAAGACATTTTAATAAGCTGCTGGTATGCAGAGGTCAGGTGCGGATCCCACAGTTTCCTGGAAGCTGCCCAGCACATTGGCCAAGGTCTTGAGCGGGCAGAAGATGGAATTGGTGGGCGTTTTGGGGTTCAGCTTACATGGGAGAGGGGCGGAGACTGGCAGGAGGAGGCTACGGATAGTGCTGCTCTGCACCTGGCAGTGGCACCAAGAGGCCACGAGGACATAGCATTAGACACTATGGAGCAGTGCTTCAGATGGTTGCCCCCAAAGCTCAGCTTGTATTTTATTTTGTTTTATTTTTCTTTCATCATTAAAGAAACTACTGGGTCGCTGAGGCTTGAGTTGCAGGTTCAAGGGCGAAGGGTGGCCTGCTGTCCCATGGGCGTAGCTGGGGGCCAGGCATTGCCGGACTCCGTCTTCATTCTATGGCGAGCAGGAGACAAAGATAGAGGGAGAGGGGAGATCACACAAGGGGGAGAAAGAAGGCATGTGGCCGGAGCCTGTTTCCCACATGTCGGTGCCGCCTCTCTGCAGCGACAGCAAAGCTGGGAGAACTCCAGCCCCTCCATGGTGTCACTGCCGGCTCAGCAGCCACTGTGTGGAGGAGAGGGAACCGCAACCCCAAGCGTGGCGTGTGTGGCTGGGCTTCCCTGCTGCATTTATTTTATTTTATTTTTTATTTTTATTTTTTTTAAAAAGCCAGTCTAATTTAGCAGTGGGGGGTGGTATACCAACTTTAGTGACACTAATGTTAATAAGTTCTGATAACCCACTGCCATCGGACCAGCCCCCTGCTGCATTTAAAGGGTTTGCCTTTTGGGGTTTTGTGGGAGCCCTGCCGTGTGAGGCAGCCCTCACCACCGACTCCATTAGGAGAGGGGGTACATGTGGGCGGTAGTCCTAGTTGCTTTTTGCCTGTCCCTCTAGCCATGATGGGGCTCCTTGGGGCTCCCCTGCTGAAGGGCCAGCACTGCCAGTGGGCCGCGGCCCCCCAGCGGCTCTCCGCTGAGTCCTGTGTGGAGGTGACTTGCTACAGACACTGGCGTCTGCCACAGCTGCTGCAGAGCTGGGGATGGTGCACCCGGCCCCTTATCACCTGACAAATCCAGCCATAGTCCTCCCTGTTTGCAGGCCCAGCCACTGATGCGGCTGCAGGTGGCTGCTAAAGGCACACCTGGAGGTTTGCACTCCCAAACCTTTGCTTCACTCCCGCACTGGAATCCTGCCTTCTCCTCCTTCCTGTGATTCACTGTTCAGACAGGGGCTGCACCCCAGCTGGGGACACCTGCTCAGAGTCTCCTCGCGGAGCCACCTGTGCTGAGCAGCGCTCCTGTACCAGGTCGGAGCCTGCGCCGAGCACACCTGGCCACAGGTGCCAGGCATTCGTGAGAGTCCATTACTTCTAGCTTCGTGGGGCAGCGTTATTCTCTATACCAGCCGCTTACACTGACTAGTGCTCGTGAAGCAGCCGGCAGAGTGGTGAGGAGGACTGCCGGCCCTGCCCGTCCTGCCCGCCCTGCGTGGTTCAGGCCTTGAAAAGACGTCTTTCCGCTTCTCCCGCCAAGCGGTGTCTCAGGAACACCACTTCCCCTGTGTGCTTCCCAGTGTTAGAAACGCTGCTGTTTCATATTCCTGGTAATGGCAGTGTGCCCCTGACTGTTGGTTGGTCTTGAACATGCCGAAGCCCTTACATTACAGAGGACAACACTGTTCAGGTGCATTGTTCTTCTATTACTAAGCGAAATTTACCTTTTTGTTTTTTTCAGCCATCGAAGATCAGGATTAATTTAGAAGATAATGTACAGTATGTGTCTATGAGAAGTAAGTGGATTCCTGACTGGGTTTTAGGTTTTATGGTTTGAAGGAAAGATTGCTAAAATTATTTGAAATATACATGGAGTATTAAAACACCTTCTTTTCCATTCATCGGTTGATACGGAAAATGTGGGTTTTTAAACAGTGGACTACTACTCAGCCATAAAGAAGGATAAACAAGATATTTCTAGGTAAATGAGCACACCTTGAGGCCATACTCTTAAGTAAAATAAATGGGATACACATGTAAATACTGCTTGTTTCTTTGGTGTGAAGAACTTAGTGTAAATAAGAACCAAAATGTACAATAGATGTTGTGAAATAGAAAATGTTCAAATGGGAAGTGGGATGGGGCAGGGGAAAAGAAGAGAGGAAAAAGAACAAGAATAGAAGAAAAAATAGAAACAAAGCTTTGTAAATGAGAGGGGAAAGGAGTTGAAGGGAAAGGCATGGAGGGGGAAGTCAGATAGACCACGTGCAGGCCAGGTGTAAGGGCACACTCTTACAATCCTACCACTCAGGAGGCTGAGGCAGGAGGATCACTACGAATTTGAGGCCAGCCTGAACTGAATGGCAAAATCAATCTCAAAGGGGCTGGGGATTTAGCTCAGCAGCACAAGCTCCTGCCTGGCATGCACAAGGTTATGAGTTCAGTCCCCAGTACAAAAGCAAGACCAAGATCGATCTCAAAAATAGTAATAGTAATTATATAATGCACAGGTACAAATTCCATATGAAAATTTTATATATATGCCTAAATGTACCAATAAACCTAAAAATTAAATTACACACAAGGCGATGATTATCGGCATAAAGTAACCATTTGTCTGTTACAATGAACTGCAAAGTTTGAACTTTAAGCAGCGAGTCTTGTGATTGGATGAGGAGCACAAGTGGCAATTTCTCCTCCTTGCTTTAGAAAGTGTCACCCGAAACCCTATGAGCCGTACCTTCTGGGTATGGCCGAGCCCCGAGCAGCAGGGGCTGGGAGCAGCGAGGGGGAGTCCAGGACTGGGGCTCCCGGCTCACATGGCACCACTGACCTGCTGTGACGCGTGGGACGTGCGGCATCAGTGTTGGCGTCGGGCAGCTCCTAGAGGAGGGCTGCGGGGAACCCACCTGTGCCTAGGGCCCCCTGCTAGGTCACCTGCTTCATCCTTGCATTGACGGCAGCTTGGTGGTCAGTGCCAGGACCCCTTCCCGGGGCACCCTGCATGCTGTGAGTAGTGCACCCACACTAGTGCACTGTGAAAAAGAGTGGCAGCCTGGGAATGCCCATAACCCGAGCCTGTTAGTGACAGTGTAACCAGGTGTGCTCTGTGCGGGCAGCATTTCTCATTTGATGACTTCCAAGGTTGGTTGTGGAATTTTCTACTTCAAGACTGACACACCTAGTTCAGCTCTGCACAGGAACAGACGTCAAAACCAGGCATGGTGGCACATGCCTGTCATCGCAGCACTCAGGAAAACAAGGCAGGAGAATCGCTATGAGTGTGAGGCCAGCCTGGGCTACATAGTGATTTCAAAGGCAGCCCCAAGGCTCCATGGCAAATCCTTGTCTCTAAATTTTTTTAAAAAACGAGCAGACATTCCCTGGAAGCATTGACCTCAAAGAATGTGTGCTTCTGTGCTAGGGCACCGCAGGGCTTTACCCAAGGCTGCCCCTGCTGTGGGTGTAACAGGCCTTTCCGAAGCCCCTACCTGCCATGCTTGAGAGAAAAGGAGGAGAAATGGGATGTTTAGGCTCTGTCGAGAGGTAGATTTACGGTGCAGGCCTGGGAAAGAGGAGAACGGTGGTGTTGGTGCAGATTGGGGTGCCGCTGTACCGGGTGCACCTGACACCTGCGTCTCCACCATCCCCTAGCAGGTGCGCTCAGCTGCTCAGGTTTACCTCAGGACCAACCAGGCTCCGGGTAGCATGCGGAGTGCCTGCAGATACTCCCATGCTGCTGAGCCCGCAGCTCTTGAGAGCAGCGGAGCAGCTGCTGACCTATCAGGAGTGCCGCCCGAGGCGCCGCAGTTAGCCTTAGTGCCTGGCGAGGGGCGTCCTGCATGCTGCGTGCTCAGGAGAGCGCCCCCTGTCGGGATTCCCTGGTGAGAGGGCGGCTTCTGCATCGGTGCCCGCACCTCCAAGACGGTTGGTTTGGGTTCTTTACAAATCTTCCTCCAACAGGGTCCCACTTGCAACAGGGCTAGAAATATAAAATAATAGCGAGGCCCTTTTCCCCTAAGATGCGTGGGGTTTAACTTAAAGACCAAGGACAAAGTTTAATTTGCAAACCATATCACGTCCTGGCCTGCAGAGGGCGTCTACATGGTGCCGGGACGCAGGCCTGGGGGTCTGCCGCACGGCACTAAACTGAGCGCTCCTGGACATCCTGGCCTCCTGCTCCAGGGGAAATGCATGATTATGTACGTGAGTGGCAGATGTGACTTACACTTCACAAATGTGTTTATTCTGTTTCCCAGAAGCACTAAAAGTGAAGAGACCGCGTTTCGACGTGTCGCTAGTGTATCTAACTCGGAGGTTTATGGATCTTGTCAGATCCGCGCCCGGGGGCATCCTGGACCTAAACCGGGTGGCTAGCAAGCTGGGTGTGCGGAAGCGCAGGGTGTACGACATCACCAACGTGCTGGACGGCATTGCCCTGGTGGAGAAGAAATCCAAGAACCACATCCGCTGGATGTGAGTCACTGGCGCGTCACGTGACAGTGCTGTACTCTTTCCAGTCCAGGCGTTAGCAGTGTTAGTCGGGTGTGAGTCCCGCCAGGAAGGATCTTTTTGCCTTGTCCCACAAAGGACTTGATTTTTTCCCCCTTTCTCAGAACTGAACGGGAGACATAGAGGTAGAAAGTGTCTTCTGTGGTTCCATTTGTAAGTGGAGAAGGGCAGGGCCGGCCAGGTGGAAGCCTACACGGTCATGTCCCAAGACCAAACTGTGTGAGAGCGTGGGTCTCACCTAGCACCTGTGCCCTTGGGTTTTCTCAGATTGCCCTCTGAGTCACTAGTGTGCACTGGATCTGCAGGCGAGGTGTCACAGTACATGCCTGACATCCCAGCACTCAGGAGGCTGAGGCAGAATTGCTTCGTGAGTTCCAAGCCAACCTACATAACAAGACCCTGTCTCAGAAAAACCAAAAGAAAAATGAACGAAAGAGCAGTGATTATAGCGTTCTAATGGGAAAGAACATGCCCAGTGTGAGAGGTGACTGCCCCCAGCACCTTAGCAGAGGCTCTGTGCCCCGCTCTAGGCACAGCTGCGGCTCATGTCGCATGGCCACGCCTCAGGGCACTTCTGTCCCCACAGAGGGTCCGACCTGAACAGCTTTGCCACGGTGCCTCAGCAGAAGCAGCTGCAGCAGGAGCTGTCGGACCTGTCCGCCATGGAGGACGCTTTGGATGAGCTCATCAAGGACTGCGCTCAGCAGCTGTTTGAGTTAACAGACGACAAAGAGAATGAAAGATATCCTTTAAATCTCTGTGTCCCTCTGCTTACTGAGGCAGGGTCTCACTGTGTAGCCCAGGCTGGCCTTGAGCTCAGCGATTCTCCTGCCTCAGTCTCCCAAGTGCTGGGATGACATGTGTGGCACCACGGCTCATTAAGCTATAGGATCAGCTTGGGAATGTAGTCTGTGTAGTCACAGGATAAATCTGGCCTCTGAGTAAGTAAGGTCTTGTGGTCCAGTCGCAGGCACTCGCTGTGCTGCACCTTGGGGTTATGTTCTGTGCGCAGCAGGCATAAGGCCAGGCCAATCTTTCCCTGTAGAACAGCAAAGTGCATGCTCACTGCGCTCTTCAGACTGTAGAGACGGTGATCATAAAGGCAGTGAAATAATTGTGGGTTTGGTGAAAATCATTGCTTCCCCACTCTTCAAAATAGTTTGTTTCTGAAGCAGTAAGAATTGCCGTCAAGGTGGTACCTGAGATGCTGTCCACACCCCTGGTGACTCAGGCCAGTCCTGCCCCAGACCCAGTGTCCAGGACCATGAGAGCCTGGTCCTGTGCTAACCATCTTTCTCCTGGGCCCTGACCTTTACCCCGGAAGGAAAAGACATCCATTTCCTGTAGGTAACAACAGCTGCTCCAGCGTGCAGAAACCGAGCAGCTGTGGGTGCCTAGCATGCTTTCCGTTTCACCTTGACTGTCACCCTCACCTGCTGTCTTCATAGCTGGTGAGCCTTGCTGACTCAGTGCAGGTGACAGAACCCAGAGTGACCGTATTCATGCCAGGCTGTCACCAACAATGCACTGTTCCATGTTCCAGGTCCCCTCCACAGCAGTGCAGCCCTTCCCACAATGCAGTCAGTGGAAAGCAGACGCAAGTCCATGTGCTTGCCCCTGCAGCTGGACACAGTATACATAAAACAGAGGGAACAGTAGTGGTCCCTGCTCACAAGTCCTGCGTGTCCCCAGAGGCCAGAGCAGGAGGGTCAAGAATGAAAGCCCAGCTGGGCAGCTGCTTCTTCTTGAGGCCCAGTCTCCACATAGGAAGGGCTGGGTTCAGCCCCCACAACCACTAAAAGACACTGATGAGGTCCCGAGGGAGATTCAGCAGCACAGAGTGAGAGGTGTTCAGATTGGGGTGGAAGATGATTTTAAGGAGGAGAATCTGTGGCTATAGGACTATCCTAAAGACTCTCTCTGCGTTTGCCTCCTTTTGGGGATTAGGGAGATGGCAGGTCTGTCAGAACTGCAGGCATATTCTGGAGCTCCAGGGCAGGCTCTCACTGACCCGGCAGAGGTGCACTGGGCACAGCTGCCCAGCCATGTGTGGGGTGGAGCTCTGGGCTACATGCATGGCCCCAGATGGGGCAGCCAATGTCTCCCCAAGTGTGTGTGGTGACTTGGACTCTGGGAACACTTTTCTCCAGAAATCATCACAGCCACAGCAGGGTGTGCACAGGTGTGAGAGCTCCTCTGAGGAGATTGTTTACACCCACGCCCCAGCCCGCTTAGACCCTTGACTGGACTCACGCTGGCCTACGTCACGTACCAGGACATCCACAGCATCCGGGCCTTCCACGAACAGATCGTCATTGCGGTAAAGGCCCCAGAGGAGACCAGGCTGGACGTCCCGTCACCCCGAGAGGTGAGTGACCCCACGTGTCCTGGGGAATGACTGGGAGCCCAGGGTGTGTGGGTGTCTGCAAGGATCCTGGTGCTGCAGCTCCGGTGAGGCAGGGTACACTGGCTTCAGAGAGGTCAGTGTCCTGAGGCCTCTCGGGGAGCGGGTGGATGAGGCCATTCCAGGCTTTGCTGCTCTGCAGCGCTCAGCAGTGGTTGGCAGGCACAGTGTCCCCTTTGGACAGGCCCTAGGGCTGTCCATAGTGGAGCTCTCCTGTCCCTACCTGGATTAGGGGTGCAGCAAAGGTGATGAGTGCATTGGGGACCCTTAGGTGTCAGCTCTTCAGTTACCTTACTTTCCTGGAGTACTAAGGATTAAACTCAGGGTTTTGCACACATGAGGCAAGCTCCACGCTACTGAACTGTGTCCCAAGCCCCTTGGGAGTTTTATTTTGAGACAGAGTGTTGTTAAGTTGCCCGGGCAGGCCTGATTCAGCCTCTGTAGGACTGAGATGACAGGCGTGTGGTGCCCTGTCAGGGTGACATGGGGATGATGGTATCTGCAGTCCAGCCTAGCCAGATTGCTGGGAGAGGTTGGACCTGGGCAGGGTGACCCAGGACGCAGGAGCCATAATGAGAGCTGCTCCTGGGCACCTGGCCTCCCTCAGGCTTTGTCCTGGGAGCAGTGTCAAGGAAGATCCAGGGCTTCGCGTGTGCACCCCGTGTACCTGGCCTCTCTGGGCTTCCCCAGACAAGGCCTGCGTGCAGGGTGCTGGCTTCCTCCTCCAGCACAGTCCCCATCCCCATCCCATTGGGCCCAACTGACGCTGCCCCACTGTGTCCCTGCCAGGATGCCATCACTGTGCACATCCGCAGCACCAAGGGGCCCATCGACGTGTACCTGTGTGAGGTGGAGCAGAGCTGCCCAGGTGCTGGAGCATGCCCCAAGCACCCCAAGAAAGGTGACTGCGGAGGGAGGGAAGGAGGGAGGGAGGTGGGGAGACCAGGAGGCATCAGGCCCTGCCTGGTGTCTCTTGGTGGCACTGCCAGCAGGGCCTCTGGCATGAGGAAAGTGGGCCTCCCGCTGCAGGCACATATGTCACCCCACTGTCCCTACCCGTAGAGGAGCCCGATATGCAGCCTGAGGAGACGCTGGAGGCCTGCAGCTGAGCCAAGGGCGGCGTTGAAACGGAGTGTCGACCCCAGCAGGGTGGCATCTGCGAATCTGCCCTGGGAAAGGCAGCTCCGAACAGAGGAGGTTGCTTTAGCAATCGCCCCAGACCTGCGGTGCTGGTCCCTGTCCACAGGAGTCTGCATGTCCCTGAATCGTGTTAGCATCCCAAGGTGGTGGCAGCAGCGCTGTGGCCTCGCCGCTTTAATTTATTAGACTTCGGGGAGGGCGGGCACGGCTTGTCCGCATGCGCCCTGGGTGGGGGGCGGACGCCACCTGGGGCCAGGAGAGAAGCACTTGGAGCACAGCTGGCCAGGCCAGCCGGGCACGGTGACAGGAGCCTGGCCCGTGCTCCTGCGGGCAGCAGTGTCGCGCCTTGGTGGCCTTCCCATCAGCCTCTGCGCCCCCATTGCCCGTCCCCGCTCCTATGCCTCTGCTCTACCTCAGCGGTAAGTCATTTACCACTGTGCCTCAGTTTACTCAGTAGTTACCATTAGACTGTGAGCTCCTTGCGGGACTGTCGTCACCATCCTCATCACCTGACCCCTCCGAAGTGGCACTGAGGGCCTGCGGCTGGGCGCATGGTGACCGCAGCACAGGCAGGGGCCCTTGGGAGCTTCACGGCTCCTGATAACCCCCTCCTGAGGAGGGCTGGACGGTGTACAGAAAGTTTTAAAATAAAGACCAGAAACTACGCAGCTGTGTGCAGTTAGTCCAGCAGCTGTGTCCCAAGCCCAGAGGACCCAGGAGAGCAGAGCTGCGGAAGCCACCTTGGCTCCCGCCTCCCGAGGATGGGACTCCATCTCCAGTGTCAGCTTCTTCGGGGCTGACCCTGCTCCCAACAGCTGCAGGAGTCGAGGGCCAGTGGGCACGCGGGGACCCCTGCACTTGGTCCCCCTGCTCTGCACCCGGAGACGCGTGCTAGGTCTGCGCCCTGCGGCCTGCTCTGAGGGGTGGCCGGCCCAGAGTGCTGTGGCTGAGCTGCCAGCTGCAGGAGCCTCGGGCCAGGCTCATTGTGGGGCAGGAGCCCTTGGCCTCTGCAGCCCACAGCATCGCTGCCTTGAGTGGCTGCTCCTCTACCGGCCATCCGCCCGATTCCTGACTCCGAGGGAGTTGAGGGCTAGCACCCAACCCATGTGCCCAGCTCTGGCTCTTTGGTACCTTGGAATGGAGCAAGTGCAGGCAACTCAAGCCTCCCCGTGTACCCATCGTGCAGCGCAAATAGCCTCATGCCAGACCAGGGCTGGAGAAAGCCATGTTGTGAACTACTCAGGACAGAGCGGCTGACCCAGAAGGCTGAGGCAGGAGGACCACGGGTGTGAGCTCTCCTGCACAAGTTAACGAGACCCTTTAAAAAATAGGAACTGAGTAGAGGAGTCGCTCTGGGAAAAGGCCCTGAGAAGGCTCCAGGAGAGGCTCCAGCACTGCTAAAAAATAAATAAAAGCTTAATGATGACTGAAACTATGTGTTCATACCAGCACGGTAGGGTTCTAACAGGTTTGTGCTGTCATACAGTGAAGAATGGACGGTTACTCTGATTTGTCTTCACTTAGGTAAATTCTGGCTCAGATCGGCACATCACAGCTGATTTCCACAGGCGTGGTGGTGCACACCTGTGATCCCAGCACTGGGGAGGCTGAGGCAGGAAGATTGGGTTGCAAGTTTGACCCCAGCCTCTGCAACTTAGTGACTTAGTGAGACCCTGTCCCAAATGAAAAGGGCTGAGGACGCAGCTCAGTGAGACGGTGGCGTTCACCTTAGTAATGCCAAGTCCATGCCAGGAGACCTCTGTCAGGCTGTGTGAGCTGCAGCTGTAGGGACCTCCTCCACACCCCAAGGTCACGGAGCTCGATGAGGCCCTGGGCTGCGAGGAGGGTAAGGCCCCAGGGTCTTCCTTAATTTGCTGTTATGAGACAGGGTCTTCCCCAGTGGAAGAACTCGTGAGATCTGGACCACACATATGTACATTCAGGGGGCTTGATTTAGGATATTTTAGGGAGAATCGCCAAGAATAGTCTGCTACGGCAGATACAGAAAGTCATGAGGAGTGCTTGAAATAGCACATCTTTCATATGTATACTTCACTTGTACCAGATAAGCTCCTCAACATCTCAGGAAAATACATATACTGTGTTTTAAAAAGAAGCTGGCAATGGTGGTGCCTACCTACAACCCTAGCACTGTGGGAGGCTGAGTCAGGAGGATCCTAAGTTGAAGCAAGTTAGTCCCAAACTGTGAACTGAAAGGGGCTACAGCTTGTGCAAGTGTTGAGGTCAATCTGGCACCACCTAAAAAAAAAAATCGGGGCAGACAGTAAACAGGTGGGAACCAGCCTGCACTAGGAGAGGTTGGCCCACAGCACAGTGCCGGCCTGGCTGCAGCACCCAGCTCGGCTCGACTTTCCACTCCTGCCAGCAGTGCTAGGAGCTGGTAGCCTCCTGGGAGGTGCACTTCGATTTTGGCTTCTGTTTTTTGAGACAGGGTCTCACTGTGCAGTTCAGGCTGGCCTCGAACTCTCAGCAACCCCGCCTCAGCCTCCTGTGTGCTGGTTGCAGATGTGCAACTCCATGCCCAGATTTTAATTAAACTTTTTTAATAGTTACTACAGTATTTGCAGTGTGTGGTTCTAAACTCTCCCTCGGATAGCTGGCACATGTATATATCTTAGTTTTTATGTCCCCTTCTTTCTCCCACCCCATCAGTGACATTTTAAAACACAGTTTAGCCAGGTGTGTGGTGCACACCTGTAATCACAGCAGTCTGGGAAGCTGAGGCAGGAAGATCAAAAGTTTGAACCCAATCTGAGTAACTTAATCAGCCTGTCTCATAGTAAAAATATACTATATGTATATCTACCAGTTCCCCCATAGCAAGCAGATTTATTATTGCAGACATTAATAGGAATGTTTTAATAGTTTATTTAGTTATTTTCAGTGTTGGGAATCGAACTCATGACCTTGCGCTTGCCAGACAGGTGGTGCTATGCCACTGAGCTGTATCCATCCCCAGCCAATATAGTTTGTTTTTTAGAGGAGCTTTAGGTTTACAGAACAATGATGCTAAGCACACAAAGTTCCCATAACCCCCACTTCCTGAGCAGTTTCCCCATTCACATCTTTTGATTCAGGTTTTGGTTTTGGTCCTGCCTGGAGATTGAACTCATGACTTCACGCTGGCCTATGCCCCAATCCTTTTTTATTTTTGTATTTTAATTTTTTTTTATTTTAAAGAGGGTTAAACAGAACAAAGCAGATCAGACGAAAACAATGTAACGCAGGATTTCAAAGCAAGACAACAGGAAATTGTTTCATCACACAATCGATTCTGTAAACTGTTTAGAAGCTCTAGGCGTGTATAAGCCTCTACAAGTGTATACCTATTCTTTCTGTATTAGAAAAAAACAACAAAGCAGATTACTAGAAAAACAAACCAAAAAGAAAAATAACAATAGCAAAGAGCCCAAAATAATAACGCTATGGGCCTTCAAAACAAGGTGGTAGGCACAGAACTAAGGTTGTTATTTTATGCAGTAATATTTTTTATCTACTTTATTTTTTGTTTGTTGAGACAGGGTCTCCCTTAGTATTCCAAACTGGCCTTGAATTTGTGCCAACCTCCTGTCTCAGCCTCTGGTGCTGGGATTTCAGGCATGCACCATCACGCCCAGCCTTGGATTGTTCTGTTCTGTTCTGGGACAAGGACTGCACCAGGCTGCTCAGTAGTCACCGAACGGTGGTGACCAGAACAGAACTGAGGCATGTGTGCGTGGACCGCCACCTCCATGCAGTGCTTCTGTGTTCTGTACCGCGAACACGCACTAGAAAAGTACAAGCTAAAAATGGGTCCTCAGGTGCGCGCGGCCCGCGAGTGCAGGGACCGCGCGAGTGGCCCAGGGAGCCTGAGCAGCGACCCAGCGCTGGGGTGTGACTCTCCGGTGTCGCACACGAAAGAAGACCTCCGCCCTGGACCCGGCCCGACGCTGCGTAGTCTGCGGCCGCTGCTGCGTCACCTGCACCCGCTGTGCGCTGACCCGGGCGCCTCTCGCAGCTCCTCTCCAGCGCCCTCTGCTGACCGCTGCGCGCTGTGCCGTCTGGTGGAGAAAACACTGCACCGCAGCCCCTCGCCCGGCTTCCAGCCAGTTTTGTATCCAGGAGCCCTTTGAGAACCGACCTTTGTCGTCCTTCGCTGAGTGCGCGGCCTTCACCCCAGCGTCTGTCTCTCCCAGGGTGTCGCAGCGGGCAGGCTGCTTCCTGCGCCCGGTGGCTGCCTGCTTGCTTGCCTGCTTGAGAGACTGGATTCCAAACCACATTCCAACCCAGCCCGAGGTGCCTAGTCACAAGCCACACCCACGCCGGCCTGCATCAGTGGCCCCGGCCTATGGCCTATGAGTGTCGCCTAGTGCTCCCTTCACCGTTCTTGGTGCCGCCCGGAGGTGAGGCGAGGCGCCTTCCCTGGGACGGGAGGGACCTCTGCAACACTGCTGGCGGACCTACAGCAAAAGCATGCAGCTAGCTGTCCGTTAAAAGCCCTGAAAGGTTCGCCATCATGTCCTGTAGGGTGACCTTGGCTGCCTCTCTCCCATCAAGAAAGGGTGTAGCCAGGTGCGGTGGTGTGCACCTGTAATCCCAGCACTCTGGGAGGCTGAGGCAGGAGGAACTCAAATTGAAGCCCAGCCTGGGCAACCTAGTTAATACTCTGCCTCAAAGTAAAAAATAAAAAGAAAGGTCTGAGGGTGGAGCTCAGTGCAAAGCCCCCGGGTTCAGTCTCCAGTACCTGGGAGTCGCAGAGACAGAGAGAGGGTCAGTGTTTCCCACCCTTGAATCCAGGCCTGCTTGAAACTTGTGCAGTAGAATGTCAAACATGATGGTCTCACGCCATCATGAAAACGGTCTCTGAAAACGGTCACTTGGGTCTCCATGCAGGGAGCCTCAGTGCTGCGAGGAGCCCGCCCGAAGGATTCACCCCACCAGGTTCTGCCAGGGGCTGCACTTCCTCCTCCAGCCACTGACTGATGAAGTCTCAGGACCGCAGGCCCTGCTGGCTGGACCCTCCCAGCTGCGATGACCCCAGCAGTGGTCCTGGAGCCTCCTCACTGCCTCATCCCGATCCCAGACTTGACAGTCTGTGCAAGTGGTAAAGTGGGTGTTGCCAGCTGCTCCTGTCACCCAGCCACCCAGCTGCTGGGTGTACAATACATTGTTAGACAGCAGCCACTGCTGGATGCAACTACATTGTCACACAGAGACCCAGCCTCTGGGGGTAGGACACTTTGTTACCCACCAACAGTAACTGCAACAAACTGTGAAGGTTCCTAGGCCAGATCTGGCCAGCTCTGTCACCTGTACTGAAATGTGTCCATGTGGCGTCCCCACCGCCACCCTGTCAAGCACCATGAGAAAAAAAATCCAATGCTCCCAAACTTCCCACAAGTTAGTAGTTCTACTTGAGGGACTTTTTAAAAATTACTTCAGGGGGCTGGGGTTTAGCTCAGCAGCATAAGCATCTGCCTGGCAAGCATGAGTTTGATTCCTGGTACCAAAAAAAAAAAAAAAAAAAAAATCCAGATGTGTGTCTTAGATTTCTGCAAAAGTATTAGAGTTCATAAAACAACAGAGCTGAATGCGGTGGTGCCCACCTGCAGCCTGGTACCCGGGAGGCTGAGGCAGAAAGATCACTGTGAATTCAAGGCCAATCTGGCTACATAATGAGTTCAGTCAAATCCACCTAAAATACACAGCAAGTTCCTGTCTCACATGGAGCAAAAAAGCAACGAAGAGACCGAAACCAAGGTCTTTTTTTTTTTTTTTTTTTGATACCAGGGATTGAACTCAGGACCTAGCACTTGCCAGGCAGATGCTTGTACTGCTGAGCTAAATCCCTGGCCCACCAATGTCATTTTAATTTGCATTCCAACGTGAAAAGGAAAGCAGAGAACAATTCACTGTGCCCTTACCACATCCAGGAGGTGGCTGTGCAGGTTCAGCCAGCCTGGAGGTTGGAAGCTCAGAGGAAATAATGGGAAAGTGGAAGTCATCAGGGCTCGGGGAAACCCAGATCCACACCTGTGCTCCCGTCTGTGGCCTGCGGCCTTGCCCGAGTGATCTCATCTCCCGGGCTTTGGTCTCTTCTCTGACGCAGCAGGATGTTCTCAAAGAATTGCCGGTCCAGGGGGCTGCAACAGTGCTTTGTACAGCTTTCAATGAGAGAATGCCTGGTACCTGGCATCCTGGCACTTGGGAGGCTGAGGCAAGAGGGTTGCTGTGAGTTCAAGGCCAGCCTGAACTACACGGCAAGACCCCATCTCAAAAGAAAGAAAAGAACACAGCATTTATTACAGTTTTTTGTTTTTTTAAAGATTGCTTTGTAAAAGCGAAAGAAAAGGCCCTGGTTTCAATTCCCAGTGCAAAAAAAATCCCTGGCAATGATCTGGTGGCTTAGCACAGCCCAGAGGCCAGGACACCTTCCTCTTCCTGAGGTCGTGGTGCCCGAGCTAGCTCACTTGCGGGCAGCAGTGCTCCTCCACCACATCCCACTTTCCAAACAGGCCCGCAGCTGCTTTGCAAAGACCTGGACTGGTTGTCAACAGCAGGTGTCTTTGCCAGGTTCAGTGCCCCACATGGCGGCGGCTCTGAGACACCCTGTGTCCTGTGTCCTTGCCCATTCACAGGACCCCCTTCTCCAGCATAGCCCTCTGAGGAGACAGCACCAGGCAGCCGACCAGGAGCCTCGGGTGGCCTCCCCAGTGCCCCTCAGATAGCTAAGCTGAGCTCCTGATCCCGCCCCCGAGCCCTCTCCTGTCCCTGGCCTCCCGAGCTCAGCCTGGCTGTCACTTCCTTTCTCTAACTTTCTGCAGTCCAAAAGCTCGGGAATGCCCAAGGGACACTCAGAATCTGCAACCAATGCTTCCTCACACAGAAACTTGGGCCAGGCATGGTGGCACATGCCTAGAATCCTAGCAAGAAGGAGGCTGAGGCAGAAGGATCACTGTGAGTTTGAGGCCAGCCCAGGCTACACAATAAGAACTTGTCTCCAAAAACCTGGAAAAAAAGGAAGAAAACAGTAAAAAGGAAACTCCGGGGGCTGAGAGGACCCCAGACTTTTACTGCATGCAGAAGACAGACAAATGATGGCACTTTCCTGAAATATTAAACAAAATGGAAATGTTCTAGTAATTATTTACAACACTCTTACTGAGTCATTATTAATGATTAAGTCTTTGTTCTAATTTCATAGCAGTAACTGCATTCAGCTCTTAATAAATTCATCTTAACCGAAGTGTCTGGTATCTAGAGGACTTCCTGTCCCTGTGCTATGGCATAGTAGCATTAGCTGTGCTGTCCTGGCTGCCTCAATGTCCTGAGTGTGTTGAAAACGTCTCCCTTTCATGGTCACTGTGACTCCGCGGAGCCAGAGTCACACGGATCTGGTGACTGAAGTGGATGAGGACACAGGGTCGTGTTTTTCCGAGCCGCCTTTTCCCTGGATGGTGCTCGGCAGCAGCAGTCACTGTATTGCTGGTCACATCTTATAAAGTCCTCAGGAAAGAGGACTCCAGAGCTGCTGCAGAAAGCTGCAAGGCCAATGGGATGAGTGTGCTCCAAGTGAGGACTCCTTTGAGGGCAGTTACAGCGGCGGGTCTTTTACTGTGATACCTCTTGTGACTGAAATGCACACCTTTCTCCCTGACCAGCCCTTGCCTGCCAGTCCCCGCTATTCATGCGAAGCCCCTGAGCGAGCTCCTGGAGCAGGCCCCTCAGATACCCAGGGAAGAATGTTCGGCTTCCAGCCAGCGTTCTCTAAACTCTCGGACATCAGGGCTTAACACAGATGTGTGCATTCATCTCACGAACCCATCCTTAAGCCATCAGCTCCTTTCCAACCTCCAGGAGCTCCGTGTGGCAGGGACATATCCCAGGCTCCCACAGCTGCCTGCCTCAGCTTCCTCCTCTGCCCCCAACAGGACACCTCTGCCCCCCAACAGGTGAGTGTGAAAGACAGATCTGATTCCACAGCCCTGCCAAACCACTGTCCCACTTTCCACTCAGATCCAGGGGATCTTCCCCCTCCCCTGTTTAAAGACAGTATATACGGATTCACCCACAGAGGCAGAGATCTACAGCTAAAGGTCTTTTAAAGACACAGACATGCTAGGGACAGTGGCATATGCCCATCATCCCAGCACCCTGGGAGGCTGAGGCAGGAGGATTACAAGTTTGAGTCCAGCATGGGCAATTTAGCAATTTAGCGAGACTCTGTCTCAATAAAAATAAATAAATAAATAAATAAATATGGCCGGGGATGTAGCTCAGTGTAAAGGCTCTAACTTTGATCCTCAGTACCAAAAAGGAAAAAAAAATTCAGTTCAAAAAACCACAGACATCGCTGATGTTGTTTTGGTTCCAAGGTTCTACTGCTGTGTTGCTTGTAATTGAATGGAAGCAGCCATTGGCTTCACACAGGCCCACATCCCCCTTTCCGCTAACTGCAGCAAGCCTGTTCACAAAGCTCTCGGGTGGTCTGAACATGAGGCCAGACTGAGATCTGTGGAAAGGTCAAAAAAAAAACCTGTTCTGCTATGGGAAACCAGACTCTCTCTGTAGCTCCCCTGGGTGAATGCTTAGTTTCTGGACTCTATTTCCTTCTAGATAAAGGGCTCAGAGTCAGGATGTGCCAGACTTCCAGTGTGATGTGCGCTGAGTGCAGGGCTGTCCTTGTGTGTCATGCTCCTTAGAAATGCTCTTTGTGTTGGCTGTGGTGGCCCACACCTGTCATCCTATCTCAGGAGGGTGAGGCAGGAGGAGTTTGAGGCCAGCCTGGGCTACATGGTTCAAAGCCACTATTCTCTCTATGTAATATATGCAGAGATGGAGGCTGAGAGATAAAATCACTTCTACAAGATTACACAGCTGACTGAGACAGCTGGAATTCAAAACTGTATATGCCTCATCCAAAGCCTGGGCTCTGTCACCCTGCTGGCCCCCTGGCAGCATTCACAAGGGTGTCCTTGCAGTGACCAGAGTCATCATTTCATCTCTTCATCTCGGAAATCTCCACAATGTGTACTGCCCAGAAGAGGGGACTCCCCACAAAGTCTGAGGTTAGAGGTTTCCACAGTGGGCGCTCCTCCCTCTTCAGCCCGCTGGAAACTCACCTGTGATGAGATCTCATCCACATCCCTGAAGCCAGTGAGAACGCATAGTCACTGCCCTGGCATGCACCGTTCCCTCCACACACACACACATATGAGGACCAGCACAGATGCTCCCCAAGGGCACAAGACCGGTTCATTCTGGTTTATTTCCAAAACCCTAAGAAATAGTGTCCAGCAAGGGTTTCACCTTCTGCACCATCAAGCACATTGGCCCTCTGAGCTCAGAGACGTGATCCATGGTGACTCAGTCCAAAGCCCTGAGTCACAGATTTGCTTACAAATCCCAGGATAGATGACTCCCCCTCCCCCGCATTCCTGTTCATTTCCCACCACTGTGAGGCTTCTGTCTAGCTTGCAGACAAAATGTCCAGGAGGCCTCAGATTAATCTCCCTGCCTGGAACCTTCTACAAACTATGGGTGCTTGAAAATAAAAATTATAAACCCAAAGGCAAAGCTCCAGTCTTTTAACATGCTGCACAGTGAATCCCTCTCCTTTTTCTTTTTCTTTTACTTTGTTTTTGTTTGTTTGTTTGTGAGATGGAGTCTCACTAGTAGTTCGGACTGGGCTTGACCTCATTGGGTAGCCAAGGCTGGCTCTGAACTCATGACAAACCTCCCGACTCAGCCTCCTCCGTGCTGGGACAGTTAAATGTCTTTTCACGAAATTATCTTGGATTTATGATGGGCTTTGAGGCTAGCCACTGGGACAATCTAGGCCTCTGCCATCTCTCTGGTCTAAATCCTACTGAGACTTAAACTTTATACTCTGTGCACCTCCTCCAGGAAGTATCCCCTAGTCCTTCCTATTATATCAAGGGTGATTTGGGTTGGAAATTCAGAAACACCCAACTCACATTGGCTTCCACAGTGAAAGGATTTATTGCCTCCAGTACCTGTAAAACCTTGAATAGAAGTAGTTAGGCAAAGAACATTCTGGTGACTCAGGGGCCAGTTTATTTCTGTCTCTCCGTTCACCCTCTGTATTCAGCCTCTTTGACTCATGGGTAACAAAATAGCTTCCAGCAGCTCCTAGAGCTCTACCCTACAGGGTAACACAAATACCCAGTCTGATTGGTCCGAATTGGAGGGTGGGGTCACCTTTGATCCAATCACTGTGCACAGGCAGAAATGGCCTGCACTGATTGGCCAAGTCAGGTCATGTGATTAACCGGGCCAGAAAATCCATCTCCCCCTTGCTCACAGAAAGGAGTTTTTTAAAGGCGAGGAGAAGATTGGACGCTGAGACCCAGCAGCGACTGACATGCGCTCCCTCAGTGTCGCGGGCCAGCAGGTCCACTGAGGGCTGGATGTCCTCGTCCTGTATCCTGTTTCCATGTCTGTTCCGCTCTCAGGAAACTCCCAGCCTCCTGTGACCGGAGGCCAGGGTGTCTTGGGCTCTGTCCTGGTCCCTCCCTTTCTTCACATGGTTGCAGCTCCATCAAGCTTTGTTGGAGTGAATTACATTTTATAAAGGAAATAAAAAGTTGTTTTCATACTTTCAAATTCCCAAAGGATCCAATTACTCCTCCGCCCCCATGGATTAATCCCTCCTTCTGTAAAGAAGGCTAATTAGGGCCCCAGAAAGGGGCTCTCGTGCAGTAATCTGATACATTCAGAACATTTGAGACCTTTTAAAACCGAAGTCCGATGCCCCCTGCATTTTTTGCGCGTGAATGTGCACAGTTATAAATAGAACTGGAAGAAGGCTGAGGCTGTGCGGACTCAGCAGCCACCCTGGATCAGACCCCCAAACAGAGCCTGCTGATGGTTTGCCACGGGGAGCCCCCCGCCCCCGCAGTTCCATTATTTGCTCAAGAGTACATTTTTCCCACTGGCAGGAATGACAGTCTCAGGCACAGATAAATATGTACCCTGGTACTTGGCTCTAACATAGCTTTCTGGTGACGCTCCCCCATGTCTGTGGGATCGGTTTAAATTTGGAAGCTTCCGGAAGCCTCTGGGACCCTGAGATGTTTCAGAGAGTGGGACACAGACATGATTTGCTATTAAATAGAAACAGGAAGGGTGGCTCCAGGAGGGGTTTCTCAAGAGAGACAGCAGGGTAGAGCAGAATGCGGTAGGCCTGGCTCTTGCCCAGGCCGTCACACTATCACCCACCCACATTTCCTTCCTCTCCTGTCCTTGTCCAACACTTCCCAAGCTGCAGCTCCTGACAACTCTGGGTAGCACAGATGTGGACAGATGGCTGGCCGTGTGTCAGTGTCAGCTGTCTCTCTAGGCTTTCAGTCAGGTCTCCCATGTCCTTCATTAACATGGGCTTGAATTCCTAGCCAGACCAGAGACATCCGTGTCACCCACAAGTGCTAGTGGCACCTGTGGGACCAGCTTTTGAAAGGGAATAGTTCTGACTGGCCCTTCATGGAGTCTCAGAGTGCAGGATGGACGCTTAGAAATGAACCTCACTTGTTTTGTTTTGTTTTTGAGACAGTCTTGCTATGTAGCTCGGGCTGACCTTGGATTCATGGTAGTCCTCCTGCTTCAGCCTCATGAGAGCTGAGATGATCATGCCCAGCTCTTTTATTTATTTTTTTTTTTTGACAAAGTCTCACTCTGTACCTCAGACTGTCTTTAAACTCAGATCCTCCTGCCTCAGCCTCCCCAGTGCTGATATCACAGGCATGAGCCACCATGCCCAGCAAAAAGCTGCTCATTACTGAATAGTTGGAATAGGCCAGGGCAGCCAGCTGCAAGACCTTCTCACAGTAATAAAGGGAGAGAAAATTAAAAAGAGAAAGAAAGGGCACGGCTGGTTTGCGTGACAGCAGAATAGTCTTGAATTGATCCACTAACTACATAGTGCAAGACCCTGTCTCAAACAAAAATCATGAAAGCCAGCTGGGCATGGTGGCACATACTTGTAATCTCAGCACTTTGGGAGGCTGAGGCAGAAAGTTAGCAAGTATGAGCTCAGCTCCAACGACTCAGTGAGACTCTTGTCTCAAAATGAAAAAGGGCTGGGGACTTGACTCAGTGTGAAGGCCCTAGATTTAAATTCCAGTAATGAGAAAGAAAGAAAACAAAAACTTGCCTAGAACCGAAACAACCTAAATATCACTGAATGCAGGGATGCTAAGGCATTTTTTGAGAATGTGGACTCTGTAAGCACACGCATGGTGCTGACCTCTTGTCCCTGTTCTCTTTCACATTAAGCTGCCTTTCTCTCGTGAAATCCTGGTCGCAGGGATGCTGGTTGCTAGTGCGTATTGCCGCACCCCCAGCGTGGAGCTGAGAGCTGAAGGCCACACATCCCACTTACCTCGAGAAAGGATGGGCCGGGCCGGCTCCCTCCGAAGACAGTGCAGCAGACACGAACCAGGTCCATCTCAGCTCTGAGAGCCAGGCTGAGCCCGCAGTCCCCCTGCCTTTGCAGATTAAATATGGTTTAGGATTTTTAGGTCCGTATCTCCCGAAATGAAAGTCTAGTCTGCTCAGTCAGAGCTGCATGCTCCATGAGCTTGGCCAGCCCACATCCGGTCTCTCACAGTTGCAGAGAGATGGCCCTATGTTCCCCAATGTCACCCAATAAGTGGGAAGCAAAGAGAAAATCTGGCTGGGTGTGGTACCGCACAAGTGTACTCTTAACACTGAGGGAGGCTGAATCGGGAGAATCTTCTGGGAAATTTAGAAAGACTGGTTTTTGTTTGTTTGTTATTTTGTTATTTATTTAATTTTTTCCAAATCCATTTCATTTCAAGGATAAAAAGAAAGAAAGAAGAAAATTAAAACAAAATTTCAAAACACATCAATGGAGCAACAATGGTACCTACATTGAGTATAATCATCCCTAAATCATTCACCCAGAGCACAAGACATCAATTGTCCAAACAATACTAGCACAAACCTTTTGGAAGACCATGTTTCAGAAAAAGAATTTTTAGGGCTGGGGATTTAGCTCAGTTGTATATGTGCCTGCCTGACAAGCGCAAGGTCCTGAGTTCAAATCCTGATACCAAGAAAAAATTTTTTAGAAGTTTTAAAAAGGGCTGGGGACATGGCTTAGTGGTAGCACATCCTTGAGTTTTAGTGCCACCTTGGGAAGAGAAACCCAGCCTAGCAGACTCTCTCTGGGAGATACAAACCTTTGGGGCTTCCTGTGGTTAGGACACTGCTCCCATGTCCCTCCACCGGTGCCAGACACCACACCTGGGCCCCTAAGGACAAGCACACCTCTGCCCAGCCCCTCCTCTTCTGCCCACTTATGAAATCCTTTCCCTCTGGCCATCTCCATGGTGATGGCAGAGGAAGAGAGGGTTTAGACAGTTTCCATGGCAACCCCAGAGGGGAAGTTGTTTCCTTGGTGATTGTGGGAAGGTAGAGGCGGCTGGGCTTCTCAGATCTGCCCCCTCTCCATGTGCCCCTTGCAAGGTCGCCCCTGGGGTCCCTGGGTCGGGAGCTCATGTGGCGGGGTCTTCCAGGTGACATATACTACCCAGGCCGCGTGGCAGTGCTGTGGTGGCCCTGAGTCTGAGCAGACTCAGCGCAGAGCCCATTATGTCACCTCTGAGCCTGGTAACGGGACCAAGCTTGTGGTCGGGAGGAGAATACAGAGCCCAGTTTGTGGGAGGCACTAGTGAGTGAGGCCCACAAGTGTCCCAGGCCAGCTGTGCCCCTCACCATGACCTGGCGGTTACAGTGCAGACACCAGGCAGGGGGGTTCATTGTCTTAGCAACCTTCCTCAGAGCATGCTTGCAGTCCACCATGATTATGCTCATCATGGGGAACTGGTGCTTCTAGCTCCTTTTATCTTCCCCTTCCCCTGAAAGTTGGATATCATAAGGCTATTTTATTTTTGAAACAGTCTCGCTATGTAGTCCAGGCTGGCATCGACCTTCCTGCCTCAGCCTTCTGGGGACAGGCACGCACACCATGCCCAGCTCGTGATGAGCCATTTTACAAGTGAGGGAGCTGGGAGTCAGGGTAGGTAGCAGTGCCCCCTGCCCCACCATCCTCAGGAGGAGCCAGGCACTTGGACTCTGAAGCCAAGTTCCTCCTGCCTTGCAGGTGTGCTGACAGATGGCTGGGCTGCTTCCTTTCTGTGGTTCAAGCGGGGACCCTGCCCACTTTGCCCTAAGCTGAGCCTGCGTCCACACGGGCACCTAGCTGACCTCAGAGAGGTTTCAAGCCACAGAAGGGAACACTGGCCGATTCAATGCACTCGCGCATGCTGCTACACGCCAGGAACCTGTCTGTATTGCAGTCTGGGCTGTGATGCTGGCAGATGGGGGCATCTCGGAGCCTCTCCAGCCTCCCCAACTTGTACCACTCATGGGTCACTGAGGTTTCACTGGTGCTACCTGCTCACGATTTGGCAGGGGCAACATCATTCTCTGGCAACTACTGGAGTTGGGACTGGACTGGCACTGGCAATCTGAAGCCTGAATTCTGCTGCCTTGGTGAGCAGCATGACTCTAGGTAAGTAATTAAGCCCCTTGAAAATCAGTTTTATGAGCTTTAAAATACACTGGGCATGGCGCCACACACCTGCAATCTCAGCACCCAGGAGGCTGAGCAGGAGGACCACTTGGAGTTCAAGGCCAGCCTGAAATACACAATGAGTCTCTGTCTCAAAAGAACAAATATAATAAAATAAAATTAAATGGGCATATAATACTACCTCTCAACAGCTTTGTGAGATACACAGGTGACAGATAAAGTGCCTGGACTTTAGCATTCATTCAACAACCATTAGCCTTTTCCATTAAACACGGATGACTTGTCTAGTTCCTTTTAATTCCCCATTGCACCCTGAGGGTAAGACCTCACACAATCCATACCAAGGTGGGCCAGAAAAGGTATGTTCACAATGTTGACTCAGGCTCTTGGTCACCTCTTGTGCTACTGAGGGTGGTGGGAGGCAATGGTCTCCAAGGCTTCAGTCTCACTGTCCAGGTCAGACAGCCAAGGTGGCAGCCAGCTGGGGGTGCTGCCCCTGGGGTCACGGGTCACATTCCAGGGTGGGTTCCTGCTGAGTTTGGACTACATGACCCTTCCCAAGTGGCCTGGCCTGATAGCGTCAGACAGTAACATCCAATCCTAGGGGCTGGGGATTTAGCTCAGCAGCATAAGCGCCTGCCTTGCAAGCAGGTAGTTGTGAGTTCGACACCTGGTACCGATAAAAACGAAAAAGACAAAAAAAAAAAAAAAAAAAATCCAATCCTGGCCACCCAGAGGTGCCTGCAGGAATTCAGGATTAGGCCAAGAGAGAGCTCAGTTAAGATCTTGCAGTAGTTAAAATGTTTATATGTAAAGCCTGGAATGGAGAACTGGCCATCTGCCCCCATGAAGTACTTAATCTGGAGCAAGACACACAAGCGCGCACACACACACACATGCACACACACTCAGATACACAAACACAAAGTTTGGGGATGGAGACCCATCAGAGGCAGAGCACCCAGGGCAGGGCAAAGCTGTGTGCCTGGAAAAATTGTCCTCACTGCTCTGCAGGACGACTGAAATGATAATAAAGTAACTTGGTACTAGGGGCTGGAGGTTTAGCTCAGTGGCATAAGCGCCTGACTTGTAAGCAGGCAGTCGTGAGTTCGATCCCCGGTACCGATAAAAAAGAAAAAAGACAAAAAAATAAATAAATAAAGTAACTTGGTACTAAGCAAAAAGTTTCGAGGCCCTTTTATCATCTCAGCTTCTCCTGGCAGAAGGCCCCTACAGCCAGGGTTCTGCATTTACTGAGTCACTATCTTCCTGTGATGTAAGCTCAGTCTTCTTGGGTGGAAGAGGGACTTGAACGGCACAAGACTGGTCATGATTGGCTCCTGTGGGAGCAGAAGCAGTGCTTCCCTCTGTGCTAGAAGCCATCAAGTGATAGTCATTACAGTCAATGAGACAGCCATAGGTCTTGGGACTACCCCAGAAAACCCACTACCTATGCCCACCAGCTCCAAGGGTTGGGATACAGAAGCCACAGAGAAATTCCAATATGTCTGCCCCCTGTGGAAGCCATGGAGAGATTTCAATATGGCAGCCCCCCGCCTCAAGGAAGCCAGGCCAAGCCAAAGGTTGTGAGAAGGCTCTGGAGTGCCAGGCTGCTCTCCTAGGACTGTCCTGAGAACAAGGTGAGAGCACAGATAGATAGGATGATTGTTAAGAAGTGCCAGGGACTCTCCTGGGGAGGGGAAGAGGGAGAAGCAAGGCCTGGGGACAGGTAGTAGGAGCTGGGTGACTGTCACGGGTGTCTGGCCAGCTGGCTGCCTTTGTGCCTCCCTCTCTGGGCACAGGGCGACCTCACGACCTCACGACCTGGACCAGCTGGCTCTGCCGCCAAGGCAGACCCTGAAGGGACAATGACATTTGCAGCAGCTGGGAAGCCATTGTGTGTGCCAAAGAGAAAAGCGGGTGACCCCATGCAGGGTCCCCATGGTCGCCCCTGCAGAAGTCAGAACAAGAAGCAGTCAGAGACTGCTGGAGGACGCCAGTTGTGGACACAGCAGTCAACCCTGATGCTCAACTGCTCGTCCTTTTGGTAAAGCAAGCAGAGGATCAAAGGACCCAACTGCTAGGAACAGCAACACAAAACCAAGGCTCCACCAACTGAGGCCACCAACCTGAGACTTCTGCTTTGAAGGATCAGATGCCTGCTTTGTGCTGAACACTCTGAGCCTGCATCTAAGAAGCACTAGGGGTGGTGGCCCTTTGCCCGACTCTTGAGGGTGGTGGTTCCTGCACAGAGTAGTGGCTTGATGTTCAGCCACACAAGCTGGGGGCAGTGGCACACACCCACAATCCTACCACTGGGGAGGCTGAAGCAGGAAGATCGCTGCAAGTTCAGAGTTACCTGGGCCATGCAGTGACTTTAAGGCCTGTGTGGACTACAAAGCAAGACTCTGCCTCAAGAAGCCAATAAATAAAAAGACTGGGCCTGGGGATTTAGCTCAGCGGCATAAGCACCTGCCTTGTAAGCAGGCGGTCGTGAGTTCGATCCCTGGTACCAGTAAAAATGAAAAAGACAAAAAAAAAAAAAAAAAAAAAAAAAGACTATATTTCACCCCAGGCTCTCTGGCTGTGTGATCTTAGCAGTCTCTAAGTCTTTCTGGTCTGAATCTAAAGCATGAGGAGTAATACTTACAGGGTAGAGGAGATTAGAAAGTTAACTCGGCAGAGAAAGGCCACAGAGAGGCCTCACACCGCCTGGCTTTCCCGTAGCCTCAGCTGTGTGGTGTTGTAGCAATTACCATTCCCACCAGCAGGCCGTGAGTGCCGCCGTTAGTGGCCTGAGGATGGCCAGGTGCAAGGAGGCCAGCCGAGAGCTACCAGCTAGGCCTGAGACCGCACACCCCGCCACCCTCTCCCCGGGCTGAGAGGATAAAACACGTTATCTGGGGCTCTGGTTCCAATGTTGCCCAGGTCTGTCTGGACTCAGGTGCTCTGAGTGACCCTGGCCAGACAGCATGCATGGAAATCAAGGAAATGGCTACTCTATGAGCAAGAATCACGAGCACACATGTACACACACACACACACACACACACACAATATATATATATACCTCGGACATACAATACAAGCCCTGAAGATGTCATCAGAAAAACAATAGAGGCTTAGATTTTAAAAAGCCTTGTGCATTGGAGCACACCTGTAATCCCAGCACATAGGAGGCTGAGGCAGGAGGATTGCCTCGACTATGTAGTGAGTCCAAGCCAGCTTGAACTACACAGCAAGACCTTGTCTCAAACAACAGCAATAATAGTATTATAACAATAAAATAACTAAGAAAAATAAGAAACAAAAACCAAAATGCATCAGGAGGGCAACATGGAGACAAGTGTGGCTCAGGGGCGAATTGAAATCAACTCTGCCCCCCAAGTCTGGAGTGAGTGGGAGGAAGCAGAATATTTTTATTCCTGTAACCTAAAAGCACCGTTATAAACAGCACAGTGGGCAGATTCCAAGCAGCTGCCTTACTTCACAGCTGAGGAAACCGAAGCCTAGAGAGGTCGGGAGCCCAGCAAAGACACCCAGCATCTATGGCCCGCTGAGGCCTCAGCCCATCCAGGGAGCTCCACCAAAGGCCAAGAGGTCAGCAGCACCCCAGCCATGCCAAACTGGCTGCAGGCACAGTCTGAGCTGACTCACCAGCCCCTGCTAGTTTTTGGCTTTGGAAGCAGTGAAAAGAGATGGGGTGCTTGGGAGGCTGAAGCAGGAGGATCACCACAAGTCTGAGGCCAGCAGAGAGAGAAAGGGAGAGAGAGAGAGAGAGAAAGAGAGAGAGAGAGAGAGAGAGAGAGAGAGAGAGAGAGAGAGAGAGAGAGAGACTTAAAAGTAACAAGAAAAGCAGAGAGGAAGTTGGTTTACCAAGCCTGCCACACGCTAACCACAGGGGTGGCTTAAGAACAGGCCCTGATTTTCTGCTGCTGGGACTCCTTGTGGGGCTTGGCAGGGTGGTTCCCCGAGGCTACAGGAAAGCACAGGGCAGCCCTGGCCCCGCCTTCTGCTGCAGGGCTGGGTCCAAATCCCGCTTACAAGGCCCCTCAGCAGGGTAGGGCCTGTGACTCCCGGGTGACCTCATCTCCAGTGACGGTCACTGCAGCCTGTCTCCAAATAAGGTCACAGTCGGAGGCGCTGGAGTCTGGGCTGCAGCCTGAGACCGGAAGGGCAGGGTCACACAGGCCTCCTCAGACCCCTCTGCTCTGTGACTCCTTCCAGATACACCCAGAGGCTGGGAGACCGGCCACACAGTGATGGTGCACACGAGAGACATAGCATGGCCCTGGGGAGTGCTGGTGACAGAATGGCCCGGCTGGGCAATGATCCGGTTAGGGAGTGTCTGCTCACTCTGCTCTCATTAGGAAATGTGAGGCGGAACTGTGTATGAGAGCCAGGCATGGCGAGGTGCACCTGTGATCCCAGCACTTGGGAGGCTAAGGCAGGAGGATCGATGGGAGTGCAAAGCCCACTGCAGCCCAGGTGCCGAGCTGATTGCTGGCCTGCGTTCCCTGGGACACAGGTGCTATCCTCAGGGCTCAGGAGGTGACTCGGGGACCTCGGCCCCACCCAACACAGAAACTCACGATAAAAACAGATCGCTACAGGCTCCAGCCAGCCTCACAAGGAGCAGAGAATAATCTAGCATTTCTCAGCTTCACTGTGTTCTCTGTCTTCATTAAAATCCTGAAAAACTGCGCTATGGAACTGCAGACAGTCTTTTTAGATGCAGAAGAAAAACACTGAAAATTACCTCAGGGTCACATATATATTTTTATTTTGGGGCTTTTGAGATAGGGTCTTGTTATGCAAGACCTTGTGCTCACTTTGTAGCCCAAGCTGGTCTCAAATTTGCAAAGATCCCCCTGCCTCAGCCTCCTGAGTGCTGGGATTACAGGTGTGTGCCACCAGACCCGAGTTAGGCTGGTTTTGACTCATGGTGATTCTCCTACCTCAGCTTCCAGAGTGCTGGGATGACAAGCATGTACCAATACATCTGGCATGTCCACATGTATAAGTATAGATATATCACATCTAAATAAATAACTAGAGGGAAATAGAGATCTAATCATGATTATCTTTCAGAATTGCTGTTACTGGTATTTTCTTGATTTCAGACTTGGCATTTCAAAATGTTCTGCAAAGAACACCAGAACTACTTTTTGTCTGTTGGTTTGGGTCTGGATTTTTCAGACAGGGTCTCACTATGTTGTCAGGCTAGCCTTGGACTCACTGTATAGCCCAGGCTGAGCTCAAACACACCGAAGCCCTCCTGCCTCAGCCTCCCAAGTGCTGGGTCCGCAGACATGCGGCACCATGCCTGGCTCTCTCCCACTGATTCCAATGTGTCCCTTTGCAGTGTCCACATGTGAAGCCCCCTCGAATCCTGCTTGTGGAGTGGCCCTGAGCTGCTGCGAATGCCAGGTGTCATAGCGGGATAGACAGACAGATAAGACAGACAGACAGACAGACAGACAGACGGGAAGGAGGTGGCTCTTTTGCAAAAAGGAAGGGGACCAAATGATGGTGGGAGGGAGGGCCAGAGGGCAGGGGACATGGGCAGAATGAAGTCGTGTTTGCACCTCACAGGCTCCACCGGGAATGTGCATTATGCACCGAGACACCTGCTCATAAAATAAAGACCCAAGCACACAGGAGCCACAGGGCCTCTCCCCACACCCAGCTGCGCGGAGCCGCAGGACATGTAGGACACGCACGCCCTGTGGCTCTTTCTATTCCCATGGGCTCCCCAGGCACAGGAGGGGCAGGGCGTGGATCGGACCAGGCCGGGGCGGGGCGAGGCCTGACCTTCCCTCCCTGAGTGCCACCGGGACACGTTGTGGGAGAAGCAGCAGGGAGCACAGCCACCCAGAGGATGCAGGTCCACCCAGTCACCACCGAGTCACCACCCACGGAGGCTGGATGACACGCAGCCCTTTCAGGCATCTTCACTGTCTCCCCAATCAGGTTAGGGTTGCGAGACGACGTGGCAGAGGCGCAGGCCGGCTCTCAGTGCTGCCTTTACCCATCAGCCCAGAGACCTCGCCCTCTTCAGGGAGCCACAAGGGCAGCACTGGGGGGAGGGGTGGCTGTGCAGAGGACTGGATTACCTGTCCCAGCAGGAGCACTGTCAGAAGCTGCCAGACCAGTGAGTGCTGTAATGCATGATCCAAGCGAATTGTGCGTGTTTCATCTTTAACAATTTAGTGCAGCAAAAGGCACATTGCCATGTCTCTCCCTTAAAATCCTCTCCCTGGCTCCAGCAGCACATCATCCCATCCTCTGGGACACTTTCTGCAGCAGCTCTGGAGCTCTCTTTCCTCAGGGTCTTTCCAGGTGGGATCACGAATACAATGAACACTGCTGCCCAGTGTCACCCAGCAAAAAGGCAGCTCATGAACATGTGGTGCTGCGTCCTCCCAACCTCAGTCACCAGGTCTGGCACCATGTGATCCTGGTCCTCCCCAAAGACAAAACAACCATGAAAGGGAAGCATTTTGTTGCATTTAGAACACGGAGGCAGCCAGGACAGTGAAGCTAAAGACCCTCAGGAAAGAGGACTCCACAGCTGCTGCAGGAAGCACCAGGGCCAGGTGCAGTATCGCACACCTTTAATCCCAGCACTCAGGAGGCTGAGGCAGGAGGATTGCTTCAAGTTTAAGGCCAGCCTGGGCTGCACAGTGAGACAGTGTCTCAACAAAACAAAACAAAACAAAACAGAAAGAAAATGGTAAGGACAATGGGATGAGTGCATTCAAAACGGGGGAGGATTTTGTGGCTCATGGCAACAAGTCTTTTTACTGGAATAAATTTTGTTATTTTAAACAATCACCATATTTTTCTATCACACCTCATATTTCACACGCCAAGAGGCTTGAAAACCCCCATGGAGGAAGGTGGCCGAGGGCCTGGTTTATTTTTGCAAACAAAAAAGTGACAGTCCCAGGCACTGCTCAGAGCTCAGGGGCGACGGTCAGCAAGAGGAATATCTGCACTTTGTCACCACACTCGGACATTCTGGCCCGGCTCCGGTCTTCAATGGCGTTTGTCTATTCCCCAGGCAAAATAAGGCCAAGGATGTAGCGCCCTGTCACAACGCCTGCCTGGCAAGCACAAGGTCCTGAGTTTGATTTCCGGTACAAAAAAACCTAGCAAAATAATAATAAAAGCAAGGGTAGCTGGAGGCGTGACACATCGCATAGCCCACCTCTCAATGAGCCGCACCTGGCAGGGTCTTCCGGACGGCTCCGAACACAGAACATTAGACAGGTGGCGGACGCTTATAAACTGGCAGCGGCAGCAGGAAGACGCTGTTCTCGGGGAAGCTGGTGGCTTGGGTCCCAATCGGAAAACGACTTTGGCATTCAAGCGGCTGGCGTTTTGTACCTTACCAAGTGTTCTTTTTCCTTAAAGGTTCTTTTTCTAATAATTCCAAATTCAAACCAGGCATGGCGGTGCATGCCTGTGCTCCCAGCACTCTGGGGGGTGGGAGAATTAAAAGTTCAAGGCTGGCAATTTAGCAGTTTAGCGAGGCCCTGGCTCAAAGTAAAAATAAAATAGAGTGATGGATGTAGCTCAGTGTGATGTTCCCAGTAACACATCAACCACCCCCCCAAAAAAAACCCAAAAAAACCCCACCTTTTTAAAAAAAATTATAAGATCAGGCAGCAGTCAATGAATACTGCTAAGCTTTCCCCAAGGGAGGGAAAGAAGTCAGCCTTGGAGGACAAAGGAAATTTCCAAGTGAGGCTGATAAGACTAGAGGGTCCCCGGGATGACTTGACCCTACTGGGATTCCAGGGTCTCTGTGACTAGACCATATTCCTAAAGATTTGGGGAAATCGAGATAGGGTTGCCTTGTATAGTTCAGGCTGGCCTTGAACTCACTCTGTAGCCCAGGCTGGCCTCAAACTCCCAGGGATCCTCCTGCCTCAGCCTCCCAAATGCTGGGATTATAGGCGTGTACTGCCCAGCTCCTAAAAAATTTGTTTAAATCTATTCTTCAAAAGTAAATGGCCGATGAAGTCCAGCTAGCTATAGCTGGCAATGTTAAAAACAAAAACAAAGAAACAAACATGCTTCAGCTGCATCTGTGCGAGTGGCCTGGCTGCCAAGGACATCCCAGCTCTGGAGTTTGGGATGGACAGGCAGATCAAGGTGGCTGGCAACACCATGGGTGAGGGTGGACTCGGAGGCAGGTTGTGGCAGGGAGGGGCTGTGTCTGACCAGGAACACAGCTTTGATCTCTGGCTCCTTCCTTCAAAAAGCACACCAGCTCTCCCAGCTGAGCCTTCCTGAGGCTCAGAACACAGCGAGGCTTCTTGTCTGAGATCTGAGGTCCCTGAGACAGCCTCTTCCAGGATTTATTGGTCCTCTTTCTCAAACTCTACACTGCTTTTTAAATGAGACCTTTATGGAGACGCAATGCATGCCGTGCAGACGCTCCTCAGGCCCTGCGGGGGGTGAGGGGTGCAGAGCTCTGTGACCCTCTAATCCCACTGCTGCCTAATCCCAGACGGACTGTCTCCCAGGGCCTCAGAAGAAGCCCGTGCCTATTGGACTGTCCTCCCCCTCCATGTCCTCTCCACCTGGACCATTCTCCCCCTCAACCGTCCCCCACCCAGTGTCCTCACCCCCCCAACTCTCACCACCCCATTGTCCTCCCACCAGAAACAGCTGATCCTGGAACAAGTCCAGAGGAGGAGGAGCAGGACTTCCTGTCCTGCAGAGATGTCAGTGCTCACTGCGGGGTGAGGACCCAGGCTGAGGTCACATCCGGAGGTGACGGCAGGGATGAGGGTGTCATTTTCCTTCCTTCCTTTCTTTCTCTTTCTTTCCCTTCATCTCTCTCTCTCTCTCTCTCTCTCTCTCTCTATCTCTATCTCTTCAGCACTAGGGATTGAAACCAGGGCCTCCACACTGAGCTACATCTCCAGATCTTTTTTAATTTCTTATTTTGAGACAGGCTCTCACTAACTCACTAAGTTGCCCCCAACTGGACTCAAACTTGCATCCTCTTGCCTCAGCCTCCTAGAATGCCAAGATCACAGGCACGTGTGTCACCACGCCTGCTGGGAGCATCCTTTTAAGGACAAGGACTGGGCCCTTGCAAGGGTTGGGGGGGGTGAGGATCCGGCTTCCTGTAGCTGCTAGGGGTTTGCGGAAGCACTGGGGGGGGTTCAGAGCTCTGACAGGGCCTCTTTTCTCCCAGCCCCCGGGGTGCAGACAATGGGTCCTCCTAGGGACAGGGACTTGGGCTGCCTGGCAGCTCTGGGCCAGGGCAGCCGGGCAGGAGTTAGGGAGGAGACAGCAACTGGGAGTCTGAGCCACCCAGGCAGAGCCTGAGACTCGGTGATTTCAGTACCTGCACGATGCAGTGCTAAAGGGCAGGCAGTGCTGGAAGTGGCCCGGATGCTGACCTTGGGCGTCCCAGGTGACCTCAGGTCTCACGCAGCCCTGATGCCCTGTGCAGCGGAGACCAGACGGCAGAGCCCAGTCTCTGCCCATGGTTCGGGAAGCTGCTCACGGTCATGAGAGCGGTGCTGCTGCGAGCTCGCCCTGCCTGTGCCGCACGCACAGCCGCCGTCGGGCCTGGGCGCAGCTCTGACTCCTCCTGTTCAATGTGTGTGCGCATGCGTGTTTTCCTGAACCCAGGGCCTTCACCCTGAGCTCCACCCCCAGCCTTTTAATTTTTTATTTTGAGACAGGTCTTGCTGTGTTGCTAAGTTGCCCAGGCTAGGCTTGAATTGTGATCTTCCTGCTTCAGCCTCCCAGAATGCTGGGATCACAAGCACCCACCACCACTCTTGGTTTTCCCCTCTTCGGTTTTCATTCTCGGTCTGTTTTAAGAATCAGGAATCAGGCCTGGCGTGGGACACCCGCCTGTCATTCCAGTTGAGAGAATGAGGCAGAAGAATCACTGCAAGTTTCGAGGCCAGCTGGCGCTATAAAGTGAGTTCAAGGCCAATCTGTCTCAAAAAAAATCAGTAGATCGCGGGGCGCGGCGGTGCACATCTAGAATCCTAACAATCAGGAGGCTGTGGCAAGAGGACCGCTGCGAGTTCGAGGCCAACCTGGGCTGCATAGTGAAACCCCATTTCCAAAAAAAAATAAACAAATAGACAAATAACAGACAAACAAAAATACGCATAGTAACACTGGCTCTGTTTCCAAGAAGAGAAACATTCATTCCCTACACAAGCCCTATGTCACCCCTGAGGATGGCTTCCTTTCTCTGCCGGTGTCACCATTGATCAGCCTGCAGCCCCTGGCAAGAGTGCTGGGGCAGCCCCGAGTCCACCGCGTGCTGGGGGGCAGAGCCACATCCTCCCTGGAGCGGCGCCAGGCACCTTGGGCAGTCCCGGTCCCCACAGCCTCACACCCTCTCAGATGAGACCCCTTCCTGTCCCTCTTGCGTGCTAAGGAGAAAGCTCTGGGGACCCAGGAGCCAGGGCCTTTGCAGAGTCAGAGGCATCGAGGGCCAGGGTGTCCACCGAGGAGGACTTTCTCTGAGAGTCGGGGAGCAACAGGGGAAGCCAAGGCCAGCCTGGCCCTCTCCTGCCCCGCTGCTCCTCCCTTGCCTCCCCAGTGCGCTTCACTCCTGCAGAGGGAGGCAGGGTCCCCAGGGAGCCGGACCGGCCTACGTGGTGCCCAACACCCTGGGCTGATCCCTGCCATCCAGGCCCCCTGGGCGCAGGCTGAGGTGGGAACTGGCCCTTCCCAAAACCACTGCTTTCTTCTTTTCAGTTACGGAAAACAGCTAAAAGTGGGAGCTTGTGTCAGGCAGTGGAAGGACCAGGCGAGGCCTGGTGATAATTGGACTCCTGAGTCATGGCCTAAAGGAAGCAGAGGTGTTTCCTACAGTCACGATGTCACCGACACTGATGTCACCAAGTGTCCTATCCCCCAGCACCACTATTTGAGGGCTCAAGGGAAAAAGTCCCCTCTAAATGACTGGGACAGGGTATCAGGCGTGGTAGTGTACACCTGGGATCCCAACACTCAGGAGGCTGAGGCAGGAGGATCACCACAAGTTCAATGCCAGTCTGAACTGCATAGCAGGACCCTGTCTCAAACTTCCCCATCCAAAAAAATGGTTGAAGCTAGACAGACAAGCACAGGGACACTTCTGAATAGAGACCCCTCCCCCAGGGCTGGAAATGCGGCTCAGCGGCAGGGCATGTGTGAGGGACCAGGCTTGATCCCCAGTACCGCCAAAAAAGAAAGAGAGAGAGAAACTAAAGAGGGAGATTGCACCCAGCAGCATTACGGTGAGGAATGCTTTGTGCCCATTCCTTGGCAAATCTGATGGAAATCTGGGCCCGGAACCTCCTGCTCTCTACCACCTAAGATGAGCACTTCATTTGTCTCCCACTTCACTCCCACAGAGGGGCTCCCCCATTTGCACACTGCAAGGTGCTGGACGCCAGAGTGGTCACCTCCTCATTCCCCAGTGCCCTCTGTGTCCCAGGCACCCCCACCCCCACCCCAGTCACACTGGGAAGGTGAAGACTGACCCGCTTACCTCTAACATCCTCCAGAACTGGCTGCTGTGTGGGCAGCCTTCATGGGTGAGTGGCCAGCACTTGGGATACCTGTGTCACCCGAACCCCATCTTGACAGACACGCTGTCGTGGTTCAGGTCTAGGTGTTTTCCTGAAGTCTCCTGTGTGCGCAGCATGGGGGCTTTGGTAGGTGACTGGATCACGGGGTTTAGGGGACCTGGATGTGATCCCCAATGGCCTGCACAAGGGGCGTGGCGAAAGGATGGAATAAGGACAGAGACAAACTTAGTAATACACGACAGGGGTGCAGGGAGGTCAGTGCCTCAGGACAGCAGAGACAAGAGACACCCTGAGCGGGCCGCTCCTCACTGGGTATATACAGTGACTGCAACGGGTGTTGGAAGACTCAGCAGGCAGGATAACACTGCGGTGGGTTACTCAGCGGGGCTGTGGTGACTTTATCTAATGAGGATCTTTATGTCGATGAGGGTGGTGGGGAGAGATGGCTGGGTAAGGAGTCTGTCCTTTCCCCAAGGTGAAACCATTGTTATTGCTGCTGGGTTCTCAGGGGACCAGGATGTCTTCAGCTGATGCAACCTTGCCCTGGGGCATCGCAGCATCATGGGACCACTGAGGTCCCAGCAGTGACCGGATGTACAAGTTATGTTTCTGAATAATGCAGCCAGCCCACATGGCAAGACACTAGGCTTGACAAGTCCCAATCATAATTTAATTATGACATTATTTTCCCCTATAGTTATATAGAATGGTCCTCAACAGTGGGGGTGCTGCGCTCATCATGGGATCCATCATGGATGAGTACATGACTGAGAGTGCCATAGGAGGCAGGACAAGCTTGAAGGTGGCAGTGGGGTTGACCTGGAAGGGTGCGTTCCTGTCCTCAGCTTCTCCCTTCTCTGTCAGCTTCCTGGCCACCATGAGGTGAGCAGATTTCTCCACCAGATCCTTTGACCATGATGTTCCTGCCTTGGAGCAGCCAACCACGGACTGAACCCACTGAAACTGTGAACCTCTCCTTTAAGGTATGATGTCACGTATTTTGTCCCACAGTGGAAAAGTGACTAAAACAGGTGCCTATGGCATTCACTTCCAGGTTCCCTGCTTTCCCTGGTTACTTGTCTCTCGTTGCTGGAACAAAAGACTCAACACTCAAAATAAAGGAAATAAAGATTTATTCAGTCACAGTTTGTGGAGGTTTCAGTCCATAATCAGCTGGCTCCAAGGCAGGGTGGCCTGGCACTGGGGCAACACTTCAAGGCAGCAGCCAGAGCAAAAGCCCTTCTCCTCCCTTATGTTGTAAGCAGGCTACACCCCTCTCCACTCCCCCTAGGGCAGGTGTAGCACTCTCACCACCCTGTGCACTCCTCTGTGTCCTCCCAAGCTGAGATATTTACAAAGTGAGGATCCTGGCTCCCTGCTCGGTCTCTTAGCTAAATTTCTAGACTTCTCAAGTTGACACAATGTATCAGCCATCACTATCATGACACTGCCACCTCAGGGCAGTAGAGTTACAGGGCACAGCATACTTCAATTTGAAGGCTGACATCACAGATGAAGAGGACAGCGCTGGGCAGAATTCCCAAGGAGGGCTCAGAGTGAGAGCTCAGAGGGCCCCAGAGGGCAGAGTCCAGTAGAGCCCAGGGTAAAGGGATGGGCTGCAAGCATATGGATGCAAGTGTGGAAGATGAGGTCAATCCTGTTCATTGATTAAGTCGTGCTTACTTGTGTGTCTCTTTGTTTTTTGAGGTGGTCTCACTATGTAATTCAGGCTGGTCTTGAATTTGAGGTGATCCTCCTGCCTCAGCCTCTTGCGTGTTGGGTAATTACAGGCATGCCCTACCACACCTGACAGAGTAAGTATCTCTGAAGCTTACTTGGGCTAGGCCCCAGGTTACAAGCTTCAGACATGTGGAGACCACAGCACAGCCCAACGGGACCGAGGAGTTGATCCCAAGAGTCTATATGAGCAGGTGCTGAGCACCCAGGGCAGGTTGGGGAAGGACATGGTGACAGTCCAGTGGCAGGTGGAGGCCAAGGACAGGGATCAGCCTCAGGGAAAACTGCTGGGTGGGCAGGAGGTGCCTTAGACGCTGCCTCTCTGCTGGGGCACAGGCGCTCCACATGCAGCTGGACTGAGGAGGAAGCAAAGAAGGAGTAAGAGAATCATGGCAGCCTCAGCCCCAAAGAGCTCGGTGCCCGCTGAGTCTGCTTTGTCCCGGAGCCATGGGCTGGTGAAGCAGGAGGCCGAGCCTGCAGTCTGGCCATCCCCAGGGCAGATGGTGGCGGACAGTGAGACAGGTTGTGCTTCAAAGGTCACCTCAGATCTGCTGTGGAGCCTGAGACCTAGAGCTACAGCTGGAGAGTCCCTCGTTCCCCTGGCGTCCAGCAGTGAGGACACGAGCTGGAAAATGGAGGAGGACACACCGGTCCCCCTATGGCCCCCATCTGCTCCCAGTGCTGATGATGATGCAGGATGGTATGGTGGGGGGAGGGGGGAGGGGGACTTCTGGGTCCGAGCCTGCGGGGCCTCAGTGAGTCCTGCTGCCTCCAGAGCTCTGTGCCCTGTGCAGGACCATGCAGCCTTCCACCTGCTCCCTCCCCGAAAAAGACCCTCAGGAGAGGAGACTCCAGAGCTGCCACAGGAAGTGGCAAGGATGATGCGATGAGTGTTCAAAGTACAGGGAGGGTTTGGGGGGTTGAGCCTTCATGGCCATGTGTCTCTTGCTGTAATAAACCTTTTCTGATTTTTGCTTTTTTGGGTTTTGTTTCACTTTGTTTTGTTTTGTGGTCTCTTCAAGACAGAGTTTCACTATGCAGTTCAGGCTGACTTTGAACTCACTTTGTAGCCCAGGCTGGCCTTGAACTTGCAGCAATCCTCCTGCCTCAGCCTCCCTCAGCTCACAGGTGTGAGCTACCATGGCCGGTTGTAATAAATCTTTAAAATTTAAACATTCACCATGTGTTGCATTTACTCCTTCTATATGGTCTTCAAGCACTGCTCTGTTCTAGGATTTCCAGACACCTGGCATCATTCTGCCACTCTGGTGAGGGCATTGGCAGCCTTCTTCCCAGAGAGAAGCAGCATTGGCTTCTGCTGCCTTCTGAGCTGCAGCCGTGGCAGGGAAGCCGGGCCCTCAGGGCCTGGATCTCCATTCTCCCTGTGTACAGGGCCAAAGGGCGGAACCGGGGTCAAAGTTAGACAGCAGCTCAGAGCCTAGGTCTCGTGCTGGGAGCTTCCTGCCAGGAGCTTGTCTGCCTGAACAGACAAGGGTGTCGTGGCCCTGGTCCACACCAGGCACGGGGCCAGATGACTGAGCACCAGCACCTCCTGCTTTGGGCGAGCCTGGGCCTGAGGTGCATCCTCTCTGGGTCCTGAGCACTGAGGGCCCCACCCAGGCAGCTCTGCAGGATGCCGAGTTCCTCCCCAGAAGCTCCTGACTGAGAGGAACCCTGAGCACCTTCCTGGCACAGCAAGGCCCATGCCCCCTTGCGGGTTTGCCTCCTCTGTGTCCATTCCTCCACCTGAACCCAGTTCCCCTAGGACCCCGTGGCTTCACTCCCCGCTGTCTTCCTGGTGTTGAAAACGCTTATGAGAAAATGCTTGTCAAACAAGCAGCAGGGATAAATGCAGAATTAAGGACTTACACACAGTTTATCTGATTTTTAAAATTCTCTCTCCTTTATTTATTTATGTGGGCATTTGTTTTCGAGGCAAGGTTTCACTGTGTAGCTCAGGTTGCTCTTGAACTCACAATGTAGCCCAGACTGGGCTCCAACTTGTGGCAATTCTCCTGCCTCAAAATCTGGAATTAGAGGCCTGCACCACCATGCCCACTTACAATTCTCTCTTGTTATTGTCTTTGCTCTTCTTTTGAGACATGGTGTGAGAAATGATACTTCGGGTGAGTTTTTTGTTTTTTGTTTTGTTTTTTTTTTTTTTTCCGGGTGAGATTTTTAATCAGCCACCGATGTCTCTGTGATCTTGTTTACCTTGAGGAGATGTAAATCTGAGACTCAGCAAACCCCCAGGGTCCCTGCCATCACTTCTTGTCCCCTAGTAGAGTGTGTATGGTTTCCAGAACAGCGCAGGTGCCCCAACAGCTGCTGTAGCCCAGATGCACTTGCCCTGAACCGCCAAAAGTGGGCAGATCGCAGCTACTTCTTCTCTGGCAGAGAAGCAGTTTGGTCTGCAGAAGCTCCCAGCCTGGGTGGATTGAGTCAGGCTCAAGCCTTGTGGTCTAGCCACACACACACACTCACATAGTAGTGTCTGCACCACTACATGCTCCTCCACCCCACGTTCCAGGACAGGTCCTCCCTCTCTAGCCCCTCCAAGTCCTTCCCCTGACACTGGCCACCAACCAACCCGGCCAGCTCGGGACTGAGGCTCCTATCCCAGGCACGTGTGTCTCCATCCCAGACCACAAGCTCCCAACCAGGACTCTGGCTGAGTCTCAAAGCCTTGTTACCCTTTCCTTGCAGCACTGTGGGTTGCAGGGTGGCCTTGGCTGTAGCAGGTGCCATAGATAAGCGTGTCCTTCCTGCATGGGCACTGTGTCCCTAACCTCCGATACCTCCCGAGACCACCAATGTCCAGACAAAGAGAGCCAAGTAGGAAGTGGAGAGATAGCTCTGCTTCCCATCTCATCAGCCAGGCAGCACCACAGCCTCCCTGCATCGCTGCATCCCAGGTTCCAGGCTGGTCCACTCGCTAGATTCTCCCTCGGCCTGGGGTCAGCCTTCCACCAAGGGGTGCTCTTGAGCCGGGGTTCCAGGGCTCGAAGGGTACATGCCACAGAATTGCCTCTTCCTGCCAGCTGCGGCCTCAGTTTCTCAAAGGAGTCTCTCAAACGAGGGGACATCAGAATGGACCCTGGCCAGCGGACCAGACACAGAGCCCATTCAGCGCTGGGGGAGCTGCCTGGCTGCTTCTCCACCACAGAGAACTCTTAAAGGAGTGTTTTGCTTTTCAAATCAGATAAATAAGCTGATAAGAATTTTTGAAAAGTCTACAGTGAGACTCTGGAATCCTAGGAGTGAGGCCTTGGGTTTGGGAGCTCCAGCCTCTCGGAGGAAATAGATTTGAAATAACCAGGAGGAAGCGAGGAGGCCAACTTTCAAGTCTATTTTAGTTTTCCAGCAAAGTCCAGTTTCCGCCTGGCTTTGTGTACACAAGCAAAGGACAGTGTTAGTGTGCAGACTGCAGATAAGCTATGTCCTTATGGAATGCAGTTTATCGTAGGGGGTGCTAAGAAATGACTGATGTTTCAGAATATAGACCCCTCCCCGGCTAATAATGAGGCAAACGGAAGATACCATTTTACTGAGCAATCCTTACCCAGTAGGTGTTTGTGACACAGAAATACTGCAGGGGCTGGGGTGTGGCTTGCTGCTGAGTAAATGCTTAGCATTCATGCAATTACGATTACGGGTCTGAGCTGCAGAACAAAGGGGAGTGGAAAGAGAAGAGAGAATAAAAGAGCAGGGAAGAAGTAAAAGAAAAAGAAAGAGAAAGCTAGCATCTACCTGTAATCCTCACACTGGGAGGCTGAGGCAGGAGGACTGAGAGTTCAAGCCCAGCCTGGGCAATTTAGCAATTCAGTAAAACCCTGTCTCAAAATACAAAAGAAATAATTATAGTAAATTAAAAAGACTGGGGCCATAACTCAGTGCCAAGGCCCTGGGTTCAATCCATATGCATTGCTTGTTTTGTTTACCCAGAAATCCTATTCTTGAAGATCTGCTGAAAAGAAATAAGATCATCATTACAACACGGGTGTGTGCGTGTGTGTGTGTGTATGTGCGTGTGTGTGTGTGTGTGTGTGCATATGATATTGTTCACAGTGGCAAAACCTAGAAATAGTGAATACTGATAAGCATGGTAGCAGGTGAAAGTATGTTATTTTTCAAATCACAAAATACTATGCATAGCAGGGCATGGTGGCACATCCTTGTAATCCCAGCACTCGAGAGGGTGAGGCAGGAGGATTGCCACTAATTCCAGGCCATTCTGGGTTACACAAAGACCCAGTCAGTCTCAAAACAAAACAACAAAGAAATTGTACGGTCATTACAATCAGAATTTTTACAGGTGATTGGGATGGCATTCCACAAAGTATGGTTGAGTAAGAAAAAGCACATGTATACAATTGTGTATATTATTATTCCCTTTTAAAAATGACCCGAAGACCTTTTAGATGATTATTAATTCACTTAAGAGTTTGTAGTTGTATAACTTTGTGATTGTGTTACTTATGGAAAAAAATGTGTATGGTACATTCTAAATTGTCAGCGTTTTTCTGTGGGATGGGCGAATAGCTCTGTGTTTGTCAGGGAACCATCCTGGGAGAGGGCAGACTAGAGCAGAGGTGCCAAAACAAGGGCAAAGGGCCAGGTGTGGTGGCACCCACCTGTAGTCACAGCTACTCAGGAGGCTGAGGCAGGAGGATCAGAAGTTCAAGGCCAGTTTGGTCAACTCAGTGAGATTCTGTTTCAAAATACAAAGATAAGAAAGGCTGGGAATGTGCCTCTATAGCAGAATGCCGCTGGTTTCAATCCCCAGCACCACAAAAAATAAATATCAAACCCAGAGTAGTGGCACACATCTGTAGTCCCAGCGCTCGGGAAGCTGAGGCAGGAGACTCTCCATGAAGGGTCATTGTGAGTTCAAGGCCAACCTGGACTGCATGGTGAGGCCAAGCCAGCCTGAATTACATAGCGAAACTCTGTCTCAAAATTAAAATAAAATACTTTTAGGGATGTAAGTCAGTGTGAAGGGAGGGCCTGAGTTCAACTCCCAGAAAGTGCTGAAAAGAGGGGAAATAAAAAAGGAGAATTAGTCTAATCGATGAATGAGTGTGTGAATAAAGTTTTAAGTTCACTCTTAATACCAAGCAGGTCTTCGAGGTGGATCCTTGTGCACTGCTGTAGACCATGTGAGCTCTGATTGAGGAAGAAACTCCCCCAGCCTGTTGGAATTAGACAGGAGCTCTTTTCCCCGTTAAATACACAGCAAAACTGAAGTCCTAACTGGAGGGCATGCTGCCAGTTGTGTAGCAGCGAAGTGGGCCGTGATATTGAGATTGATACCAGGCACATCCAGAGCACTGGGGTCATCAAGACCCCGTGCCTGTTTCTGTTGTCACATAACGTACTTGTTACTTCTCAGTCAAATGACGATGGCTCCTTAAAACTGTATGCACTTTGGAGCCAACAGAGTCCTGCAGAAAAGACATCCCAGTCTTGCAGTTAAGTCACTTGCCAGCTCTCGAGGCTCAAGCTCCCTGGCTATGCGACCGGCAGGCTTTCTGGGGCCTGATATCTGCCTCCAGCACTGCAAGGAACAGGAGCTGATACTAATTTGTGTCTCCCTCGTGGGAAAGCGCTATCCTGTCTGATCAGTGTCATTTCCTGCTTCTAAGAAACATCTCAGGGAGTCGCAGACCAGCCCGCGGGAGCTTTGCATAAGGGAGCTGATAAGATCTAAAGAGGTCACAAGGAACCAGAATATCACATCTGCACTTGTGCTGGTGTGTCTGTGACAGCGTGTGGAGTCCCTGGTGCTTCGGGGCACTCGAATTGTGATGGTGGCACACACCGGTAATTCAGCACTGTGGGAGGATGAGGCAGAAGGGCGTTGAGTTTAAGCCCAGGCAGGGGAGTTTCACAGCTTTGTGATTCCCTGTCTCAAAACTTAAAAATAAGTAAATGCAATTTTAAAAAGGGCTGAGAGTGCAACTTAGTACAAAAGGACCTGTGATCAATCCCCAGTACCACACACACACACACACACACACACACACACACACACACAGGCGTGTGAGATTGTGAAAAAATCAGCAAATCTTCAATGCAGTCTCTACAAAGTAAGACCTTAAATTGTATCTGCCAATTAATTAATATGCTTTATGTTCAAAATTCTCCTATAGGTTTCTGGCTTTACAAATTTAAATATCCAAAGAACTACATCGATTTATGTATGTTCTCATTCAATAATTAAAGTGTATTGGTGGGCTTTTCTAGTGCTGGACACAGTACTCCAAACCCAGAGGGGAGGTTGTATCTGGCTCATGGTTGCAGGGGATTCAGTCCATTGTCAGCTGGTCCAAGACAGGAGCATCATGGTGGTAGGGTGTGGGGAACAAAACTGCTCAGTTCATGGTGAGCAGGAAGCAGAGCAGGCTACAGGCCAGACAGGAAGGGGACAGGGACAAAGTATAGTACACAAAGTCATGGCTCCATGTTCAGCTGGACACACCAGGGAGTGTACTCCACCCAGCCCTGGGGGACCGCAAAGCCAGTCAAATTTGCAATTAAGCTTCTCAGTCACGGAAGGCCCGGTACATTCTCTCCACACTGTTAAGTAGGGAACAAAACAGACAGACAAATCTTTTTTTTTTTTTTTTCTTTTTTGAGATGAGATCTCGCTATGTGGTTCGGGCAGGCCTTGAGCTCACTTAGTAGCCCAGGCTGGTTGAACTCTGAACGATCCTCGTACCTCAGCCTCCCAAGTGCTGGGATTACAGGCATGAGCCACCATGCCCAGCAACAAATCTTTTTTAAAAAAAAAAATCTATTTTATTTCAAGGAGAAAGAAAAGAAAAAAAAAAATAAATTTCAAAACACGTTAATCAGGGGGCAACCATGGTACATACATTGCACATTTTCGTTCCCAAATCATTCACCCAGAGACAAGACATCTGCCTTCAATTGTTCAGACAATACCAACACAAATCTTTCTCTTCAGTGAACGCAGAGAAATCAGTAGTATAACTATCCTAATTTTTTAATATACATGTGTATATATACATATACACATATGTTGTTTTAGCTTCTTAGTCTAATAAAACAATATGATGTTTATACATGTGTGTCTTATTTATTTTACTTATGAGTGTGGCCTCAAGTTGCATCCATTTACCTATAAAAGTCTCTAGTTTATCCTTCTTTATGGCTGAGTAGTACTCCCTTGTATAAAAATACATTTTTTATCCATTCTTCAATCGATGGGCATTTAAGTTATTTCCAAGATCTGGCTATTACAAACACTTCTATAAACATGGGTGCACATATATCACTGTGGTTTGATGTTTTTAATTCTTTTGGGAAGATATTCAGAAGGAAAATAGCTGGGTTGAATTGGACCTCTAATCCTAGTCTTTTGAGGAATCTCCACACTGATTTCCACAGTGGTTGCACCAGTCTGCATTCCCACCAACAGTGGAGAAGGGTTCCTTTTCTCCTGCAGCCCCTCCAGCATTTGTTATTGCTTGATTTCTTGATAGCAGCCATTCTTTCTGGGGTGAGGTGGAATCTCAGTGTTGTTTTAATTTGCGTTTCTTCAATGACCAGGGATGTTGAACATTTTTCATGTATTTATCTGCTCTTTGCATTTCTTCATTTGAGAAGTGTGTATTCATCTCAGATGCCCATTTTTGGGTTGGGTCTTCAAATCAGGGAAGACTGATTTTTTTTAGTTCTTTATATGTTCTCGATAGTAATCCTTTGTCTGAGGAACAGCTGGCAAACATTTTACCCCATACTGTGGGTTGTCTCTTCACTCTGTTGGTGGTTTCTCTTGCTATGCAAAAGCTTTTGAAAAAGATGGGATCCCAGGTGTTGATTCTTTATGACAGTTCCTGTGTAATTGGGATATTGTTCATAAAGTCGTTGCCAGGCTCTGGAGAGGGAAGCAGCAGGTGGATGATAAGTATCATTTAAATTTTATGAAGCCTTTGACCTGAGAGGCCCAGGGTCCTTTAGTTGATATTGCTGCTTTAGGTTTCCTCTTCCCTATCTCCACACCTCTCCTCCTCCTCCCTGTGCCCTACACACACTCACACACACACTCACACTCACACTCACACACACGCACACTCGCTCACACACTCGCTCCCTCCTGTCCCTCTCATGGTTGTATTTTTGCAGCATCCAGGCTCTGCACCATCACCGGCTGCAGAACAGTGGGCAGATGGAATTTGGGGTACACGAAGGAGTGCAGGGTTCTGAGGCAAGGGGCACCGGCAGGCTGTGCTGGGTCCCAGAAAGTCTGGACTTTAACCTGCAGAGAAACCCTTGCCTTAGCACCAGGCTGGGCACTGAAGAGCCTTAGGGATGCTTCTTGGTTTCTAAGCAAACACAACCCTTCAGTGGCCTCTCTTTTGGGGCCACGCTGGCTTCTACAGGTCAAGGGGGCTTCTTCCCCACAGATTCTCCAGTGCTCTGGGAGGAGACTGGGGGAGGCAACAGATGCCGCATATGCAGACTGGAGTGGCCACACCTATGTCCCCAGAGTGACTCCATGCTGGGTGTCCCACAGGACAGTGTCTCTGGAGAGTGTACTGCACCCTAAGCTTTCCTGCTTTTTAAAATTTGGGGGTTGGGTCTTGCTATGCTGCTAAGTTGCCCTGACTGGGCTTAAATTTGAGATTCACCTGCCTCGGCCTCCCAGAGCTCTGGGATCACAGGGTTTGTCACCAAGGCTGGCTACACCAATGTTTTCAGGCTGGAGAAGAACAGAAACCACAGAGCAGCATTCTGGAATTATCACCCAGGGAGCACACAGGTGGCTCGGAGGCCACGCTTGCGTTGCCAGCATGCGACCTCGAGAGGGGATAAGCCCTGCCCCCAGCCAGTATCGGCAGTGAGGCTGGCACATATGCAGGTGACCTCTGTCCAGAGGCTCTGCTTTGTGGCAGCTGGCACTAGATTCTTTCATCTCCAGCCAGCACTGAGCAACTGACACAATTCCCCAGTGCATGTACCCAGAGGCCATGCAGGGGACAGAGATCAGAGGAGCTGAAACCAGAGTGCATGAGCTGCCCGGTGGCCTCCCAGGAATGCTGTTCTCAGACGCAGGAGGACGCTGTGAAACTCGAGCTGCTGGGCCGCGCCTGTCAAGTCACCACTGGTCCAACTGCTTTGCTCAACAGCTAGGAAACTGAGTCCTGGGGAGGAGAAGAACTTGCTGAGTTCCCCCACCTAGCCTCACCTGCACGTGATGCTTACAGTGGTGTAGTGGAGTTTTTCTCACTAGACAGTTCAGCCTTCTCTTAACCTTGAAGCCACTACGTAGCCCAGGCTCTGGCCTCTCTGATCCTCCTGCCTCAGGCTTCTGAGTGCTGGGATGACAGGCTTGGACCACCACACACAACCATGCTACATTGTTCTTCTTTTTTTTTTTTTTTTTTTGTCTTTTTGAGACAGGGTCTCCCTATGGAGTTCAGGCTGGGTTTGAGCTCACTTTGTAGCCCAGGCTGGTCTTGAACTTGCAAGGATCCTCTTGCCTCAGCCTCCCAAGGGCTGGGATGACAGGCAATGCACCACCAAGCCTGGCTCTCTTTGCTGTTGTTAACTTTTTTTTTTTTAAGTACTTTTGACTTACTGCTTATAATCTTCCACAATTTAAACTCTTGCTAGAGGCTCATTAAAAAAATTTTTTCTTTGCTTTTGCAATAATTTTTAAGGACCAAATTCTTTGGACAGTCTTGCTGTCAGCTCAGCTGCAAACAGACAAAATTTACAATGCAAGGAAGATATTGTAGGAACTAGGCCTGGGCCAAGTTCTGAATGCAGCCCAAAATATCCCTGACGAAATTATTTCTCACCCAATAAATTTCCCCTCATCCCAGTTTGAAAAGTGACCTTCGATGGGAGGAATCATGGGGAGCAGACAGCTGCCACCAGGAGTGGGGCAGAGGGCACTGGGGACTTCTCCCCTCTGTGGTCTCAGCTTCGCAGCCCGATGGCCAAGGTTCAAGGACGTGTCCCCAGACTGACCTAATCTGTCCTTCGTGGGCTCCCCACTGTTTCTGCTGGATTTTTCTCCTTGCTCAAGGAATTGCAGCCCCTCCTGCCCCCATTGTCACGTGTCACTCTCCTTGGGCACTGTGTTGTGTGTGTCCAACCACTTGTGTTTTCTCGTACCCATCCATTCTTCATATGCATGCATTCATTCAGTAGTTAAATGCACAGTACTTACCAACCACGCTTTTCCTGTGTGTGCGTGTATGTGCATGTGTGCTCTCCCATGTATGTGTGTGAGTCGGTGGGGACTAAACCTAGGGCTTTTGTGCTGAGCTACATAGCTATGTCCTCATCTACAATCTATTTTTTATTTTGAGACCAGGTCTCTGTAAATCATTGAGCTGCCTAGGCTGGGCTCAAACTCATCCTCCTGCCTCAGCCTTCCAGAATGCTGAGCTCACAGTGTGTGCCACCACTCCTGGCCCAATCAGCGACTCTTGACCACAAAGTCTGTATAAGCACAGCCCACATTCAGGTCCTTTAGGTGTCTGCTGTGGAACTCAGGAGGCAGACAAGGCGAGGGAACTGATACGGAGAAGGGAGGATGGCAGAGAGAGGGAGCAGGGAGCAGAACCCACAGAGCCCAAGGGCAGGAATGGGACAGGCTCATTGGAGACAGCCAAGCCTACAGCTTGGAGTCACCTTGGGCGGCAGTGTGTGGCAGGCGAGTAGGAGGAAAGTGCTCTTCATAATGCCAGGTGAGAGATTCACTGCGAACACACATCAGGTTTATTCTTAAACCCCGTGGCGGGTTCACAGCACAGAACAGGTCAGGCCCCTGCTGCAAGCACCGTGTGTGTGTGCGTGTGTGCGTGTGTGTGTGCGGTGGGGTGCTCAGCCCAGGAGGCAGGAGACTCCTGATTCTTTTGGGGAGTGTGGGAGAGGCCACGCTGAGCTCAGAGGAAGCCCAGCTCTGCACATCCCCAGTACCCCACGCTGAGTTTGGAGGGGGTCACACTGAGCATCCTAGAGCTGCTCTGTCCCACTAACAGGGAGAATGAGCTTGCCACCGCCTGTGACACCCATGAAGCCTGTCGATTTGCAGAACCAGAATGCGCCTTGGCTCTTTGGGACTCTGGATGATTCTTGGGCCCACTCACCTCCAATGGGTCCCCACCAATTTGCGCAGTGAGTTCCCATAAGTGCATATCTGAGCCCTGACCAATCTCTCTCCTGAGAAACTCCTTCCTGGCATGCTGCTGAATAATTTGCCCTGAACAAAGATGGTATCTTTCATCCAGAGATCTTAAGGGGAGTTAATGACAACCAAGCTCCATTATTTCTGTTTTGTGTATGAAGAAAATGACTCACACAGAGGTTGGTGATTTTCATTATCCCATAGCATCATTAGGAGGAGTATGAATGAAACTTAGGGCGAAACTATTTCATTAACCTTTAAACACTGTATGTTGTCCTTTATAGTAATGCAGTTTACAAAAAATAATGATGCCTTTGTGCTCAGAGGCTACTCCTTTATTCTCTTATTAACTGCGAATTATATGGGCCAAAGCACCTTACTACAAGGCCAGGTGAGTCGCTCCGCAGTGTGAAGCAAGATGGGAACAGTTCTTATGTTTTATTGGTGATTCCTGGACCAGCCACAATCTGTGTTTTCATCCACCCATCCATTCATCCATCTGTCCATTAATTCATTCCATCAACACAGCCGAGATGCTACAAATGTTACATCATCTATAAAATGGGCACAGTAACATTACCATTGGCAAAAGGCTGTTCTGAGAATTGGGATCATTTCTATAATGCACGCTGTCCAGCAGTGGAGTAAGCCCTGAAAAGGACAATTAGTATTAAACCAGTAATTATAAGGGCCACATTGAAAGACCAAAAAAAAAGTCGTTTTGCAGGGCTGTCTATGGATAGAGAAAGCAGAGGTGCACCTAAAGGGTGAATGAATCTCTGAGGAAGAGGCTGACCTCTTGAATTAAAAACCAGAACTGAGGACATGAGCCTCAGGTCCATGAAAGAGGAAGCCTTGGGCCCGCAGGCCGTTTGGGTGATGAAGTATCAGAGGGTGAGGGAGGTACTGCTAGGTAGGGGAGGTTAAACCACAACTGACAACGTAGAAATGGCTCAGAAATCACTTCTAAACTCAGAGTCACAAAGAAGAGACACAGATATATATATATATATATATATATATATATATTTTTTTTTTTTTTGGTGCTGGGGATTGAACCCAGAGCCTTCACAATGAGTTACATCCCCAGCCCTGTCTTATTTATTTATTTATTTAGAGACATCTCACTATGTGGTTGTTTGGTCTTGAACTTGAATCAATCCTCCTGCCTCAGCCTCCCAAGTATTGGGATTACAAGTGTGTGCCATCATGCCTGGCTTACAGCCCTTTTAGCATTCTTGATTTCATCTATCCTGCCTCAGCCTCCCAGAATGCTAGGATTACAGACACATGCTATCAAGCTTGACTTAATTTTTCAGGTTATAGTCTGCATATTTCTGGGTTTTTGGGGAACTTTTACAGAACACATTTTTGTATTCTTTTTGTCAAACAAAAATTGCCATACTGGAAAAAAAAATTTAAAAAGGTGGTTTAACTCATTAATGGACTAGTTTTTTTTCTTTTGGATAGACTGGTCTAAACTGGTCAAAATCTTCTAATCTATAGATATGGCTCTGTAGAATGTGCTTAGTACAGATAATTTGATCACTGCTCTTCCTTTTTTTAAGTTTTGTATTTATTTATTCATTTTTTAAAAAAACCAATCAAAACAAATCATTGAATAAAACAAAACAATAAAATGGAGCAAAATAGTGAGAACAATATTGATTTTCTAAGAGAGAAGAAAATCCCCTATAGTTGCTATGTTGCATATTGTTATCCTCTAAATAGATGCTCAGATTACTGACTTTCAGCCTATAAAGTCAATCAAACAAGCAAGCATTAAACTGCTTTTGTACTTTGGCTGCTATCAACTTAGTCTATGTTCCTTTGAGTCAGCCAGTTGCTCAGGGCCGTGGAGGGAGGAGACAAGTTCTTGTCTTCCAGGCCCAGCACTGGTTGGCTCACGGGAATGGTGAATTGACTTTCTATTTCTTCTCCTGGCCCATGACTGCTGCTGGCTCACTAGAAGCGTTTTTTGCTTCTTGACCACTCACTCTTCTTTTTAAAGAGACGTCTCCGGATAGTACTCAGGAGCATGGTGTTCTGTTACTCCACCGAACTCCATAAAAATATACAGTCCATCATTGCAAAATTAATTTGTGACCTGAGAAGCAGATGGAGCTCCTCTTCTGGTACATATTATATTGTCGCCAAGAACAAGAACCCACGTGTAACTGTTTCATTCCAATGCAGGGATCAAACTCACAACTTCCCTCTTGGAAAACGACTTTAATTTTTCTTTTTTCTTTCTTTCTTTATTTCTGGCATTGGGAATCAAACTCAGGGCCTTGTGCCTGCGGCCAGACAGGAGCTATGCCCGGCCTCCCGGCCCAAAAAGATTCTTAAAACTCTTGCACCTACGGATTTTAGCTCTTGTGAGTGGCGCACGTATTTTAGTATCATTTTCTGTTTTTGAAATACTCATATGCTGTTAAGCATTTTAAATTTGACTTCCAATACACCTTTTCATATACTTGACCAAAGTTTCCTGCGCTCAGCAAAGTCTGCACAACGGGATTTTTTTCTGTTAATCTGACAGTGCTGGTCTGGATTATTCAATGGGTGGACATTTGGGTCCATTCTCAAGTTTTGATTACTAGGAACTTTCCCAACAGCCTTGCCGAATCCCTTTCCCTCTGTGGAGCCTTTCCTTCGAAATGCACTTCCTTACATGGGGTATACTGGGTCAAAGGGACTTTATGAACAGTTTTATAGCCCTTGAACATACTTTCCAGCTCGCGCCCCGGAGGCGCTGACCCGTGGCACCGGCCGCGAGGGGGCGGGGCGGCGGCGCGAGCGCAGAGCAGTAATCAGCTGCTCTCGCGGTCTCTGCCTCAGCCCCAGGGGGCGAGGCAGGAGCTCTTTGCAAATCCTAAAATTTCTGGCCCCCGCGGGCCGGAAGCCACTCTCGCAGGCCCAGCAACCTCACTGGAAGCTTCTGCGCGCCCCTAATTCCCGGCCTCAGTGCGCAGGCGTCCCTTACACCCCGGCTGCAGCTCCCGCGTAGCCTTTGCACCCCAAATGCGGCCTGGAGACCCTCGATCGCCAGGTCCGGACGGCGCTGCAGGGCCGCAAGCCGACGCGGAATCAGGGCGACCCGGCCGCAGTGGGCGCGACAGCCCTCAGGGATCTCAAAATGTGAGGGGCGGCGGTGGTGATTTGAAGAGAAAGCGCGGCGAAGCGCACAGGAAAAAAGAGAACCTGAGGCGGGCGCTGCAGGGCGGAAGCTAGGGGTGGTGGGCGGGGCCCAAGTGCGCGCGCAGGCGGTGGGCGGGGCTAGCGCGAGGGGCGGGCGGAGGGGCTTCTGGGTAGCGGCGGCGCGCGAGCAGGGCAGGGCCGCGGAGCGGGCGCGCGTGTGAAGAGAGCGGCATCGCGAGGCCTGCAGGCTGCCGCGGCCACCATGCGAGTCGAGCGGCGGCTGTAGTCGCTGGAGTCTGGGCTGCAGCCTCTGGGGGCCCCGAGGCGTGGGGCGGAGGGGCGGGGACGCCGCCCGCACTCGTAGCTCCAGCGGGGCCCTCGGAGCGGCGCCCCCACCCGGCCCGAGTCGCGGCCCCCGCGGCGGGCTCTGGGCCCGGGCCGAGCCCCGGGGCGCGGGGGCGGCGCGAGGCCCCAGGCGGCGGCATGAGCAGGGCCCCGCCGCCCGGGAAGATGCCCGGCGACCCCGAGGAGGCCGGGCCCGGGGACGGGGCCGCCGACCGCCGCAGGAAGCTGGACGCACTACTCCGGGACCCGCGTTCGCCCATCAACGTGGACAGCCTGCTGGTAGGTGGCCGGCCGGGGTCCCCCGCTTTGCGGCAGGGCAGCACCCGCGCCTCCTTCCCACCTACCTGCAGGTTCGGGGAGGAGAAGCTGGGTCCCGGCCCTGCTCCCCAGTCAGAAGAGCCGGTGCCGCAGTGTCACGCCGCCCGGGTACGAGATGACCGTGGGCAGTGCCCAGCCGGGCGCGCGACGAAACTCTGCGTCCACCATCTCCCTTTTAGTAGGGGATCTTGAGCTCTTGAAGTTCGGCTGTTTTCTGTTGTCTCCGAGCATTCCTTAGTAGTTAGTGCGTCTTAATTTATGTAAACTGAATTTTCCCCGAGATTGTTGCGCCAGAGCCATAAATAAATAAATGAGTAAATATCAGTCTGAATCGTGGAGAGGAATGAATCTGTCCCCTGCGGCTTATCTTTCCTAGGGACGCCCTTAGAAATCCAGATTTCAAACCACGTAAAGGCCACTGGTGGCTCTCGATTATGAAGCAAACGCGTTTTTCAAGGAAATGCAATCCGGAGTGCTGGCTCATTTCTTACTTTTGTTAGGATTGACTTTTGGCTCTCACAGACAGTTTGATTAAGAATGCAGCCGAGAGGTAGCGCTAGGAAAAGGTGGTGCGGACTTGTGTCTTGGACAGAAGAGAGCGAAAGGGCCCTCTGGCTGTTGCATGAGCCCTGGAAGGCTAGCGTTAGGGTGGGCGCGCACACCGTCCACAACCAGATCCGAAGGTCAGTCCTGGGTCCTACTGGGAGAAACCTAGCGACTGAGCTGAGAAAAACCACCTTCTCCCAAGACACTGCCTGACTTCTCTTCCGAGGCCGTTGGTTATCCTTTGAGGTTTCTGGAATCTTTTGCAGAGTGACTCAGTCCTGTCTGGTCAGAATACAGGAACTGACTGGAGAGTGCCGTATCTTTCTGTACAAAGTGTAGAATGTAGAGACGAGCTCTGTCGTGTCACAGTGTAGCGATGTGACGAATTGTACCCAAATGGAGGAAGTGCTGTGTTCCTCATTGGTTGAGTGTTTGCTTTTACTGTGGTTCCAGTTAAAGTGTTGGGGATCCGACTGGCTGCCTGGAAGGCTTACACTGATGCTAGCTTATTCCCTGTATTTTTCACTTTGGTATTTTGTTAGTGAAACTTTGACCTAAGGCCAAAAAGTTAAGTTAAAAATAGTACCTCAATCCTTAATAAATCTCAAGTATTCATGAAGTTCAGACTGAATTCCAGATGTAATTGTTTTGTTTCCACTTAAGTTTCATCCCTTAGGGTCTTATAGTGGTGTTAATTACAATTATTAGGGTTATTCGCAGCTTGGAACTAAGCTGTTTCTACTTGTGATATGATCATACATTTTGCTTTAGTATTTTCTGAATTATTAAGATGACCATTTTAAGATCAAAACATTGCATATACACAGGAAACAATCCAGTCCATTTATTAAGTGCTCGAGACAACCAAGAGACATTTATTAAGGTGACATCAGCGGTGTCAAGGTTGACATCGCTGTTGCTGGCTCAACAGCACCGTTTTACTGCTGTTTGTAGTTGCTTGAATGTCATTCTGAATGTGAATGCATGTGTGATTTTGAAGTGCAGGAGGCCTTGCCAGGCTGAAGAGAGAACAGGTTCAGGGGAGCCTTTGGAGAAAGGTTTCTGGTGCTTCTTTTGGAAGTTTATACAATTGAAAAAAAATTTAAAGTTATAAAAAATGAACTTTGAATTATGTATAGTTCACTGTGTGAAAGATCGGAGAATGAATTAATTTTAATTGGTAGCAATTACATAAAAATTTTAATGTGGCAGCTATTTTAAGTGTCCATTTGGGTGGCATTACATACATTCATGTTGCTGTGCAAACCATCCATTCCCACAACTTTTCCTCTTTTGCACACTGAAGCTTTGCAAATTAATTTTTGAAAGAATGCCATGAAAACTTTTGTTTCCTAAAATACTGTTGAAAGAATGATTGGTATCACTTTAACGATTTGAAATTGTACCATGTAAGCTGCATTTCACAATTGCTCATTGTTTTACTGGACATCGGTTTTGTTTGTTTTGCTCTAGGAAATATTTTGTGTGTAATACAGAAAACTTAGGGAATGTAGTCTAATGGGGACACAGCATGCAGCATTCTCTTCCTTCAGGAGCCCAGAGAAGGATCGCTGAGCTGCACTGCCCTGAGTGACAAAGGAAAAGGATTCACATGCCCGAAGTAACTGTGAAGCTATCAGTATCCCAGGCCAGAAGACAAGCCACTTGTGGAAGAAAGTTACCCAGATAACTCTTGAAATGCTCAGCTCTGAGCTCTGGACATGGAGTGCTGGGAGAGTGCTGGGAGTGCTCTTTAAATGTAGATCTCTTGGTGCCTTTGATGTATCTTTAGTTAATGGCTATAACTTTTCTTTGAAAAAGAAAATGGTTTCATTTACAACCTTATGGTTATGTAGTGTTGGGGGCTTGTCCTTATCATTTGATTTACCCATCATGAGAGTGCTAGCAGTCCCTGTGCTTAAATGGAGCTGGATTCCAAGGGACTCAATGTGGAGACCAAATTACCTTTTTACTCTGCAGAAGCCTTGATTATTTCATGGGTGCTTAAATTAATCAGAAGAGAATGTATCAATTGTGAACTGCTTGATACAATGTAAAAATGGTTTTGAGAAAGATTTGCTTCCATAATACTCGGGTGGAGCAGAGGGGCTATGGAGATCCACTTTTACAGTGCTTCAAACCTTTAGGGAAGTACCTATACTGTGTTGTCAAGACTTGATCTTCACAGTGCTAGCCTATTATGGTAAAAAGAATTGTGTTTTAACATTATGCTGGAGAAGTGGCTTTCTAATGTCTGTGCTTCTGGATTTTGACTTACTTTACTTTTTACAACAGTAAACCAGTCATCTATCTGTAGGATTTAGGTAAACTGTTACTTAAGACTTGTGTGGGTGAGTAAAGGTGATTAAACATTGATATACCATTTTCACTGGTTTAGAAAATTTGAGTGCTGTCACTATATCCATAGACCATATGATATTTCTTACCACAGTACATAGGTTTTCCTTTAAGCTTGGTGTTGGCTGTTTGTCTAATTAAAATGATTAGTTTCTCTCTATATACAGTAAATGAGAATATTATGAAGAGACAATAAAAATGAAGTAGAATAAAAGTTGAAAATTGTTTTATATATGTGTTTCTTTTTTTTTTTTTTTTATCAGTACCAGGGATCGAACTCACGACTGCCTGCTTGCAAGGTGGGCGCTTATGTCGCTGAGCTAAATCCCCAGCCCCATATATGTGTTTCTTTGATGAAATAAGGGTTGGACATTTATAGCTTATGGATTAGTTTATTTTAAATTTTACATTTGTCTCTCTCTTTTTCATCTTTTTTGAGACAAGGTTTCACTATGCAGTTCAGGTTGGATTTGGATTTGAACTCACTTTGTAGCCCAGGCTAGCCTCAAATGCTCAGCAGTTCTCCTGTGTGTAGTGATTACAGGTGCCACAACACCTGGTAAAGCTTTCATTTTGATAGAAAATCTTGAAAATGAATTAAAGTGATACATAAGGTTTACTGTTTAGATAAAGTTGAGTTTCTTTGCTGGTCTAGGGTTCCTTGTTTACAAATGTGATATATAAAATTTATACATCAATTTCAGTTTATACAATGTATAAACTGAAAACCAAGTTTTTGCTAAGGTTTCCTTGGTGACATTTGACCTGATCTGATGTTAGAATGTTTAGGCCCTGCGTCTCTCTTGGTGTAGATAGTAATAGCTTTCATTGGAGAAACATTCATGCACTTGATTTCAGGATGCTGCTCCAGATTCCCAACAGAACTTTGGGAAACACACGGTATAAATACTATGTTACTTTTATAAAACAAACAAATAAACAACCTCCTGTTTCAAATTTGTAAGTACAGTACAGCCAGGGTGGACTAATAAAGGAAACATAGACTGGTGGACATCTGAATAGTAATAAAGAATAATGGATAATTATCTTGAAACATGTCTTTGTTACTTTGTTGTTGTTGAGACAGAATACCCAAGACTCAGAGGTAGAAAGGAGGCAGGCAGAGTTTATTGTAGCTCATAGTTTATAAAGATTTCAGTCTCTGCTGTCTGATTTCAACTCAGGGTGTCATGCAGAGGGACATCGCAGAAGAGAAACAGTTCTTAGAAGGGTTGTTAGGCAGCAGCAGCAGCTATTTGTTGCATCCCAGGTTCAAGCCTCCTGGGTGGTGCCTGGCACTATCCACACCCAGAACTCGGCCCAACCAATCAGTGCACTGATTTGATCCCACACCCTTAATCCATATTTGTACTCCCCAAATGGAACCATCTCTGAAAAGCCCCACCTGTGAACCCATGAGGCTTTGGGGGAACATCTAGATACAAACTATAATAAGGCCTAATTTGTTTTTGCTGAGGCATGGTTGGAAGGTACTCCTTCCCTATTTTGAGTTCTGAGATATAAAAGAATATAGCATCCAGGTTCAGTTTTGAAGCATGAAAACCACTAACGAAGTTACACTATAGATGCAGCACTAACCTGTCAAAGTCACTTAAGTGCTGCTGCTTGGTTCAGGTTGGCATCTGCTTAGCTGCTAATCTGCAAGTTTTACAGTTCTTTTGCTTCATTTCACAGGTTACATTTGTGCAAGTCCCTGAACAATGTTTTATTAATATAATTTTACTTGTCTTTTTAAAAAATCTGTGACTGTTAATTATCTATCTTTGTGATTTGCTTTTTTTACTCACAGTTGTGTTTTGTCACTCACACTGCAGGTTGTGTCATTTTCATGGCCATCATAGATCATGTAGCTCCAGTTTACTTGATGGCTATTTATATATTTTTTTCTGTTGTGGAAAATGTGGCTGGGACCTAAGCTCATTCTTAGAAAGAATTTCTGAAGACCAGGTATATATCTGGGAGTGGAACTGCTGAATTTCAAGATAGGTTTGGCATAATATAATAGAGTTTAAATTTTTCACCATTATAAAACATTGAAAGAATGGCAAAGGTGAGAGAATTTACAGTGAGCATCCATACAATGAGCACTGAATTGCTCTTTTTTCTTTGAGACAGGGTTTTGCTATGTAGTTCAGACTGACCTTGAACTCACTATGTAGCTGAAGCTGGCCTTAAACTCATAGGAGTCTCCTGCTTCAGCGACCTGAGTACTGGGATTACAGGCATGAGCCACCATGCCTAGCCTAATTGCTATTTTACTGTGTTTTTGGTTCATTTAAAGCAAATTAGAGTAACAGTATGTTTCATTTAAACATTTCAGCTTGCAATATGTGTTTTAAGTGGTTTTTTTGGATTGAACTCGTGACCTCATGTTTACTAGGTGAGCACTTACACCACTGAGCTAAATCCCCAGCCCTTTTTTGTCTTTTTGAGACAGAGTCTCATTATGCAGTTGAGGCTGGTCTTGAACTTGCAACAATCTGCCTGCCTCAGCCTCCCAAGTGCTAGGATTACAGGAGTGTGCCACCACACCCAGCATTATGTTTAGGTTTTTAAAAGTTTAAATTTGCAAGGAACAAAACACACAGGTCTTAATTGTATCATGAATGAGTTTTGACAGATGCACATATGATGCAAATCCTTACCAAAATACAGATTCTTATTACCAAGCCAGAAATTATGCTCTTTTTAAATTTTCCTTTTTTTTTTTTTTTTTTAACTGCACACTCCATTCTCTTAGGGATGATTCCTGAAGATTACTTTTGTCTGTAGAATTTCACACACAGGGAATCACACAGTATGTATTTTAGCACATGGCTTCCTTAGGTTAGTATAGAGTCATTCATGTTATCATGTGGCTCAGCAAAATGCACTTTTTTGCTGGCTTGTATTCTGTTCCATACTAAGTCAGTCACAGTCTGTTGAGCTGTTTCCTATTTATGAACACCTGGCTGTTTTATGTTTTTGTTTTACTAATGTATACTTTGACTCTTTCTAAAGCTGCCATGAACAATTGGTAGCATGTCCTTATGGACACAAGTTTGTATTTCTCTTGGATGTATAATCTGATGTAGAATTGCTGTGTTGTAGGATCAGTCAGTGTATGTTAGCTCTGAGGACCCTGCCAAGTCTTTTTTTTTTTTTTTGGTACCAGGACTCAAACTCATGACCTTGTGTTTGCCAGGCAGGCGCTTATGCTGCTGAGCTAAATCCTTGGCCCTGCTAGGTCTTTTTCACAGCGTTACACTATTCCCCTCAGTGTGGCTGGGAGCTCCAGTTGGAGCTCCAGTTGCCGCACACCCTCCCTAACACTCCACTGGAGCCATTCTGTGGTGGGCAGATAACTCCTTGTGATTGTAATTTACATATCCTTGGTGACTAATGACTCATGTATATATATATATCTTCCTTTGTGAGTCAGCTTTAAAGATATTTTTGCCAGTTTAAAAGTACTGGATTAGCCAGAATGCCAGTAGTTATAACACTCTGGGAGGATGAGGCAGGAGGATTGTCACAAGTTTGAGGCCAACCTGACCTACATAGTGAGTTAAGACTAGCCTGGACTACATAGCAAGAGCCTGTCTAAAAAGAAAAAAAGGAGTGTGTAGGGAAGTTTTCTCTCCGTAGAATGTCTGTTTAAAAAGGTTTTTTTTCTGGGCATGGTGGTGTATACCTATAATCCCAGCACTCTGGGAGGCTAAAGCAGGAGGATCACAAGTTCAAGCTCAATCAGGGGAACTTTGAGGTTTAGTGAGATCTTGCCTCATAATTAAAAAATTAAAAAGGGCTGAGACAAAGCTCAGTGCAATGGGGGCAGGAGGGTGGTGGTTGCTTTTTTTGCCCAATTAGGGCCTATTTCAGAAGACATTCTGGAAGCTTTATGGTTAAGTCTTATTTTAGGGTCTTGGTTATATTTCAAGCCAAAGTTAGTGTGTGGTATGTTTTTTTTTTTTTTTCCTTTTTAAATGACTATTTGGTTATTGAGATTGCCCAACACCTTTTTTTTTTGTACCGGGAATCAAACTTAGGACCTTGTATTTGCTGGGTAGGTGCTGCACTTCTGAGCTATATTCCTAGCCCTCCAGCATCGTTTTTAAAGAAAGTACTTTTTTCTTATCTCCTTGGTTTACTTTGGGACCTTTTTATCTATCAGTGCACTGATAGGTAGACTTTGTGTTTCCTTGGTACCTACCAATCTAATTTATTCTAAAATGCACTTAATAATGCATCCTTTGCACTGACTGAAGTATGCTCAGTAGCACAGTGCACTTGTTTGCCCCTTGATTTCCTATTTGACTGGGAGCTCCCTGGGGCAAAGAGTTTTGCTGTGGGATAAATAAAAACTCAAGTGCAATTTCTACAGTTTGTGTATTGCTTGTGCACCATAGGAAAGTTGAGAAACCTAAATTGAATCTTTGTAAGCTGGGGACCACCTGTACATTGAAAGCTGTTTTGTAGTGACATTTGAAGTGCATATAGATGGACTGAAGTGACTGGGAATGACCTAGTGCGACTATAGCTCTAGAAAGTAACACCAAAGAGCCCTTTCCCTCACCAAGTCCTCGCAGGCCGCAGATGGATGGAGCTTACTGTTAACTTTTTGAATCGTGGTGACACTTGAACTGCAGTGTTCACTTGTCCCTGATCAGGAGCATACTTGTTGCATTTTTTCTGTGTTCCTCTTCCCTTTTAAAGTATGGTCCGAGTCTGTAGATATTTTTCCTTTTTTTTTTTAATACTGGTGATCAGCTCACCACCTCAAGCTTGCCAGACAGGCCGATTATGCCACTGAGCTAAATCCCCAGCACCCCACCCCTTTTTTGTATCTGTAGTGCAAGGTTCTGCCCTTGGCTGGTCTAAGTGACCCTCACTTTTGTGAAAAGCACTTGTGTGGGGGTGTAAGTATGTTGACAGGAAACGCTAGAATTCCTTTTGGATTCTTTATTGATCATTGTTTAGGGAAGGAAGTTTAAGTCTTAGTGATTTTAGGGCTTGGAGATCTAAAAATGAGTTATATTTTTTATTACAGTTGATTCACTACTTTGTTTTTACTGTCTTGATTTTCACTGTTTTCTAGGAGTTTCAGATTTCTTTCGTTATGCAGCAAGAGATGGGAGATTTTCTTTTTAAGGCGTTAGTGATGTGGAGCTAGCATTCCCTTATCCGGGCGGTGTGTGTGTGCACAGAAGTGATGAACAGAAGAGCCTTTGTCAGCAGTGGTTTGTGTAGATGGAAACTGCCAGAGCAGGGCTGCTGTCTCCTTGTCTCTCAAGTGATGTTGGTAAGGCTTAGTGCACTCGCTGTTTTTACAGGCAGCTTGGTTAGGAGCACTGTGTGCTGCAGACATGAAGACCCCAAAGAAACACCTGTCCTATGTTCTTGATGCTGGTTTTCACCTCAGCACAGGAAAGAAGTGTGGACATCCATCTCTGCCGAGGACGATGGCTTTGGAGAGTAGAATTGGATGAAGGGCGCTAGGAAAGTAAACTAATGTGGACATTTTTTGGGCTGTGATGAAACAGTGTCTTGGAAAAGATTTCAGCTAATTTTATTTTGCATTTTAGGTGAAGTATAGACACTTAGTGTGGGCGGAACAGCCCTTAGCACTTCTGTGTCATCTGTGTCCCCAGCGCTTTCCTTCTGGTTAATGGTGTTCAGTTCCTTCTTAGGGACCCAGGTGATTGGGCTTCAGGAAGAAGGACAGATGGAGCTCTGCGGTGTGTTCCAGGGTGGAGCCCTTCAAACTGTCACATTGGATGCTATTAATAGTAAGACAGGATTTGTTCAGCAACAAAATTAGGGACAGAGTCAAAGGACAGAAGAAATTTGATGAGGAACCCAGAGTATCATCACAAATCACATTGAATGACTGTTTTGAAAAATTTTTAGATATGCCTTCTCATTACTGGTATTTTTATTTGGCTCTGGCCTGGTTAATGTTTGTACCATGTGTCTTTTTCTAATAAATGTAAATTCTTTTGTTTGTTTTTGGTACTAGGAATTGAACTCACGGTCTTGCACTTACCAGGTAGCTGCTGTGCTGCTGAGCTATATCCCTGGCCATTAAATGTAAATTCTTAATTTTTCATGTTCTGGATCTATCGTATGTGAAATAGTAATAGAAGAGTTAGGATTATGGCATTCTTTGTTAGACTTAGAGCAGACCCAGTGAGTACAGTACTTGTAGGAATCCCTGGGAATTGTTGGCAGGTATAGTGCAGTTGATGGCCCAGCTGCTTACCTGCTTTCTGTCTCTGTAAATTCATTGTTCGTATAAATTCCATGTAAGTGAAATCAGATAATACACAGTCCTGTGCCTATCTCCCAGCATAATGTTGAAGTTGAGTGTGTTGTATATATGGTGTCACATTTGTTCTTTTTGATCGCCGAGTAGTATTCCATTGCATGGCTGTATTCTGTGAATGAATTTAATGAAGACATATGTTCTCATTTCTCTTGGGAAAATTCTAAGGAACAAGATTACAGGATCATATCTCTCCGCTGTCTCTCTTTCTCCCTCTCTCCCTCCCTCTTTGCTTGCTTGCTTGCTTCCTTCCTTCCTTCCTTCCATACCAAGAATCAAACTCACGACCTTGCCCTTGCCAGGCAGTTACTGTGCTGTGTAGCTATGTCCCCGGCCCTTAAGCATATTCTTTAAACTTAGGAAACAAAGTCTCCTCCACCAGTGATCTTCCTGTTTCGTGGGAAGACTGGAAGTGACAGTGAAAGGAGATCCCTCACCTCTCCTGGTCCTGGACTCACAGCGTATCTCTGGTGCACCAGTTGCTCGTCCTCCGGTCCAGTGGATGCAGTGCCTGTCACTGCATTGGGCCCTGTTCCAGCTGCTCCATGGGCCTCGTTCCCCTTCCTGCTGATATAAACACACTGCTTTCCATCTCTGAATTCTGCTGCTTTCTCATTTTGCTCAGGTTTCACCCAAAACATAGAGAACAGCAAAAACAGCAACATAGCCCTAGCAAGAGGCCTCAGTTATTCTGCCTTTTTGGGTCTGTGTTTTTCCCCAGGACTTTCTTTGTCATTTATGTACTGGTGACATCATTGTTTCTGTCCGAGTGCTCGCCTCTGAGCACAGGCTTCCATGTCCAGTGCCCTCCTGGACCTTCTGCCACATGTGGCAGATACTTAAAGAGCAGGTTGTCTGCAGGGGTGCTCTTTCTCCGCTGAGGCCCCAACTCTGCTGGTCTTGGTGCTGTTTTCAGGATCCATTTTGCTGTGAACCAAGCCAGAAATCTGGGTATCGGTCATCCTTGACCTCGTGTTCAGTCTCCAGGCCCTGCCAATGTTACCGCCTAAAAACAACTCATTACGCTCCCACACCCTGCTGCTTTCCTGTTCCATGGCCATCCTGTTATTTCTGTGTTTTTATAGTTTCTCATCTCCCGTTCCCTCTGCTAACCTTCTACTCATTTTCTTCTGTGCAGCCAGGTTCTGCACTACCGAATGTAGATCTCTTTGTGCTGTTCCCTATTGGAAAACACTTAAGTGACTAAGCACTCACTGGGGGAAAGTTCATTGCTTAGAAAAATTTCATGGTCCAACTTCTTACTTTTCCAGCCCTGTTTCTCTTGTTACTTGTTCCTCCCTTTCTCCCACATTCCAAGCATTTAAAATAGATTTTTATTAGAAATTGAACTGTTTTTCTTAACATTTTCAAGGGTTCCCCCCCTTAAATGTAGTTCCTGCTTAAAATGAAAATAAGAATGCTAACTTTCTAAATATTAACCATCAAACAGTATGCAGAAAAATTTCTGCAGTGTTATTGTTTGGTTTGCTGTCAGATTCTGGATATAGAAGACAAATGTTTATAATAATGTTTTTCAGAAATTGACTTAATTACATATTTATTATAGTGGACAATTTGCTTATAGAACTCAGATGGGCTTTCTGGTGAGTAGTGCATCAAGTATAGGTCTCTGATAATGAACTCATGCTTTCTTATGAGCATTTCTCCTGTGGGAAATGTGGATAATGTAGTTGGCTCATGGAAAAATGGGAGTATAAATACTGGACACAGAACTTTCTTAAGCTACAGAAAACTAAAGCAGGGGTTAATGATAGGCGTTTGAGACCTGTCACCCTGAGAGTTTTCATGATGTACCATTAGTCATTACCAATAGCAATAGTAACAGGATGTGTGTTTCTTACTATATGGCAGGTACTGCTATGAAGGCGTGCTTTACTAATTCATTAGATTTCTGTGTCATTTTTCCAGTGACATCAAAATAATTGTTCTTTTTTATTTATTTATTTTTTTAAAAATAATTGTTCGTTTTAGATTGGCCTCTTTCACTTTCTGATAGGTACTTAAATTCCTTCTTTGTCTTTTTATGGCCTGGTAGTTCACTCTTTTTATTGGCAAATAATATTCTATTGTTTGGTGTACCACAGTTTATCCCTTTACTACTGATGGACGTCTTGGTTGATTCTGAGTTTTAGCAGTAGTGAATAAAATGACTGTAAACATCTGTGTAGGTTTTGTGTGGGCATAAATTTTCAGCTCCTCTTGGTTAATCCCAAGCCCTCTTGCTAAATTGTATGGTAAGGTCAGACTCTGGTACCCTAGTGTTTTGGAAGAGGAAAGAGGTAGTAGAAAGAGGGGTGATTATAAGGAAGACAGGAATTGGTGGAGCCCAGATCTTCAAGACAGTGAAGATCCTATGTGTGCTACTTAGTGGTGGCATCCATTTGTGTGAAGCCTCGGAATACACAGCCCTGAGAGTGAATCTTAATGTAAACTATGGACTTTGGGTTTATTTTGGATTATCACTTTATGGAAAATGTACCATTCTTATAGGGGATGTTGACGAAGGAAGCTGTGTGTGTGGGGACCAAAGGGTATGTGGGGTATTCCTTTTTTTGTTTGTTTGTGTTTTTTTTTTTTTTTTTTTTTGTCTTTTTTGTTTTTATCGGTACCAGGGATCGAACTCACGACTGCCTACTTGCAAGGCAGGCGCTTATGCTGCTGAGCTAAATCCCCAGCCCCGTGGGGTGTTTCTGTACCTGCCTCTTGAGTTTCCTGAGAACTGCCAGAGTGCTCTAAAAAGACAACATGATCTTTAGAAACACTCCATATGTAGAGATACTTTGAATTCAGATATGGTGTCAAATATTCTAAAAAATCATCTCTTCTGGGTAGAATAGAGTTGGCTGCATACTTTTTGCAAACATAAGGAACCTGTTACCTGGCTGTGTTAAACGTTGTATCAGAGTCCAAGTAGTGAATAGAGGCCCAGGTTGTAGCTCAGTGTTGGCCATTAGTTCAGTTCCCAGCACCGAAAAACAGAATCCTGAAAAATCCTCCCAGCTCTTCCCAAAGAACAGCAACACTGGGTAAGGTGATGTATACCTGTAACCCCAGCACTCTGGGAGGCTGAGGCAGGAGGATTGCAAGTCAAAGCCCAGCCTAAGTAATGAGGTGAGTTGGGAAGAGCTTGTCTCAAAATAAAATGTAAAGGGTACATTTTCACCCAGTTCTTTCAGAAAGATTCACTTATTCTGTAGCTTAGACTTGTGTCTTTAGGGTTAATATCTTACTGAGCATATGTTATCCTGTTTTATGTAATAATTGATGAAATATGTAGAGTAGATATTCGTATTTTCTTGAATGAAGATGATAGAGGTTTGGAGAGATTAAATAATTTGTCTAGTGTAATGCCTTTGCTAAATGGCAGAACTGGAAAAGTCATTGTTAGTAATTTCTAAGCATTCCTTTCTCATTATCATACTTACTTTCTAATTAGCAGTATTATTTTAACATTAACCTTCAGTGTTCTTGGAAAGAGTTTAGTACCATTTTCTCCTCCATGTCTACAAGCCGAGAAAGCATGAATGACATTCATTGATGATCTCTAGTATGATGAGTAATCCAAGAACAGTACATGATCATTGTTTATGTCTTTTAAGGGTTTGTGTGGAATGTTTAAGGATGTGTGTAGAAATCTGATGCTACCATCAAAATCCTGGACTTTTGTCTAATTTCCTCCCTGGTTTTTGTTTTTTGTATCTTTTCTTTTTCTTTCTTGTCTTTTTGAGATAGGGTCTCTCTATGCAGTTTAGGCTGGCCTTGAGCTCACTTTGTAGCCCAGACTGGTCTCGAACTTGCAATGATCCTCCTGCCTCAGCCTTCCCAGTGCTGGGATTACAGGCGCATGCCACCACACCCAGCAATTTCCTCCCTGTTTGCGCTGAACTTTCTCATTATTGGTGATAAGCAACATTGTCTCTCAGATTGTCAAAAATTGATATGAGAAGACCTGCTGTTGCTTGTAATCTCGACTGATTAAGAGAGTAGCTCATTGGCATTGAGGTATTGCCAAGTCTTTTCTTCTGGACTGAGCTGTGATAAAAGTAAAAATGGTAATGATACCACTAAGAGGCAACGGGAACTTATATGTATGTCCTAATCTCCTTTTCTTTTCTTTTTTTTTTTTTTTTTTTTTTTTGTCTTTTTCGTTTTTATCAGTACCAGGGATCGAATTCACGACTGCCTGCTTTCAATGCAGGTTCTTATGCCGCTGAGCTAAATCCCCAGCCCCCTCTCTTTTTCTTGTAAAGCCACACTGTGGTGGATTAGGGCCCAGCCTAATAATCTCATTCTAAATTTGTCATCTCTTTGAGGACCTCATCTCTGAGTTAAGTCACATTCTGAGGTACCAAGGCTGGCGTTTCAACCTTAAATTGGGAAGGGCCACAGTGGCATCTGTAATTACTCAACCATTTATCAGCCTATAGGTGTCTATATGTCCTATCTTTTTTTTTGGCACGGGGAGGGGAAGGTGTCATGACCTTACACTTGGCAGGTAGGTGCTTACACCACTGAGCTAAATCCCTGGTCCAAAACTTGTCATTTAAAAAACTTGCAGTGATATAAAATTGGGGATTGAAAAAATAAAATGAATACATACAAGAAAACTTTCTGTTTTCGGTATGATCCTATTACTGGGTTTTGGGGTGCTCACCTCTTGGGAAGAAGAATTGCACAAAATAAACAGTGACAAAGTTTATTTGAAAAGTGAGAGTAAGGGAGAAACTGGCTCTGTGGAGTGAGCTTGGGCTGAGGAAAAAAAAGAAAAACTTCAGCACTCGAATAAAACAGAATGACACCCTGTGGGCACGCAGGCAGGCTACCTGAGGGAAACCGAGGTGGCAGGCCTTCGGAGCGGCCCAGTCTGGTTCTTCTTCACAGGGCAGCGGACAGCGGGGGCCCTGGGAGTTACCTGGTGCTGAGTCCTGGGGGCTGCTCGCCCTCGTTCTCCACGAAGCTTTCCAAGCCCTGCCTCCCTGCCTCAGTCCTCCCGCTCGGCTGCAAAGACCGGGTGCTTTTCCATCTGTAAAACAATTTTCAGTTCCTAGTTTCTGGGGTTATTTTGTGTTAGATTGATAATTTATATTTTGTCTTTTCTAAAAGTACTGCTTCAGGGTTTATTTCCCCCTAAACTAGACGTCTTTGCTTTATATTTGTTTATCATGCCCTGACTTCCTGGGAATACTCTGCCGCTTGTCCTCTGGCTCTCCGAGTATGCTGCTCTGTGTGCAGGAGGGGGCTTTAGTGGAACCTAGCTGCACCTACCTCTGCTTCCTCCTCTTCCTGATCTCTGTGGCCCACACGTGCCCTGAAGCTATCTCGGTGCTAGAGTGTGTGGAACATTTCCTGTGCGCCCTGACTGGCCGCCGCACTAGCAGCACTTGGAGCTCCAAGTTCACCCTGAGATAATTTGTGGGCTCCAGTCCTAGCCTCACCCCCAGAATTTGCCACATGATATCTGCTGAAATATTTTCACATTGCTCTGGTAGTCTTTGCAAACAAAAGACATCATTCTTTTTTTTTCGTGGTACTTCCATTTACAAAATACAGTAATTCTGGGTTGTTGAAAATTCAGATCCTAGAAAATGTAGCATTCTTGTGCATGATGGGAGAGATACAAAGTCCAGCTGGTTGCTACAGAGTTGTTCTCACATGGTGACAAGGATGGCAAGAAGATGTGGAAAAAAAAGGGTATTTCTGTGCAGAACATGATATTTTGCTGTGTTGTTCTGTGCTTTGAAACTTACCATATGAAGAAAAGTTACTAAATACTGATCATCATATATATTTTTGTTACATCAGGATTAGAGACAAGTGCACTTTAGAAATAACCAAGAATAGTTTTTATATTTTATTTTCACATTGAAAACCAGTCAGATTTATGTCAGATGCAAAGAGCATGTTTATATAAAATTAAATGAGGCTGGCAGAGCTGACCTGTTTTTTTGTTTTGTTTTTTTTTTTGAATGGGAAATGTCATTGTGTTTGTGGGAATATTGATACATTGATTCTCTTGGCAAAGAGTATCACCATTACATTGTTTGTAAAGAACCATCTATTAGCAGTCCTCTTGTCTCAGCCTCCCAAGTACTGGAACTAGAGGTATGTGCCACCATGCCTGGCAGTAATACTCCTTTTTGAACAGGGCCTTAATGTCTTCAGGATCATTTTTCTTGCCAACTTGCATGTGGGTGGCCTTATATTTTCCATAAGGCCTAGGGAACCTGCAGTGAGTTCCTCTTATATGTGGATCATGTTGGAGAGTTTCTGGAAGAAGTGGCTCCAGTCTCCACTGTGTTCTGATGGTGTGGTATTGCTCTTTTTTGCATATGTCCTGTCCCCCCCCCCCTCTTTTGCGAATTTCTTTTTCTGACTGGTTTGAATCAACCTGATTATGATATGCTTTGCTGTTATCTATATTACTCATCTTTGGTATTGGTTGAACAACTTGATCTATAATAGCTTTTGTCACATAATGGGATTTTGAACTCTTATTCTTCACATAATTTTTTTCTGTGCTCTTCTTTTTTCTTTTCTAGTGACTCCATTACATATCTATTAGTTGGCTGCACGCGGCTCTGTAGCGTACAGAGTTTGTTCATTTTGTCTCTGTGTCCCTGTACTTCGTTTTCTTAATCCTTCTCACGGTGTCTTAGGGTCCTCTGTTGCTTCTTCCACAGTTCCTAACTCCTTGTTAGGATGAGCCAGTATATTTTAAACCTTACACATGGTACTTTTAACTCTAGAATGTTGATCTGTATCCTCTTTATATTGCACATGTCTCTATTGAACATTTTCAGTGTTTCTTGAATCTTTCTGCTCACAGTTAGGTGGCAGTAATTGCATTTACAGTATTGTGCAACTGCCAGTTTCTGCAACATTTTCATCACCCAAAGCAGAAATACTGTAGCTATTCAGCAGTGACTCCCTGTCTTCTGCAGTTATTGCTGCTGTCATTAGGAAGTAAGGTGCTGACACGCCTATATCCTTTATTGTATTTTTTACCTCTAATTTACATATGCATGCACTTCTGTGTGTGTGTGTGTGTGTCTCTCCTATAAAGGTGTATACTATTTGCTGTTCTGTGTCTAGTTTACAAACATAATGTCTTCAAGATTCATCCATGTTGAACTATTATCAGGCTTTTTTTTTTTTTTTTTTTGTCTTTTTGAGACAGGGTCTCGCTATGCAGTTCAGGCTGGCCTTGAGCTCACTTTGTAGCCCAGGCTAGTCTCGAACTCCCAACGATCCTCCTGCCTCAGCCTCCAGAGTGCTGGGATTACAGGCGTGAGCCACCATGCCATGCTTATCAGATATTTTTTAGTGCCCTATAACCTTCGGAATATAGGGAATACAGTTATTATTGTTTAATGTTCTTTTTATTTTTAATTTTTTTTGTGTGCCGGAAATAGAACTCATGGCCTCACACTTGGCCAGGGGCAGGTGCTTATGCTGCTGAGCTAAATCCCTGGCCTCTATTTAATGTTCTTATTATTTATGTCATGTTTGTTATTTCCCTTTAGTTTCAGTTCACTTTTTTCTGCTCAACATTTTCTGTTTCTTGGCTTATATGATAATTTTTTATTCGTTGTCAGACATTACTAGTTAATATTTTTTTAGTGGTAGAGATTTTGTATTTCTGTAAATGGCCTTGAGCTAGATGTAGTTGTAATTCATCCTTGGAGGGTATAGTTGTAATTTTTGCAGTTTATTCCTCTGTGTCCGTGTTTTCTTGTGCATATAGAGAACAGTTAATCTAGGGTTGAGTTTTCCATGTTACTGAAGCAGAATCCTTTTGAATACTCCATGGTTTGTATTTAAAATGGATTAAGGAGAAAGTAGAGAAGTGGAAGAAGAGGAAGAGGTTAGAAGCAAGGTTGGAGGACAAACGAGAATCATGCTAACTTTGGGAAACTGGTGCAGAAGACTAGTGGGAAAGAGAGATGGAAGAGATGTAAGAAACAACAGAGTCTAGGAACCATGTTCATACTCATACAAAAACAAGATCAAACAATGAAGGAGTAAGAGAAAAAAAGTAAAGAAAAGAAAGGAAAAAAGAAGCCCACTTCCAGGGTTCTTTCTGGTTTTACCACAGTAGATACCCTGTGGAGACGAGTCCGATCTGTGCAGATCTCTCCCAGCAAGCCCGCAGTGGCTTCCTGGCAGGGCAGAGGGTAATCTCAGCAGACCTGCCCTGAGGCCAAATTCACTGGGCTCCTGCCTTCCGAGCTTCTTTCTTAGGTCTGAACCCAGCTGGGAGCTGCTAGTTGGAAAAGGCAGCAGTTCTGGGTTCCCAGCTCATGCAGCCCCTCTTCCAGGATGGCCTCTGACCAGTCACTGTCACATGCGGAAAGACAGTCCTCTGCCCTCACCTCTAGTAAGTGCAGTCCTGAGCGTCTACTGCTCCCCTCCACCTCCATGCCCCTCTGTAGAGGCCTCTGGTATCACCAGCATCACTCTGGGCCTGCAGGTTTGAGCTGTTCCTCTCATGCTGTGAGTTCCATTTTGGAAGAAGCGCGGCTGGCCACCTCCTTTGTTAGAATTTCTCTTTTCACTGTCTGTGGGCTTCAGTTTTGCACTTTAGATTCTTCTTGGTCCAGGGGACCCATTTCCTGCCTCCTTGTCTTTCTTACCATGCTGTATCCCAATGTCTGGACGGCCACTCTCAGTCTCTGCTGCTTCCTGCTCCGCCATCTTGGTCTCTTCTCTTGCTATGGTTTGAATGTCTCCACCCAAATGCCTGGCAAACTTTGCTATGCTAGCAGTGCTCAGAGGTGATGAGCTCGAGGGCTCTGCCTAAGGAGTGGATTGATGCTTCTGTGGGGAGTTGGGTCCTGACGCACAGGGAGAGACTTCCTCATGTGCCTGTGCTGTCTCACCTTTCTCCGTGTACAATGTGGCGTGGGGGGCCTCCCCAGACTCACCCCTTGGCCCTGGACTTCCTGACCATAGGTAAGCAGCTTATTTATTCTGGTACAGCAGCAGAAAACACAGTATGGCAAGTACTGGCTGTCAGGTCCCGTAAGGATTTCCTTCTGGCTAAAATGACAGAACTGTTCCCTATCTCATCACTCAGATGCACTGAGAGTTCCTCCCAAGTCTTGGGCCCCCCACCCCCACACATCTGTCTTTTTCTCTCTGTGTCCTCTCCTCCCTGGGCCTCCAGCTCCGCTCCTCAGCCAGGCAGGCTACTTGCATGGTCAGTACCCTCTGGAGTGACAGTCTCTTGGAGAGACATCTTCATTTGGTGAACAGTGGCAAACTGAGGCTGACCTATGACTCCTCTCTCACTGATAGATATCCAGCATCTTCAAAAGCAGTGTCTTGCTTATTTTTTAGTGGTGGTTCAAATTTTTTTTTTTTTTTTAAGGTTAGAGTAGAGTAGGTATCTCAAAGGAAATCCCATGGACATTAAGTAAAAACGTATCTGACTAGAGTAAGATTTATATGAAATAAATTTATTTTGTGCCCACTGTAATTTATGTGAAGTGTTAGCACATTGCTGGCACGTGACATAGAATGTTTGCTATTGTCCTGATGATCTCATCAAAGGACCCCAGTGTTGGTGTCTTCTTTATATTTAAATGTTGAATTAAGATGAGATTTAATCCAACTAATTACAACTGTATGAAGACAGTGCCATTAAAAAAAATCAGGTCTGACTGACTGATGGTTGATTGAGACAGATCTGGCTTTGTAGTGTAGGCTGCAGTAGTCCTCCTGCCTCAGCCTCAAGAGTGCTGGGACCACAGGTGTGTGCCACTATGCCCAACTCTGATTTTAAAAATTGAAAAAGTAGGCATACACATGCAGTTTGGCTGTGTGAAATAAATGCTGTGTTTAGCAGTGTGTGTGGCTGTGTCTGATTGGTGGTATGAGTGCTTTAGGGACTAGTGGGTTAGCGGACTGAGCACCAGCGCTTGGTGAGTAGTGTCCAGGAAGGGCCCTGCAGGAAGCCAGTGTGAATGAGCGCGTTCCTGCAGTTTCCCTCAAGGTGCTGCCCTGCCTGCCTCCCGTCAGTCAATTGGGAAGCCTAGCGTGCAGTGAGGGCTGGCACCTGTGCCTCCCGGCCCCATATCAATGGGGCAGCTTCATTGACCTGCAGATTTTGCACACGAAACAAAGGCACTCACTGGTTGGTAGGTTTTCTGTCTTTTATAGCTGAACCAATCCAAACTGCTGAGATACTTAAAAGAATCATTATTTCTTTAATATTGCTGAGAAAATAAAGTGTCTAGAAATGTATAGGAGAGGCAACTTGAAAAACCAGTTTTATAAAATTAATGCTGTTAACCTTGATAGAGTTTCTCTTAAGTATGTGCCTGGTGTTTTATAGAAGTTGTATTTCCTTTCTTTTATACAGCAGTCTTAACAAAGTTACGTTTTTATGTGTTTTATCAGTGCTGTTGAGATTTAGAGAAGTTATGTAGTTAGATGATAGCATAGTTAATATTCCGTTCAAGTCAGGCCAAACTCAAAATCACAGGTTTTTAAAAAAAAATCCTTAAGTAAGTTTTTCCAATTCCTTTGTTTTAAATGTTTTTTTTTCTGAGATCCTCTGGGTTAGTAAATTAATCATTTGATTTTGGAGCTGTCGTACAGAGATAACTAAATTAGTAGTTTTTAGTTCATAATTGGTGTAAGTTAAGATGTCTTTTAGTTTGCATCCGTCCTCATCCTCAGTATTTCTAAACCTGGAAAACTGAATCCCACCATAAATTGTACCAGAAGTAATTAAGGGGTGGGCCATAAGGGGCACAGCTGTACATGAGGGGCAGCCTCCAGCTGTTCGGTGCCACAGCCTCTGTCATGGAAAGGTTACCTTTCAGTTACTGTACTTATGATGTGAGGAAAACAGCTTGGTTCTTTTAGCATATTCTAAGTGTGAATTCATTGATTTTAATGCAGTTTTTAGTTTCCAATCTCATATTTTGTTTCAGCCTACTATTTTGGAATGACATAATAGCAACCACAGGACACATGGCACATTCTGGAAAGCCAAAGCATGGCAAAAATTAAAGCATTTATGTTTTCCAGGCACGGTGGCGCTTGCCTGTGATCTCTGTACTTGGAAGGCTGAGGCAGGAAGATTGCTGCAAGTTTGAGGCCAATCTGGGCTACAGAGTGAGGTCCTATCTCAAATTTGAAAGGGCTAGGGATTTAGCTCTGCAGCATAAGTGCCTTCCTGGTAAGCACAAAGTTGTGAGTTTGATCCCCAGTACCCCCCCAAAAACCTAAAAGAAACAGAAATTTGATTTTTATTATTTGTTATGGTAAAATAATTTTAAAGCCTTGGTGTTGCAGGACCTGTTTTACCAGTTCTCTCTTAAGTGATACGAAAATTGCACACCTTAAAGAAAAATTCAATAGCAGCAGAGATGCCAAAACTAGAGAGAGAATAAGCTCTTGTTTATATAACCTTTCAGTTTGTCAAGTCTTTCCTTTTGTGGAGGGCAGGAAATTAAATACTGTGGAAGAATTTGCCGTTCCCAGCAACTCACATGTTCCCTATGCTATAGAATTTTTTAGTGTTATTTTTATTATTTTATAAATCTGGTGTGATTTATAGAATGATTATAAATTTAATAAGGAAAACAAGTTTAAAGCTCTTAATATTATATGCATGAATGTTGTATCCAATCTGAATTTTCCTGGACTCTGACATGCACCCTTCTCCTCTTGTCATCTGATACTGTGCAGAGATGCTGTGCTTGGCTGCATGCTTTGACCACATTTCCATTTCAGCTTCTTAGGCTTGTATGCTGCTGGTAGGTTTTTCAGGAGAGGCCTTAGGGTACTTTCCAAGAACTTCTGTCCTAATGCAGCCAGCAGCTAGACCTAGGTAAGTTAATTAAGCTAGTTAACATAAATCCAGTTTTTCAGTTGCACCAGCCTTATCTCAAGTGCCCAATACCAAGATGTGAGTAGTGGCTACATATTAGACAGCACAGATACATAGAACAATTTCATATGCCTGGAGTGTTTGAAGTACTTCTTCAGCAGGAAGTTCCTGGTAAAACTGTTCGATGTGGGTCATTGAGTAATATACTTACAGGTTTTGATTTCTGGCTGAAATTGTTTTAAAAAGTGAAGTCTTTCATTTCTTGTCTTTTTTTTTTTCCTTTTGGTACAGGGAATCAAACTCATGATCTCACATTTGCCAGGCAGGTGATGTGTTGCTGAGCTATATCCCTGGCCCTTTCATTTCTGGCAAATCTGCCTTTCTTACCAGTCTGCTTTTTTTTTTTTTTTTTTTTTTTTTTGTGCCAGGGTTCGAACTCATGACCTCGTGCTTACCTGGCAGGTGCTTTAAGCCACTGAGCTAAATCCCCAGCCCCACTAGTCTGCTTTTTGACACGCTTTGCCACTGTACTTTTGAGGTCTTTTATGGCCTAGTTAACGGACACATAGGACTTTGCTTTTTGTATAATGACTTCTCAGAAAAAAACTGTCTTTTAGAAGTTTGTTACTTTCAAACTGTTGGAAACTGAGGCAAGAGCATCACAGGTTGGAGCCCAGTATGTACAGCTGTCTCAGAAAACAGGAAATATTGGGGTGGGGTGAGGATGTAGTTCAGTGCAAAGGCCTAGGTTCAGTCTTCAGTACTGGAAATAAAGGTTTATTACAGGAATTATTGTATGAACAATATATGCCTATTACAGAAAATTAGAAAATTTGAAGTGTTCAAAAAAATAACTTACATTATGACCACCCAAAGATAATTATTGCTTTTTTTCTCCGCCAAATTTTTCATTTTTTCTTTTTCTTTTCTTTTCTTTTGTCTGTCTTTTTGAGACAGGGTTTTGTTATGCAGTTTAGGCTGGCCTGAACTTACTTTGTAGCCCAGGCTGGCCTTGAACTCGCAGTGATCCTCCTGCCTTAACCTCCCAAGTGTTGGGCTTACAGGTTTATGCCACCATGCTTGGCCTGCTAGTTTTCTTTATAATTAAAAAAAATGTTAAGGGCTGGCTGGGGATGTAGCTTGGTGGCATAGGACTTGCCTGGCAAGTGCAGGGGTCTGAGTCAATTCTCAATACACATACATACACAAACATTAAGATGTTGGAAGTATGTCTTATATTTAATTTTGTCACGTTACTTTTTTTTTTGTCTTTTTTGAGACAGGGTCTTGCAGTTCAGGCTGGCCTTGAGCTCACTTTGTAACCCAGGATGGTCTCGAACTCTCAATGATCCTCCCCCTTCAGCCTCCCTAGTGTTGGGATTAGAGGCATGAGTCACCATACACGGTTTACCTTTTTTTTTGGTACCTGAGAGTTCAATCCCTTGCCAGGCAAGTGTTTGTGCCGCTGAACTAAATCCTGGGCCCTGTCACCTTAACTTTGTAGCATACGAATTTCTGTCTTGAGTTTTTCTTAACTTTTCAAACTTTGAACTTTTTAAATATTGAATTAAATATTTAAATATTGAATTAAGTGGTCATAATAAGTTTTTGTATTTTGAAGGTAGTAAAAATACACAAGACAGAACAAGGCCAATGGAGACAATGCAGTGAAACTGGTACAGAACTTCACAGCAGGATACCGGAATAACAGTAATAGGTACCATAGTGTATTTTGTTATCTTCAAATAGTTACCTACTCAATCAGGTATAGCAAAATCAAACCAAAAACAGAACATTATAAAATCAATAGAGAATATTGAATAGAGCAAACCAATTAATCATAACAAAACAAAACAGTGAAAACAGTATTTGCCTTCAAACAGAAGATAGAAGGAAATCCCCCATATTTGCTGTATTGCATATGGTCATCCTCCCAAGAGATGCTCAGACCTCTGTCCCCAGTTGTTAAAGGTGGGGGGAAAGAGTTGTGGTTTGAGTCTTATCTTGCGTGCTAGTAGGCTCTTAGAAGTCGCTGACTGATTCTCCTCATGGTTCATGCCAGGGGCGCTTACCAAGAGGTCAAGCGAATTATTTTCTTGTGCAGCCACCTAAGTTCCACCATGGGCAGATCTGGTCATAATGTTTTACATAACTGTTTCCCTCTTGTTAGACATCATTCTGCATAACAGTATTCTTTTGTAACAGATTATAAGGGTGTATCTGTAACTTGAATATAACTCTTTTAACCAAAAATGTTCACTTTTTAAATAATTATTTGTTTGTATTAGTACTTGTTGTACAGTAAAAGAACCAACCACTTAGGTGACTCGTATAAAGACTATGACTTGATCACGTGTCTTAATCATTTTGCATAACAAGATGTAAAGTAATTACTTCAGTTCCATTTTTTATTACCAGTTCATAGCGCTGTCCTGATATAGAGACAGTCATTTGATTAATTTAGGCAGTCAAATTGTCTATTTTCAAAGATTTTGTCTATGAATGAAAATACAAAATTTTGGTAAAATAATAATTTAGCTTTTGGGGGCATATTCTTTGTTTTCAAGGATTGTAAACTCTTGTAATACGCATTTCCCATCGTTTTTTGCAACTCTTTACATAGGAGGAAGTTTTTGAATGTGCCATTTGGAGAGATGAGTAATTTTTCAAGGACATCCTTATTAAGTATCATGTTTGTCTGGCTTTGTCACATGCCACAATATGGCTTTGCTATTTAAAGAATGTCTTTAGTGCAGATGCAAAACAGTGATTCATGGGTGCTGGGTCCTTGCCACATTTAGTTATGACAGGGATGTGTAGCTTTTAGAAGTTGACTTCCATATTCTATTATAAGAAACTATTGCAAAGGTAATGTTATGTATGTGGTAGTTTGCATTTTTTCCTCACTCTTTACTGGATTTGGTGGTGTGTACAATACAGTCGGTACAAGGCTTTATTCTACTCACATGGATGCGACCTGCTGTGTGTTGGAGACTGTAAGGTGTTGGTCTTGCCAAATGCTCTGGTAGATGCACTTAAACCATGGGTACAATACTTTCAGTGCACTGAGCAGTAGAATACTGAGGTTCTGTGATTAATAGTAACTGAAAGACAGTGGGTCCAAAGTCCGAATCAGTTCCTTTATGTCCTTTATTGAAATAAAGCATACAATCCATTCGGAACTGGCATAAAGAAGCAACGTTCAAAACTTGTTTCAGTAATGTTTTTAGTTGCTGTGTTGGACTTTGAGGAGAGTATGGTTGTGACGTGCAGATTATTGACTGAATAGGTTTTCTTGGCTGTATGTGTGAGAGATTCAATAATTCAATATTTCAACTATATAATTCAATAATTCAACTATATAATTTTCAGTTTTTAGTATTCCTTTGTGTGAATAAATTATTACCTCTGTTGCAGGACTTATGAGTTACTGTAATCACACCTGGGTATCAAGGGTTGCCTTTATAAATGTGTGTTTATGCAGATTCTATGAAAAATGCTAAACTTGATTTTTTTTCTACTTCTCACTTTCTTTGATTAGCATAGTGTTACATATTTTATAAGATAAAACTTATTTGCAATGCAAACATAGGTTTTAACATTTTTTAAAGTGTTATATCAATATAATCCTTCATTTTTAAAGGATTTAGAGATAAGTCAACAAAGACATGCAAATGACAAAAAAATGCTCAGGATGTAAAATGATGAAAATAACTCATCCATGAAAGATTGTGTTATCCTATGAAGCCAAAAAATATTTGCACCATGGCGGAACTTGCTGTTGGGAGCAGGAATTTGGCGCGTCCTCTGTCGTGGTGAGTGGTTCTGATTGCTCTTAGATTGCCTGCCTTTTGGCTGCACTATCATCTTCCAGTAATTCACAAGGTGACAGACATGAAAGACAAGAGCATAGATGTCCAATGCAGGTTCTCTAGACCCCTCAGAAAACATTTGTCAGAGAAATGCAAGCCTAGGGAGAGTAGCACTACAGACAAGGTCTAGGCATTGTTGGAAAGGAACATCCCACATTACCATGGCAACCCCTGACAGGTTCTAGTGTGACCCAACCTGCTGTTGGATTGTGCACAGCCACGTTAGGGGCAAGATTTTTGCCTGGAGCATTCATCAGTGTATTGAGTATAGAAGTATCTCTTAAGAGGATACTTTCCTGAATTGTATGGAAGGAAAAGATGAGAAAAAGAAAGAAGCTGGAGAAAAAGATAGGGTAAACCTAGGTTCAGCTGAGATGCCAGTGTGCTGCACTCGGAGGAGCATAGGAGAACTTGATTGGAGCTGCTGGAACCTATTCCCTGCAACAGGTGGCAGAAAAGGAAAGGTTTCCGGACTACAAATATTATTACTATTATTTTAGCAATTTTATTCTACTTATTTATTTTTTTCTTTCTTTCTTTTTTTTTTTAATCGATACTGGGGATCGAACTCACAACCGCCTGCTTGCAAGGCAGGTACTTATGCCGCTGAGCTAAATCCCCAGCTCCTACTTATTTATTTTCTTGAGACAGGGTTGTGTTCTGTAGCTCAGGATGGCCTTCAACTTCCTGTTCAGCTCAGGGTGGCCTTGAACTATGGTAATCTTGCCTCAGCCTCCCACGTGCTTAGATTATAGGTGTGTGCCATCCTCAGCTAAAATGTTTTTTTAATTGAGTAGAAGTGTGGAATCTTCTCCTTTAAAGAAATATTTGAAGCAAATTGTTATTATGCTCCGTCCCTGAAAAAAATCAGTGTACTGCTCTTTAGAGCACTTTTAGATGTATAGAAGGTTGAAGACACAGTAAAGTTGTCATGTGACCCCATTCCTTGTCTTGTGCCTGTGGCTAACATCCTGTGTTGAGGAATGGCCACACTGATTTCCACAGTGGTTGTACCAGTCTATACTCCCAGCAATGGTGAAGAAGGTTGTTCCCCCACCCTCCCTAGCCCTGACAGCATTTGTTACTGGTTGGTTTTTAGAGTGAGAATCTCAGCATTGTTTTAATTTTGCATTACTCCAATGATGTGTGTGATGTTGAACATTTTTTTTTACACTTTTTTTTCTTTTTATTGGTACCGGAGATCGAACTCATGACCGCCTGCTTGAAAGGTAGGCGCTTATGCCGCTGAGCTAAATCCCCAGCCCCAACATTTTTTCCTATATTTATTTGCCATTTCTGCTTCTTCATCTGAGAAGTGTCTCTTTCAGATGCCCATTTTTGAATTGCGTTTTTATATTTGATGGGGGATCTGATATTTTTGAGTTCTTTGTATATCCTACATATTATTCTTTCCTCTGAGGAACAGTTGGCAAGTTTTTTCCCCCTCTGGGTTGTCTCTTCACTCATTGGTGGTTTCTCTTGCCATGCAAAAGCTTTTTAATAGGGTGAGATTCCAGTTGATTCTTTGTGATAGTTCTGTGCAGTTGGGGTTTTGGTCATAAAGTCTGCTGATACCAGCATCTTCAAGAGTTCTACCTATTCTTTCTTCTAGCAGATTTAGTGTTTCTGTTTTACTATTTAGATCTTTGATTCATTTCAATTTTAATTTAGTATATGGTGAAAGGTAATTTTCAGTATGTGGAAAGCCATTTTTTCCAGCACCATGTAGAGGCTGTCTTTCTTCCAGTGAACATTTGGATCTTTTGTCAACGATAAGGTGGTTGAGTGTTTGGAGTTGTTTCTGCATCTTCTAATCTGTTCTATTAATCTTTGGGTGTGGGTTTTTTAAAAAATTGATTAATTAATTTGCTAGTACTATGACATTTTTGTCACTGTAGCTTTGTAGCACAGTTTCAAGTCAGGGATTGTGATGCTTCCTGCTTTATCTTTGTTGCCCAGGACCACCTTTGCTATTTCTGTCTCTTCTGGCTCCAAGTGAATTTTAGGTTTGTTTTCTCTAATTTTATGAAGTACCCTGTTGGAATGTTCATCTGGATTGCATTAAGTTTGTGTAATGATTTTGGGAATGTGGCCATTTTCACTATGTTGCTTCTTTCTACCTGAGAACACAAGAGATATCTTTGCATTTTCTGATACCCTCCTCAGTCTTCCTTTTAGAGTACTCCGGTTTTCAACGTAGAGCTTTCTTTTTTTATATTGATTCTTAAGCTTTTCATTTTTTTGCATGCTATTGTGAAAGATATGTTTTCCTAATTTTTGTCTTAGTGTGGTTTGTTACTTGTATACAGAAAGCCCATTGCTTTTTGAGTGTTGATTTTGTATCCATCTACTCTACTGAATTTGGTTATTAAATTTAGAAATCTTTTGGTGGCATTTTTGGGGTATTCTATGTAGTGTATCACGTCATCTGCAAATAATGATATTTTAACTTCTTCCTTTACTACCCTTATTCCTTTTATTTCTTTCTCGTCTTAATTGTCCTGGTTAATGTTTTCAAAACTATATTGAATAAGAGTGTTGATAGTAGACCTTCTTGTCTTGTTGCTGACATTAGAGTGAAAGCTTTCAGTTTTTGACCAGTTAGTACGATGTTGCCTGTTGGATTGTTGTAGATAGCTTTTATCTATAAAGACCATGTATCCCAATTTTCTGTAGGATTTTTATCATGAATGAGTGTTAAACTTTGTCATGTGCAGGTGCCTAAGGATTTATGCATAATTTGTGAAATATAACTTTTATTGAATGATAATTTGCATACAATAATAGCATGTATTTTAAATGTACAGGTTGTGACAGATACACTTATATAACCACACTGAAACTAAGATACAGTAGAGAGCACATTTATCTTCATAGAAAGTTCTTTCGCTTCCCCTTCTGTCATTCCTGTCCCTCATGACCCCTAGCAACCACTGATTGCTATACTTGCTTTAGAAGGAAACATGAAATTCCAGGTCTGAAATAAGAGATTTGTTACTTTTGGAACAGTAGCAGCCACAGAACATAGCTGGTCCTTTATGCTTGCAATGTTTTAGAGGAGCAGCCAGAGATAGGGTGGGTTTGGCACATGAGTGTGCTATTGCAGGTGAGGAATGTATCACTTCAAGGGCCCACAAAGTGAGCAGCAGCAAGTCTGCTCTTTGTTAGTGTTCTTGGGTTCAGTTTAATTTTACCATAGTACGGAAGCAAACTCATATATTAATTACAAACAAATACAGAATTGTGGAACCTTGAAATGTGCTTTTATCTGATTCTTAAGGTCTGTTTTGTTTGATGTTTCTTATTTTATACTTTGTCCATTTCTAATTAATATAATTGATATATTTTGGTTTAAACTTAAATCTTTATATTTGCTTTTTAAATTTTTCTCCCATTTGTTGTATGCGTCTATTGCTCTCCTCGTACATTTGGGATTATCTGTTTATTTGTATTTTAACTTGCTTAGTATATATCCCTTTCCTTTTTTTCCCCTCTCTCTCTCTTACTGGGGATCAAACTCACAACCTGTGCTTACCAGGCAAGCACTTGAGCCACTGAGCTAAATCCCTGGCCCATCCCAGGCTCATCCCTTTCCCTTTCTTCTTATCTTGGTAGTTTTCCTGGTTTTCTCATGCAGTCTTGCATTGTTAAAGTCTGATGACACTTGTTCTCCTGTATTTATGTTCTGAAATCCCATCCCTGTCTACCCTCCATCCTCCCTCCCCTTCATTTCTCTATAACTGTATCTCTTTTGAGATAGAGTGAAAAAGAGCCTTGCTGTGCTGCTGTGCTGGCTTTGAACCCCTCTGCTCAAACAGTTCTTCTGTCTCAGCTTCTTGGGCACCTGACCCTCAGGCATGTACCACCTCACCTGTTCACTGTGACAGCTCCAGGACCTAATCCAAGGTTTGGAGTGCAGCGTTTGCCAAATAAATACAAACTGGATATAAATACTGCCAAGTATAAATAGATACAAATATTGCCAAGTAAATACATATACGATAGTGTTTTCTGTCATAATTCTTCAGAAAAGGAAGGTAAGGTTCATGACCTGGTGGCTCAGAAGGGAAAAAAGGATTTATAAAATAAGATGCTAGTATGTATGATAGTACTGTTTCCAGGTTTTTTGATTGTACTTTTTTTCCTTAGGCATAAATTATTCAGTCACATTTTATAGTGTTGTAAACTATAGTGTTGTAAACTATAGTGTTGTAAACTATAGTGTTATATAGTGTTGTAATCAAAATCATTGTGGCAATTTTTTTAAGGAAATGTGGGAATAAAATATCAGAGATCTGGGTTAAATTTGCCTCTTGGTTCACATCAGTTACTTTATTTGAATGTGTTTCATAACATTTCTGTCTCCCAAGAAAACTTACTTTCTGTGTTCACTTACATTTCCACCATGAGTTGTTGTTAATTCTTGTCTCTCTGACTTTGGTTTGTTTCTGCTGTGCTTCACCCATGGTACTGGAGGGCCTCTTGTGGTATTAAGTGGGTGCAGTGTTAACGGCTTGCTCACTGAGCTCTTTAGCATGAAGATGTTAGTTTATTCATTTATGCTATAGACATAATTGTCTGCAAATAACCTCCACTGTCAGTTTAATAGTGGTTATTTTGATTTCAGTATTTCTTTGCTTTAATTGAGAAAGTGAACATATTTTTAAATTGTATCTCAAATTTTTCCTGTTCAGAGGATTTTATGAACAGTTATTTAATTAGTTTGTATTTATTTGGCAAACATTGCATTCCAAACCTTGGATTAGACCCTGAAGCTATCACAGTGAACAAAACAGAAAAATTTCCTGCCTGCCAGTTCGCTTTTTAATTGGGAGCCAGATAGTACTTAGCCTAATTGTATGTAAGATAGGAATAAATGATAAAGAGAAAAAATAAAGAAGGGTACATGAAGTATAGTGTTAAGTTTTGACAGTGAGGTCTTCCTGAAAAGGTGAATTTTAAGTAAAGATGATTTAAGAAGGGGAGTTAGCTTGTACACACCAGGATGTGAGCCCTCCACACCAAGGTGAATGGCAAGTCTGAAACTTCTGAGTCTACAAACATGCCTGGTGAGAGCTTTTAAAAAAACTTTTTATTTTGAATTTATTTATTTACTTATTTTTAGAGGTGGAATCTCACTGTGTAGTTCAGGCGGGCCTCAATCTGGAGCTCGCACTGATCCTCCTGCCTCAGCCTCCCAAGTGCTGGAGTTTTAGGCATGTACCAGCACAATGAGACTATGTAAAGTCTTGTTCCTTTTCTTACTTGTTCCTACTAGTTTCAGCATCCATTGATGTTTTCCACCAGAATTAACTTATCTTTATGGCTGCCAAATGGTGATATTTTGATCCAGCTATTCCTTCTCTGTTTATCAGGTAGTATTCTGGGAACATATTTGTATCTTTTTTCCCTTTATATCTGGAATACCTGTTTTATTCAGCGGGTTATAGTCTATTGCTATCTTTATTTATTTTAATGCTCACCTTCCAGATTTGCTACCAGAAGCCCTTTCAAACTGGTTTTTATATCTTCAGACATGTCACCATTAGTCTTTGAGTACTTTTATGTTTAACTCTCATCTTGAGATAATTGCAAAGTCATAGGAAACTTACAGAATTTGTGAGGGATGGTCTTTTTGTACTCTTCACCAAGATACCCCTAGTCTTATATAAGTGTGTGTGTGTGTGTGTGTGTGTGTGTGTGTACCGATACAGATAGCCCAGGCTGTACTGACTTTATGAATGAACCCAGGGATATTTATTTTAGCCCCCTTTCGTCACATTTGTACCTCTGCTGTCTGACAGTGGTATGAGCTGTGTCGTTTCTGTTAGTACATGGTTAACTAACCTGATCTGTTCCTCCATATATAACCAGTGCACCAACCTCACAGAGGTGTTGTGTTGTCAGATCCTCCCTGTCTGCCTTAGCAAGGTGGCAGAGCTACCTTCCTGCCCTGTTTCACTCACCATGGGACCCAGTTGTGATTTTTGAAACTTTTAGATGGGGCCAGTGTGGCCCTCAGAATGAGCAGAAGGAAAGCAATAGAAGCAGGTAGACAGCCCTTTGCTGGGCATGGTGCAGTGCACTCAGTCACAGGGGAGCCAGGGAGACTCTGCACAGAGGAAGAGTGACAGTATCACCTGCTGTGTTTCCTTTAGAGTTCTCCAGGGGAGGCAGAGGGCAAGGCTGGGAACCTTGCAGTGATTCAGAAGAAGGATGGTGGTTTGTAAGGCTGGGGAAAGCTGGTGGGGTTGGGGATTGATTTTGAAGACAGTCGAACAGTATTTGTGTTTGAAAACAGAAAATCAAGCCTGATGCCCTAGTTGTTGGCCTGAGTATTTGGAAAGATGTGGAAGGGTGAAAGAGGAAAAGGTTGTGAGGGAGGAGGAAGGGTGCAGTTTTGAAGTCGGGAGACTTGGAGTAGTGAGTTCTGGATTTAGGAGGTATAGTGGATTAACTAAATGGACACCTTGTAACCCTCAGCTGACCTGAGTCACTGTGGTGTTGGGTGTGGAGGGCCCCCTGAGGATGGCTGCCAGCATACAAAGAGAACTGGAAGGGAAGATGGTGCTATTGATTTTCCTGAGAAGCTTGTCTCTGCTGGTTTTCCTGATAGGAACTGTGGTGTTCTCATCATCAGAGGAGCTCAGGTCCTTGTCCCTGAGGGTGGCTGTGGTTCTTGGAGGAGCTCTGGTCCTTGAGTGTCGTTTCGTGGCTCCAGTGCAGATCCCTCAGCCTGCTGGCACAGATCTTCATCCCACTGGTGCAGACTTTCTAGCTTGCGCCACTGACCTTTGAGCCTTCCCAGTGCAGATCTTTGGTACAGATTTGCATGAAACATTGCTATAGGCTCTAGGTCTTCAGCTGGACTCCTGGGGGACTTTGCCATGGGCTCTAGGTCTCCAGTTGGACTGGTGCAGAACATTGTGGGATCCAGGCCCTCAGCTGGATTCCTTGGACACATCTGCATTCTTTTACATTTGACTTTTTGGGTAAATACTGTAAAATAGTCTTGTAAGTGATGTGTCTTGATGGTACACTTTAAAGGCACAAGTCAATATGAGTTTAATGAAGCCCAAGGACAGAAGAGAAAAACCAGTAAAGGAGACTGAAAAGGGCAGCTAGAAAGTGACATGGAAAACCATGGAAAAGCGTTTTCATCAAAGCCAAGCAAAACAGGTCTTTCAAGAAGTAGTGAGGGACTGTCCAGTTGTTTGTGGGTCACACAGATGTGAGCTGAAATGTGATCACTGGATTAGCAATGTGGAGGTCACTGCTGAATTTGAGAATGATTCAGGGTAGCAGTGGACTGGGGCAAAACTGCACAGTGTGTGTTCTGGACAGACTGGGAGGGGAAGAGCTGGAGACAGGCCGCATAGTTTTCTCATTCAAGGAATCTGACTAGAGGAGGGGGCAGGAGGAAAGAATGGAAAGACAGTATGAGGCCGGAAACAGAAAGAATGCTATGATGTTGTTAGTGGGCAAGGGGGAGGGGAGACCTGGTGCAAGGAGGAAGGCTGGGCTGTGCATATCCAAACAGCAGCGAATAAAGTACAACATGTAGGCACCAGTGCAGGGTGCTGGTGGGGGTTTGGTGGAGAGGGCATTGGTCAGGGAGGGTAGGGTTTTCCCAAGAGAGTGTGCTTGTGAGAGAGGGCAAGGGCGCTTGTGGAAGGAGCATCTCTGTGCTCGGCTGTGGAAAGAGGATTCTGGAAACGAGAATGAATGAGAAGGAAGTTGGTAGGGTCCAGACTGAAAGGTCCCATTGGGTCACAAAATTGCTGAAGTTGAGGTCTTAGAAGGTTCCAGAAAGATTGGAAATGGTCAGAAGGCAGGACATTGGGATGATGGAGGTGTTGATAGTGGTGGGAGGCATGGAAATAAGATAGGAAAACCACAGGAACAAGTGTCTGGGATATTGGGAAGAGACGGAAACTGTGATGCTGTCAGCCAGTGCTGGAAGGAAGAAGCCTGACTGTTCATGGACATGGGGGCCCGAGCCCTGGTTGGGTGGAGAGCAGATGAGCTGGGCATCAGGGCAGCCGGATGTCGGCTGGGGTGGGAAGTAAAGGCGGTTGGTTCTAAGAGGTCCGGGATGATGTCCAGTTCTGACTCGTATGCCTTCTTTCCTGATCTTTGGTGATGATGACCACCAGTCCTCTTGTTGGTGTCTAACTTAACAGTTGAGGGGAGATGCAGGTTATTGGGACATGAACATGGAGGAGCCGGGTGGAGTTGGCAGGGGTCTGGATGTAGGGAACCTGCAGGTGTTAGACTTGATAGCAGTGAAGAAGGAAGTTAAGCACAGCGGCATTTCCCTAGGAAAGCTCCAGTAGTGGAGAGGTCTGGGAGAGTCTCACAGGGACCGGCATGTGTGGATAGGTCGGGAACCCAAGAGCATTCTTGGCGCCGTGCTCTGCTGTGGCACAGCTTCCTCCCGGCAGCCAAGTGTCGTGGGTTCCTCGGGGACAGATCTCAGGGGCAACACGGTAGGCACTGAGAAGGTAGCACGGAAGGCGGCTTGGCCGGCTGGGCCAGTGCTGACCTGGAGGTGGACACCAGGAGCCGCAGAAGGAGCTTCAGCTTTTCTGGAAGCCTCATTTTAAAAAAGTAGAAACAGGTGGTTATTTTCAGTGAACATTTCACATGTGATGAAGGTTTGCAGACGTGAAGGACCCCGGTGTGTGTTTTGTTTTCATAAAGTGCCTCATTCAGGCCTGCTGTGTGTCCAACTGCCTTGCTATGGCTTCCGCACAGAGAGTACAAGCCCGAGCACGCATGTTCCAGGTGCGGCGGTGCGACGCCAGGTGGGAGGGAGGGCATGGATAGCCATTGCGGAGTGCGTTGGTGCCAGCTTCACGTGTCAGCCTTTGGAATCAGGTGGTTGCTTGAGGAGGGCATGAAATGTAAGGGTTTCTACTTGGAGAAGACCGGCTGCTCATTGCTGGAACCGAGACGCCCCAGAGTGAAGGGATCTGGGGGGGGGGGCACGACGACGGGGGAACGGGACCTGATTATAGGAGGAAGCCAGTCGAATCCCAAAGATACTTGCTGTCTAGAAAATGCATTATTTTCACTGTATTTTTCATGTATTTCAGTCATTAAAAAACAAAACAAAAAAACCCACAAAAGAACCTATATTTCCTAGTAGGCTATATAGCAAGGACTTGATTCTCAAGAACCAGAGGCGCTGTGTGTGTATGTGTGTGCTTGTACGTGTGTGCGTGCGCATGTGTGTGTCTTGATGTTAAAGAACCGAAGCAAAACAAAATTGTAAAATATAAAAGAGGTTGCAAGTGTTTATTGTTAAATTAATGAAAATTACTGAAGTACTTGTTGGAATTCAGGATATTGAACATCATTTTAGAAACTACAGAGATTTGGCATGAACTGTTGACTAGGTTTTAAATATCTTGCTGATTGTGGTGGCTTTGATTTTGTCCAGTCTCTACGATGAAATTTGAGGTTTTTTTTTTTTTTTTTTTTTTTTTATCTTTTTGGGACAGGGTCTCGCTACGCAGTTCAGGCTGGCCTTGAGCTTTGTAGCTTAAGCTGGTCTCGAGCTCACAAGGATCCTCCTGCCTCAGCCTCCTGAGTGCTGGGATTACAGGAGTGAGCCACCATACCCGGCTTTTTTTCTTTTTCTTTTTCTTTTTTTGAGATAGGGTCTCTCTGTGCAGTTCAGGCTGGCCTTGAGCTCACTTTGTAACCCAGGTTGGTCTTGAACTCACAGTGATCCTCCTGCCTCAGCCTCCTGGGTGGAGGCGTGAGCCACCACACCCAGCTGAAATTTGAGTTCTTTAAAAGCTGTGTGTCCTGCAGAAGGTAATGCACCATAATTAATAGGTCTTACAGAGAAAAACAGGATAGAATGAGACCATACAGAAACCTAGATGCTTGTAACTGCAAGAGTAACAACAGTAGTAGTAATTGAAATACAAGCATAATTAAGTCTGTGTTGGCATTTGAACCCAGCACCTGGACTGACCCAGCGGAGTCTGCAGCCTTCATTCAGCCCTGAGGCTTAAGCTTCTTTCTTTGCACTGTAGGTCTGAGGAGGTTTTTATCCTTATTGATTGCAGTTAGTTCTTCCTTATCTTCTGAGCAGAGGGGTGCTCAGGTCTTCTCAGCCTGCCCCTCCATGGCATGGTATTCTGGTCAGTGTGGAGGTTTTGAAGCCTGTGCTGTGCCCTGGGAAACTACTTCTGCAGGATTTTGGCTGCTGCTTTAATACTTTCCTGTCTTATGCTATTAAAGCTGTCTCATTAATTTTGAAAAAAGTTGCTCATCACTTAAATAATGGACAAAAAGATGGGATAGATATACAAAATTTTTAAAAATTTTTCTGATTTTTGAAAGTGTTTAATGTTTGAAAGATTCCTTGAAGTATGTAGAATGCTGGTTTTTAGAGAAGAATGAGGCGCACCTCATCCTGTAACTTCTGTTGAGAAGAATGTTTCACTGGGTTTGCATAGTTACACAAGCATTCAGAAGAAAAAAAGAAAAAGTTTGCTCTGAAAACAAAGTACCAGCACCACCTCGAGCCTTGCCCAGGTCCTGGTGGTGGCTCCATGGAAGGGGCAGGGGATGCCTCTGGTCACTGCCTCTCCGTTCCCCACATTGCTTCCCCAGGTGGGCTGTGGTATGAGAACTAAGTAGAAGGTGACCCCCTTGGCACTTAGGGTGTGCTCTATCAATGTAATCTTTCTGTATATTCCACCGGCTTATGTTTTTACCCTGGGATTTTCATGTAAAGTTGATTTGGGAGGTTCTAGGTTGTGCCGCTGTGCTTAACTTCCTTCTTCACTGCTATCAAGTCTAACAGCTGCAGGTTCCCTAGGTCCAGACCCCTGCCGACTCCACCTGGCTCCTCCATGTTCATGTCCCAATACCTTGCATCTCTCCTCATCTGTTAAGTTAGACACCAACAAGAGGACTGGTGGTTATCATTGCCAACAATCATGTTTTTGTTTTTGTTTTTTGTCTTTTTCCTTTTTATCGGTACCGGGGATCGAACTCAGGACTGCCTGCTTGCAAGGCAGGCGCTTATGCCGCTGAGCTAAACCTCCAGCCCCAACAATCATTGTTTAGATTTAATTAATCTTTGGAAAAATTAGAATTATGTTTGTGGGTATAATGATCTAATGTTGGAATGTTTCCAGCAATTATTTTTTTTTGTGTGTGAAAAGTTTTGATTTTTGTAGCTTTGAAGTGTATATAGAGCAATTTTGAAATTCTTATAGTAGGGAAAGATAGTTTTGTGTTTGAAGTTCCTTCCATTCTGTTTCAGATGCCCTAGTAGGGCCACTGTCCATTTGTCCTTTGTAACTGCTGACTTGCTGAAGTTGTAAGGTGCACCTTTACCTGAAAAGCCAGGTAGGGTACACAGTTATATGACTCCACCCTACCCCATCCTCTGGGGTGCTCTGAACACAGGAAAGGATTTATGTATTTGGAGAATTACTCCGTAATACAAATCCCAAACTGAAATTTAGGAGATTTGAAGATGAGTTTCTTACTTTTGTATCAGACTTGAGTAAGGAGACAGTAAACTATGTGAAGATCCCTAAGCACAGGGAATGGTGGGATACAGGCTTCAAATTGTATTCCTGCAGCTACGTGGTGGCTCACACCTACAATCTTAGCACTCGAGAGACTGAGGCAGGATCGTGAGTTCAAGGCCAGCCTGGGCTACATAGGCAGATCCTGTCTCAAAAGAACAAAAACAAAATTTGTTCATTTGATCTGACATGTTTTTATCTTGTGAATCAGCTTATTGTTAGAGAGTACATCCGAAATTTTATTATTGATGAATACTACACCTGTATACACTTACAGGAAAGTATACAACTTGATGGATTTTTTTGTCTAAACGCCATGCCAGTGGCCTCCAGTCTGTCTTGTGCCCTATTGTGCTGACCCTGTAACCTCACCCCTGTAGTTTATATGACTTTTCTATGCAAGCTTTTAAAAGAACTGTAAGGAAGTCACGTTCATTGTTAATCATTAAGCTGTGTTTGAATATTATTAGGAAGTGAGAAATGGCATATGCCCAACCTGTGTTTGCTGGGAACTTTAAAGAGAAGCCCAACAGCTCTAATATCATCTGGCCCTGCATTTCTCAGTTGAGCAGCAATGTTCAGAAGATAGTAGGTCTTCTCCCTCACCCTGCAGCAGAGTGCAGCGGCTGCTGGTGCCCAGCCTCACTCGGAATCCTGGGAATCCTGGTAAACGAGTGTCTGTTCTCTTTCTGTTTATAGAGGAGCAGATGTGACTGTTGATATATAGATTAAAGGAACACTTTGGTTCTTATCTTCCCAGTGACATATTGTTTAAGGAGAAAAGAGTTAGAATCTAATTAAAATATGAAAAGTGCTGGTGTAGCACTGGAACACAATACCAGCCCTGTTACTTTTTAACTATGCAGTTCTGGGAAATTGTTCTAGGTTTTGTAAGTGTAATTCCTGAAATTAAAGAGTGATGATTTAGCACCTGCTTCCACAGTCTGCTGGGAAAATTAACTGAGGCGTTGTTATGTAACAGGCCTGGCACAGCTGTGATGGCAGGCTTTATTGGTTATAGGAGGCTTTATTGGTTATTGTGTTATGTCCCCTTTCTGACTGTTACTAACTTTGCATTTAGGTCTTCTAAGTCCTCTCAAAGCATTGATCAGATCAGTAATGCGATTCTTGGCACGCTGTTGTAAAACGTGCTGGTGACTCTCTCACTGTGACCCTCTTACTGTGGAGGGCATTGCCAGCCACAGTGCTGGGCACCAAGTCACAGAGATGCTGAGAACCCCTTCACAGTAACCAAGGTATTTGAACACAGTTTCAAAAGTTAATGTAAAAGTGTGGTGAACAAAGTATGAAAAGCAGAAATTTACATAAAAGCAGGATTAGGAAGAGAGCCCTGCTGAGCCATGTTGTGTGGGGCAAAGAGGAAAAGTGAGTCAGGCCAGTCCTGTGCCTGTGCACAGGCCGAGCCTGGGGCGAAGGAAAATGGGCACTGCACCGCATCACCTGCCTTTGCCCTGGAAAGTGCTGCTCTGATGCTTTGGCCTCAGCCCATTGCAAGCCATGCTTAAATTCTGCTTGTCAGGAGCACTGCCTGTTAGAATGATTTTACAACATGGTGTCTCCGCTTAGCAGCTAGAAATCAGGTAAAGTTAGCACCTCGGGCCGCACAACCGCTAAGTGGCAGAAGCAAGATATGACACGTTTCTTAATTATCAGATGTGTCTTACTTCATTGTTCCTGTACAGGACACATCTGTGTATCAGTTTATTTCTTTCTACATTCATGTCTTCATTTCTTCTTCCTCTGTCTACCATGCACACTTAGATACAGGGATGCCAAAATTAAAATGCTTTTGTGGCCACTAAGAAATGGAACTTTGATCTGAGGTGGAAGGGCTGAGAGCCCGCACCCGTTCTGTACTGAGCAAGGGCAAAGTGCAGGGGAGAGCAGCTTTCTTTTTAAGCAAGGCTTTGATACACTTACCCCTTAAGGGTTAGTTGTAAATATGAATGCCCATAATTCCAGCTCTTGGGAGGCTGAGGCAGGAGGATCACTGTAAGTTTGAGGCCAGCCCAGGCTAGGTAGTGAGTTCAAGGCCAGCTTGTACTACATAGTGAGACCCTGTCTCCAAAAAAAAAAAAAAAAGTTACTCTATTGCCTATGAATGTACTTCTGTTGTCAAGATTTATCCATATGTAGATACACAAAGATGTGTCCTATGCTGTATAGCCAAGTGCATATTTTCTTTTGTAGTCTCTCTTTAAAATCTGTATATCATTTAGTATAATACTACAGGAGTAACTATTAAGTTTAGGTTCAGTCATGTTGAAGCATAAAAGCATTATAGAATCCTGACTGGTTAGATATCAACGCTTGGCTCGGGGAGGTTTTGTACCCTCAGTTTCCATGTGGCTGCTGCGGTGGTGGGACAGTAGTAGATCTAGCTTCTCTGTTACTGTGAGGGGCTTTGTATTGTACATAGCACCAAGTAATTAAGAAGGTTCCTGTCCTTAGTCTTCAGTGCTGGACTGACCTGTGTAACTTAGTTACAGGTCTTGGTAAATAGACTATAAAGTGTAAGATAGTTAACGGATGGCCATACTGAACACAGGTGTTACTCAGTAACATCTTAAAAAGATTTCAATAAAAATGGAGCAATTGAGCTGAAACCTTAGGATTAAGAAGGCTGTGAACGATGATTTGGGAGCAACACATTGTAAGCTGAGAGAGTCCTTAGGAAGGCCTCTGATGCCCCTGAGCAGCTCTGTGCTCAGGCCTGGGTGGGCTGACTGCTAGTGCATTCTCGCTTGCTGCTTTCTCCCCTCCTCGCTTGCAGTTGCTTACAGTTGTGACTTCTTGCTGCTTTCCTGGTTGTTTCCTCTTAGTCCCTTCCTTTTCTCAGTCTTGTCCTAGGACATGAACCTTGATCCTTTTCTGTAGTCTTTAGTCTCTCCCTGTTGTCTGTTTCTGTTTTTAGTGGTATTTGGGATTGAACCCAGGGCCTCCAAGCACTCCACTGTTGAGCTACACACCCAGCCCACACCTTTGGTGTTTTTATCCAGTTTTGTAGCTTTAAGTGCTACCTACATGGCAGTTTTACTATAAGCCCATATATTCATAATCATTTCAGTTAAAAGATAATTCGTGCCGAATTTAGAAGTCGTGGTACATAGTGAAAGTGAAATATGAAATCCAATACTGCATTCGTTGTTGACAACAGTATGTAAAAATTTCACGCACACTCATGCACACATTCTCATATTGCCCTGGGACCAGTTGCGTGTGGGTTTGTGTGTGTCTTTCAGAAGCATGGTGGGAGAGCACCCTTTGCTGTCCGCCTTCTCAGACCCGGGCTGCAGGCTGCCATGCTGCCGCCTGATGGCCAGCTGGGATTCAACTCCGTTTGATTGAAAGCTGTGCCTGAAGCACCTCGTGGGACTGTTGGTATAGAGATTTGGGCAGTTATTTTTGTCTTGTTTTCGAGCTGAGTTTTTTCACCCAGATACAGGCTTCCCCACAGTCTGGTTTCAGTGCTTCATCCCACGAAGGCCCTTTTCATTCCGTCTGGTCTTGCTGGTTTTCAGGGGAAGCTGCATTGAGAAGGGAAGTCACAAATTAGGCCAGAACCCAGGGCCTGTGTGAGTGGCTCTCAGTGCTCACATCATCAGCTCAAAGCGTAGGATCTGAAAACAAGCCAGGGTGTAGTGCTCAAGTGAAGCTGAATAGAACGCATTTCAATATAAAACTTCATACAGCCTCAGTTAAGTTTATAATTGTTTATCTTATTACTTATAAATCAAAGCACCATGCAGTCACTAAAATGTACACTAAATCTACAATAAATACACCATTGAAATAGAGTTTGGTCTTTAAGAAATGATTTGAGGCTTGACAGCTTAGAAGACAAGACACTAGTAAACCGATGCATCTGTACACAAAAGAGACAGGAGAGTCATACATAAAAGATAGTCTTAGCTTTTTTAGTTTTTTGAAAAGAATGTTTTGTGCTAATACTGTTAGGACAAGATATTGTGCCTATATCTTATACTCTGAACAGCAACTACAAAGATAATGTAAAGTATCAACTATTGTAGTGATCCAGTTAACCTGTCTTGAATCTTCGTTTCATTGTGATGTTTATCTTTTTCTTCTTTATTTCTTTAAAATAAAATTAAAAAAAGAAATGATTTGAAAAACATGAACAACTTGCTGAAACATTCTAGCTTCTGAAAAAGTTCTCTGTTATGGGGAAATATTTGTAAATTATTGTCACATTTTTTTCTTGATTATTTACTCCTCCAAAAAGATAATCTTACCTTTCTGAGAGAACTTTTGGGGAGGGTATAGGGAAAGTCAGGATTCAGTCCTTTTGTTGATGTCAAGCTTCAATGAAACTTTTCTTCTGTTTTTATTATTATAAATGGAGATTCCAGGAGAGCTACTTTTATCATTTTAGTATGAATTATTCATACTTCATTTGTTTGGAAAACTTCTGATGAAGATTTATTCTTGCTATGGGTTTTGCCTTATAGATGTAAATATTTTCTTCCTGTGAAGGTTAGGAGAGGTATTGGAGAGTACTTTCTAAATGAATATACCTGTCTTTGATTTGAAATCATACTAGAGTATAACTGGATACATTTAAAATTAATAAATGATTGAGACTTTGTACTTTAAATTTACTAAGATACAAAATTATACTATTGAAGGTGAATTGATTTTTTGAGGGGAGATGGGGAACTTAAATAGCTTATGTCCTCAAACGCTGGCCTCAAATGCGGGAAGGGAGTAGTTAGTGAGGACAGGGTAAGCAGAGAGTCTCCCCCAGGATGAATTTAATAATCCTGACTCGATTGGAAATTGGATATTTATTTTTTATTTCATGAAAATCAAGATTGATATTGTATAAAGTGAGTATTTCATTTAGTATATGATAAATTTAAATATGAAAAGTGATAAACAGAACATGTGGAATTCTTCTAGATTTAGTAAATTAAAACCTCAAATTGTCTTTCTAAATTTTATGGGGTCTTGCCCTAGGTTTCCCCCACCAGTCCCTCACAGGCATCTTTTTCTTGCTGCTTTCATTCCTGTAATCTTCTGCTTTCTTCCACAGTTATTTCTTTTATGAAAAGAAAATAGAAATAACTAACATAGTGTGTCTGCCTGACTATTGCCAGGAGATATGCTAACTTCATTAGGCCTGTAAGATACAGGTAGTGCCCTGCCCTGTTGTTTCCTAACAGCATGACCTTAGGCAAACCGGGTCCCTTCATTTCTCTTGAGACTTTGTTTCTTTATCTCTAAAATGAGAGTATTTCCTCCTGGCCTTCTCAATTCCTTGCCAGTGAGACAATATATGCAATATTTTAGGAATACCATTACCTCCACAAGCATATCCATTGAGTAATCTGGGGCTTAGTTATTTTCTCAGTAGGGCCCTCCTCCCACTTTTTAAAAGTGCATGTGTGTAATGCAAAATAATGATGTTCATTTTGGGGAATTGGTACATGCATATAACGTAGTGATCATTTTCGGTCCCTTTACCATGTCCCCCTTTTCCGTCTCCGAGAATCTGCCTTCTAGTTTCTTACCATTTCTTTTATTTTTTTTTCCTGTTTTTTTTTTTTCATTAGTTTATGTTGCAGTTCATGCATTTTACAGTCATCTTGAGAGTGGTTACTGGTATATTTTCTTTCTTTCTTTCTTTCTTTCTTTCTTTCTTTCTTTCTCTCTTTCTTTTCTTTTCTTTCTTCTGGTACTAGAAGTCGAACTCAGGGCCTCATGCTTGCCAGGCAGGCACTGTGCTGCTGAGCTAAATCCCTGGACACTTTTTTAAAATTCCTCTTTTCCTACCTTTTCCTCCCTACTCCCTTTTTTATTAAAGTTTTAATTAGTTTATTTATACTTGAGGTTTCTCATAAAAAAGCATGCAATATTTAATTTTCTGAGTCTGGCTTATTTCACTTGACATGATGCCATTGGGTTCCATTCATTTCCTGCAAATGACATGGTTTCTTTATGTCTGAATCATACTCCATTGTCTATGTACTCCACATTTCCTTCATCCAGTCACCTCTTGACAGGAATCTAGGCTGTTTCCAGAGCTTGGCAGTTGTGAACTATACCCTTATAATTGTGGGCATGCATATATCAGTATGGTATGGTATCTTTAGTGCCTTATGAAATACTCCTAGGAAGAAGAGCTAGATCAGATGGTTTTAGTTTTTGAGGAATATGCTGATTTCCATAGTGGTTATACTAGTTTATATTCTCACTCACAGTATATCTGGGTGTACCCCCCTCCCCACCCCAATCCTCATCAGCATTCACTGTGTATTGTGCGCTCCATGAGAGTCATTTATGGGGTTAGATGGTATCTCAAAGTTGTTTTGTTTGTATTCCCCACTGGCTAAAGTTGCTGAACAGATTTTCATATATTTATTGACCAATTTATACTTCTTTTGAAGTGTCTATTCAGTTTATTTGCCCAATTTTTTATTGCGTTGTTAAGTTTTTGAGTTTTTTGTATACTGTATTCTAAACTAGTCCTCTATCAGAAAAGCAGCTAGCATTAAAGTTTCTCGTCCATTCAGTAGGCTTTTTTTCTGTTTTGTCAGTTGTTTTGCTTGTTAGGCACAGGCTTTTTAACTTGGTATGGTCTCATTTGGTGATGCTGTTGATATTATTTCCTTTGTAACTGGGGTAGAATAACGTTTTACTTATTTTTACATTTTTCTCTTTGTAGGCACAAAATTAATGCTTGTTAAATGAGTAAGAATTGGTTTAGTTGTATTCCATTTTCCTTTCTTCTTGCTAGAAACATGTATTTATGGGGCAGTACTGGAGCTGAGCTCCCTGCCTGGCATCTGCTAGGTAAGTGCCCTGTCCGAGTACCACACCCGGCCCTGCTACCCCAGCACTCTAGGCCAGGGCTAGAAGACTGTCTGAGGACCAGACCTTGAGTGCCCTAGTGTAGCATCCCTTGGTGGTCAGCATCTGTTCAGTGAGAACGCATGTGATAAAGTTTTAAGATTGTTTGAATGTTAAGAAATTATAAAAACTTTTTTTTTTTTTTAAACAGGATGGCTTAAATTCCTTGGTCCTTGATTTGGATTTTCCTGCCTTGAGAAAAAATAAGAATATAGATAATTTCTTAAATAGATGTAAGTATGTTTATTTTTAAAATTCATATTTGATCATGTAACTGTACTTGGACAAAATGTCTGATTAATATCATAGTCTATAAGCTTATTAATTTTGTTAACTCTTTAGCTTATTAAATGTAGGATATTTTAGCCAGGTATGGTGGCTCATGACTGTAAACCCAGCTCTCGGGAGGCTGAGGCAAGAGGATTGCTTCAAGTTTGAGGCTAGCCTGGGCTACAGAGTGAGTTCAAGGTTAGCCTAAACCATACAGTGAAACCCTGGCTCAAAAAAGACCCCCCCCCCCAAAATTTAAAAAATAAATAAATTTAAGGATATTTTAGTTTATCATTAATTTATTTAAAAACTGATCCAAGGGCTAGGGATTTAGCTCAGCGGCATAAGCACCTGCTTTGCAAGTACACAGTCATGAGTTTGATCCCTGGTACCGATTAAAAAAAGCAAAACAAAACAAAAACTGATCTTTACAGTGCCTACCTATTTATTTGTAGTCCTGTTAGTTATGAAGCAAACTGTAGAATTGAAGTGTACTATATAATGTTAAAGATACTGTGGGATTTTTAAGACTAATTAACTATCTTAGGGTATTTATAGCAATTATAAGTGAAGGGTTTTTATTCTACTGGGAATCGAACTTAGTACTTTGTACTTGCCAAGCAGTGCTGCACCAAGCTATGTCTCTAATCCCTAAGTGAGGTATTAAATTAATATCGACAACTTTAAGACTTGGATTTTAGCTATCCAGAAGAAATAATGAGCTGTAATGTTGCTATATACATTTTGCTCTCAAGCAAAATAGTGTGATAATTGTCACACAGATTATGTTAACCTGTTGTAACATGTTACCATATGTATTCATCACATACGTATGAACACCTGTTTATAGTATAGTATCATGTTTGTGTTAAACCAATTTGCCAGTATTGTCATGGAAGTAAATTGAGTTGAACTCAAAATCAGAAATTCTCCAAATCATTAATATATGTTTTATGTCACCCTGGTAAACTTTAATTTGGAATTGCCAGACACTGGGGTGTTTCCCCGATTAAACAATCTTGTCTGTAATTACTGTATACACACTGTATGGTTACTGCTTTGTAAAGAATTGGCTGTCAGTCATTGCTAAGATTGTCCTTGCAGGGGATCTTGTGGCAACTTCCTGCCATAATTTATAAAGCACACCGGGATTACTTAGTCATCACCATGTCAGCTGACATCAGATTTGCCAGGTAACAGAGTTAGAACACAAAGTAGCATTAACTGTTGTTTTTTGGCAGTTTATATGTATGGATTAATATAAAGATAATATGAATCTTAGATAATGTGAAGATAATGTAAAAGTAATATAAATCTTGGGGGTTTTTATTTGTTTTTTGCTTGTTTGTTTTTCAGTACTAGGAATTGAACACAGGACCTCTACATTGAGCCACATCCCCAATCCTTTTGCAAATGTTTAATTTTGGTGTTTTTTTGTTGTTATTGTTCATTCGTTTGTTTTTGAGACTATGTGGCACTCAGGCTAGCCTTGACCCCACGACAGTCCTCTTGTCTCAGCCTTTGAAGTGCCCCCATGCCTAGCTCAAAGTTTTAGTTTTGAGACCAGGGTCTTGCCAAGTTGTGCAGTCTGGGCTCAACTTGCAGTCATGGTGTGTCTCAGCTTTCCAGAGAAAGGTTTGAATAGGAGTCTTTAAAGATCAGTAGCAGTTTTAGCTGAAAACTAAGTGCAGTTGGTTAAGATAAAAATTTGTTTACAAATATGGTGATTAGTTACAAGTGCTGCTAATAAATGTGGTGGTTGCTGTTACAAATATGGTGAACATGGCCAGGGAGTTAGAGTTAGCTCAGTGGCATAAGTGCCAGCCTGGCAAGCACGACATCATGAGTTCAATCCCTGGTACCAAAAATAAATAAACAAATAAATAAAATCAGTAAAGACAAGAAAAATAAATACATATATATGGTGAACTTTTTATTGTAGATGAGAAAGTTGTGAAGAAAGTCAGAGACCTGCAAATGAAGGCGGAAGACTATGATGTCGTGAAAGTCATCGGGAGAGGAGCCTTCGGGGAAGTGCAGTTGGTAAGAAGTGGACAGAGTGGCAGTGTGTCTCTGCTGTGTGCGCTTGGCTGTGCCCAAAGTGGGTTTCTCCCTTGACCAAGCCACCCAACGCCAGGCTCCTCCTTTTTTATCTGTAACAGCAGGCTTGTTACACAAGGTGTTTCTGCTTCATAAGTAGAGATTTATATAAATACATTAGAAATGGAATGGAGAAATTTTAATAATTGAAAATAAATCTGAAATTTATCTTTGTAGGCCAAAGTGGTACCATCTGCAAGTATTATAAATGTTAACAGTAAATGCTACATACATTATTAAATGAGGAGCTAGACTAATCTCATTTTCATCACTTAAGCATAAGAGACTCCTGTTTTCATCCTTATTGTTAAATTAGAATATCAAATTCCTTTCCTGAAACACAAAGGCGTTGTACTCTTTTTGATGGAGCAAGGAGAAAAGCAGTGATTACCGAAGTCATCAAGGGTTTCTAGAACAGGTCATCACAGCTCATCTTGTGTTGCTTCTGTCTTTGATGCGCTTATTGGACTTGTGGGTTAGGGTATTCCAGTCAGTGTCTTACCTGTGTGTAAGACACCTGAAGGAGAAATGCCTGCTGATGGTTAGCTTCATCGCCAGTGTTACCGCCGTGTTACTAGGAGGTGGGTGAAAGCACAGGCAGTGTGTGGGGAAAGATTCTCGAGGCAGGTTCAGGGCTCTCTCCTCCTGGGAAACAAGTTACTAATGATTTGTTTGGGGCAGTGATAGCATGCTGAGTAGCTGCATGTGAGTGAAGCCTGGTGAAAATGAAGCAGGAGTTTAGAGGATGCACTAAAGTCCAGAAATCATTGGTAGGGAACATCATTAGCTGCCCAGAGTGCAATTAGCCGGAAAAAATGTACTTGGATGACACAAGGGGTGGATTGCTTCACAGCACGACACAAATTAAAGAATAACTCCCCTTAACTGTAAGGCAGACAAGAGTTACTACTGAGGAGGTCATCGAGAAAGAGAGGACTTCGGGACTTCTGTTACGTGATGTTTAAGACATGGAGATAGATTTTCTTTATGTTGATGTGATTAGTCCTTACCCAGAATATTTTATTCATTCTAAAGCCTGTGTTGCTCTGAGGTAGTGATGGTTGTGGTGGTTTGTTTCTGGGTTCACAACAAAATTGTTTTGGTTTTGTAATTTCCATTTCATGTCAAATATTGTTGGTGTATAGAAATAGAACATATTTGTGAATATTGACTTTGTATCCTGCTATTTTGCTTATTTTTTCTAATAGTTTTTGGTAAAATATTTTGGGTTTTTCTGTGCATAAATTATGCAAAGACAACTAGATAGAAACCCTCCTTCCCTTTTTCCTTCCCTCCCTCCCTGCTCTCCTTCTCTCCTTCCAACTAAAATTCAGAGCTGTGGCGAACAGGGGAGGCATAACCAGGCTTCTTGACCTTGTTTCTCAGAGGAAGAGTTTTTAGACCTGCATTAATGAGTAGGATGTTCACTGTATACTATTTATATATTGAGATAGTTGATATATATTGAATATCGTTATTTCAGTTGCTAAAAGGCATTGAATATTGATACATGCTTCTTTTTTTTTTGCCTCATGGTTATGTGTGCCCCCCTGTATCCTGCTAATGTGGTATATCGGCTTTGATTAATCTTCCGTATATTTAGTGTCCTTGAAGCCAGGGTATAAACCCCCCCAATCATGGTGTATAATACAAGTTTTAATATACTACTGAGTTAGATTTGCTAGCAAGTTGTTAATTTTTTAAGCCAATTTTCATAAGTTTTGGACTCTAGTTTTGTTTAATGTCCATAACATACTAAAACTGTGTTCCTTATGCAGCTCTTTCCTTATTCCAGTTGTTGCCATCACAAAATTACTCATATATCATGTGATCTAAACCATAAACTGCACTGTAATTCCTTTTAATTCATTAGTTCCTTAAGTTATATAGAAAAAAAGGGTTTATAAATCAAAGTTCAAATAGTGCTAGCTTTTTGCTGGACGTAGTAATGGTACATGCCTATAATCCAGCCCTTGGGAGGCTGTAGCAGGAGGATTGCTGTGAGTTTGAGGCCAACCTGGGCCTCATAGTGAGTTCAAGTTCAAGCTGGACTGCATAGTGAGACCCCCACCCACCCAAATAGTGTTAGCTTTTATACTATATATATATAATATATATATATATACTTTTATACTATATATATAGTATAGTACATATATATATGTATGTATATATTTTTTCTCTCATTGCTGAGACAAAATACCTGATACCCAAAAATAAAGGGAGGAAGGGTTTATTTAGCTCACAGTTTATAGAGATTTCAGTCCATAATTGACTGGCTCCAAAGCAGAGTGACACATGGCAGAGGGGTAATAGTTCATGACAGTGGAAGACAGAAAAAGCAGCAAGAACAAAAGGGGAGAGAGCAAGACAAGTCTCTTTTTGTTGTATTGTACCAGCATTGCCCTATGACTCAGTCACACACTTAGATTCAGCCACCTCAAAAACACAAAAACAAAACCCATGCCAGCGTGAGGCTTTAGGGGGACATCTACGTAAAAACCTTAACGTTCTGTCCCCTATCTTGGTTATTTTTCTCTTTTGTTGAAACAAAATACCTGACACCCAATATAAGGGAAGGAAAAGTTTATTTCTTACAGTTTTTGGCCCTCTCAGTCCATAATCAGCTGGCTCCAAGGCAGAAGGCAGCAGCCAGCAAAAGCAGTCAGAACAAAAAGAAGGAAACAAGCCTGTTCTCCTTTATATTGTGTACAGGCCACCCCCTCCCCTTTAGGGCAGGTATAGCACTCACAAAATCTTCCTGCCCTCCTTTGTGCAGGCTGAGGATATTTACCAAGTAGGAACCCTGGCTCCCTGCTGAGTCTCTCAGTTGAATTACTAAACTTCTCAAGTTGATACAATATAATAACCATAACAGCCCCCAAACATCTCTTTATGCAAAAGGCATGTAGTCCATCTCCAGTTGCTGAAGTCCTGATAGTTTCACCATTGCTAAAAATTCCAAGTCAAAAGTCTTCTGAGATGTAAGGCAAACTCTTAGTTCTGAGCTCCTATACAAATGAAAAGAAAGTTAAACACTTCTAACATTCAGTGGCACAAGATAAACAGTTCATTCTAAAAGTAGCTAAGGGAATACAAAGGAATGGGACCAAAGCAAGGCCAAAATCTAATACGGTAAACAAGTCCTGTCGTTCCATGTGCAGCATCTGAGACAGTCTGTGGCAAGATGTGAACTCCAAATTCTTGAGTGGCTCTGGCCCTGTTACACCTCTGGTGACTGTAGCTCCCATGACTTCATTCTTGGGCCTGCTCTGTCCGTGCCCCCCCCCCCCCCCCCCGCAGTTTTCCTCAGATGATCCACTTCACGGCTTTTCCAAACTTCTCAAATCTCTACTGCACCTTTGGTTTCACACTCCTAGCTTCACACCCCGCTCTCTGGTGGGTACATTGCCTGACCTCCCAGACCTTCTGAAATTGAGATAGAAGCCTTCATGACCCCACAACTCTTGCACTCTGTGTGCACCTAAAAGCAGTGCCACGTGGATGATACCAGGGTCTGCTGCCAGGTGGAGCAGTAGGCAGTCTTCTCTCTCTATGCTGTAGGGGTCCAGTGCTTGGGTCACTGATCACTCTGAATCAAATTCTGAGGAACAAATTCTATAGGCTGCCACTGTTCTAGAACATGGTACTCTGGGGTTTTCTACTCAAAGGTATTTTCTTAAAGCAAAGTCACGCTTCTAGGCAGTTTAGAGTCTGTAAAGGGTGGAATCTTGCAGCTTGTTGTGATGGCCTCAAGCCATCTTTTCTGTTCTGCTGTTCCTTCTCAGCAGTCAATATCTCCTCTGTTCTCTTGGCAGTTTACAGCTTTACTGGAGCTTCCTTTCTGACCAAACTGGTAACATTTTAAATCATTATGCTGGGTTCTTTTCTTTGCTCTTATTTCTCAGTATAGATCAGCTAAAAGCCCACAACAGTATCCATGCCACCCACTCAACATTTGACTGCTTTGTAATTCCTTCTGCAAGATTAATTAGTGTACTGTACTCAGTCTCAGTCTCAGGCAAGGTCTCTGGACACCAGCAAAATGCAAACACATTTTCTGCCAAACCATAACACACGTCGTCTGGGGTCCAGCAGCCATTTCTCCTTAGCAGAAACCTCCTGAGCCTGGCTTTCTGGTCTTCTGAGCTCTGACCAGAATCTCCTGTACAGTAGTGCCTAAGGTGTTCCAGTACTGCTTTTTCAGCCAATGTCTTGGAAACTTTCCAGTCTCTTCTCTCAAGCACATACTCAAAAGCTCTCCTGAAGCGCACAGTCATGGAGAGTCACAGCAAACTACTCTACTTCTCTGGTACTGAATTCTCTCAGTTACTTTTTTCATTGCGGAGAAAAAATACTGGACATCCAAAGTTAAAGGAGGAAAGGTTTACTTGGCTCATGTTTTGTAGAGGTTTCAGTCCTTATTGGCTGGCTCCAGAGCAGGGTGTGTGTGGCAGGAGGGCAACAGTTCAAGCTGAGGAGAGACAGCGAAAGCAGTGGGTGGGGGGAGGAGGAAGAGACAGAGCCCTCTTTCTGTCCCTTATATTGCATGTAGGCTACCCCCTCTAGGGTGGATGTCACACTCACACCCTGAATTCCAGCATTTGACCTTAAATCAGTCTCAAACTCTAGATTCAGCTGCCTCTGAAAAGCCTCTCCCCACCCCATGACCACATGAGGCTTTGGGAGGCTATCCAGACAAAAACTATAGCTGTAGATAGATCCAGATCCAGACACAAACCACAGCCATAGTTAGATAGATAGGTAGATAGATAAATAGATTTTTATTTATTTTTTTGAGACAGGGTCTTTCTATGCATTCTAGGCTGGCCTTGAACTTACAGTGATCCTCCTGCCTCAGCCTCATGAGTGCTGGGATTACAGGCTTACCTGGCTATGCTTAATGTTTACATCTGTTAGTCTCAAGTCATATAGAAAGCAAGAAGTGCAGTTAAAACTACTATCACAGTATTGTCCATTTGCATATTATTCTATTAATTTATTTATGCTGGGGATCAAACCCAGGGCCTCACATGAACTAAGCAAGCTTTCTACCACTGAGCTTTATCACTAGTCCTAACCTGTTTTGTAACTTCCCATGTACTTACTTTTATTTAGATCTTTATTTCTTCATGTGATTTTAAGTTATTGTTTAGACAGTATCTTTTCATTAATCCCTCAAGCCTTTTCTGACCACTTCTTGAAGGTCAAGCCTGCTAGTAGCAGTGCCCATCAGCTTTTTTTTTTTTTTTTTTTAAATCTGGCAATGTCTTAATTTTCCTCTCAGATTTGAAGGCTAGTTTTGCCATATTGTATGTATATTCTTGGTTAAGTTGTTTTATTCTGCTTTTAACTGCTTAGCCCTTTGAATGTATTGGCCTATCATATTCTGGCTTCCAAAGTTTCTGTTTAGAATTAGACATAAAATTTTAGAGAAATCCTGGTATACAACATTGTTTCTGTCTGGGTTTAGCTTTTCTTTTTTTTGGGGGGGGGGTACAGGGTTCAAACTCACAACCTCGCACTTGCCAGTCAGGTGCTTATGCTACTGAGCTACATCCCCAGCCCTTGACAAATTGTTTATGTTTTACTGCTTTTAAGATTTATTTGTCTTTGGTTTTTGTGTGTGATTATAATGTTTCTCCTTATGAGTTTCTCTGAACTCATTTTATTTGAGTTTAGTTCCCTTGGATGTATATTAATAGAGTCTGTGATTACATTTGGGGAGTTTCAGCTACTTCCTAGGTGCCTAGTCCCACGCCTGTCTTCTCTGGCACACTCACACAGCTTTCTGTATTGTTGGGCTAAAGTCCCATTTGTGTCCTTGGGTGGTTGACCTTTCTTCAGACTTACTCTGTCTGTTCCTCAGATGCACTAGTTCCATTGCCTTGATTACAGAAGACTACCAATTCTTCTGCTTGCTCAAATCTGTCTTTGAATCCCTTTTGTGAGTTTTTAAATTGCAGTTGTACCTTTCTACTCAATAATTTCTTTTCTTTCCTTTTCCTTTTTTTTTTAGGTTTTTTCTCTCTTACTGGCTTCTGTTTTTTCATACACTGCCTTCTTGCCTTTCTCTGTCTTTGTTCCTCAAATATGTTTACGACAGTTGTTTGGAAGTCTTTGTCAAGTACATCTGCCATTAGTTCTTTGTTTTCCAGGGACAGCATCCGCTGATTCTTCTCTTTCCAATATCTACTCTACTGTGTCTTAGTATGTCTTTGGAGTTCTGTGTTGGTAACTGGCCACATGAATCTGAAAGCGCAGTGTGTTTTGTGTTAGGATTCTTCTTTCCTAGGGCTTTCTGTGGTGTGTGTGTGTGTAATTGCTGTAGGCTGTGTCTGTCAATATTAGCCTAAAGTGTAAATTTAAGATCTTCTTGGCCCTTTCCTAAGCCAGCAACTTTTCTTGGATATACACACTCACTTTCTAATTCACCTGTTTGGCGTGTCTAGTCATTAAAATCTGGCTCCCACAAGGGCAACCAGTTGACAGTAAAGGAGTAAAAGTATACTGGACTTTCAGATCTCCTGGGCATTGCGTTAGCAGGAGAGGGAGGGGCTTGCACCTATGCAGGAGATTGGTTACAGGGTCTGCCTGTCTCTTGTGTAGCTGAGTGGACAGGAGCAGCTGTGATCAGAGCACACATCCCTTGTATATGCAGTGTCCTTTGTGTACCCTGGTTCCCCTGGGCTGTGTGGAGATTGCTTTAGGAATGCATGCCTGCTAAGGGGCTGGGGACCTGGGGCAGACAGCTCTGAATGTGCTGAGGACTGAAATTTTGTTGGAATGAGCCACTGTTAGTCCACACTTCCCCTGGAAGATGCATGCCTTCAGTGGACTCCACAGAGTTGCAAACTCCTTTTTTTTTTTTTTTTTGAGACAGGGTGTCATTATGTAGTCTAGACTGGCATCAAACTCAACAGTGATCCTCCTGCCTCAGTCTCTCAAGTACTGGAATTATAGGCATGCACCACTGTCTTGCTAAATTAATTCTTCATTTCAAGTGAATTTCCCCATACAGCTGTAGTCTCGGTGGAGATGCAGATTTCTGTTGTGTCTTCTTCTCCATCTTCTCAGAGTCCTCTGGCCTCCCTCTGGATCAGTGGCTCTTCTGGCAGCACTGGAAATGGTCACTCTCTGCCCTTTCTACTTGGCTGGTTTCTGAGGAGAAATTCTCATTCGTGTTGCTGTGTAAGTAACACCCCAGCTTCTTTGCAGGGCTTTCCTCTAGAGTCTGAAGTTGGGTTGTGATAGGCCTACGTGGTCTGTGGGCCTGTGTCCCCTTGGTGTTCTTTGACCTTTCTGATTCTGTGCTTTGTTCTGGTAGTAATTTGAGATTTTGAGCCATCATTTCAAATATTTCGTTGCTGTATTTTCTTTTCCTTTGTCTTCTAATGTTCCTAGTGTATGTATATTGCATCTTTTGAAGTTGTACCATAAACCTTGGGTACTCTCATCTGATACTGTTCAGTGTTTGGGACGTTAGCTTTGGAGGCAACTACTGATTCGTCCCCGAATTCAGGTTCTTGTCCCAGTCCTGTCTAGTTTACTGATGAGCACATCAGAGGCATCCTTCATTTCTGTTGCAGTGCTTTTGATCTCTATAATTTCTGTCCTTGTGCCCGAACCTGTCCTTTGTCCTTGCACACTGAGCACTAAGTCCATATAAAGCCCCTACCATAGTGATCACTGTTCTTTCAGATTTCCAGAATCATCATTCTGGCATCCTTGCCATGTTTCATTCTCATGTTTGTTTTCTCTTCAAATTATATTTTTGCCTCTGTGTATACCTTGTGATGTTTTTCTTCTGTGTTCTTTCTTTCCTTTTTTCTTTTTCTATTTTGTGTTTGAGACAGGATCTTGCTGTGTAGCCCGGGCTGGTCTTGAGGCTCGCAGCCATCCTCTTGTTTTTGCCTCCCAAGTGGTGGGATGACAGACATGTGCCACCACACCCGGCTTGTGGTGTTTTTCTTGATGGATAGATGTGATACATTGAGTGAAAGAACCACTGTTTAAGCAGGCCTTTAGGAATGTGGTGCAGGAGGAAGGGAAACAAATACAGTTTTCAGTCCTGTGAGGAGACTAAAGTCTTTATAGTGCCCCTAGGCCTCTGGACTAACTTCAAAAGTGCTTCGCACCCCACTCCCTGGAGGTAGAGTGGGGTGACCAGAGGGCTCCAGAGTTGTGCATTCCCTTCCCTCAAGTTCCTCAGCTTGGAGCACATATTCCTAAGAGCAGACCTTGTTAGGAACAGAGATCCTGGCATGATTCACCACGGTTCCTTCCCGTCCCTGCTAGAAGCATTAGCACAAGAGAATTTTCTCCCAGTGTTTACTGTGAGGACCCTTGTTGATCACCTGGAGGTAAAACTCATTGAAGTAGGTGCCACCGTTTGACTGGGCCCCCAGGCTTTGACCACACTTAGCTTCCACAGCTGGCCAGTTACAGGTCAGCTCGTCTGCTTTGACCTTGAAATCCCTGAGTACCTCACCTCAGCCTTGGAGTAAGCCCTGTGACCTTACTTCCCTCCTCTTTCTGATCCAGAAAGAGATATCGGTGTTCAGTCTGCTGACCTTGTTACTAGGATGGAGCAGTGACTTCAGGCTCCTCACACGTGGAGCCAGAATGTTAGCAAACACATGGCTCACGTGCACTTGAAGGGGATGCTGTCAAAGTAGTGCCCTCTGATATGGGCTGAATGAACTGAGAGATTGGCTTGGAGCACATTCAGGGAAAATACTGGAATACTTGGAAAGTGGTAATGGTTTATTATTTGTGGTTTTTATTTTTCAGTGAAAGTGGTGACACTCTAGATTCTAATGTTCTAGTGGGAAGAGTGAAGTTAATTACAGGACAGTGGAGTTACCAAAGATCTTACAGGGAAGATATACAGTATATGAAGCCAGTTGTGCAGGTTTCTAACTCAAAGATCATGGTGATAATCACTCTCTGAGTTTGACCTGGAGAGTAGAGAAATAATAGCTATTTTATGAGGTCACTGAGGGCAACAAGTGGATTTGACAATAAACATGTCTGACTATATTGCCCCTGAGGGTTAACGGTTATTGGTATTGCCTGTTTGAGATATAGAATCATACTATATGTATATTTTACACTGATGCATTGTTTCTGCTTACTTATAATATAGGGTAGCTATGGAAGAGATGTTAGATTTAGAGTGGAATTTTGAAAGAAATGTGACAGATCCTGATTTATCATGTTTTAATGCCACAATAATCACTGTTCTATATTAATTTGATCATTATCAATATGTATTTATTTATTTATTTATTTATTTATTTTTGTCTTTTTCCTTTTTATTGGTACTGGGGATTGAACTCACGACTGCCTGCTTGCAAGGCAGGCGCTTATGCCGCTGAGCTAAATCCCCAGCCCCTTTTATCAATATGTTAAAGAAAGGGAAATATATAGATATGAAAGGCTTTTATTTTTGTTGTCAAGTTCCCATCCCAGAATTTGTCTTGACCACAAAATATGCAGAAGCAAAGTCATGTGATTTTTTAAAATAAAAAATACTTCAACATTCCATTAATCTGATGACCTGATCCAAGAGTGTATGGTATGTTTGTCTTGGCTTTATTTCTTGGCTCTGTTATCTTAGGCAGAGAGCCCTTAGAAGACGAATAAGGTTGTAAAGGAAAAGTCCAAGTCCTTCTTCCTTCCACAGCTTTTGAAGTTGATTTGTGTATAGTAAGTTAGTGTGATGGCTTTGTAAGGAAAGTTCCACGTTTGGTACATTTTATGGTTATGGTTTTCTGATTATTTGAAGGAAGATTATAAACAGTCAGTGCAAGTTTGCCTTTTCCTGTGAAATGCTTTTTCTGGCCAAGTTAAAAATGTATTCCCTTAAAAGAGCCATTAGTTTCTACAGATAAGATTCTCCCTATGACAGTGACTATGGTTATGTTGCCAGTGTACTCAGTACACGAGATGTTGGCTCAGAGGCAGGCTGCTTGTGCTTGAGTTCTGCTTGGACACCAGCTAGCATGCCTTCGGCCATGTTACCCAACCACTTTGCCTTCAGTTCTTGGGGGTGAAGTGAAGCTAACAGTAGCTTTCATATCTCATAGAATTTCTATGACAATACATAAAAAGCTTGTGGAACAGCCCCTGAGCTCTACCAGTGTGCGGTAAGTGTTACTGGTTAGTTGTCAGGTACACGCTAGTTCTTTCAGGTGTCTATGGATGGTTTAACCAGGGTCCCTCATGTTCAGGAGTTATGCTGGTCCATGATGCAGGAGCTCAGGAAAGAAGCACCATTTTTAAAATTCACAAGTAGTGGGAGAGACCTAGTAAGCAATACCAACTCTTTTTAGTTTGATATGTAGCTTTGCAACCTTTCAATTCTTAAAGATGTGTGTAATACATATGTGTCTTAACTCATTAAGGGGTCATCTTATGTACAGTTTTGTAATTCTTGCTTTTTTAAATATAACAGTGAACAGCAAATGCTTTTAGAGCAGTTATACAACATTTGGGGCAGACTTCTATGCTATCTCACAAATCTTTAGGTAGATTTATTGCTGTAATGCCAGTTTTGTAGATGGGAAAACTCAATTTACATAGCAGGGTAAATAATCCACCAGTGCTCACAGAACTGCTAAGTGGTTGAAGTGAGATTTGAATCGAGGCGGATGGAGTCTAGTGTTTGTTCTCTTTGTTACATGGTCATAGCCATCTCCCATGTCGAGTGAATGTGGTCTTCATCTGCAGCATCTCATACTCAGGCTTCCTTCTGCTTCTTTCCTGAAACATCACGCTTCCATGTTATTCTCCATTGGCAATTGCCCCCAGCTGGCCTCTGCACAGTGTAGCTTCCAGCAGGGAGCCCCTTACTTGTATTCTCTTCCAAAGTGAGCTCCTGCATCATGGGACTTCAAATAACCTCTGTACGATGTCACTAGGCTTGGATTTATATCTACTGCTCAGAACTTTGTACCTCACTTTCCAGGTCATATCACGATGACTTATTTGACATTAAGATGTATCCTGTAAGGGTGGGGTTAAAAAAACAAACAAGCACTGTGGTGTGCTCATGTAACCAACCACTCCCAAACTGCACTAATAAAATAAAAAATTATAAAAAGGAAAAGTGTCATAAGCATCTAAAATGTGTAAAGTTAGAATCCTTGGTTCTATAACTCTGCTCTTCCTCCATAAAAACTATCCTTTTTCTTATTTTCCTCATCTTAGTAAGTGACTCCAGCACAAAATTAGTTGCTCAAACAACAATAAAAAGTGAGTAAGCCCAGTGTGGCAGTATGTGCCTATAATTCTAGCATTCTGGGCAGCTAAGGCAAGAGGACTGCAAGTAAGTCCCTTTCCTTTTCAGGGTCTGCTGCCTGCCTCTATCATGAGATAGGCCTCCTCCGCTAGCCGTGTTTCCCATGTTCCCTGATGTGCTTGCTGGTCTTAGGTGGGAGGTGGGGGAGTGGTTAGGGTTAGGGTTCCTGACTGAGCCCCGCTCCCTCCCACACCCAGCTGGAAGGACCTCTCTGCCGCATCTTCTTCCCGTGACTGTACCTATGACTTTGTGCATGTGGCCATTTCCTTCTAGATCGTATGTTTTTTCTGTTTAGTTATCTCAGACCTAAACACCGATAGTTTAAATATCTAAGAATGTGTTAGTGTAACTTGTCTACAGGCTGATGGATAGCTTTTCGCTTCTGTTCACAGCTGCGCTTTATAGCAAAATCTTAAAATAGTTTTTCATAGCCTGGAACTAGTATACTGATAATGATGTAAATTAATTGACTGTGATGTTGGGTGGACTAGTTTCTCTGATGAAGTTAGGAAACATTCAAATTTTGGTTTGCTTTTAGAGTTAGTGAAGGTATTGAAGGGTACCCTACTGTAAATATGTAAGACAGCAACTTCTTTTTAGTAATGATTTGTACTGTATTTCACAGAATTACCAGCACAGTCATTTGCTTGGAGATAATCTGCTAATTCAATTCAAGTCAATTAAAATTTTAGTCTCTGCAGTGGTAGAGTAGGATCACCCAGCCCCCACCCCATGTTTTCATATTACTCTCTAATCTGTGTTGTTAACATTCCATAAAATACAAGCACCGTAAATCAAGGGAGTTGTTACTCCAGCCTCCTACCTTGATGTGGAAGTTAGGTGAAAGCAGTTCTTGTTACCACTAAGTTGGCTTTTTGCATGTAGCTCTCTTTTCGTGAAAAGCTATAGTTTTCAATATTTTAAATTTCAAAATATTTTAAAAAGAGAAATAATAGACTCTCTTAACTTTTGTAATTAGTGTTTGGTTAAGCAATTTTCACTCTGGGATTTTTTTTTTCCTTTGTCTTTTTGAGACAGGATTTCATTATGCAGTTCTGGCTGGCTTCTAATTCACTTTGTAGCCCAGGCTGGCTTTGAATTTACAGCATTTTGGAGCTGGGGATTTAGCTCAGTGGTGAAAGTGCCTGCCTAGCAAGAGCAGGGTCATGAGTACGATCCTGGTACCCTCCCCCCCCCCCCCCCGGTTAAATTTTCCCATGATTTCAGGGGCTCCCCTCAGCCTCCCAAGTGCTGGGATTAGAGGCACGTGTCACCATGTTCTACCTAGGATGTGTTTCCTTTATATGCACACTGATGTTTTATCTGCTTGTTCTATCAAGTACTGAAACTGTGTGTTGAATTTCCAACTGACAGCAGACTAGTCTCTTTCTCTGGTTCCGTCAGCTTTCGCTTCACAGTATTTGCTCTTGTATTGGAGATACAAGTGTGTTCGCATTAGGCCTGCCTGATGACTTACCTCCTTATCTAGATTGCCTTTGCATTCCTCGAAATACCCTTGTCTTGAAGTCTGCTTTGCTGTTTATATCGCTGTTCTAACTTCCCTGTCCTTGCTTTTATAGCATGGTGTATTTTTTCCTATGTTTTATTTTCACTTGATGACATTTAAACTGCGGAAATTAGGATGTAGTTTTTAACCAATTTTGGTAATTTCTGCTTGTTAGCTGAGCTGGGTTAGACTCAGCAGGCTGTCTCGGAGGTTTGTTTTTCCCTTATTCGAGAGTTGATCTGAGCCCCAGTCCACAGGCATTAAGTTCTGTCTCCCAGCACTGCAAAGCCCTTCTGGTGATCTTTTCATTTCAGTTGTCACATTCTTCAGTCACAGCATTTCTAGTCCATTGTTTTGTACAGCTTTCATTTCTCTGTTGCTGTTTTCTTCTGTTCACTCATTGAGGCTCTATTTTTCCTGGTTCTTTAACATATTTGCTTTTATTTCTTAAAGCAAGTTCCCAGGTGTTAATGTAAAGTCCTCATATATTTATTAGGGTATTTTAAAGCTAAATTCAAAATCTTTTGGCATCATTTTCTGTTGAATATTTTTTCTGGATGACTCACATTTCTTCTTCTTCTTCTTCTTCTTCTTCTTCTTCTTCTTCTTCTTCTTCTTTTTCTTCTTCTTCTTTTTTTGTCTTTTCAAGACATTGTTTTATTGCAGGCTGTCTTTAACTCACTTTGTAGTCCAGGCTGGCCTTGAACTTGCAGTGATCCTCCTGCCCCAGCCCCTGAATACAGTCTCTACACCCAGCCTCTATACCCAGCACGTTGTTTTTGTTTTTTGGGTTTTTTTTTTTTTTTTTTTTTTTTTTTTTTGCCTCTAATAATTTTAAAGTGATCTAGTGGACTTGTGGATATATGATAGAAACTCTGAATTTGTTATTTTCTGTGAAGAGTTGATTTTTATTTCAGTGGGCTCTCAGTTATATGCTGGCTACCCTTAACTTGTGCAGGCTTTATTTTACACAAGTGTGAAAGGAGCAGGCTGTTTCCCGAGGACTTTGACTCTCCAATCTGTGCTTCCTTGTGGCTGTTTAGGTTCATTCTTGGTGAGACCATAAGGTCTCATCCTGCGCACGTTTGTATATCAGCCGGATGCCCAGGAAGTTGCAGCAGTGGATGTTTAGTTTTGCTGACTGCCTATGGGATGCCCTTTCTGTGCCACTGAACTCAGCGTTTGTGTTTTGCTCTCAGCCCCATAGTTCCTCATTAGTAAACGGCCACTCTGCAGAGCCTAGCTTTTAGCCCAGGCCTTCATGCTGCTTCCAGGAGCTCCCTCCCTCTGTGCCTCCTTCTGGTGCCTACCAGTGTGGCTGTGGTCTCCCGAGGTGGCGCTGGCTGTACTAGCTGGGAAATTGATTTCAAGCAGGGCTTCCGGGGAGCTGTACAGCTGAGTTGTTGAGTTTCCCTTTCTCCAAGACTGTGATTATTTTTTAAATTTATTATTTATATGTATGTTTTTATTTTTTCAGGTGTAAGGATTGAACTCAAGGCCTCATTCACACTAGTCAAGCACTTTACACTGACCTGTGTCTGTTCAGCGCGTGTGTGTGTGTGTGTGTGTGTGTGTGTGCATGTGTTGCTAAGGAACAAACGGTCTGGCATATGCTAGGTCATATACTAGACAAGAGCTCTACCACTGAGCTAAGAGTCCCCACCTTGGTTAGAGCTTTCTGTGCCCTTGTGGGATCCCAGAAGCAGTTGCTGCTTGTGTTTTGGTGGTTGTTCACAGTGGGAGCAGTGCTACTGCCAAGTCCTTCCTCAAGAGCCATAAGTACACACAAGTGAATGACAGGTGTTCACTGTATCACGCTAGGCTGTATCTGTTCTCTGTTGTTGGTTTGTTCAAGTCTACTCAAAAGTTCTTATCTGGGCTTTGTTATGGAAGAAAGCTTTCTTTCATAAATAAGCACATTTTATTTTTATTTTTTGACATTTTATAATTTTCCAAAATTCTGTCATATTTTATATAGCATTTGATCCAAAAGTATGATTGTTCTTTCCTGTCTCCTTGGGGGAAGATAGTGTCCCCCTTTGGTTTACTTTGTTTTCATCATATAAGTATTAGTTCCAGATGTGTAGTATTTGACAAGAAAGAAGTAATACAAAATATTGTTGAATCTTTCTTAAAACTAGAAATTTATAGTCTGGCCAGCCATCAGGTTTAAAAAATTTTTCTAGCTGTTATTAATTCCAAATTCAAGTGTTTAATTAGTGTATCTCATACCTAATGCTGGCTTTGAACTTGGCTCTGCGGATATAGTTGAGAACAGAACAAGCATAAATGATCCCTACTGTTGCTGAGTGTGCATTCTAACATCAAAGACAGGCAAGAAATACAAAGAAACAACATTTAAAAATTACAGATTGTGGTATACCTAGGAGAAACACGGGATAAATGAGGTAGAGCTCTGAGGTAGAGCTCAGTGAGATGCAATTGGGTGGCCAGCGGAAGCTTTGAGGCGTTCATATCTCAACTGAGTGGCTAAGGAGAGCGGAGAGTGTGAGCTGGGTTTCTGAGGCGCTCAGTGCTGTAAGGACCCCCAGGAAAGTCTTGGTGTAGCAGAAGCACTGAAAGGAGATTGTGTGTGCTTGAAACATGCTAAGAATGAAAGTGGCAAAATTTCATTTGGTGAGGTGAACATAGGTTAGACCATTAGGGACCCAGTGGATTGTGGCCAGCAGCTTGGGCTCCTCTTAGCTTCTTTTCTTTCAGCTCTAAGTAAGGTGACCACAGACTGGCCACAGATTGGTGTGGAATGTCAGGTTGACTGATGTCATCTGGCTTTGTTTTTGGAAATTGTCCTAACTGTGAGCTTACATTTGTAGAACTAGCATGGATTCTGCATGCAGACTGACTTTCAGACTGCAATGTGTATGGTCCTCAGGCAAGTTTACATTACGGTACCTCACGTTTCCCATTTATAATGGGGAAATAACACCTCGTTAGGACTGTTCTGAAGATGAATACGTACATCACATTGTATAGTCCCTGACACATACTACCGAGTACTCAGTAAATTCATTCTTCCAGAGAAGAGTTATTGAAAGAATATTATGTGTCAGGCTCTGTATTAGGCACGGGAACTAAATAGTGAATAAAATGCATATTTGCCTTCATTAGGTTAAATTCTAGTGCTGAGATAGGTGACGAGTAAAACGATGTAAATGGTTACTGTGCACAATGGTGCAAAAGCAAGGTGACACAGGCACTGGGAGTGTGTGGCAGGCACTGGAGCAGCTTGGGACCAAAGATAGGGCAGCAGCACAGTTACAAGTCACTGGATTCGGAAGCAGCTCAAAGGGGGAAATGACATGATGTTCCAATCAGAGGGTCCTTTTAGCCCAGGTAACTGGAAGGATAGAATTGCTATTTTTGTAAATGGGAACGATTGTAGAAGGAATAAATTCAAGGGTGAAGATAAGGAGTTTGAGTGTCAGGATATCCTGTTAGACACCTAGATATAAATGTTAGCAGTTGTTACTTTATTACTGATTATTGAATGCATATTAACTGTGTTTATCATATTTGAAATACTGTTGGCTCTGTGGTAGACAGTTAATAACCAGTTCTGGGAATTAAAAGAGTAATCAAAAACAGTGTTACTTCTCTTAAGGAATTTATAGTCTAATGGGAAAGATAGGAATTAACCAAGCAACAAAATTGTTGGTAATTTTCCTTTAACAAAAAATAACATTTTAAGATAAGCTACCTAGAAAGAAATAAATGTAACTTAATAAAACTGCAGATATCCTTTTAGCTTTAAATGTATTAGACTTGCATTTCCAGATGGAAATAGATATGCATTGGTGCTTCAAGCTAAAATAAATGACTTTCCCTGGGAGATCTATCTTGGACATTTCCCATTTATTAATAGTTTATTCTTATTTTGTTTGTTTTGGGACAGGGTCTTATGTTGTGGCCCAGGCTGGCCTTGAACTCTCAGTCATCTTTCTGTCTCAGCACCTCGAGTGCTGGGAATACAGGTGTGCACCGCCATGCTCAGATAAGTTGCATATTGAACCTGGTATTGAAAGCTATTATACATCGCATGAAAGATTTAAGCTGTTACAACTTTCTTCCTTCAATTCTTTTACACATGTAGTAATATGGTTTACTTTTTATTAGGTATAGTAGTTAAGGATCATTTTGTTTTGCAGTTGGAGTCATCATGGTATGATCTGATCACTTATTCCCATACATTTAAAGAATTAATTTTTGTGTTTTAACAAATCCACAGGTTCGTCATAAGGCATCACAGAAGGTTTATGCTATGAAGCTGCTTAGTAAGTTTGAAATGATCAAAAGATCAGATGCTGCTTTTTTCTGGGAAGAAAGAGACATTATGGCCTTTGCCAGTAGTCCCTGGGTGGTTGAGGTAAGCATACTAAATTTTAAATTTTATTTCCTTTTATGAGCTCTCATTATTCATAGGACTACATCAGAAATCCTATGCTTTGGTTATTCCATAATAGTGCAGTTGTTAATACAACGTGACTCAGCAGACTTGTTTACTGTTGCTAAATACCACACCTGCAAAGACATAATGTGGAATAATTGCTTCACTTGGTGTGTGGAAGCAAGTGTGGCTTACAGGTTCTTCCTTTTTAGTTCCTTTATGTGCAGAACTGACTTGGCCACCAGAATTCTGTTATCCTCTGCCTTTTAATGTGATTTACATCATTGGAAAGTGGTAAATTGAGTCATTTGGAAGGATAGTACATGTTAATGTTATTCAGAAGTTGGTTTACATTGTCTGTCTTGAAGAGAAAACCTCCCGATAGCCATTTTGGAAATTCTCCTGCAGTGCTGTGTGTATGACCGATGACAGTGGTGGAGAGCTGATGGCATGCATTGCCACAGGGGTGCTGTGGAAAGCTCGAAAAGTGTCGCCATCACTGACCTGTAATAACACTCCTGTTCTTGATGCTTTTTTGAGTGGATTAAGGAATATGTGATTCCATCTTGCCTTTTTTTCCACTGTATCCCTCACCAGCTTTGCTCTAGAGATTTTTAATATTAGAATTTTTTTAAAGTACCAATATAAATGTTATGTTATCTAAAGATTGAGTCATAATCCTCCCTTCCTTTTGTTGATTGTAGCTAGTGATTAGAAATTTTTGTAGCAAATTATATACCATGATATTTACTTGATTTAAGAATAGTGATAGGGCCAGGGATATAGCTCAATGGCACAGTGCCTGCCTGGCAAACATGAGGCCCTGAATTTGATTTCTGCCCCCCCCTCAAAAAAAGAGAATGATGGTAATAAAAAAATTTCTCACTTTTTATTATATTACATTACTTTCTTTTCTTTATTTGAGACAGGGTTTCACTGTGTAGTTTAGGCTGGCTTTGAACTCACTTTGTAGTCTTGGTTGACCTCGAACTCACATAAATTCTGCTGCCTCAGCCTCCCTAGTGCTGGGATTACAGACATGTACCACTACTCCTGGCATTACATTACTTTCATAATAGCAGATTTCGTTGCCATATCCAGTTGACCATTTTCTATGCTGGAATTTTTGGATCTTTTAATTCTACTAAGTGGACCTTATAGAATGTTAGAAGATAAAGGACCTTTTGATTTTGAAATACTATGAAGTAGATTAGTGGTGAAAACAGTACTTTGAAAAAATAACTCAGGAACCAGAATCACAAAAAATAAGTACCTTTCCCATATACCAGTAACGCTGCAAAAGAAATCAAGAAAATGATTCCATTCACAAGGAATTGGAAAAAAATACATAGGAATCAACCTAAACAAGAACGTGAAAGACCTCTATGTTGAAGACTAGAGAATGCTGAATACTGATGTTGACTTCAGGAAGTGGAAAGACCTCCTTGTTCATGGGTTATTAAAATGGCCGTATTTCCAGTGGTGATTACAGATTCAATGTAGTGCCTGTTAAAATGCTAGCAGCATTCACAGAAGTAGGAGAGAACATGTTAATATTCATATGGATAAGAAAAGACTGAAATAGCTTGAAGAGCAGCAGTAGAGGCATCATAGTGCCCTCCACTGTAAAGCCCCAGTGAGAGGACAACTTGGTGTAGCATGGACGGGAGACTCAGAAACAAGCTATGCACCTCTAGCCAGCTAAGTGCTGGCTGAGCAGCAAAAGACCCATGCTAGAGAAAAAGCCTCCTTAGCAGATGGTGCTGTGAAGACTGGAGATCTATTTGTAGATTGTACCAGATCCCTCTCTCTCCCTGTACTAAAGTCAAACAGATGGATCAGATGTCATGGCCTGTGTCTGAACATCCCCTCAAACCTCATGTGGTGGGGTCTTCCAGAGGTGGCTGGATCTAGGGCGTGTGGTGTTGGGGTTAAGGGTGTGTGGTTACTAAATTAGTGCTCTGGGTGGGTAATGGGAAGGCCCACGCTGGGTGTGAGAGGCACCACCCAGAGGACAAACAGCCTGCATGGGATAAAAGGGAGGAGGAGGCTGCTGCTGCTGCTCTGCTGCTCTGCTGCCTTCTGCCCACCATGAGCTGCTTCTCCCCTGCCATGCCTGTCTGCCCTGCCTTGGACTCAGCTGATATGGACTGAAATCTCTGCAAACCTTTCCTCCTGTAACTTTGAGTTCGGGGATTTTGTCATCAGTAAGAAAAGTAACAAAGACACAGAGCTAGATACCAAACCAGAAGCTTTGAAACTGCTGAACGAGAAGAGAGACTGTCATGGTTTATGTCTGTGGCCCCCAGGCCTCATGAGTTTGCATTGTGCATTTGTGATGGTTCATTGTATAGTGCTTGGATTGATGGTGTCATTGCTCCACCCACATAGGGGTGGAGCCAGGATGTGATGTAATGGCAGGAAGAAGGTGTGTCTTTCTCTTGGCTGGTTCCTGTCTTGCTGTTGGCAGCTGCCATGAACTGCAGCCCAGCCATGCCTGCCTGCCTTGGAGCCAACTGAGTGTGCACTGAAACCTCTAAAAACTGTAAGAAATAAACCTTTCCTTTCCCAACTTGGGCTTCAGGTATTTTGTCTCAGCGACGAGTAAAAAGTAACTAAGATAAAATTTGGTAACAAGGAGTGAGGTCATTTGCTGTGACTATATCTGACCATGTTTTTCGAGAGGTGTTGGAAATGGTTTGTGGACAGAATTTGGAAAGGTTCGGAAATGTCGCCTGGATGCTTAGAGCTGGAGCAGCTTAAGCTGTTCTGTAGAGGAGATTCTGGTCAGAGTTCAGAAGACCAGAAGGCTGATAGAAAGCCTGGTGGTAAAGACCAGGCTTGGGAGGTTTCTGCTGGGAAGAAGGACTGTATTGGTTGTTGGGCTCCATATGATGTGTGTTATGGCTTGGCAGAAAATTTGTCTGCATTTTGCTCCTGCCCAGAGACTTTGCCTGAGACTGAGACAAAGGGCAATGGACTAATTAATCTTGAAAAGGAAATTAAAAAGCAATCGAATATTGAGTCTGTGACGGGGCTATTGTTGGGGGCTTTTAGCCAGCTTTATGCAAATCAAGAGATAAGAGCCCAGCAGGATAATTTGCAATACTGTGAGTTTGGCCAGAAAGAAAATTCTAGGAAAGCTGTGGATTATAAAGACACAGTTGAGATTTTGATTCCTGAGGAGAAACAGAGAGATAAGAAAGATGGCCCCGGGGCATCCCAAGAAGTGGTCCCCACCCTGTGCAGCCTCACTACAAAGGTGAAAGAATTTGCTCAGAGGGAAAAGCTGCAGAGCGCCATGTTCCAGAATGGCGACAGCGGCCACGTGAGGTTCCAGAATGGCGACAGAGGCCACATGAGTTTCCAGAATGGTGGCAACACAGAGAAGCTTTTCATCACAATCAGGTAAACAGAACCCTGTGATCCAGACAACTGATCCCTACAGCCAAGAGAGAGAAAAGCCTGGCTACTGCTCCAGCTGGCAGCAGACCTTGGCGGCATCTACAAGGTACTGATTTTAGGAGCAAGGAAAATGCACAAATTCTGAGGGTAAGACGGCTTCCACCTCGATTGCAAAGGGCCTGGCTGGCCAAGCAGTGTGCCCCTGAGAGGGAAATTTGTGAAGGTGTAAAGGTGAAGCCAAAGGTACAGTGGAGACCCCAGAAGTTTGGAAAAGCCAGGAATGTGGGTGATCCAAGGAAAGCTGCAAAAAGCGAGCAGAGAGGATTTAAGAGAGAGGCTGCTGGAGTTGATATCCCTGGAAGTGCCATGGGGGTGGAATCACCCAAGCCTTTTGGAGCTTGTAACCAGATTGCTTCAGATGCTGAGCATGGAACTCTGGGACTTAATGTTTGTCCTACTGGATGCTGGACTTGCTTTGTTTGAGATGCTTTGTATTCCCCTGTTTGTAACTTTTGAAATGATAATGTCTGTCTTGTGCTTTTGCATTTCAGAAATGTTTAACCTTGTTTCATTTGTACAGGGGGTTACAGTTAAGAGTTTACCATAGATCTTGGAGGAGACTTGGGACTTGGACTTTTCAGCAATGCTGAAGCTGTTAGGACTTTGGCAACTCCTGGAAGTGGACTAAATGTCTTTTGTATAAAGGATGTACATGAGTCCTGGGGGCCAGGGGTGGAATGTCATGGTTTATGTCTATGGCCTCCAGGCCTCATGAGTTTGCATTGTGCATTTGTGATGGTTCATTGTATAGTGCTTGGGGGGCTGGGGATTTAGCCTAGCGGCATAAGCACCTGCCTTGCAAGCAGGCAGTCCTGAGTTCGATCCCTGGTACTGATAAAAAGGAAAAAGACCAAAAAAAAGATTCTGTATAGTGCTTGGATTGATGGTGTCAGTGCTCCACCCACATAGGGGTGGAGCTAGGATGTGATGTAATGGCAGGAAGAAGGTGTATCTTTCTCTTGGCTGGTTCCTGTCTTGCTTTTGGCAGCCGCCATGAACTGCGGTCCAGCCATGCCTGCCTGCCTTGGAGCCAACTGAGTGTGCACTGAAACCTCTAAAAACTGTAAGAAATAAACCTTTCCTTTCCCAACTTGGGCTTCAGGTATTTTGTCTCAGCAACGAGTAAAAAGTAACTAAGACAGAGACGAAATATTGGAAACCACAGACCCAGGCAGAAACTTCCTGAATAGGACTCCACTAGCACAGCAAATCACAAATCAACAAGTGGGATATTTCAGATTGAAAAGCTTCTGCACAACAAAGGTAACAGTCAATGGAATGAAGAGACAGGCAGCCCACAGAATGGGAGATCTGTGCTAGCTATTCTTCTCATAGATGATCAGTATCTAGAATATATAAGGAACTCAAAAAATTTAACCTTTCCCACAAAGCCCCAGTAGCCCAGTCAATAAATGGACAAATAGATTGAACAGGGAGTTCTCAAAAGAAGTGCAGAGGCCAAAGTACATATGAAAAAGTATTCAGTATCTGTCTTAGTCACTTTTCATTTCAGGGACAAAATATCTGATACCCATAAGTTCCAGGAAGAAAGATTTATTTTGACTCAGTTTGTGAAAGTTTCAGTCCATATTCGGCTGGCTCCAAAACAGCAGGGCTCAGTGGAAAATAGGCCAAGGTGTGGCCTTCTGCACAGCACAGGAAACAACCACCAGAGACAAGAGACAGCCTACAGAATGGCAAACAATTTGCCAGCTAGTCTTTAGAGGTCTAGCGTCTAGAACACAGAAAGAATTTTTTTAAAAAATTAAGACTCCTCAATTCTTAAATAAGTTATGCTTCAGTATAAATTTTAGACTCATCTGTATTCCTTAGAGATCTATTAGTGTGATTTTGATAACATAAATATTAACACATTATATTACAAAAACCTTTATTTTTTGTTGGACTTTGTCCTTTTTAAACCAACTATATATTCAATTTGCTGTTTTTCTAGTGTTGTTACTTTCATGGTAAACATAACTTGATTTCCTTTGTAGTTTTATCGCCTAAGTGTGTGCCCCTAAATACCTTACTTTAATTATGCCGTTTAAAAATTTTAAGTTCAGATATTTTTCTTTTATTCTTTTTCTCTTTCTTTCTTTCAGATATATCTTTTAAGCTGCTCTCCCTGGGTTGTCCTCTTCCATTTTCTTTTGTTCCCAGGTTGAGGAAACCTGGAATTGGTTGATTTTTGTTCTTACAATGAGGTTTAACATACTTCTCTGTCATTTATGTTTTGTACAATGTGAGTAGATACAGAGTCTTGATTAGATTGAAGTTGGACAGGGAATGGGGTATGGTTTTCCTAGGAAGTGTTTTTCTTACATCAGAAAGCTGATGACCGATACTTGTTTTGTTACCCATTGTCGGTGCTCAGGGTCTTGGTCTATTAATTTATAAATGATGATATTCCAGATTTAATCATTCCTCTTTGGTTATACTGACTGGGACATTTCTTTTTATTTTTGTGTGTGCTTTGTTTGTTGTGTTTTGTAATTTGAGACAGGATTTCACTATTTAGTTGAGGCTTGCCTTGAACTTACTATGTACCCCAGGCTGGCCTGGAGCTCTCAGTGACCCTCCTGCCTCAGCCTCCCGATGCTGGGATTACAAGTGTGTACCCCTTTGCCCAGCTGGAATATTTCTATAGTGATAAATAATCCTGTTTACTAACTGATTACCCAGTCCTATGTTTATATAAGGGCAGGACAAATCCTTTAGTCTTTCCTCATACTTTATTTGCCAGCTTTCAGAGTAGTTTCCTTTTATTTTTTAAGTGTCATGGGGAGGAGTATCAGGTTTTTTTATATGCATATACTTAAAATACCTACTTGATAATGTTCAGTCCTTTACCTTACAGACATTTATAATGTGGCACCGTTGGTTTCTAGGATTCTATTCCGACTGACTGTGACCTTTTAACTTGGCCTTGGGAGTGGATAGCTTCCTTGCTGATATAACAGGGCATTCCAGACATACTGTATCTGATTTCTGTACTTGGAATGGAAGTAAGCATTTCTTTAGAATTAGGTTCTTAGCATTGGAATTCCTAGGTTATATGGTGTATATACACTGACATTTTGTTGAAAAGTACCAAATTGTTTTGTTTAAAGAATTTTTTGTTGTAAAAGTTTTACAGTGTCTCTGTGCAGTGTTTTTTTAAATTAGTGCATTTTTACCATATATAACATATTGTAGGGGAGTAGTACAGGTACACATCGCTTCTTAATAGCAGATTTTTTTTTTACATTTTTAACAAATATTGAATGTTTTATTTTGAATTTTTATTAGCCACATGTTTGATAAAATATTAAATGACATTTCCTTGAGTACTTAGAAAATTGTATGTATTTCATATTCTTTGTAGTAATTCTTTTACATGTGAACTGGATTATCCAGTTCAGAATTTCTGATGGAACATTTAATTCATTTTTAGTGCTAACTTATTTTGGTGTTAATCTTTTGTTATATGTATTGGAAATACATCTTTTGAGTCTTGTTTGTTGCTTACTGAAGTTTTAACACTTAGATATGGTCAAATCTATGCATTCTTTATTGTTACTCTTGGTGAGAAATACTTTCTTCATGCTAAAGATAAAAATGTTCTCCTCCTTTATATTCCTAGTTATAGGATTTTTTTCCCAAGTAAGTAGCCAGTTTCCCATCACCATTTGCAGAAACGCTCATCTTTCCCCCATGAATTGAATTAACTAGCTTGCATATCGTAAATCACCATGAGCACAGGAATTTTTCTTCAAGCTCTGTTCCATTACATTGATTTGTTGTTATTGTACTAAAATCACATTGTTTTAGTGTGTGTGTTTTCCATGATTTTGGTATCTCATAAGGAAAGTCTTATTCTTGTATATTTTTGTCGCACTTCTTGAAAATTTCCTCTGTGAAATTCTAGTTAGCTTTTCATTTTGTTGAAAATCACAGTTGTAGTTTTGTCTTTAGCAAGAATGTTTTTATTGCTTTGGCTACTTTGAAATATTAAGTCTTCTTATAATAATATTGTCTCTGTGTAAAGCCCAATGTCCAGCAAAACTGCACCCCTCCTCAGTAGATTCAGAAGAGACTTCTGCATAAGAAACCTTTGTAGTTCAACATGCAGATACTATGAAGTGCAAAATAGAATGGCATGGCTGAGTCATGGGAGTGTTGAGCATTTTTTCATCCTCATCTTTTTATTATTACTTTAAAATTCAGTGGCTGAAGTTCTTTTTATCAGTGCATGTTTGTGATACATAATAGTTAACATTTGTTTTGGGTAGTTGGTACATGTGTATATTGTATCTTGATCATCTTTGATCTCTTTACCCCCCAGTACAAAAGTAGGTTTTTACTGGGAATAACAGTGAAGTGTTAGAAATGCTTCCTTAAGTATTTTTTTTTGAAGATTTGTTGTTGTTGAATCTGTTACTGTAATGTGCTTTAAAACAAAGATTTTAAAGTAATGTAAAATCTAAAATAAGTGCTTTTTGCTCTGGTGTAGTATTTTCTTAGTAGAATAATAGATTTGATTTCCTAATTTGTTAAATAATTTTACATCTATGTAAAAATGAGATAATGAGATTGGATAATTAATATTTTTAAACGTGGTTTATTGTTAGTTTTCATATTGTGGCAACACTAAGAGACATAGTTGTTACAGTTTGTATAAATTCATTCCATGAAGCTAGATTGAATTTGCTTGCAAATCTCTCAAGAAAAAAGAATTCAGTATATTTAAAGTTATAATTCTTAGCTTCAAAATTTTTAGTGCTGGGGCCATAGCTTAGTGACTGAGCCCTTGCCTAGAATGTGTGAGGTCCTGGGGAGTGAGGGGTGTGTCTGTGTCTGTGTCTGTGTCTGTCTGCAGAGATGATAAAATTCAAACCTATCCAAAGTGAGAACAAAGTACTTCTACTGAATTCTGTGTTTATCCAGCGTCAGCAGTTGCCAGGGCCAGTTTTGTTTCATCTGCCCCAGGAATTAGCAAACATTTTATAAAGAAACAGATGGAAATATTTTAGTTTTTGCAGCCTGAGAGGCACAATTGAAAATGTGTAAGTATTTATAAACTGACATAACAAAGTTCTATCAGTTTTATTGGAGAAATTCAAAGTGATGATAAAGGTGGAGGGAGTGGGGAAGGGGTCATAAAAGAAAGAAGATGTGTTGTATCCTGACTTCCTGTGGTGAATCTGATCATTGTGTACTGCAAACAGGAATGAGTAAAATAAAGATTTGGAAATGCAAGTTGTAAAAATATAGATAATAAGAGCAATGAAATTCTTTTCTGGATTGATAGCATTTTGCCTAATGGGGGCTCAAAATTACTGTTTCCAGCCATCAAAATTGAGTGTAGATGTTACCTGGTAATGTTGATAAGTAAGAAGACTGTGCATATTCATCTTTGAAAATGTCTCTTCGTATACTAGATACCAAGTACTTGTCACCATCAGCATGTGGTTAAAGGAAGCCTTTAGAGTTACAAAAAAGACTGAGCATATAGTAGAAAGAAGTGCCTTTTGTCCTATCTAGTTTCCTTTCTTAATGCCTTAGAAATGTGTGAATGCACCAATATTGATGTATTGTTAGTAACTAAAGTCTACTTCACTTGAATACTATGTATTCAGGATTCTTAGTTCTTACTTAATGTCTTTTTCCATCCCAGGGTATTGTATCATGTTATATTTCATTATCGTGTCTTCATTTTTCTTTGGCTATGACAGTTTATCATGCTTTCACTGTTTTTGATGACTTCATAACGATTTTGAGGAGTACTTGTCAGATATATTATAGGATATAGATGTTCCTCTATTGAAATACATCTGCTATTTTATTATTTAGACTAGGTTCATGGCTTTGCTTTTTGAGAGAAAGCACATAAAGCACCACTTCAGTGACATAGTAAGGGAACCTACTCAGGTTTATAGCTGTTGACATTGTTCTGGAGCATGTGATTTTGAGCATATTTAGATTTGAGAAGGCATTTGAAACTTTTTTGGAATTGAACTCAGGACCTCATGCTTACCAGGCAGATGCTGCACTACTAAGCTAAATTTCCAGCCTGAAAGCATTCTTTTAAATGTCTTTCATGATCTTAGCTGTTTGATCAGGTCATTCTATTAAGGGTTAAGTACTGCACTTGAAGGTTAGATAGATGCTCCTCAGGTGCAAAGGCTGAGTGAGTTTTCTAGTATGAGTTTTCTTTTGCATGTATGTTTGGGTAGAGAAATTCTGCTGCACTGTGATACTAGTGTGAGTCCAGACAGTGTATCCACTTCAAATTTGTGTAGGATTGAGGATCTTGCTTCTTGTTTGTAAGCTGTTTATGAAGTAATTGTTACTGTCATCAAATCAGTTGTGTGTAGTATAAGTTTTACATATAACAAGTGTTTTGCCTTGAACTTTTTGGTGTTTGGGAAGATGGTTGAGAATTTTTCCTCAGCCAAATTTCAGTCTGTTCTGAGCTCGAATAATTGTAATGAAGTTTTACTGCTATAAAGCCATTAAACTGCTGTGTGGTGAAGTGAGTCAGGGTATTCAACTTCTGTTTCTGACAAAAATAAAAAAAATTGATAATTATGCTTAAGTCTACAGCATGTAATACCATCGACACTACTTATTTAACAAGGGAACTTTAAGGTTATTTCCTATAGTGTGTTTTGATAAGTGTTAAGGTGAATAACCAGACTTTAAACATCTTACATTTTCAATAGGCTTTGCAAATATTTCTAATTAAACCCTTTTCTGCTCCATATATGTTTTTATCTCTATGTATTTGTTCACATCTTACCAGATTTTACATTCAGATTGTACCGAACGTGTTTTCTGAAGTTTTTTGAAAATACAGTTCTCATACAGAAAAGAAACTAGCCAAAGCGTGCAAGACTGAGATCTAGTTTTATAACAAGGCAGATGAGTTGGTGTGGTTTTCCATGTCTCCCGAGGTATTGCCCGGTGTCACAGAGTCTGTGACTCAAGATTCACCCGGGCTGTTCAGTGAATTTACTGTCTTGCTGTGTTTGATGTCATTGTCTGTATAGGACCAGTATTGAAGTGTTTTTGGAAATTTGTCTCTTACTCACAGTGTCTTAGGGTTTGCACCTCACCCGTGTTTGGTGTGTTCCTACCCCGAGCAGTGTGCCCAGGTTCCTGTGCACAGTCCTTCTGGTGTCATCCGGTTTATTTATAAATTCTGCCTGTGCCCCACTTTTGCCACCACTTGATATTGTCAGTTTACATTTTTTTCCTGGTCATTTTAGTACATGCGAAATGATACTGTACAGTAGTTAGATTTCTCTTTTTTATTTATTTATTTACTTATTTATTTATTTATTTTTGTACTGAGGATTGAACTCGTGACCTCAGGCTTGCCAGGCAGGCCCTTAATGCCACTGAGCTAAAACTGCAGCCTGTAGACTTTTCCTTCTCTAATGGGATCAAATTCCTTCTCATGTTTAAACGGTATCTTCTGTGATGTGCTCATATGTGTCTTCATTTTTCCTTCCCCTGGGATGTCTGTCACTTTCTCTATGCTCATTGGGGTGTGATCCTTCTCAGGCATCAGTGCAGGCCTGGACAGCTCCTTTCTTTTCCCCTACTACCCTGGCAGAGCAAAGTCAGGCAGACTCTCGCTCTCACTTCATAAGGGCACAAATCCTATAGTAGAAACCCACTCTTGTGACCCCTGAAGACTGGGATTCGAGGTTTCACCACGTGAGTTTGGGAGACCACACAATGTCTGGCCACACACCTGCACAGCATCTGTAGCGGTGCTTCTTGACATGGTGATAACTGGCGATGCAGCATTGGCTGGTGCTCAGCCCCCACTCAAGTTTCATCATTCATCCTGGTCATGTCTCTCCTGGCAGGAGAATGAGTTCCAAGTCAAATCTCACTGCTCTCTCAGCGTTGGGCCTTCTGTGTCCTCCCTCGACTCATCCCTCGCACTTCCACCCGTCGTCCTTCTCCTGGAAGTCCCACAGGCGCTGTCCTTGGGAGCCACCTCTGGCTCCTTCCCTTTGAGCTCCGAACTTGTCTAGCTCACCTCTGGTCCTGTGGGGTAAAGAGAAAGCTGCATTTAGGGCTTTGAGCTGCAATCGCTGCTCATTTGGGAAATAAGACCTGGTACACTTCGTGCTAGGCAGCAGTGCAGACCTGAGCTCCCAGCCAGCCATACACACTGTCTTGTGTGTGTGTAGAGAACGCATTTTTGCCTTAATGACATTTTCACTTTAACAATCTTCTTGCCTGTAGGTATCCAGTTGTTTGAGCACTATTTTAAAAAATACTACCTTTCCACTGTTAAATCAAAAGTTTATTACTTGACTCTTTTCTGTTCCATTACTCAGTTTGTGTATTCTCATACCAGTATTAATATTGTCTTGATTAGTTTTGTGGTAAGCATTAAAATTGGGAAATAGAAGTCCTTCTACTGAATTCTGGCCAGGATTATTTTGGCTCCTCTGGGTCCTTTGCATGTCCACATAAGTTTTACAATGAGCTGTGGAGGTGGGGGAGGTTAAGATTTACACAGAAAATGCCTTGACTGTATTGCATTGGCACAGACCACAGAGGCAGGAGTGTGCCGGACCCCAGGAGCAGATGTGGCCCTGGGCCCTGCAGTCTGCTTGGCGTAAAGTCTCCTGCGGCGACTGCTATGCCACTGCTGACCCAGGCCTTGCCTCCCGGTAACGCCACCCTAGGGGCTGCACCGTAGCACCAGCAGTCTCCTCCTGTCTTCCTTTTCATTTTGCATTAGATGTATGCAAAACATAATAAATCTGCTCATTATTTCTCTTAACCCTTTGGTGTGTTCAGAGAAAGGTTCTTTGTTCACTCTCCTAGCCGTGTAATCTATTTTCTGCTTAGTGACCATGTACTTTATTCCTAGAGCTCAGGATTTCTTCCTTATCAGCTTACTGTTTAATTAGTACCATATTTGTTAGCTTTTGTATGTGTTGACTTCACATATTTACAGCTGTCCTCGATTTGTATTATATGGTGTTTCCTTGAATATTAATTTTGTTTATTTGTTTGTTTTGTACTGGAAATTGAACTCAGGACCTTGCACTTGCCAGGCAAGTGCTGCACTGCTGAGCTAAATTCCTGCACCTAATTTTGTTTCTTGAAGTGCTTTTCTGTTTGCATTGCTGTTTCTGGGTGTGTTGTGTGTGTGTGGCGTCCTGTGCTAGGTACACAGGTCCTTTCTGGCGAGTGTGGTCCAGGAGCTTCCTGTTCACTGCTCACACTCACAGTGCCATTCAGGGAGGGAGGGAGGGGTAGAGTCCATGCTGCGTACTCCTTCTTGTGACCCTGGGGCCTTGCTTACATCCAGCGAATACATAGCTTCTAGATGTTTCTAGACTGCTCCCTTCTCCTCAGCACTGTCTGTGAGGAGTGTGTAAATAGTATGTTTAGTTTTCAAAAAGCTATTTGTTTTTAAGCTGTAGTGAATTCTTCTCTCATTCACACTTTTTATCTTCTTCATTCCCCTTCTGTTTCTCTTTTCAGATGTTTAAATTTAGTTTTCTATACAGTATTGGGTTTTCCCCAGAGAGAAGAACATTGATTTTTGTATGTTCTACAAAAATCTTGTCTCCTCCTGCCTTACCCTTGAATATGTCTAAGTCTAAAATAAAGGATCTCATGAATTTTAACTCAGTTTTAGTTATAAAATAACTTGTCTTTTTCACTGGTAAAAAGGGTGTTTGTTCCCTTTATAAGTCTTTTTAAAACTGTTTTTTCTTGCCTCTTGTCGTCCAGCTCTTCTGTGCCTTCCAGGATGATAGGTATTTGTACATGGTCATGGAATACATGCCCGGTGGGGACCTTGTGAACCTGATGAGTAACTATGACGTGCCTGAGAAATGGGCCAAGTTCTACACTGCGGAAGTGGTGCTGGCTCTGGATGTGATTCACTCCATGGGCTTGATCCACCGGGACGTGAAGCCTGACAACATGCTGCTGGACAGGCACGGGCACCTGAAGCTGGCGGACTTCGGCACTTGCATGAAGATGGACGAGGTAAGTGGGCCAGGAGAGTGTGGAGGAGCAGCACAGAGTGGGTGAAGATCACTGAGTGCAGCGAATTACAGAGCTAAATTCAAACATTCCTTTCGCCCAGACTTCATTTAAGTGTGTAATATTAGTAGACATGCTGCATGCAAGAGAAAGGAAAGCTGATGTCTAGTTACCTTCCTTGTGTTGTGTCCAAAGTGCTTGTTGCCCATTAAGGTGGTTTGTGTGATATTTAGGTCCTCCCAAGCCTCACGCACTCACAGGTGGGGCTTTTCAGAGACGGCTTCACCTGGAGTGTGTGATGCTGGGGTTAAGGGTATGTGGTCACTATGTTATCCATGGATGGGCATGACCCTAAGGGCACATAACCTGGATAGAACAGGGTACAGAGAGGGCTGCTGCCAGAGAGGTGCTTGCTGCTGCTTTGCTTCCTTACTGCCTTCTGCCTCTGTGACTGCTGCCCCTCTGCCCCACCACCCTGCCTTAGAGCTAGTCCACTCTGGACTGAAACCTCTACACACTGTGAGCCGAATGAACCTCTCATCCTTTTAACTTTGGCTGCTGGGTATCTTGTCTCAGCTAAGACAATAATCAGGGTATAGGATTAGGACACAGAATCTAAATCCAGGTACAGAGGTATTTCTACAATTATTGGGATTTCTGTATTTTTTTTTTAACTAAGGAGTTAAGGTAAAATAAGGGGCAAAATGTCTCATACCTCCCTCCCACCCTCTTGTGTCAAGCATAGAGAATAAGTTTGAGGACATCACTTACTGTCATTAAATAATTCATATTCTTAATAGATCCAGAAATATTCTCATAGCTGATCATCATGTTGGTTTATTTGTGCTTTGCCCATCCGCCCTGATGGGGAATGGTCCTGCCTCCTTTCTTCTATTCTGCTGTTAGATTCTGCCTGAAGACTTAGAAAGCTGGGATGCAGTGTTACTGTATCCATGGCCGGTACCTCGTGTTCAGCTGGTGGTTTGGTTGTTCCTGAGGCTCCCTCTTGTGGTATTTACCATAATACGGTCTGAAAGGGTGAACAGCAAACATGATCTGTAATCATAATAAAGTCTGAAATAACTGATAGAATGATAAACTTCTGTAATCCGTGGTGTCTATGTGAAGCACTTCCATGAGTGTATCTGGGGGCAGCTTTGTGCAGTACTGGGCCCCACGGGCATGGGGCTGAAGCCCTCAGGGCTGTGCATTTGTTAGAGCGAGAATGGCGGGCCACCACTGAGATTCACAAGGCCAAGGGCTGAGTCTCTGACGAGGATGCATGGAGCTGCTTTTCGTTTTCAGAGAGGATAGAAAAGCCCCTGCGAGGTGACAGTCAAACCGTGGTACTTACCATGGTTTTTCTTTTCTGCCCTCATAGGCAGTAATTTGAATTGTTTCTGAGGTCAACTTCAAGATTATGACTGACCAATTTTTTGTTCTCAGTAAACTCAGTAAACAGAAACACCAAATAATACTTAGCATATACACCTTTCCAAAGCTGAAAGAAATGTTTAACAAAACTTTGAGGAACTTTCTGAAAGTACAGACCTGATTATCTAGGAGGCTCCGTTGCTTTCTGTCATGTGAAGCCTCTCACCGCAGGACCTGCATCTGGTCTCCTCTCATTCCCAGTCCTGTGTCAGTGTTGTATGGGTCAGGATCAGGAGTCACAGTCCATCCTGCACTGGCCCGCATAGTGGCTGCTGCACAGTTGGGCCAGAGAATTGCTGCTCAGCGTGGGAACCGAATCACCACTGTTGCTCCAGTGTCCTTCAGTGTGTGCCTCTTTGCAGCAGCATCTTATCGTTGGAGACTACAAAATCCTCAGAACTCTGTATCTGGTCAGCCCTGGAGCCAGCTGCTTCTCCAGGAAACTCTGGTCCCTTTATAGAGGACAGAATTGGGGAGGTAGTATGCTAGGAGCTGTGTGCGTGTAGCCTCTGTGTCCTGAAACACACTAGTCAGGCAGCTCCAGGAGATAGGCACGGTCTACACTGTGTGCGCTGCCACCGCTGTCAGGATTGGACAGGAAATGGGTATTGCTAAGCCACATGCCCACATGTGTTTTATTTTCTGCCTGCTTTTATGGATAACACAATAAATGTCATACATGCATATGTCCAGCTCCACAAGATTCATTCTGTTCTTCCTCCTTCCTTTGACAGCAAAAACCTGGCTGTTGTTTCCTATGTGGTATATTGACTTGTTTAACCCTAGTGAACACCTAAACCTGTTACCTAATTGCTAGTCCCTAGCATTGTAGCAAAGAGATTTACTGACTTTCTAAATATAGTTATCAAATGTGCCCTTACTGCCCCCTGTTAGCATATTCTTCTCCAGAGTTACTTGGAGTTGCTTTTATCCTCCTAGCCGTGTGCATTGTGGTTATGGGATTCATGTCCAAGACGGATTCCCATCTTACTTTGCTATACGGGAAGCTTCCTGTAGTTTTAAGGTTAGAGCTCTGTGAAGTTTGTGCTCAGCGAGGGGCACTCGCTCGTTTCCTTGCTGCCCATCCTCCCGTGCCCTCTGCCTGCCTTGTCTCACCTGTTCTCGGCCATGCAGCAGCCTACAGTTTCAGATCGATCCTTTCCAGGTTTCTGGTCAGCAGATCAGAGACTGGCCATATCTTGAGGTTGTAAATCCATATAAGCAGAGCTTCCTCATGAGCTGATTTTGACACATCTTAAGTATTTTTTCAAATGTTGATCTTTAAAAGCTTCTCAGAGCCAAGAATTATGGATTAAACATTAGTTTTTCCAAAGAAGAGCACTGTTCATCTGGTTTACTTACTAAAAAACTTGAGTTCTTCTGAAATGTTTACTTTGTTGGTGCTTAGTAGAGCTGATACCGAGCTTGGCTGCCTTCCTCATCCTGTGGACGTGCTTTTGCTGGGCTTGGACTTTACTGCCTTCATGGGAGGCCTGTCTCCTTCCTCTTTTCAGGCTTGCTCACTTTTTTTCTTTTTTCTTTCCTGAGCTGTCAGTGCCCTTTGTTGACATGTGCCTTCTTCACGGTCTTACCTGTATATGAGTTCTTTTGTCTTGCCTGTTCTTTCCTCAGAACCTTTGAATGCTAAATTAATTTTTGTTTAGTTGTATTTATGTGTACAGTAATTGAATTTAGCTCTTAAATCTTCACATGGTTCATGTTTTATTAAAGTCTTGTTTCTTTGGATGCAGGTGAAATTAAGAGTCTCTTTGCTCTCATTGCCCTGTTAATTCCCCCATCAAAGTGTAAAATACAGGATAGCCCTTGGGGGTGCCGGGCAGCGGAGGAGGTGGGGTAGGGACACAATGCTGCCCAGCACCATCAAAAAGAAAAACTACCCTGCAGTGTGAATTCCCAAACTGTCTTGTCTTCTTTTGTCCTATGTTGCAGTACACAGACTATTCCTCCCAGTTAGTTCAATTTCCATAAAAATTATTTATCTCCACACTAAAATTATTTCTATTCCCTTCATGCTAGATGCTTGGGGAAATAAAGTTATGGAATCTTTTTCTGCCAGTTTGAGGATGAAAAAATTGTTTTTGAAATTTATTTCCCATGTTTAAGATGTTTTTATAACACCTAAATAAGCACATTTATATGAATCCCACGGGATTAATGGTGATTGGTTATTTTTAAGAGCATCCCTATGGGACCGTGGGTGATGCAGTCTCCGTAGGACAGGCTCAAGTATCTGTACACCCCTAGAAGGCCAGGGCCTGGGTGCAGGAATACTCTCAGTTGTGTGCCCAGCAGTGGTGCTGCTTGGCAACCCCCTCTGCCTGCCATGGGTCTCAGCCCACTCACAGCAGCCTACAGTGATTTTTATTATGTGCTAACCCTATACAGGATGAGGGTGCTTTATCAACACATTGGTATATTTCTAAATATGTAGATCAGAAGTGTAGCTTTTAAAATTTTAAGATCTTTCAATTTCAAAGTTGGTCTGTTTCCTTGTTTTTCTGAATAAAATAAGCTCTGTTTATTTATACACCCTCCAAACCCTGAAGCCGTTAGTTGTTCTCTGAATCTCATGATAGTTTCTTTGGGAACAGTTAGGGCTTCTTTTCTCTAATGGGTTCTTTTCCTTTCCCTAGGGTAGGTGCTGCTCTGGGACCGTGTTTTGCACTTCTTAGAACTACTCTATGAAATCGGGGATAAGGACAGAACCCTAAAAGGTGTTGGCATGCATAGTCTCCACAGGGGTTACCACCTTTTCCGTTTTTGGGTGATGAAGCCGCCTGTCTTAGAGTTGTCCTCTCACCCCCAGCCCCCATCCTGCATTCTGCAGCGTCACACAGTGCCCACCTTTCACCCATCATTGCAGCGCTGCTGGCAGGAAGTGAGTGAGTTGTGTCGACGCAGCATTACCACACTGACCCACGTGGCTTTCTCTTGTTCCCAGACAGGCATGGTGCACTGTGACACAGCAGTCGGAACCCCGGACTATATATCGCCCGAGGTTCTGAAGTCTCAAGGCGGCGACGGTTATTATGGGCGGGAGTGCGACTGGTGGTCCGTGGGGGTTTTCCTTTTTGAAATGCTAGTGGGTAAGTAAAGATTTAACTCACTCCTTTTTCAAAACCCTTTTCTTAACACATTTGTTTGGTCAAGAATTTGAGAATAGAAAGAAATTACCTAGCTCAAAGGGGTAAACCAGAATTTTTGGAAACTGAGTCAGTCTTACTGACACTGATGTGGCAGCGACTGAGTAGGATGGGAGGGAATGTCATATGGGACAACCTGGAGGGGTCTGGAGCCCAGCGGACCCCTCGGGTTCCAAGTGTACCATCCAGAGCGGGCTCGCAGCCTCACGAGCCTCTAGTTTCAAGATTCTTGATGTTTATGTTGCCATACATTTGTTTAAGGAGGCTGTTAATGTCTGTTCCAGTAGTAACAGATGACTAGGTTTTCTTCAGTGTGTATATAGTTTTGTGATGTTACTGATTTTGTAAACTATTGTTTTGGGTACTGCCAGTGTATTTTTTGGGCTTGTAATTCCCATGAAATGAATCACGAATACAGTTGTTGACCACTTGACTATCAGGATAAATATACTGTTATTATATTTCAGTTTCAGAAAACTCAGACAAATTTAATACATTTAAAAATTAACCAAATCAGTATTCAAAATTTCAAAACTTTTCTTTACTCATAGGTTTCATTCCCATGATTTCACATCCCTAAAATACTAGGGTTATCAAAAGATATCTGTGCCACAAAAGCGTCTAGGTAAAGAAGCCAGTGACTGGATTACCTGGCTGGGGTGCAGGGACTTGTAGCTGGACGTGTTTACCAAGGTGAGGGTAATGGAGCTGATAACGTGTGGTGACTGTAGAGTTGAGATGTATTTTTGACATTACAGATTTCTCTCCTAGAAGCTGACCTAAAGAAGTGTAGAGTCTATATGAAAATAGATCATGGCCACTACTAAGAAGTCAGAAACACTGGTGAATCCCACATGTAAAGAACTACTGCCACAGAGCGTTCTGTGCCCTGTGTCACCCTGTCTCAGTGCCAGTGCACAGTGCTGCCTTGTGCCCAGTGTAGTCACCTCAGAGATTCAGGCCCCTGTCTATGTGAGCCTTCACACACACCCGGGGTCCCCAGTAACTGTCTGGGTATGGTCAGATGATGCCTCAGGGTGCCTCTAGTAGCCTTTGAAAGTGGGGTGCCTTTTCTTATTTGCCCAGCCTCCTTCCAGGAGTTAGAAAATTAAGTGCTATAGAGGAAGTGATTAGGCTCACAGGCTCAGGAGGTGGTTTAAATGCCCACTGTTGTGCACAAGTCAGGAATCAGTTGAGTGGCCATGATTCACAGTGTTTCGAACCCATGGAGGTTCTTACATAGGTGGATGGGCCCTGGGCTTTGTCTGAAGGTTCCATTATGGCCCAGGGGTGGTGGGCCTGTGGCATGTATGCTGCAGTGCACCATTTGTGTCATTGAAAGCTCCAAAAGCTTCACCATCCCATTACTAATCAAGATGGCACTTGAATTCCCTGAGTTTACCTTGGGCTATTTGGAGTGACTACTTCAAGGAGGCCTTGTTAGCAATGACGTTACTCGGAGTCCAGGCAGGGGATAGGGCCTTAACCTCGGCTTCAGTGCCTCCATGTCACAGCCATTCTCAGCTGAACACTGCCCAGCCCAGGGGACTGTCTCCCCTTATGCTGCCTTCTTGGGCAGGTCCCTCACAGCCGCCCTGGGCCCTGACCCACCTGTGTGGAGTGGTGATGCACCGAGCCTGCCAGTTGGCTGTGGATGGACATGATTGAAACTGGGTGCCATACTGAGTGCTCAAGACGCAGCTGGCATGTGTGCGAGGAAGCTGTGTTTTGTGTTGTCCAGTTTCAGTGTGACTTTAGATGCCACACAGGACTAACGGCCCCTGGGCTGGCTAACGGCCCTCGGAAGTGTCGCATGATCCTGACTGACCCCACCCCGCAGAGGGAGCTTGCTCTTAAATGACATAAGAAAAGGTTCACCTTCTGTTCAGAAATGAACTCAGAGTTACGTTCACTTGGTTTGTTTTTAGGGGACACTGGTGTGCTTAAAGCGTAAATACCTTCTTTTCCCATGTCACATGGCTTTAACTGGGCCCCCTGGCTCACAGGCCCCTAGTTGTGCATGGGTGTGGCCATCCTAGTACAACACAGTCAGGGGTCAGATGGGAAGCTTACATTTGCATGTTCTGTTACACTCAGTGTCTCATTTTCTTGGAATTTTAGGAGATACTCCATTTTATGCAGATTCACTTGTAGGGACTTACAGCAAAATTATGGATCATAAAAATTCACTGTCTATCCCCGAAGACGCAGAAATCTCTAAACATGCAAAGAATCTCATCTGTGCCTTCTTAACAGAAAGGTAATACATATTGAATTTCTTTGTAAAGAAGCTCTTTCAGTTTTAAATGTGTTGAAATGATAGTCATTGCGTTGACGCGTGCAGTTTGACTCTCTCCCTGTCCGAGTTGCATTTACTTTAGGGCTGGCCTTTATCTACTGCTAAAGTCTGGTGTTGGGTTACCTCACCTTTTTCTGCGCCCAGCCCAATTGTAATCTAACTCTAGTTGTAATCCTCATATCTGAAAAGAAAAAAATCAGATCTTAGTAATGGAATGCATTTGAAAGAAAGAAAATGTTTGTATTATTTACTCTCTTAAGGCAGTTAATCCTTATTACTCTTGGAAATGCAACTTTGGAAAGGGGCGTAGTTTGTGTAGGTACTTCGCAGTTCATAATTAACAAGGCATGGGAGTCCATCCTCCTGACCCTTTTATATTTGTATTTTAATGTGAATAACTCTGTTCTGGGAACTCTTTGATTTTTAAAAGCAAAAGAGATAAATAAGCAAAGATGTGAAAATATGCCTCAAAAATAGAAGCTGGGAAGCCACGTTTATTCCCCCCGTCCAGTCTTTTACCTTGGTCTTTCTCCTCCGTCCTCTGGCACTCACCAGTCTGATGCAGTGGCAAAAACTGGAGAGGGCGCTTGCCCTGCATCTGCACTCCCAAGGCAGATGTCCCCTGGCCCCTGCCTGCTTGCCTGCCTATGTGACCGCTGCTCCTGCTGCAGTGGCTGTCCTCACACATTCTGCCAGTGTACTCTCCTAGCAGACTGCATTCCGAGGAGAACTCCTGGGTGCATTATTTTTAAGTCATTTTGAGAAATTGACCCCCCCCCAAAGAAATTACATCAATTTATATTTCCACTGATAATAACTAGTTTTCTGTCTTCAAATGGAATATTATAAAATTTTTTCATTTTATCCACAGGAAGGGGGCAACAAAAGCTACTTTATCTTTATTAGAAAGGAAAATCATGTTTATCAATTATGTGTAGATTCAAACTTTAAAACTTGCTGACTATATGATTAATGATCCTTACTGATAAAATCAAAATATAACCTGTACAGTGTCTAATTTGGGGGCTAGGTGAGGGTTGGTAGGGATTGCATTATCAAATAGGCATAACTAGGCAGGGTGGCATATGCCAGTAATTCCAGCTGAGTCAGGAGGACCCCAAGGTCAAGCTCAGCCTCAGCAATTTAGGGCCTGACTCAATAAAATGAAGTGGGCTGGGAGTAAAGCTCAGTAGTGCAGCACTTGCCTGGCATGTGCAGTGCCCAGTGTACCCACCAGCACTGCAGAGTAAGTAAGGTGCAGAGTGTTCATGCCAGGAGGATTGTCCATGGAAGATTTCTTTCAGCAGTTTTGGAAGGAATTCGATTTATAGAATGATAGGTGAAAAACAGAATAAAATGACACCACAAATGTAGCCAGAAGGGTACAACTTTTCCTGTTTAGGAGCACTCCTGAGCAACAAATGTAGTTGTTTTGTTTTGCTTTGTTTTGTCTTCTTGCGGTGTTGGGTATGGACTCCAATGTCTTAGGCATGCTAGGCAAGTGTTCTACGATGAGCTACATCTCCAGCCTGGAATGGTCTGCTAAGCTCAGAGGGCGAGAGGATGGAATTCTCAGTAACGTTTTCCTGGCATTCAGATATAGATATAGATATAGATATTTGGGAGAGAGTGAATTTATCCAAGCAAATGTAGATAGATCCAAACTTAATGTATGAATTATTTTTAAGAAAGTGGGAGTGGGGCTGGGGATTCAGCTCAGCAGCACAAGCGCCTGCCTTGGAAGTGTGCAGTCGTGAGTTCAATCCCAGCTACCAAAAAAAGGGGGCAGTGTATTTGTCACCCTGCATTAGTTCTGTGCCTACCACTCGCCCCGCCTCGGGGCCATCCTGAGGTTGTGGGGGCCTGCAGCTTGCAGCACAGTGGAGTTTCTTACTGTATAGTCTCAGACACTTCCACCTGACTCGACAGGCAGAGGCACACTCCCTTTCCGCAGTGCTGACTGTTGCACAGTCTTTCTAAGCTGTCCACCAAGATCATACACTATAAAATTAGGATTGCTTAATTTGGAAAAACATTGAAGCTGAAGCTTTTAATATCTCAAATTGGTTTGTGATTCTTACTTTTAGTTAAACTGTTGAGCTAATATTTATATTTTTTCATTAGTTTTGTAATACAATCTCTGACTGCATTGTTTAGGGAGGTACGTCTTGGGAGAAATGGGGTAGAAGAAATCAAACAGCACCCTTTCTTTAAGAATGATCAATGGAATTGGGATAACATAAGAGAGAGTAAGTCAATAAATCTAAATACTTCCATTCCATCACATTTCAAATATCATGAACTGACTCCTCTTTTGATATAACAGGCATGTTTGATATACTTTATGCTAACTCATTATTAAATGGAGATGTTTTATTTCAAATTTTTTCCCTGTAACAATATTTATAATTAACAAGCTGATATGTATATATTAGCAATATTTCCCAATTTTTTCACAGTAAACATAATACATTTATTTTTCAAGTAAAGTTTTGTGGATCTCAATTTTAAAATGGGGCAAATAGAATCTTTAATTTGAATGTATTTGAGTTGATGAAACAACAGTTATTTATGGAGAATATACTCTGGTAAGACACAGTAGAGTAATTCATTTTTACTCTGTATGTTTGGAGAGAGCAGGAGCATGAGAGTACATATTTATTCATTATAAGGATTAAAAATACTTCTTAAAGACTATAGAAAACTGAGGACCATAAAGAATATATATATGTTATGTTATTTTTAGCACTTGGAATAATATCATATACTTTTCCTTATTTAATTGGTTAATATATATTTAAAACTTACATAGTAGTAAATAAATAAAATTTGGATTCTTTGAAATAACATACAATCACATTGTCACTAGTAGTGTGTCGCCCCCTAGAGGTTGTTTGTTCTTGTGTCTCAGTGGTGAATGAAGCAGTCCATGTCTCTTCTTTTGACAGCGGCAGCTCCTGTGGTGCCCGAGCTCAGCAGTGACATAGACAGCAGCAACTTCGATGACATCGAAGATGATAAAGGCGATGTTGAAACCTTCCCAATTCCTAAAGCTTTTGTGGGAAATCAGCTGCCCTTCATAGGATTTACCTACTATAGAGACAATTTGTATGTTGTTTGTTAAATTTTATTTGTTCTCATAGTCTTAAATATAGGCTGATGCCTTGTTTTGAGACCAAATTAAAGATTATTCGTTTTCTTTAAAAGCTGATAAAGGACCCTGAAATACTTTTAATTTCCTTTCATTATTTGATGTTTATAGGCAGTGAGGAAGGACCCAGCTGAGAGAAGTTGACAGTAAAACAAAAGCGATGATTTCTATCTTTAAGACCTGGAGATTATGGGTCCTCTTTCAAAAAGGACCCATAGACCCATTTGCTTCTAGCCGATGGGATAGCGAAGAATGTAATAATACAGAAGCCCGAGTGAGGTGAAGAAGAAGGAAGTGCAGGCTGCGGGAGCACACCGGTCCTGGCAGAGTTAAACTAGCTTATGTGACCAGGCAAGGCCAGGGAAGTGTAGCTTTTTAAGTACTGAAAATGGTGTGACTGTCTGGAGGCAAAAATACAGCTTCACCTTAAAAGGTTGAAGTGGAAAGAGAATCTTTGTGGTTGGTGTTGCATCCTGAGAACGACTTGGCTGAGTGCGAGAAGTAGAGGACAGTAAGGTGCAAAGGATGTCATTGTCCCCTCCTTTCCTCCTAGGCTGCTGAGCAACTCTCCACCGTGCAGAGAAAGCGACCCCGTACAGTCGAGGAAAAACGAAGTAAGCAGCCCTTTGCTCCTTGCGTGATTTCAGTCATGTGTTCAGATACTTAGTGACCCCGGTTTTTAAAAGCGGCCATTGGATACTGCTTTTTATCCCAAGAAATGTTGTGGTGTCCCTGACGCGGCCTGGCTCAGCTTGCTCTGGGTTGTTGCTGTCTGTGAGGACTGTCGTGCTGCCGAGGGGCGGTACAGCTGGCAGAGGGGTCCACACAGGACTGCAGGACCACCAAAACAGGGCCAGGGTCCTGCTGCTGCAGGCCTGGGGCTCGTCACAGTGGCCCATCCGACACTGGGGGCTGTATTTTTATTATTTTTTTTAAAAACGTGGCCCAGCCAGAATTTAGCTTAACAGCGTAAGTGTCTGCTTTGCAAGCACATACAGTTGTGAGTTTGATCCCCCGTACCCAAAAATAAATAAATGGCCCAAACTTATTCTGCAGAACCCATTTTTCCACTGTCTCTTTGCTTTTTCCTACCTTTAGTTAAAGTGAAACTTTGGCACTATTTAAGAAAAAAATGCAGATATCAAGCTAAGGTACAAAAGTAAGGGTGAGATTAAAATTCCGTGTTCCTTTTTAGAATAGATTCACATAAAGGATCATTTTTTCACATTGTCAAGTATTTGGGACCACTACAGTTTGTAACCACATACAAAACTAAATCACACACACACACTCTTTCTTTCTTTGAAAAGAAAAAGAAGTATGTTGGATAATTTTGATATGGCTTATGTTTTAGGACTGTTCCTGTGTAACAAATTAGCATTTATCTTAAAATATTTTTGAAATAGATAATTTGGGGATTTATTGGAACTTCTCCGTACTTCCTATTTATCTGTCTTTTGTTTTCTCTTTATATGTATAGCTAGTTTCTTTTGTTCACTGAAAGCAAGTTTGGTCATTTGTTTTTCCTTTGGCCTGTACTCTGAGTAATGTATTGGCAGTTCTTTTTCAGGTCATGATAGGGCAACCCATTTGCAATCTCTCTTGTCTCTCAGGAGCTGTTCCTGTTTCCCAGCAAATTCTCCTACGTTTAAAAAAAAGTATCAGGAGACAAAAGTGTATTAACTATTGTCACTCTCCAGTTAGTTTGTTATGAGATTTTGGTTTTTTTCTTATAAGTAAGAATGGTGTTTTTATATTTTATTGATATCTGCATTCAAATAAATGATAACTACATTCAAATAAAAAAATTTAAAATGCCTAACAAACATTTCAATGTTTCCCCTTTTTTTCAATAGGAAAGTCAAGAGGTATGTTATCAAATGTGTTGAAAAACCAAGAAACAGCCGTCCCTGTGGCCATGTTTTAGTGTGGTCACAGCTCACTTCCTGCCTGGAGTGCCACCTCTGCCGGAGACAGGAGCTGCAGCCTTTTCCTGCCAGGCATCCCTCTACCGCTGCTCCCATGCGCACACCCGTCCTATCGCCGGGCGCCCTGTGACTCGTTTGCAGTTGGGGAGAACCTCGCTTTGCCTGGAGGAACTCAGGCGGCCAATTCATTAGCCTGGGTGCTCTCAGCATGTTAGGCAGTAGGAGAATTTTCCTAAAAGATGGGGAATATTTAAGAAACTACAGAAAGCATAATTACTAGGAAGAGTAGGACACGGACATGAGGTCGAAAGACCTGTGTTGATTTGGGCACTGCATTACTTATCCTGTCCTGGCCTGGTATTTACCTTGTTTGAATTTCACTTCCTTTTTACTGTCTTCTTAGAGCTTTTGTTAGGGTTAATGAGAAAGCACTTGTACAGGGCCCCGTACTGTACCAGCAGCACCCACAGGGACCAAAAAAGTTAAATCCTTTGAAGAGGAAACAACATAGTTTGTGTTTGGTTAAACTAGCATAGCTGGGAAAAATACAGAGGACAGGACCTGTACTTAATTGGCTATTATTTATTAAAGAGTCATTGGCAAGCCATGGTGGCACACACCTGTAATACTAGCACTTAAGAGGCCGAGGCAGGAAGATCACCATGAATTAGAGGCCAACCTATGCTCCATAGTGATTTCAGGTCCAGCCTGAACTGCATAGTGAGACTTGTCTCAAAACAACCAAAGCCAAAGTCGTTAAACTTTTCTGAATGCTGTACTCAGTAATGTATATGCCAGGACAAAGGAAGAGTTTGTATTCTCATCTTTCATAACAATAATATGTTTTTAGCACATTCTGTTGGATATTCTGAATATTTCCTTCAGCTGTAAACCTTTTATCTCGTGAGCATCAGTACTAGTGAAATGTTTAAACACAGTCTATAGAAAAGCAGTAGAAAAGGTCTCTTTATTTATAACAGAGTGTGAAACTTTGTGTTGTACAAGAATTGCCCAGGTGGGAGCTTCTCAGCTCCACTTGTGCAACTTTGTCAGACAGGTTTGTGTCTGGCCACAGCTGGGGGAACAGGAGGGGAGACTCCTCCGTCTGCGGAAGCCGCACTGAGCAGGTGCGCACACTGCCCAGCATGGAGGGGACCACGTGACGTGGAGGAATGGAAGCTTAGCAGTATTTTCTTTAATTGTCTCATCTTTAAATAGGACCAGAACTGATAGCTGCTGCTTCTGTTTTTTTCTTTGACAGATTCAAAAAAGGCTGTTTACCTTAGAAGAACACCTTAGCAATGAGTTACAAGCCAGAGAAGAGCTGGAGCAAAAGTGCAAGTATGTTTTGTAGACAGTTACTGTTTTCAAATTTATACATTTAAACATTTTGCTAAAAAAGGTACAAAGTAATTCATAAGTTTTTAAAATTTATACTCAGGTTTTATCGTAAATTAGGATAATTACTCTACTTACCCCTCTAATTCTTTAGATCTATCAATACTCGCCTGGAGAAAACAGCGAAGGAACTGGAAGAAGAGGTAGAGCTATTCAGCTGTTTCCTTAACTTACTTTCCTCTGGTGCTGGGTATGGAATCCAGGGCTTCATGTGTGCTAGGCAGGCATCCTGTCACCACGCCATTTCCTTTCCCACATTAGTATTGTTGTTAGCAAAGTCTTTGATGTTTGACTTAATAGCGGTCTCCTCCTGCTGTGGTAGTACATATCTCGGTGAGCGAGACTGAAAGTACAAGTAACTGTTACCTAGGCTTCATTCTGTTGTGTTTTTTGCAAACTTCAGTTAATTTACTACGTGTAGATATTTCAAGCAAAAAAAAAGAAAAGTTCATTTGTATTGTGATTAGTAGCACACTTATATGCACAAAGTGACTTTCTTTAATTGCTATTCATAATTAGACTCATAGGTTTAGATATTGATGGTTTAATAGTGATAAGAAAGTTTGACTTCAGTACTAAACGAGACACATAGAGTTTTGATTAAGAGTAGTGTAGTGTGCTATTTTATAAACATTTTTAACAAAGCCAATGTAGGGGTTGTTTTTTAGATCTCTTATCTGTGTGAAATAACTGAAGAATTTTGTTTTGATTTGACTTGTGTGCATTCCTCAGGTAATAACCTAAGCCTTATTTCAGATTACCTTGAGGAAAACTGTGGAGTCAACGTTAAGGCAGCTGGAGAGAGAGAAGGCGCTGTTACAGCATAAGAACGCAGAGCATCAGAGGAGAGCCGACCACGAGGCAGACAAGAAACGGAACCTGGAGAATGATGGTGTGTGGGGTGGACTGTGACACACGTATTGAGGAAAACATGCTGGTGTGATGTGTTAGAGCTTACACTGAAATGCTTTTTGCTATAGTTAACAGCTTAAAAGATCAACTTGAAGATTTGAAAAAAAGAAATCAGAACTCTCAGGTATCTACTGAGAAAGTGAACCAACTGCAGAGACAGGTAGGTTTCTCTCATTTGGACACAGCGTGTGGCTTTCGATTCATGTATGCTTTAACCAAAGCTTCACTGGTGGTGCTCAAAGGCCTTTGCTCTACTTCTAGAAGGAAGTCCTTTTTAGGTGGTTGTTTATTTTAAATAGTTTGGATGCGATGATGAACCGATGTGTTTCCATTGTATACGGGTTTGTTTGCTTTTGTTTGTATAATAGCTGGATGAAACAAATGCTTTGCTGCGAACAGAATCTGATACTGCAGCCCGGCTGAGGAAGACTCAGGCAGAAAGTTCCAAACAGATTCAGCAGCTGGAATCCAACAACAGAGACCTGCAAGATAAAAACTGCCTCTTAGAGACAGCCAGGTTAAAACTGGAAAAGGAGTTTATCAACCTTCAATCTGCTCTAGAGTCAGAAAGGAGGGACCGCACCCACGGATCAGAGATCATTAATGACTTACAGGGTATGGTGCATACGTTACGTGGAGACCGTCTCACTGATGTGTGTTTTGGTAATAATTTTAGATGATGGATTCTGTGCTGCAGTTACGTATTTCTGAACACAGCACCATGTAAAGTTAGAATATTAGAAGCACATTGGTAAAAAGTTTTATGAAAAGCACACTTTAAAATAATATGATTTTTAAATATCAGGCCCCCAGGTGGTAGGTTGGCTTCTGGCTAAATTAACCAGGAAGCATGATACCAACAAGTAGGAGGTGCCTGCTGACAGATGAGACCTTCAGGATAGAAGAGGGCTTGTCCAGGCTGTTTATTCTTGATTGAATGTGTATAATTTTGTGAATAGATTGTTGTAAAAAGTGCTGCAATTTTTAGGTAGGATATCTGGCCTAGAAGAAGATTTAAAGAATGGCAAAGTCTTACTGGCAAAAGTAGAGCTGGAGAAGAGACAACTTCAGGAGAAGCTAACTGATCTGGAAAAGGTAAAACGTGTTACACTTTACATTTTTATTTAAGAAAATCACAGAGTTTCAGATGAGAAAAGTTACTCCAAAATAAAAGAAATGGCCAACTGCAGTATCCTCACAGTATCCTCAGTGGTTACTCTTTGGCCCAGGCTGTGGATTAGACATGGAGGGAGAGCAACAGCCAGGGTAAGGGCTCAGGCTGTAGGCCACGGCAAGACTTCTCGTGGAACCCCTGAAGGAAGAGCAGCTCCTTCACAAGTGGCAGCAGGAGATCCATCTTACCCTCTCAACCTTGAGGTGCCTCTGGGATGGCCACGTTAGAACGTGCATGAGACAGGCAGGCGTGGGCAGGCGTGCTGGTAGCAGCGGGTGATTCCGCTGGGAGGTGAGCGGAAGCACAGGTGTGGGAGGCCTGCTGGGAAGAGACTGCATAGAGTAGCAGGTGTCACACAGCAAGATGGGTGCTTCTGGTAGTGGACTGTGGAGTTGAAAAGTCATTTTCAGGATTAAAGATTTTATTTGAAAAAAGAAAAATATCTGTATGGTATTTGTGATATGAACTGTAGGAATAAAAAAATAAGAAAATCCTGATAGGCAGGAGTGATGATATGTGCCTCTAATGCCAGCTGTCAGTAAGCAGAAGCAGGAGAATTGTCACAAGTTCAGGGCCAACCTGGAATATATAACAAGATCCTGTCTCCAGGAAAAGAAAAAGAAATCCTGGTGGTATATGTAGAAAAAGTGTGGGAGCCAAATAAAGAGATGTTGAGAGGTTTTTGTTTTGTTTTAATATAGTGAAGGGAAACAGTAGATGTGAAAAATGACCACAGGAGGAGAAGTGCTGCGGCCAGAAGATGCCAGCTCCTGAGGCCACCGGGAAGCCAGGAGTGGCATAAAGGATGGGAAGCAGGGTGGGGGCCAGTGTTGAGGTTGCAGTGACTTGAGCGGGGCAGAGCTGGGGTGAGCCGAGGATGTGACGGTAGGCGCCGCATGTCACTTTCTGAGGTGTAGCAACCTCAGCACAGGTCTGTGAACAAGGGCCTGCACATGTGATGGGGTACAGCTACCAAGGGCACAGGTGCTGCTGCCAGGAGTGTGGGTGGGGGAGGGGCTGCTGAGCTTCCCAGCCGAACCTGTTGAAAGCAATCCTGAGAGCTTTTGAAATAGCACACTGGGCTTTTTCGTTGAAAGCCAATGTTTGGATCTTAACAGGAAAAGAGCAACCTGGAAATAGACATGACGTACCGGCTCAAAGTCATCCAGCAGAGCTTCGAGCAGGAGGAAGCTGAGCACAAGGCCACCAAAGCACGGCTTGCAGATGAAAATAAGATCTATGAATCCATTGAGGAAGCTAAATCAGAAGCTATGAAAGGTACGCATTTGCAGAGAGGGCTTCCATCAGCTTTTGCCCAAGAACTAACTCTGTGTTCGGTTCTTTGGTCTTTTTCTTAAGCTTATGCTTTATTGTCAAATATTGGGAACTTGAGGGGAAATTACTAGGGTAATATACATATTTTTTTTTCTTTGCATCAAGAGAACTGTTTCTAAGATATTAAGGCCCAAACAAAATTATTCAACTATATTTTTGAGTCAGGGAAATTAATATTTCAGTGGTATCAAGAATGATGATGGCCAGGTGTGATGCATGCCTGTAATTCTAGCACTTGGGAGGCTGAGGCAGGAGAATCACCATAAGTTTGAGGCAAGCCTGGACTACATACTAACATCATTTAAGCCTAGCCTGAGCCACATAGCAAGATCCTGTCTCAAAAAAAAAAAAAAAAAAAAGTACATGAGAATGCAGAGGTCTAGATCTCTCAGACTGGGGGGCATGTTCTCCTGGGTAGTATAGTGTCTGAGTTTCTTTTCTACTTTGCTGAGACAAAATACCCGACACCCAAAGTCAGAGGAGGAAAAGTTTATTTGGTTCACAGTTTGTAGAAGTTTCAGCCCATAATTGGCTGCCTCTAAGGCAGGATGGCATAGCAGAGGAGAAACAGTTCATGGCAGGCAGAATGTGTCTCAGCAACCCCAGCTTTTTCTGTCCCTTCTGTCTTAGGCTACGCAGCGCGGGCAGCTCCCGGTGTCACACACCCTAGATTAACCACCTCTGAAAGAGCCACATGATGGCATGAGGCTTTTGGGGGACATTTGGATACAAGCCCAATAGGTAGTTTTTAAGAGCTTTGAAAATCAGTCTTCAAAGATGGAAGCATTTTACAGAACCATAAAAAGGCATGTTACCTTGCCTTCACTACAGTAGAATAGGTATAATAGTACAGTGACTTCCATTCTACGCCCTGGAAACGGCAACACTCTTAATTTCTTTCCAGTACTGGGGATTGAACCCAGGGCCTTCACACTAAGCTACATCCCCAGTCTTTATTTTTAAAATTTTGAGACCACTGTCTCAAATTCCCTAAACTGACAAAGATGGGCTCAGACTTGTGATCCTCCTGCCTCAGCCTCCTAGAGTGCAGGGATGACAGGTGTGTACTGCCACACTTGCATCAAGTGTAAATTTCTTGGTATTTCAAATACAGTGAGGGGAGTAACAAAAATAGTGCATTGGAAATGAACAAAGTAGTGAAGCAGTATCTTCACTGTCATTTCTTGGGCCCTATGCTGGCTTTGATAAGGTGCTTTCACATATAAAGTGGTTATGTCCATGTACCTGGGACAGAGATGGAAAAGAAGCTGCTGGAGGAAAGAGCTCTGAAGCAGAAGGTGGAGAACCTGCTGCTGGAGTCGGAGAAGAAGTGCTCCCTGCTGGACTGCGACCTGAAGCAGTCGCAGCAGAAGCTGGGCGAGCTGCGCACGCAGAAGGAGGTGCTCAGCGAGGACGTGAGTGCCGGCTACAGTGGAGGGGGGGCCTCCCCTGTCACCTCGCTTTCGTGTCCCTCCCGTTCTCCTGCTGGACTTTGATGGCGTACAACATGAATCATAAGCTTAATCATTCCAAAGCTATTTTGAGAATATTTTATGTTAAAATATATTTAAAACATTCTTAGAAATGCATTTTTTGCTCTGAAATGAATCAGTTACCTAAGGACAAAAATTTGTCACAACAGTTGCCAGTTTCACTGATGCGAAAAATGGAGGCAACTTACTATGGACCCTGTGATTTATTTTTGTAGGTTAGAAACTTGACACTAAAGATAGAGCAGGAGACTCAGAAGCGCTGCCTCACACAGAATGACCTGAAGCTGCAGGCGCAGCAGGTGAACACACTGAGGATGTCAGAGAAGCAGCTGAAGCAGGAGAACAACCACCTGGTGGAGATGAAGCTGAGCCTGGAGAAGCAGAATGCTGAGCTGCGCAAGTGCGTCACTGCGGGGCTCCCGGGGCCAGGTTCTCTCTTGAGGCCAGGACACTAGTTTTCCTCCATTGCTTTTCCCACTGCTGTGGACCTGCATTGTGGCAGGGAAGATGTGTGTGGGCACAGGGTCTGTAAGGCCCACGGCCCTCCAGGTGTCTTGCTCCCAACAGCCTGGAGCGCTCTGCCCATTGGAGTGTGCTTCAGTTCCTAGGACTTGCTAGTGTGTGACTGTTAAGAGAACACCATACTGGTGGTTAATCACTTTATACTCTACCTAATTTACTTCAAACATGGAAAACATTGTTAAAGTATTTTCAAAATAATCCTGGGTGTGGTGGCGATGCATACCTGTAACCATAGCACTCTAAAGGCTGAGGCAGAAGGATTGCCACAAGTTCAAGGTCAATCTGGGCTACCTAGTTTTAGACCTGCCTGAACATTGTGAGGTCCTGACTCAAAAAAAAAAAACCTTTCAAAATATAAATACACTCTGGAAGTTTGTCTCATCCTTTCTATCATAAATAGTCCCAGACCGAGGGTCCTGTAACACTCAGCTGTCCGCTGGAGGTGGTGTGATAGAGGGCAGGATGAAGCTTTGGAGCTAGGCAGACGTGTGGCATGCATGGCTGTTCCCCTGTGGGTTCGTCTGCAGAGAGTGACCAATGGTGCCCTCCTGAGCTTGTCTTGTGATTATCTGTATGTGGCCTCAGGAAAAGCCACGCATACTGGTGGGGAGTGAACACAATATGAACTGATTCCTCTCCTACAGCAGAGTGTGAGCCGGCTTGGGGGTTCCCCAATCCCTGCCTCACAGCCTGGTGTTGTGGGTGCAGAACTCACTGGGCCTGTGCTCCACTGTCTCCACAGAGAGCGGCAGGACGCCGATGGACAGATGAAGGAGCTGCAGGACCAGCTCGAGGCCGAGCAGTATTTCTCCGTGAGTCCTCTCTACATCCGTGCAATCATTGCTGTCTTGGTAGCCTTCTTACAACTCTGGCTGCAGAACCAGGAAAATGTGCTTAAGATAGATTCGTACACACCAGGCAGTGTTTAGCATGGAGTGTTTCCTATCACACAGCTTACATAAGAGAAGTGGGCAAAAAAAAATTTAGATAGTGTAACAGAAATTGTTAGAAAAACAATTCCTTCTGTGTACACTGTGGTGCAGAGCTGTTGGCCCCGCACTTGGGAGGCTAAGGCTGGAGTGTCGCCGTAAGTTCAAGGCCAGCTTGGGCTATGTAGTAAGCACCTGTCTCAAAAAACAATGTTCTAGGGCTGGGGATTTAGCTCAGTGGCATAAGTGCCTGCCTGGCAAGCATGAGGTCATGAGTTTGATCCCTAGTACTGCAAACAAACAAAAAAACCGTTCTAAGCACACACTATATCATACCTGTGTTACTAAGAGTTGCTTTTTTGAGGAAGAATATATTTTCATAATGAAAAATTTTCACATCTGTACTTTTTGGGGTCAGTTTTAAATTTTCAGGCAGGGCTGCTGCCCCTGTTCTATTGATTTAAGTGAACAGAATTTCTCATTGTGAAGTGGGCATGTTTGTTTCCTGCCCATGTGCCCTGAGGCCTTGCAGTGACTGGCTGAACATATGCATGGTGGGGCTCGTTATCTTCATGTGGGGACAAGTTCTTACATGTGCAGCTTCTCTCCAGATAGACTGCAAATTTGCAAATCATATTCTCGATAGCAGCGTAGGTATTTCTTTTGTATTTTTTGCTGCTCAGACTCTCTACAAAACCCAAGTCAGGGAGCTTAAAGAAGAATGTGAAGAAAAGACTAAACTTTGTAAAGAACTGCAGCAGAAGAAGCAGGAGTTCCAGGATGAACGGTGAGCTCAGGGGCCATTTCTGGTCGGGTGTCTACTGCTGCTGTCTTGGGGAGGACACTGGTCAGCGGGAGCCCCATGTCCTGGGCTCTGTATCCTCAGCCATGTGAAGCGGGAGCTGAACGGGCATCCCCCTGTGGTGGCACCCATGACAAAGTTCCTCTGTGGTGCAGGGACTCCTTGGCTGCCCAGCTGGAGATCACCCTGACCAAAGCGGACTCCGAGCAGCTGGCTCGCTCCATTGCTGAAGAGCAGTACTCTGATCTGGAAAAGGAGAAAATCATGAAAGAACTGGAGATCAAGGAGATGATGGCCAGACACAAACAGGAGCTCGCCGAGAAGGATGCCACCATCGCATCAGTGAGTGAGGGGTGCTGCTCCCTGGCTCATGGTAAAAGGGCTTCCCCAGGCTTCTGCAGAGGCCTTGGGCTCATCTCCACTCTGAAGAGAACCCGCACATGTGGGCACAATGCCAGCCCAGCCAAAGGGAATTCACAGGCAGCACAGGGTCAGGCATTGTCCTGCCAGTTACTCAAACCCACGGGGATGCTCCAGGGACCCCAGGGGTACATGTTGGAGCAGGGCTGTGCGGCCCACTGCATGAGGGCTGAGGGCCGGAGTGGAGCCGGGCAGCCAGAGGCAGCAGATGGGGGTGCAGTGCACAGGGCAGTGGAAGGGAGAGTGCTGATATGATACGGGGTTTGTTATAACTTGGGCCCCGATATAAAATCCAAGGAGGCAAGAGACCAAAAATTTAGGTGGCAAAGGCTTTATTTCCAGGCCTGGCGACCAGTCTCCGGGAGCCAATTTGGAGACTGTGTCCCAGAGACTGAAGGAAGGACTTTAAAAAGAGGCTGGAGGAAAAGTTGGGGGAGAAACAAAGAAACCTGCAGAGCCATCAAACTTGTTGACCCAAGTCTGGAAACTGTATTGCTGTCCACTTAGCTCTGACAATCTCGGGAGTTCCTGGTGTTTCTCAAATTACTCCCATCCTACAGACTGACATTATCTCGGAGTGGCACATCTGCAGCAATATTTGGAGAAGAAAGTGGAGAAGTTAATTATCCCAGGACAGCTCGTTTTCGCTAGTGGGTGCGAAGGGGTCAAGAGTTACAAGAAGCTGAAACTTAAGTTTTACAAAGATCTGATACCTAACTCATTTGATGCATACAGAACAAAAGGAAAGCACCAATTGGGGTTTGGGCCATAGTATTTCCCGGTAATTTCTTTGAAGCTAAACAGTTCTTAAAATTGGGGCAGGCTCATTTTATGACAGATCATCACCGGGTCGGGAAGAGGTCACCAGAAACCCAAATTCTTTATGGCCTAGATAGATAGGTGAGGGGAGAGGGAGGCAATAAGGCGCCATACAGAACAGAGAACGGCGGTTATGTGTCAAGGTCAGATAAAGGGTTAAACTCATACGCAAATCTTTCAGCACACAAGCAGGTTACTTTAAACAAGTGTAAATAAATGGGCCATTCTAATTTTCTTTAGCTCTTTAGCAGAGAATAGAGGCGCCTAACAGTGATTAACAACCCTTGTTAGCTTGGTTTAGCACAACTTCTGTAGTTCGTAGAGGGCAACAATGGTTAACATATCAATTAGGTGAGATTCTTGCAATTCTTTACAGAGGAGAGTGTTGCTCAACATATCAATTAGGTCACTTAACATATCAGTTAGGGAAAAAGGATAAAAAAAACATTTAGTAAGCCACATTTGCAGGTTTGCTATAATACACATATAACGAAGCTATTTTCTTAGAGTACAACAGGTTCACGACCCCTCTGTTCCCATGTAGCAAGGAGCAGAGTGAGCTCTGTACCACCGCACCACACATCAGGGAAGTCCTAGCTGTCTTAATGACCTCAAGTGGAAATTGAAAGTTTAAGCTATTGGAACACAACCCAAAACTTAGATGGCACAGAGGGCAATGTAAAGGACAGGCAGAAAGAAAATTTTTGTACTATATTCATTAAACAAGGGTTAGTATCTATACTGTCTATAAGAAGAGAAATTGTCCAACAGAGGAAAGCGAAATACATAAGCAAGTATCTTGCTTTCCTGCACTTCAGGAAAAGGCTGGATAAAAGAGCTTTAAAATATTATTTCATGCCCACTGCATGGCAAACTCGGTATTGAACCATTTCAGGTGTTTGAAAACTGTCTGGCATAGCTGGGCATGGTGGTAGACTCCTGTATTCCCAGCACTCGGGAGGCTAAGGCAAATTCAAAAGCAGCCTGGGCTACAAAGTGAGTCCAAGGCCAGCCTGAACTACACAGCGAGAGCCTGTCTCCAAAACATATACACACACACAAAAAAAGTGGCAGATATGGCCTGGTGTAGTCTAGTACTTATGTGGAAGCTTCCTGTAAACATTAAATGTATGTTTAGTCCCACAGAAGGCCATATTAAAGCAAAGATAACAGGGAAGCTTAGGCCTAGTGCTTCCAGCATAAAGGTTTGTGAGCAGCCAAAGCTCAGATGTCACGTTAATAGATGAATAGATGAATGGATACGTCCTGTTCTCGGCGATGTGGCTCTGTGTCCATTAAACAAATACAATCTGTGTGGGCAGTTTCCTTCTTCAGTGTGATGAGTGAAAACAGATCCGAAGAGGTCCCGCTAGCCACACATGATTTCTGCACATGTGGTGCAGGTTCCGGAGGGCAAGGGGTGCATGCGTGCAGAGTGCCTTCCGGAAGGGAGCGGGGCGGGCTCTTCAGGAGGCTTGCAGGAGAAGCAGCACTTCAGGGTCTCTGTCCTCATGGCCAGGCACCTCTCTGCGGGAAACCCCTGACTTAGATTCATGTGTTCTGTGCCATGGGCATTCAGACCTCAGTGTTCCCCTTTCTTGGTTTGTGAAGTGCCTTTCTGATTTCTGAGAGCTGCCAGGGGTTTGGGGAAGAAGGGCAAGCTTGGCCTCCCCGGGCTGCACGCAAGGCTTTCCTCAGGGAGAGGGTCGGCCACGTGTCGGGATTTGCACATAGTTGATTGGGATGGCATTTCTCCTGTCTTTCATTAGCTTGAAGAAACGAACAGGACACTGACCAGTGATGTTGCCAATCTCGCCAATGAGAAAGAAGAATTAAATAACAAGCTGAAAGATGCTCAGGAACGTACGTATTGAGAGAGCCATTGTTAACACACACAACTGCTGTCCGGCGAGCGCCAACGCTGTCCGTCTAACGTCCGTGTTTCCATGTTTCAGAGCTGTCAAGGTTAAAAGAGGAGGAGATAAGTGCCGTGGCTATTAAAGCACAGTTTGAAAAGCAGCTGCTGACAGAGAGGACCCTCAAGACTCAAGTATGTCATCACACACTCTGCTCCTGTGTTCTGTCTGTCTCTTTCCCACTCTGCTGCTAGCGTTACAGATGGGACGCTGTAGCCATTGTTGTATCAGTATTTCTGAGCCCACTTTGGCCAGGCTGGGAAAAGCTAGATTGGACTAGCACTATCTGCTTCAATGTCTGTGACCATGTTTCTCAGTTTTCCATGTGAACGCATGTTTGGTAGCTTATAGGAATTCAGTCCGTTTCCCCCAACCATTTGCTCACAGTCCACACTGGGGCATGCAGAGGCCCCTGTGGTTAGTGACACCAGCACCCACCACCCCGGTGCTGCGGGCAGCACAACCTATGGGGGTGCTCAGGAGGGGCCAGCAGTTGAAGTGGTTGGAACAGTGCGACTGTGCTGGGGACTGAACCCCGGGCTGCACATGTCCAGCACAGCCCAACCCCCTGGACTGTACCTCTACTGGGCAGTGTATAAATTGCAGCTCTCGGAAGCCACAAGAGCAGAAACTAGTGTGGCATAGAATAAAAAAGATGAATTAATTACCTGGAAAGTGTCTCTCCTGTTCCCACCTAGCGAAGGGGATTATTAGTGGTTGTGTAATTTGGGATTGGTGTGTTAACTGAGAAAACATCAATGTGTATTTTACTGTTCCTACATTTTTAAGGCTGTGAATAAGTTGGCTGAGATCATGAATCGAAAAGAACCTGTCAAGCGTGGCAGTGACACAGAAGAAAGAGTCCGAAGAAAAGAGAAGGAGAACAGAAAGCTGCACATGGAGCTGAAGTCAGAGCGGGAAAAACTCACCCAGCAGATGATCAAGTACCAGAAGGAACTGAATGAGATGCAGGCTGTAAGCTGCCCATGGGACTCCCACTGGGCTTCCTCTAAGCGGTAGAACTGTGTCTGTGTCCCTGTCTGTGTCCATGTGTGTCCGGCTGGCTGTGGAGCTCTTCTATGGATGACTGTTAACTGAGCTAGGACGCAGAATCACGAGGTCTCTTGCGTCCAGTTAACTGACTTCATTTGATTTTTTTTTGTAGCAAATAGCTGAGGAGAGCCAGATTCGAATTGAGCTGCAGATGACACTGGACAGCAAGGACAGCGACATTGAGCAGCTGCGGTCGCAGCTGCAAGCCCTGCACATTGGCCTGGACAGTTCCAGTATCGGCAGCGGGCTGGGGGACGCCGAAGCCGAGGACGGATTTCCAGGTGCGGCTTTGCCTGCGCCACGGCATCCTCCCCGTGGGCCAGGGGATGGGGCTGAGCTCCACACCTGACTGCTTTGCAGGAAGTTTTGTTTTTTTGTAGAAATTAAGATTAAAAGACAGGGGGCTGGGAATTTAGCTCAGTGGCACAAGCACCTGCCTGGCAAGCCTGAGGTCGTAAGTTCATTCCCTGCTACCACCAAAAAAAAAAAAAAAAAGAAAAAAGAAAAGAATCAAACCAAAAACAAATAGAAAATAAAGACTAGAAAACACAATTCCTTATCAAACTATCAACATCATTTTTCATATAGATTAACATTTTAATTCTTACATGTCTGTAAAAAAGACTCAATAGTCAATAAATAGTTTCGATAAAGGAACAAAATTAGAGTTCCAACCCCCCCCACCCCGCCAATCCCATGACTTATCACAAAGCTACACCAATCATAACAGAATGGCATTGAAACAAGAACGATAAACCACCAAAGTACCAATATGAAATCCCAAAATAGATGCCCACATAGCAGACAATAGATTTCTGGCCAAGATACAAAAGCAATTAAGTAGAGAAAGAGCTGTATCCTCAGTAAATATACTGGAACAATTGGATATTGACATGCAAAAAACCCAAACGTCATAGCTCATCAGAAATTTCTTAAGACATTCAAAAGTCAACTCAAAATGGCTCATAGTGGGTTAGTTAAAGTGAAGGCAGGTGTGGCCTGAGTCATTGCTTGGCTGAAGTCATTCTCTCTGGGACAAAGTACATGTCTTTTCATTATCATACTAATGAAACGATGATTATGGATGCGTGACATATTAATTTCACTAATATGTTTGTAAGGTGCATCCATTTGCCTTTAAAATGTCCAGTTTGTCATTCTTTGTGCTGAATAGTATTCCATTATAGAGAAATATCACATCTTTTTTATCCATTCCTCAGTAGATGGACATTAGATTGTTTCCAAGATGTAGCTGTTATAAACTGTGCTGCTATAAACATGGGTGAACATGTATCACTGTGAGGAAAATGTTTATCATTTTCATTTTGGACTCATTGGTTGATTTTTGTCACTACCATTCATGAAAACGGCTATGAAAGAAGCCACCCCATGCAGACTTGTGGCCCTCTGTTCTCTAGGCACGCCCTTCTGAAGCTTCCCCTTTCTTTCCTCTCCTCCCCACCTGCTTCCTTGCATGGTCGTGGTGGGCATTCAGTTCGCATCACTCAGTCCCGCACCATGGAGTCCGTGTCCTTCTCCTACCGGCACTCCTCTGCTTCGCTCAGCCTGGCCGCTGGGCCTTCTGGGCCCTGTGTGCTCCTGGACGCAGACTCAGACTCAGACTCGGACTCTGACTCGGGAGAGCCTTTGCCTTACTGGCCTGCTCCACCGGAGCCCAGTGGTGCAGGTGACAGCGTGAGAACCTTCTCAGTGTGGCCTTGCCCGCCGCCCTTACTCCTCCATAACCCCAGCTCATCTGTACTAACTCGATGCGTTGCCGTGGACTCCGTGCAGAGTCAGCTGCTGCATGAACAATGTGGTTCTACTTTGATGTGATGCTGCATTGTCACAGTTCACTTACTTTGCCAGCTCATAGACATGGAGCAGTATATTTTGTCACATTACCTGTCAAGAATGATAGTACAGAAAAATTCATGACTGTTTAAGAGAGTAGGTTTAGGTTTTCATCAAGGACTTGACATGGTCAACATTGGCCTTGCCCTTAAAAAGGGATGTGGCCGTTTGGTCCAGTCCTCCAAAAGTGCCTTCATTCCTGCAAAAGAGCCCAGGATGTCTTCGATTAGACTCAGGCGAGCCGAGTGTCCTGTGTCAGTGAGGGATTCCAAGGTGCTGTGGTGAGGGTTACAGAGATCTTAGGTGAAGCATCTAAGCCAAATGACCTCCCCAGACTCTACTTCCATGTACTTCGCTTCTGGAAAGTCGCTGATCTGGTGGACTGGAACTGTACTGGTTCTGCTAGTGCAGGGTTTGGACGGCTTTGGTGTCTGCTGCTGCTTGAGGTCTCATGGCCAGGTTTGATCTGTGAGTCGAAGCCTCACTTCATCCTGCTACAGCCATTCCGAAAGTCTCTGAACCAGGGATTTGCAGAGATGTCTCTTGAACACTGAAATGTTTTCTCCTCGAAGTTAGGCTTCTTCCAAAGGGAAAGTAAGAAATTACAACGCAGGGGGCTGGGGATTTAGCTCAGTGGCATAAGCGCCTTCCTTGCAAGTGTGCGGTCCTGAGTTCGATCCCTGGTACCTATAAAAACAAAAAAGACAAAAAAAAAAAAAGAAAGAAAGAAATTACAACGCTGATACACCAGGGAGAATAGGGTCGCTGGACTTTGTGGTGGTGTGCAAGTTTTCCTGAATTACTCCAGTGCATGAAATTCATAGTGTGTTTGACTTTGTACAGCTGCGCAGCGTTTTCCTAGTGGGACGTGACCTGGATTGGTTTGGGTGCCTAACTCGCTTCTGCTGACCCTACCTTGGTGCCGTATGCAAAAGTACAGTGAAATACTCTGAAGGGCACATTGAACAGACTTCATGATGTCCGTGTTAAAATTGAATTCCTCCTGTCTAAAGAAAATCATTAGATTTACCTTCATATCTTGTGCTTATTTACAGAGTCAAGATTAGAAGGATGGCTTTCATTACCTGTACGAAATAACACTAAGAAATTTGGATGGGTGAAGAAGGTAACTGATACATTTTGAGTGTGCTGCTTTTTGTGTATGCCTCTGGTTCAGCTCTGGCTGCTTCACTTTTGTAGCTGTAGAAAGTACATGACCCAGACTTTTCAGACGCACCCAACTTGTTTATACTTTCTGATTTGGAATGATGTGATTTGATTTCTATTTAAAAAAAGATCCTCCGTGTGTTGTTAGTAGCAGACTGAGTTTTGAGGTTAGGAGAAGAGCAGCCAGTTGACTTTGGTGGTTTTGCTGTGTCAGTGGGAAAACAGCTCTGGATAGAAGAGTGACTTATTTATGTTTTGTTCTTCTGTTACTATGATTATTGATGTTTCTGCATTCATTTTTGGTAAGTTTCCTAATACTATTGGATGCCAAAATCAGTCCGAAAATATTTGACCTCACTCCCTCCCATTTGCTTATTTAAAATATCTATAAGTCAAAAATGAATAAAGAAAATATCTACAGACAGCTTTGTCAGTTTCCTAAAGATGGCTCAGTGCATTGTAGTTACTAGGTGTTTCAGGAAACACCTTGTATGGCTAATATACAACTTATTTTCGAAGCCAGCTGCAAGTGTGGTGTGTAGTTCACTCATTGATGCCTCCTTCCCTCTTTTTCAACAGTATGTAATCGTGAGCAGCAAGAAGATTCTTTTCTATGACAGCGAACAAGATAAAGAGCAGTCTAACCCGTACATGGTTTTAGATATAGAGTAAGTGTTTTTACGAGAATGTTCAGAGACTTCATCATCTAAGCTTGTCTTTACCACTTTTATCATCTTCGTTATATGTGCAATATAAGAGTAAGGCGACCTTTCCTGCCAAGCTCCTGCAGTTTATTAGTCATCATAGAAGAGCTCATAACATAGCTCTTACTATAGTAGTGTTACATTTTCTTACATGTTTATAGTTTCCTTTAGGCAGATGACAGTTGGATATAAAATTATGTCATTATTTCATGGGTCTTCGTGATATTTTGTGACGCTAATTGGAAAATTCGACTTAGCAAAAATGTCTGAAAACTCTTATTAAAGATTGAATGAATAGAAGATATTCTGAGCTTCCAGCATGGGTCAGAGCACTCAGGTTTAAGTTGCACACAAATATAGGTTAACTGGGGGAATTTGATACTTTGTAATATTCTGTTCCTTTATGAATTCTTTTTTTGCGGGGAGGGGTTACCGGGGATCCTACTCACCTTTATGAATTCTTTACAGCAAGTTATTTCACGTCCGACCGGTGACACAGACGGATGTATACAGAGCAGATGCTAAAGAGATTCCGAGGATATTCCAGGTGAGCAGCCCTCCTGGTCTGGCTCAGCACGCCCCTTCCCCAGTGACCGTCGGCCCAGCTTTCCCTCCCAGCCACCGAGAGCAGGCCTGTCCCTCAGGGTGCCCTACTGCTGCTGTGGAATTCCCAATCTGTTTCTGTCACGTTTCTGGTCTTTGTTTTTTTTTTTTTTTTTTTTTTTTTTTTTGCAATGTTGTTTGTGATTTGTTCATTTGTTTACACTTGAACTTCCTCCTGTTTTGGGTTTTGAGTTTTAGGTTTTGGCTCTCTAAAAGTTGAAAATGTCACTCACAAAGTTAAGTTTTATACCTAGTAGCCTATTTCCTGTTTAAACATGAAGCCAACCAAGTGTATATGTATACCTAGAATCCCAGCACTCCGGGAGGCTGAGGCAGGAGGATCACAGACTCAAATCCAAGCCCAATCCGAGCAATATAGCAAGACCCTATCCCAAAATTTTAAAAGGGCGGGGCTGGGGATTTGGCTCAGTGGTAGAACGCTTGCCTAGCAAGCTGGAAGCCCTGGGTTCAGTCCTCAGCACCGAACCTGAAAAACAAAAAATCCATTTAAAAAAACACAAAATTTAAAAAGGGCTGGGAGGTAGCCCAGTCTAAAGTCCCTCTATTTAGTCCCCAAAAAATGAAAGCAAAAGTAAACTTTAAGATTATTCACACCAATGTTAGTCATGGAGCTATTTCTGTGTGAAAGCCACGGAGCCTGGCTAGCCTAGTGCTCCCGCTGTTTATTCAGGACAGGCTGCCTGTCCTGTCCTTCTCCTCTCTCCCTCATTCTCTGAAAACACATCTCTTGAAAGAAGGCTGCATGTAGCTCTGACCCAGTCCTCTGGGTTAGGCCTTCGCATCAGGCCATGCCCTAAGACTCCCGGTCTGGCCCTTCTTGTTGAGATGGCCTCACTGAGTCGCCCCACCGGGGCTCCAGTGCAGGATGCTGCAGCTTCCATCTCCCAGAGTGCCAGCTTTGCCAGGGCGCAGTTTTCTGTTTTTAGGGAGCATGCGTCAGTAGCACCTTCCTGCCCCGCGGTGGGGGGACCCAGAGCAAGTGACTGGTTTTGCTGCTGTTTAGGGAGAGGTGCTGCAGACTGAACCTGGGCTGCGCACAGTAGCTGCTGCAGAGGCCTCCTTTGGCTGCCGGGCATGTGGGTTGACCTTTGCATCCCCCGGTGGCTGAGGCTCGTTTTCTCTGCACCTTCACTGTCGGAAGTGAGAGCACAGCACTTAGGACCTTGGCCTGATGTCACTTGCTCTTCTTGGGTTTGTAGATCCTGTATGCCAATGAAGGAGAAAGCAAGAAGGAACAGGAGTTTCCGGTGGAGCCAGTGGGCGAGAAATCGAATTACATCTGCTACAAAGGGCACGAGTTCATCCCCACCCTGTACCACTTCCCGACCAACTGCGAGGCCTGCATGAAGCCGCTGTGGCACATGTTCAAGCCCCCCCCTGCCCTAGAGTGCCGCCGCTGCCACATCAAGTGTCACAAGGACCACTTAGACAGAAAGGAGGAGATTGTCGCACCATGCAAAGGTGAGTGGCCTCCTGCTCCGCAGTGGGCCTGCCAGAGAGAGCCTGCCAGCACTGACCAGCCCACATGTCCTTCCCAGTATACTACGACATATCCACCGCCAAGAACCTGCTGCTGCTAGCAAACTCCACGGAGGAGCAGCAGAAGTGGGTGAGCCGCCTGGTGAAGAAGATCCCCAAGAAGCCGCCCGCCCCCGACCCCTTCGCGCGCTCCTCGCCCCGCACCTCCATGAAGATCCCACAGAACCAGTCCATCCGGCGGCCCAGCCGGCAGCTGGCACCCAACAAGCCCAGGTGAGGCCGGAAGCCCAGGTGGCCCGGAGCCATGCCACTCCTACCACAGTCTTCCCAGGTGCCTTCATGATCCACGGCACACACTGAGTACTTGAAGCTGTCTCAGTGTGCACAGCAGCTGGGGGTTGACAGTGGCTGCAGCTGGCACCCGCTTCTGGCTCAGTGCCACAGACAGAAGTGAGCGCCCGAGTGGTTGCCTTATAGCCAGGGCCACAATGCACACCAGCACAGAGGAGCTGTTGTCACAGGCAACATGACATGGCGCAGAGGAACTGTTGCCACAGGGTGGTGTGTTTGTAGAGATTGTCCTAAGTGTCCTGTCTCAGCACAGAGGCTGGGTAGTCTCTGTCTTAGGCAGTCAGTCAGCTGCCCACCACTCGGTCCTGCTCTCGAAGCCAGACTGGTGCCTACAGCCCGTCTTTCCTTGTTCAGGCACTGGGGACAAGCCCGGGGACACACTAGTGCAGGGCCCTATGACACGGGTCACAGCCTGAGGACCAGATGGATGTCAAAAAGCCCACGCTTCCCCTGTGTCTGAACAGGCAAAGGTGCCTGTGCCCTCCCAAAGGACTTGACTGAGTCTCACCCCATGTCGGAGCCGGGTGAGGTACAGCACTGCCTCCACCATGGCTTCCCACACCTGGCTTTTCCAGGGCAACACAAGGCCACTCAGGGCCCCACTCCTGTTCACTGTCTCCCTACTGGGTTCCTGGAGCATGCATGTGTATGTACACCCAGGCTCACAGGTCTGCTCTCCTCCGCACCCGGCTGATGTCACACACTGTGGGTCACATGGGAGAGGGTGACTTCCCGCTGTGCACCACAGTAGCAGCGCTGTCCAAGAAAGAGGAGGCTGGGAGCACCCCCAGTGGAGTGGACAGCTGCTGCACTCTCCAGAGGTGTGGAGTGTGAATTCACGCCCCCCCTGTTGCAGATTGCTTGACTTGGCGTTCAAGGACTGGGATTGGTCCTTTGACGATGGTGATGGTGGTGATGATGATGACGATGTTTTTGATTTCTGAAGAAAGAAATGGGGTAAATCAAAATGTGCAGAATGAGTTTTGGTACTCTCTTGTAGCGCATGTGTTTGCCATTGAGTTTCATTAGTTTTTACCAGTTTTAAAATTTTTATAAGTTGTGTTTAATAGCATACATTTAAAATGTAGATTCCACAAAGGATTCTAACTGAAATTTCCACATCAGATGTCAAAGTGAAATGCTATGTTCAGATTCTTTATTGGCTCTAAACTTGCAATACAGTTGGAAGTAAAATTTTTATCTCAGCAATGATAAATGTAGAAGCAGCAAAAGGAGCTCATAATTTTGGTACTGTCTGTTCATTCCAAAAACACGGTATTCTGCAAAGGAAAACCTTGGCGCTCCTGTGTGCACTCAAGTTTGTGAACATAGCATGGCTCCTGCCCGCTGCTCATACTTGCGCAGGTGCAAACCCGGGAAGCCGAGTGGCTGCTGAGCGCCGCGGGAGAGTGCTTTTCCGCTCCGCTTTCCCGGTGCAGTGCAGCGCGCAGGGTCAGCGTGAGCCTGTGGAGAATGCGTGTGCTGTGCTGTGGGCGGCCCTGCGCTATGGGTGGGCAGAGTGGTGGGGCTTGTGTGATTAAGGAGGCTGAGCTTGAGCCCGGCCTCACCCTCTCACCTAGACGTCACCGTGGTGCCTGTGGAATTGAGTGTGTTGTACACACACTTAACACCGTAAAATTGTGGGATCTGTTTCCAGCCGGTTTTCATGGAGTGTCTTTATATTTACTGTCCAGGTGTATTTCCCATTTTGCTTCATGACAGGCAACTTTTCCCCCTTTGAATGCCTTCATTTAATTTTTAAATTGTGTTTTTAAAGTTTTGACCCTTTGCTGAATTTAAGAAAAAAATCTCAACTGGCAGCTGCCCCTCAAAGTCAAGCTTTCTGTCCAGATGTGTTGCTGTGGTGTGCTTTTAACCTTAGAGAGTCTTAGCTGGGCACACTTGCAATTCTGGCTCTTGAGAGGCTGAGGCAGGAGAATCATCACCAGTTTGAGACCAGCCTGGGCTACAAAGTGAGCTCAAGGCCAGCCTGAACTGCACAGAGAGACCCTGTCTCAAAAAGATTGGGAAAAAAAAAATCAATCCAACTTTAGGCCATCACACCTGCACTGAGATTTGTACTTAATGTCAGCCAAGGTGGAGCTTCTGGAGTTCACTGTCACTGGACATGGTGGCTCACACCTGTCATCCCAGCACTTGGGAGGCTGAGGCAGGAGAATCAAGGCTTGTGTAGAGAAACCTTGTCGCAGAAGAAAAAAAGAAAATCCACTATTGTACTAAGAAAGAACATAGTTAATTGCATGTAGCTAACAATGAGAAAAATAGCGTGATTACACATGGTTATGCAGGAGTTAGATGTTAGAAAAGTGGTAGTTAGGAGACAGTCGGTATCATGGTATGAACCAGTGCTTCCCAAGGAACTGCCGCTCTGAAGTCAGTGTTCTGTGCCAGCTGACCTTACCTTCTCTCTCTTTCCAGCTAACTGTCTTCTGTGAAAGTCATCATCAAGGTGCCCGTGGTCTTCCAGGTAAACAGGACAGAAATGCTATGGCCCAGAACTTAGTAAAAAGCTGTATCCTCCTGAGGAACTCACACACACGCACGCATGCCACGCACGTGCGTGCGATCCCTTTTTTCTGTGATGTAAGCTCCAACTCTCAGAGCCCTTCCTGTGCTCCTTGGGAACAGTGAAGCCCATGCTGACCGCTCCCAGAGAAGGGGCACCACCGCAGCTCTCCACACTTGCTTCTTTCGTAACGCCCCCTTGTGTCGCATACACTACATTGCACTTGGTGTGGAGGGGAGCTTACATGTAGGAGGGATCCACGTCTGCTGCGACCTCACCAGCACAGTGATCGGGAGTGTCAGGGGGTGGACTCCACTACAGGACGCTGCACCCTCCTCCAGTGACCCCAACACTGTCCCCAGGTTGTGCTGGGATGTGTCGAGGGGGCCATAGACTCCCTGTTGGCTTTTCACATCCGCTGATCCAGTCCCGGACTTGAGTCACAGCCGGCGACCACGCAGGCCACAGTGCCAGAGCCACAGTCCTGGCGCCCTGTAGAAGCTGCATGCTCGCACTAAGCATCGCCCTAACAAGAGTTCGGCCCTTCTGTCTCCTCATGCTTTGTGATAGGCCGCTGTTCCCATTGGATGCCTTAATTTAATTTCTTTTCAAGCTGCAGCCCTTTCCTGTGTGTAAGGAGAGAAAAGTATGTGTTTACCAGCTCTTAGGATGCAGAGTTGCATTGTGGAAGAAAAGTAGTGCACGTGTAAATCAGCGCCAGCCTGCTCCAGGGGTGTCACGTGGTGTTTTTAGCAGTTTGACCCGGGAAGGGTCACGGCCGGTGTGGGGCCCGACTGAGCCGACACCCGCCGAGGCGCCAGCCCCGCGCAGGGCCTGCACTGGCCCGGCCTGCAGGGCCTGCTTCGCTTGAAACCACTGGCTGCCCAGGATGTGTTTTCCTTCCTGGTGAAGACATTTATGTCTATTTTTACATTTCCACACTCAAGATTCAAAACTTGTATCAAATAGAAGAAAACTAAGGTATACTGTAGATATATTTTAAATATTTAAATGTGATCCTCACACACAACTGTGTACTGCAATATTTCAGTATTGGGTCAGGGAACTCGGAGAGGCCGCCCAGGGGCACTGGCCCCGGCTTTTACCTGCTGCTTGCGGCTACGGGGTTCCTGCAGGGACCTCCGGAGGCCGCAGGGACTGAGCGGGGGCAGGGACTCCTCCGAGCCTGGGGTTTCAGAAGGAAGCAGACGTCTCCAGGCCGCGTGGGCTTTTTTTTTTTTTTTAAGTAAGATTGAAAAATGAAAAATATAAAATTTATATAGAAGAGATGTTTCCATTCATTAGAGTTGTTTAAAAGGAGACTGAATTAATATTTTATATAAAGATTTTGTTACACTATGGGAGGTTCTATCCTATTCTGAATTGGAGAGTATATATATATATATATTTTTAATAAACTTTATTAAGGTGAAATAATTTCAAGTTTACACATGAGTAATTGAAGTATTTGAGTAAAACAGACAAAGGTTTAAATTTTGAGTGCGATATGTATGTGTATGAGAACGAGGAGAACCGTGGTATGGTCCAGGCAGCTCATGTGGAGGGTGGAGGCGCTGGGGGCTGAGGCCCCCGAACAGGGCCCTGGGGGTGTCTGCCCCACTTTCCTGCCCAGTTTCTTCCTTGGGCCCCAAGACTTCAAGAGAGATCTGTCCAGACCAGTGTTTATCCTCCCACACCCGATTCTCCCGGCCACCAGTACCTCCTGTTGGACTCAGAAAGAGTGAATACTGGGGTTTCCTCAGTTGGCTTTTGTTTTGTGGGGATAGCAAGACAGAAGAAAAACTAGTGTCGGTATTACTGTTGAAAGTTAATGTATAATGAATTTTTAAAGTATTTTTAAAAAATGCTATCTAGAAGCAAGATTTTTTAAAAAAATAAAATTTATCTGAAACTTTAAAATACTCTAATGGATCAGTGTGCTGATGACCCCAAGTTACAGGTCAGTGCTCCTGACGGGCGTGCTGGTTCCGTGTGAGCCTGGCAGGCTCTGACGGAACTGCCTGGTGTGTGTCTGTCTGTGTAGACCAGGAGCAGAAGCACCCCAGCTTGCCAAACTACAGTGGGAGGGGTTCTGCTGCCTGCTGGACCGAGGGCCGGAGAAGCCCGGAGCACTGGGCGGTGCGAGGCCCGGGGTTTCCTGCTCCAGCTCTGTTACGGGCGGCATTGAGGGTGTCCAGCCCCGAGAGACCTAAAGCACTTTGAAAGTGGGCGCTGTGTGCAGTGCTGGTGCACACCCAGGGCCTCTCCTTGACCCTGCCCTGTCCCCGTGGTGACTTGTGTTTGGAATTGTGTACGTTACCACTGCATGGTTGAGATCATCAGTATTTGATCAGCTGTCCCCGAACAAAAATCATCATCGATTTTTTAAATTTTGTTGCATCTTTGTAGTAATGTAATTGTATTTTATGCCTGCTTTTTATAAAAAAAAAAGTTCAATAAAAGAAATTAAGCTATAAATATTTTTATACTTTGCCTGTGAAGTAGTCCTAAAATGCTGCAGCTTACTGAAAAATGTGTCTTCCCTAAGAGAAAGGATACAGGTGTGATGGGACACTCCTGTCATCCCGGCACTCAGAAGCCTGAGGCAGAACTGCTGGGTTTGCGGCAGCCTGGGCTACAAAGTGAGTCCAAGCCAGTCTGGACTACACTGTGAGACCCTCTCTAAAATCCAAAACGAAAAGTTGGCTAGAGTTCCATGATTGAGGCTGTGGGCCTGAGACTTCCTGTCCTGCCTGGCTCATGCAGAACAGGAAAGTGTGTTCCGGGCCCACACACCTCAAGGTCACAGACCCAGAGTTGCCCCTGGAGTCAGCAGGGGTGGCTGGAGGCTGGTGTCTAGGGCAAGGGTTGTCACTGTAGCTGTCCACGATGTCGCACGGTGGGGGTGGGGAGGAACCAGGGCCATGTGTTTGAGATGCTGGAGGAAAACAAGAAACCCTCACCTCAAGGAAATACATTCCTCAGCTGCACAGTGCAGCTACATAAAATATTGTGCAGTAAAAAATTTATACTACCAAACGTTTATTTATGAGAAAACTAACTTGGCTTTTTAAAAAATGACAGCTGTGAGTGAAATAACTACATAAAATGAGTATTTTTAGGACCTGCATTTCTGTTTGTCCCAAGCAATAGTTCCAGAAGAATCAGTTTATTGGAAAATATGCCTTACAGAATTTAAAATAAGCCTTAGGTTTCAGCAGCATTCAAGCCACACAAGTTGTTTCATGTGGGAACTCAAATGCATTCTAACCCAGTTGGTCTCCCGCATATGCCCAAATAATTGACTCTGAAGAAGCGAGTTAGATGTCAAGGCTGGTGCTTGGCAGCCATGGCATCACGCATGGAACAAGATGCTATGACCAGAGTGGGACCCGTGTATTCTGGGAGCTGAAGCCTACCATCTGGCAGCGAACCCGAGTGAGGGCACCACGTGTGGCTCCATGCCCGAGCAAGGCTGCTGGGGGAGCGCTCGGCCTGTGTGGAGCCCCAACCTCCTACCATGCCTGAAGCACCAGTGCCTTTCACTCTGGACATTTCTCATGAAAACAGTTCCCTAAAGAACAGTCAGAGAAGAGCAGTCCCAGTGCAGGTCCTCAGAACCTGCGAGGCATTAGTCAAAGACCGCAAGACTCCTACAGCTGCATTCCCTGGCTGGCCCACCAGGTCCCCACAGTGAGCCCTCCCATTGGCCACAGCTCTGCTTCTGACCGTGTTTTGTTCCATCTGTGTTGTGGGGAGACTTGAAACACCCCAAGGCTGCAGAGGAGGTGGGCGGCACCCGAGAGCCAACTAGACCCACAGGGAAGGGGAAGGTCTGTGGGCCCTGTGATTCTGAGCCCTGCAAGCCCAGCAAGGGGAGGCGGCAACAGGAAGTGGCATTTACAGCACATCTACGGAACTTCTGGCTGCAAGTTTCGGGCATGTTCTACGAAATTTACAGGAGCTGTGGGTGCTGCTTTCTCTGCTGGGTCACCCCAAGTCCGACCAGGTGCAGCAGCGATGCGGCTGTCACTCAGCCTTGGAGGCGGGCTTCCTGTAGCGCAGCACGGTCACTGTCACCCAGATGTTTAAGACCATCATGATTACAAAGCGGGAGAGAACTACAGCAGAGAGAAGGAAGCAAGGGTAGACAGGCATTAAAACCTTCATATTCCGGGTGGAAACTTCCTCCTAGGCAATCACAAGTCCAGGGAGAGCCTTACCTCCAGCCTCCAGCGCCCTGCTGTCCCCCACTCCCCCCAAGTTCACAGCAGGGTTTCTGGAGAAGCCATCTTCCCACCACTAGCCAGGCTGTCACCAAGAAACCCCACTGCTTCCTCCATCCCTATGCCCCAAGAAAGCCCTCCACTCCCTCGGTCCCTGCACCTGCCTCGCCCCCTTAGGGCACAGATAAAGGTGTGACACTGTGGCCGACATCACAGCCCCCCCCCCCTGTGAGGCTCGACACCAGGCACACAGTGCACAGCTTGCTGTGACCTCAGTGCTGCTCTGACCCCACCTGCTGGGGATTCTTCAAGTCCACAGAGCAGACAGACCCAGCTCTTTACTGTACGCGCTAAGTGAACTTCAGATCAGGCTGACTTTAATCCTAGAATCAGAGCAGCAGAAATTACTATGTCTGGGCCTGGTGAGAGCCTCTGGGCAGGCTAGCAGGGGCAGCTCCACTCTGAAGCTGTGTGTCTCCGAGTAAGTAGTTTCCTGCCAGAGTCTGTGCCCTGTGGATACTCTGTGACGTTTCCCTGGATCAGGTGGACACCAGACTGTCTGTATCCTAACCCTCTTCCACAGGTTCATAGAGCGCTTTCCATGTCAGAGGTGAAAAGGCTTGGCAGGTCATGGTACCATGCACCTGTGATCTCAACACCATGGAGGCTGAGGCAGGAGGATCACTGCAAGCTCAAGGCCAGCCTGGGCCACACAGTGAGTTGGAGGCCACCATTTTCACTGCCAAAGCAATAGGCATGTTACCCTATCACAGCTCCTCACACCTGATGGCAGTACAGAGAGGCCGTTTCTTCTAATCTCTAAGGGAAGCCAGAGGAGTCAACCTGTTTCACCCTAAGAGAATTCCCGCCCCAAGGAAGCCCAGCCAGCACCACGCCCAGCAGAAAGGGAAAGAAAAGTTTTGCTTACCTGCCAGGTCACCAGAGGTCATCAAAGTTGTTACTATCCTTGCTGGAAAAGAAAATCAGCAGCATAAATAACTTACTCCACAGACAGTCTGGTGATTAGCTGGTGTCTCCTAACATACTGCATTGTGCTGCCAGCTCCTGCAAGGCCTGCTGGGTCAGAACACCAAGTAGTCCTGTGTTCACAGCACCTGAAGACCCACACTGCAGCCTCAAAGAGCAACCATAAAATCTCATTTGCAGCCGGGCATGGTGGCTCACGCCTGTAATCTCAGCACTCTGGGAGGCTGAGATGGGAGGATTATTTCGAGTTCGAGACCAGCCTGGGCTGGTGAGCTCAAGGCCAGCCTGAACTGTAGAGCGAGACCCTGTCTCAAAAAAGACAAAAAAAAAAAAATCTCATTTGCACACAAGCTAGTGGCCTCATGAAAGGCTACCATTAATTTAAAAGTGTTTTTTGTTTCTATATTTTGAGACAGGGTCTCTCTGCAGTTTAGGCTGGCCTTGAGCTCATTATATAGCCGAGGCTGACCTCAAACTCACGGAGATCCTCCTGCCTCAGCCTCCCTAGAGCTGCTGAGATCACAGGCGTGCATACACTACCGTGCCCAGCTGACTCCACCTTGTAAATATGGACCCTCTTGATTAGCAGGTTCTAGCTGAATAGCTATTTGCAGAACGCTAAAGCCCAAGGGACAGAAACGCATAGACACGGAATTCATTGGCTCCCAGGGAGGCAAAGTGGCCAAGACCACCAGCCAGGGTGCATCCTGACCTGCAGAGGTGTAGGCGGAGAGCCCCCAGGTGAGTGCACTGGCTGTGCCGGAGTCCTGCACCTTCCACAGGTACTGAAGCTGGGCCAGCTTGCTGGCCACGCTGACCAGCGTGGACAAGTTCTGTTCACAGATAAGCAAAAGACAGCAGCAGACAGTCACAGTCTGTTCAGTTTCGAGAGGCAGGGTCTTGCCTGTGTAGCCCAGGCTGGCCTACAACTCTTCGAATTCCTCCTGCATCGGCCTCCTGAGTGCCAGGGTTACAGGTGTGCACTACCATATCTTGCTATTCACAGTGCTTTATTAAGCCAAGTTTTCAAACAGCCAAGTGATCACCCGTTTGCACAAGGCTGAAATGTCACCGGGAGAAGTTTCTTCCAGCCCACAAGGCCCATGGAAAGCAAGGGGGACCCCCGCACCACAGCAAAGGCTCAGTTACTGGACCTCTGTCCCCTAAAGTACAGCCTGGGCTCCTAGGCTGCTGAATCTGAGGGAACCCAGGCTACCCAAACTGACCACGGGTCCTGCAACATCCGCATGGTGCGCACCCCCCAACCTGGCAGCCAGGTGATCAGAGCTGGGCCCAAGCCCCTCTTTTGGCTTCGGGAAGTCTAAGAATGGAGAAGAGGGAGTGGTGAGTGCCTCTTCAGGACGTGTGATGCTGGCCAGAAAAGCAAGTGGGCAGGTGTGGGCAGAGCGTCACTCACAGTAAAAAAAAAGTCCTTAATTCTAGTGCTCTAGGAAGCTGAGGCAGGAGGACCCTGAGTTCAAGCCCAACCTGAGCAACCTAGCAAGATCCTGTCTCAAAATAACAAATGGATTAGGGCTGGGGATGAGACTCAGTGTGAAGGACCTGAGCTCCATCCTCAGAGCTAAAGTCCAAGGCAGGCAGGGTGAGGAGGGGTCGTGCAAGTGCCGAGGGGTTCATCACTCACCATGGCCAGGTCGATGACCCCCTTGTGCAGCCCAAGGACGAACCAGGAGGACACGAATCTCACCCAAGGCTAAGGACGCAGCCGAGTAGCACTAGCAGCCCCGATATCTGCCTACCTCTGCAGAAAAACCCAGACCACAAGGGTGACAGAGAACTGGAGAATGCCTTATTGGCTTTTATTTTTGAGACAGGGTCTCACTATGTAGCCCAGGCTGGCCTCAAACTCCCAGTGATCCTCCTGCTTCAGCCTCCCAAGTGCTAGGATGACAGGCGTGCATCACAGTGCCTAGCCTTTTTTTTTTTTTTTTTTTTTTTTGCTGAGCTGGGGGTGGAAACCAGGCCTGACCCCTGGGCTCCACCACTGAGCTACCTGCCCTGGCCCCTCCAATCCCATTTGGGTTCTTAGATGTTTAAAGGATACACAGCCAGGTACGGTGCAGCCCGCTTAATGTCCCCATTAAAATGAAAGACGCAGAGCAGGAGGACAACATCTGAAAGAAATGCTGCAATGAGAGGACAAAAGGGAGCCCCAGAGAGTAACGAGGGATGTGGGGTGCAATGGGCATGCAGGGCAGCTACCTTGCACGATGAGGATGGGGAACTCCAGGTAGGTGAGCACTGGGCTGCCATAGTAACACTGGTAGCGGACGAAGACCAGGAACCTAGGAACAGGGAAGGGCACACAGAGCCCAGCCACAGTCAGCCCGCCCCACAGCTGGCACTTCCACCAGGTCCTGGAGCTCAGGCTCTAGGAGGAAGACTTGGAACAATCAGATGAAATGTCCCATCAGTGACCTGCACCATCAGGGACAGCCACAAGCCACTAGGTGCCGTGCTGTGCAAAGCCTGTAAGATAGTCATCTACCAGCCCAGTGGGGTATGGTGGCATACATTTGTCATCCTAGCACTCTGGGAGGCTGAGGCAGGATGATCCTGAGTTGGAGCCCATCCTAGACAATTTAGTGAGACCTTGTTTCAAAAATAATAAAAATAGGGGCTGGGGATTTAGCTCAGCGGCATAAGCGCCTGCCTTGCTAGCAGGCAGTCGTGAGTTCGATCCCTGGTACCGATAAAAACGAAAAAGACAAAAATAATAATAATAATAAAAATATCATGGCCATGTACTGAATGTAACCATCACGTCCTGCCAACATGATATGAACAATTCAAATGGCTGCACACGGCACACGGGGCTGGGGATTTAACTCAGTGGCATAAGCGCCTGCCTTGCAAGCAGACAATCGTGAGTTCGATCGCTGGTACCGATAAAAACGAAAAAGACAAAAAAAAAAAAAAAAAAAAAAAAATGGCTGGACACGCAGCTCGCTAGTCCTGGGTCACTGCTGGATTCTTTAGGCTCGGGCCCCTGCAGCACATTATCTAGGTTTCAGTCAAGGCTTTTAGAGTGACTTTACTCAGATCCAGCGGCACAGAGGTCCCCAGGCTAGCAGGAAACCCACTGTGTCCCCCACCCCAGCCTGGCCCAGTGGTCAGACACTGATTGCAGAAGGGAGGGGCCAGCTAGGTGAGGGCGGAGCCTCTGGTCTCTCTGGCCCAGGGTGAGGGAGTAATGGAGAGGGCCTGAGGGCTAGGATCAAGCGTGGCCAGCTTGGCTCACAGCATCTAATGGCTGCCACCAGACAGTGTGACAGCGGAGATGGCCCTAACCCAGCAGAGCAGAGCGGCGCTGAGGAAATGCAGGCAGAGTGGCCAGGCTGGCCAGGGCTCCCCAGTCCTGCTCACCCTGCAGCCAGCAAGCTTGGGTTCCCATCCTCTGGGACCGGGGCCAACTCCATCCCCAGTCTCCCACGCCCTCCCCGGAGCCTCCCTGGTAGGCGCTATGGCCAGTTCCACCCCTGTCCCCACCCTTTGCAAACCCAGGGGCACTGCACTGAGCTCAGCCCGTAGTTCTTTTTTATTTTGTGACTGGGTCTTGTTAAATGCTAAACTGCCCAGGCTGGGCTCCAACTTAGGGGAGGAACTTGTGATCCTCCTGCTTCAGCCTCTGAGAGTGGGGGTGACAGCCCTGCTGCATTTCTGTTTTGCTCTCTTCTGAATAAGTGTTCCCAGTTCCAGTGAAGAATCAGCCGCACCTGCAGCAGTCTCAGCCTGGCCTGTCTCATCTCCCAGTATCTTTACTGTCAGAGTCCTCAAGCCGGATCTTAGATCAACGTCCAACTTTTTCCCTGGATTTAGGGTCAGGGTGAGCCTAGAGGAGCAAATGTCACGGTGTGGTGGCACACGCCCGTGACCCCAGCACTCAGGAGGCAGAGGCAGGAAGACACAAGTTCAAGCCCCAGACTTGGGCAGCTGTCTCAAAGTAAAATACGTAGCTACTAAGGCTGAGTCTGGATTATGCCCGACCTTAGTTTCCCCATCTGTCCGATGGACGTCTCGGAGCACTGATGGGGGGCGCGACCCACAAGCGAGGCCCCGAGGCCAACCCGCCCGAGGGTGACCCTGCTTTCCCCGGCCGCCAGGGAGCTCACCCCGCCAGCTCCAGCAACAAGCTCGGGAGGCTGACGCCCCGCGCACTGCGCGCCGCCAGCTGGGCGTGGATCTGTGGCAGCTTGAGCGCAGCGCACATAGCCAGCGTACTCCAGTTGCAGAACCACAGAAGCGCGGCCTCCATCGCGAACCGGTCGGGAGCGGCCGCTACCCGGACTCCTTCCGCCTTCCCGCTCGCACTTCGCCCCGCTCCCTGCCCCGCCCACGCAGCTTCGCCACGCCCACGAGCTCGCCTCGCTCGCCTATTCGTCTGCCTCAGATCTGTCCCGCCCCTATTGGCCCCGCCCCGACTAGCTCCTGCCCCTTTTTCCCAGACCGCCCCAAGCTCCGTCCAGCCGCCTCTCTCATTAGCTCCGCTCACCCTATTCGCCAGAATCCGATACGTCCCGCCCCTACCGCCCGCCCCTAGACTAGCCCCGCCCACTTCCGCCCCACCCCTGTCTCTGGGGCGGACTCAGATGGCAGACGATTGCCCTTCTCGGTGGAACTGACCGTTCCTTGGGATTTGGGGCTGGGTAGGAAACTACGAATTGAACCTTTTACATTTCCAGCCCCTTTTCTTTACTGTTTCTAGTTTTTTATTAACGCACGTGTGCAGTACATAACGTTCACATTCCTTGTGTTGAACTGGTGCATGCAATAATTCTGACAGAGTCTCCCAAAGTTCGAGGCCGAGCTGGAACTTGCAACCCTCCTGCCTCAGCCTCCTGGAGGACTGCGATTAGAGGCGTCATCCCGCTCCTTTGGCTCAAACCAACACGAGGCTGGAGCCCGGATCCCACACAGGTCCTTGGTGAGGATCTCCTGGCCCCAGTGGAACACGAAGGGCAGAGCAGAGCAGAGGTGTCCTGTTGGAAGAGGTTGCAGAAGGTCTGTCGCAGGCCAGGTACCCTCCCAGCCTGCAGCTGCAGCCCAGTCAGCCCAACGCCATACCCACAGCTTGGGGCCAGAATGGAGTGGCAGGGCCACGACCCTGAAGAACCCAGCCCCAACCCCTATCTCAGTATTCTGGGACACTGAGGCAAGAGGACCCCAAGTTCTAGCACAGCCTGGGCTACATAGTGACTTAGAGAGAGCCTGTCTGAGAAAATGGCTGGGATGCTCAATGCAAAGGCCCTGGGGTCAATTCCCAGCACCACCAGAAACAGGCAAGAGAGAGGGCTGGACATTTTAAGCTGAACCCCCTATAGTGGCAGCGCAGCTGGTTGAGTCAGTCAGTATCTGGCCCTCAGCCACCTCAGGTCTGGGCCTCTGCTCCAGCCTGGGGCTCCGGAAGCCACTGAACTGGAGTCCAAAGCCCAGGCTGTGTGGCCTTGGGCTCATGACTGACTCCTCTGTGCTGTCTCCGCACAGCAGCTCTTGGGGACTCGGGGGACCAGCTCCTGAAGATGGGGCACCGAAGGTCAGCTTGAGGCACAGGGCACCACTGCCACCCTCTCAGGAGCGTCTCGCAGGGGATAGAGGGGGATGGCAGCCGCTGTGCTACGGCAGGGTTCTCGCCGCTGTTCTGCTTTCACTGTGTAGTGCAAGCTGGCCCTAAGCTCACAGCGCTCCTCCTGCCTCAGCCTCCCGAGTGCTGGACTCCCCAGGACACGCCTGGCTTTAGGACTGGTGCCCTGCAGCCCCCTCCCCGTTCCTGGCACCTGCCAAGGCGGCGCCCTCTCCTAGGTGGGCTGCAGCCCAGCCCCCGGCTTCTTCCTGTGCGCTCCCTCCGTGAATGCGAAGTCCATGAGCACCAGGGCCCTGCCCAGTGGTGTGGCTAGCCTGCTGCCCACCACCTGGCTGCTGCAGTTGGGGACGGTGTCTGAGAAGCGAGGCACCTGCTCCGGCAGCTGCTCAGGCTCCTTCTTGTTGCCCTGTGAAGAGGAGGCAGCTGGGTCACAGCCTTGTGGACACAGGAGGGACCACATAGCTGACAGCAGGTGGCCTCTCTGGCTTTGTTTTGGGGTTTTGTTCTGTTGTTCTCGGAGACCGGGTCTCACTATGTAGCCCAGGCTGGCCTCAAAATCATGGTAACCCTCCCGTCTCAGCCTCCTGGGTGCTGGGATCACAGGTGTGCATCAGCGCGCCTGGCGTAGCTTAGGAGAGCTCCCAAGCGGGGAGCCATGCAGGCCGTGTCCAGGCGGTGCTTCCATCAGACGCAAGGAATTCGCTTCCGGTGACTTTTTACCCAGGCTGGTTTTCTCCTATGGTCTGGCAGGGGCCCTGCACGCCAGAGAAACATTCCAGCAGCAAGTGCCGACCGTTCCCAGCTGCTCCATCTTAATTCCACAACAAACACAGTGGAAATTTTACTGTATTCTGCATAAATATTTTCTTTCCCTCCCAACTCTGAGTTGCTTAAAACAAACCATTTATCCATCCATCTACCACCCAGCCATCAAGGGAAGGAGAGGGCGGATAAATTCATGCTGGGAGACAACACCTGCCTTACCATGGGGTCGTAGTCTTTCAGGAAAGCCCAGTTCTCAGCCCTGGAAAGGAAAGCCCGTGGGCCACGTGACTGCGAACCCTCCCTTCCTTTCATTTTTTATTTTGCGTGCTGGGGACGGAACCCAAGACCTCGCTAAGTGACTGAGCTGCCCAAGGCGGGCTCCGCTTGGGACCCTCCAGCCTCAGCCAGGTGTGTGCCCTGTGCCCGGCTCCCAGGCCCTTTGAAGAGGGACTCTCACTGCACAGGAAGAGCCCGTGTCACGGTGCAAGCAAAGCCGAGCCCAAGCCATTTAGCGCCGAATCATCATCCTGGACCGAGGCCGATGGCTGGGAGCCCTCCAGAGGCCGAGTGCCAGGACTTTGGGAAGAAAGCCCGCTTTCCAAGCCCCAGCCTTGGTAATGTCCCCAGGCCTGGGCACAGGGCACAGGCAGGGCAGGAGGGTGCAGAGGAGCACAGGCCAGGCCGGTAGTTTATTTTCTGTTGGAATCGATTTATTTTTTAGCCAAACATAGTGACCTGCGCCTGTCATTCCAGCACTCTGGAAGGCCGAGGCAGGAAGGTTGAAAGTTTGAGCCTATCCGGGACAATTTAGCAAGAGACCGCTTAGTCCCGCGTCGCCTCCCTGCTCTGTCCCCGGGCCTTCGGACCCCAAGTCGCAGCGGTTTGGGGGAGCACTCACCAGCGCCGCCGCCCGCGCCCCTCGGCCTCCACCATCTCTCTCCACAGCTCATCCTCCTGCGCGCCCAGGGCCGCCCGCGGGGACCCCCGCGCCACCGGGGAAACTGAGGCAGGTGGCTTGGCGGGGCGCAGCCGGGATCCGGCCGATGTGGTTCGCGGGAGCCCAGAAGCGGGGCGGCCTCCCATGCTGCGGGCCTGTGGGGCCCCGGTCCCCGAGCTCGGCCGCTGTGTTGATGGTCGCCCTGGGAACGCGGGCCTGCGGTGGGCGGCGCCGTCTGCGGCCGGCCTCTGTGCTGCCCCTGCTGGCCGCGCTGCGGTTGGGGCGCCGGAGCGCGGATGCCTCAGGAAAGGTCCGCCCTTGAGTTCTCTCAGCTCTTATTTTCCTCTTTATACCCCGGGTTTCCCGTGGAAGGGAAAGCGCATGGGAGTCGAGCTTGTGTGACCCACGTCTCTCAGCCTTCCGGCCCAGGCGCGTCCACGGACTCAGCCCATCCTTCTTCACGGCCGAGTAGTGCTCCGCAGCGTGTGAGTGCCACGCGGGCCTCGTCCACCCAACTGTTGGTGGACACGGGCCGCCTCCAAGACCCAGCTGTGCCGCTGGGAACAGGGTGTGCGTGGGTCCTGTGACATGACATCTGCCACTCTCAGGGAAAAGCAAAGTCAATGGGATTCTCTCTAAGTTACCCACACTAATCTCAAACCTGTGACCACCGAGGCAGGCCTTCCCGCTTCCCACCCCACAGTACAGGTGAGGAAACTGAGCAACCAAAGACGCTGCCCACGGCTCCCGGTCCCTGGCTGTCAGCCCTTGGGAAGGCAGCGGTGAGGACCGGGCTGGGTTCGCTGCCCCCACCGCACCCTGACCGTGCATGCCTGCGCCTGACGGCCCCCTGGCACTGGAGCTGGCACTGGCCCTGCTGCACAGGACTCTGGGCACCCAGGAGTGGACCGTGCAGGCCTCGCGGCAGCCAGGACCACCATGCAGGTCTCTGATCGCAGTGAGCCTCGATTTGTTTGGTTTGGTTTTTTGAGACAGGGCCTCGGTGAGTTCATGCAGGCTTTGACCTCACCGTGTAGCCCGAGCTGTCCTTGAATGCACAGCGATCCGCCTGCCTCAGCCTGCCGAATGCTGGGGTGACAGGCGTGGGTTAGCGCGCCTTCCTCTTGTTAACTGTGCCCCTGTGGGAGCCGCCCACTATGTCTGAAGTTCACACCACGGCCGGCAGGGGGCAGTCTGTAGCTTCCCATCCCACTGTGACAGCTCCCATCTGAGCCAGAAGCCGGTGGGCTGGGCAGACCGGGACTCCCGTGCGCCCCTAGGACGTGGGTCCACGTGGCCAGCGCTAAATGTGCGCCCCGAGTGTGGGAGGTGTTGGGGACGGGGCTGGGCAGCAACCCTTGGGCAAGGGCGGGGCAGGCAGGCTGCTTTGCCTTGGCTGAGGCGTTCCTCCTTTCCTCCCTCCTCTCCTCTCTTCTCCCGTGTCTTTTTGAGACAGAGTCTTGCTATGTAGTGCAGGCTGATCTTGAAGTCACGGTAGTCCTGGCTGGCCTCAAACTCACAGCGATCCTCCGAGTGCTGGAGTTACAGATGTGCACCGTCATGACTAGCAGCAACTTCTGTCTTTCAACAAGCAAGTGTGGTTCATTTCTATTTATTATAATTTTTTAACACATTAACATTTTTCTACAGTCTAACTTGGTACTGTTTACCCTGCAGTTCTTCAAAAACTCCATTTCCCCTCTGTGTTGGTTTAGAAGTTACAACTTGTATTTTGCTTCTGTTTTTTTTTCATTTTTCTAGTAAATGTCCTTAAAATTGAAACATATCTATTCAGCCAGTTTCTGAAGTCTTGTGATTCTTTTGTCCTTCTCCCATTCTATCTGAAATACAAAAAATTTAGCATGCTTTTACTATAATCAATCACCTGACCCGTTTATATTAGTTTTAGCCAATATTTTGGCTCCAGCTTATTTTATTTCTTTGCCAATGAATTATAGTTATTTTATCTAGGTAGTGCTTATTGAGTTTTTTGGCAGTTATTTTTCTCACTTCAAGTCTTTTAGATTTAGTGATGATTTTGTTTTGTTTTGTTTTGAGACAGGATCTTGCTATATAGTCCAGGCTAGTCTTGAATTCATTGTGTAGCCCTCGCTGACCTCAAACACACAGAGATCCTCCTGTCTCTGCCTCCTGAGTGCTGGGAGTGAAAGTGAGTTTGTGGTGGTGCAGCCGTGAGGACAGGGACCCCAGACTCCCAGTGACTTGTAAGTTGGCCTGAAAAATGAAAGCTGTGAATTGTATAGGCACACTGAATTAGGGAGAGCCAAGGTCAGGAAGACTCGAAGTCCCCCTTTGCTCAGAACAGCTTTTGCAGCTGGGCATGTTGGTGCACATCTGTAATCCCAGCATTCGGGAGGCTGAGGCAGGAGGATCTTTGTGAGTTCGAGACCAGCCGGGGCTACGCAGTCAGCTCAAGGCCAGCCTGAACCGCACAGCAAGACCCTGTCTCAAAAATACAAAAAGAAAAAAACAGACAAACAGCTTTTGCTCCCCTGGGCCTGGCTGTGGGGTCTCACCATGTGGCTGGCCACCATGGTTTAGGGTGAGAGCTGAATTTAGTGACAGCGATTCTTTGTCTGCTCAAGGCACGTCAGGAAGTCGGGGTCTCTAGAAATCAAGGGGACCGAAGAAGGAAACCGGCTCGGAGGCGAGCAGGAGGCAGGCGGGCGCCCTGAGGTGCCCCGGGCCGGGCCGGGTGCCTGGCTTCCCGGGAGGCCGCGGAAAAGAAGCGCCCGGCCCGCCCGCGTCTGCGCTCTGCCGCGGGGAGCCGCGGAACCGCTTCCAGGGCTGAGCGCAGGGTTAGCCGCCGCTCCGCGTGCGCTCCCGGCCGAGAAGCTCGGATGCGCGGCGCGGACGGACAGACGGAGCGAATCCCTGACCGCGGGGCAGCGCCGCGCTGCGGGCGTCACCCCCGGAGCTGCCAGCCCGCTTTCCCGGGAAGCTACCGCCGGCCCAGGCGGCCAGGAGCCTCTGCTGGCTTTGGGCCCAGAATTTTCAGGGGGGCCCCTAGATTCGAGACCATGCACCTGCTCTGCCGGCCTGAGCAGATGCCCCACCTGGCTCCCTTTCCGTCTCTCTGTTTTTTAGATGGGTCTTACGATGCAGTCCAGCTTGGCCTACAACTCACAGCGATCCTCCTGCCTCAGCCTTCCAAGCGCGGAGGCGTGCACCCTGCACTTTGTTTTCTGAGAGACTTTACCACCCATGAACAAACGGCTCTGGGCAGAGGCTCTCTGGGGGGTTGCATACCTCCAGGAAAAGCCCGCGGGGGAGGCCCATCCCCTGAAATCTGGGGGGTGACTTGCACTAATTCCCTGGGAACCCAAGTTCCAGGCTGCATCCCTGACTCAGACGTCGCTTCTTCAGCGTGGGTACCAGGCACAACAGGAAGCCGCTGGCCCAAAGCTAGACACAGCCTAACTCCCCAACCCCTGGCTGGATCTGTCCCTTCCGCGGCCTGAGGGTGGAGCGGGAGGCAGGGCATGGGCTTAGGGTCCTGGCTCCCAGGTTTGTGTGGAAAGGGAATGGCAAGGGTGCTGCAGGTGTGACAGTCTGGTCCCCAGGTCTGTCCCTTTCTCCCCCCTACAGCATGAGAGACCTACAGAACCAAGGCCCCTGCAGCCCCACAGTGCCTCCAGGGGCCCCCTGGGATAGGGGTGCATGCGTTTGCACCCCCCAGAAGGTGGGTCCCAGAAGCTCATTCTGGGGAGCACTCTGGACCTTGGGACCCAGAGTGTGGCCCAGATGGCACAGTGGCCTGGGTCCAGGTGGGTTGGGGTCCTTGTCCTGCATGCCAGAGAGGGGGGAGAGCAGAGGCCCAAGGGCAAAGCTGAGCCCACCACTGGGCTGGGCACAGGGAGGGGTTGCCCAGACTGGGAGGAGTCCCCAAAGGCCCAGCAGTGCCAGGGCGGGGCTGACACAGGATTGAAAGGAGGGCAAATGTTCCAATTTTAAAAATGTGTCACAGTAAAAGACCCAGCCTAAGAAATCCTCCTCCTCATACACTCATCCTGTCCTCCATGCCGCTTCCTGCAGCAGCTCTGGAGCCCTCTGTCCTCGGGGTCCTTATCAAACAGGACCACAAATACAGTGCAGGGTGCTATTGAGGGCCACCCAACAGAAAGGCAGCTCATAAAAACATGACACCAGGTCCTCATCCACCTTAGGCACCTCACGACATCTCCCTCTTCCCCAGAGTCACTGTGACCAGGAAAGGGAGACGTTTTGAGTCCATTCAGGACATGGAGGCAGCCAGGACAGTGCAGCTGAAGACCCTCAGGAAAGAGGACTCCAGAGCTGCTGCAGGAAGTGGCCAGGACGGTGGGACGAGTGTGTGCAAGGGGGATTAGGGGGCTCCTGGCATGGCGTCCTTTAGTGTGACGGTTTTCGCCTGTAGATGTTTGCCAAGGGTTTAACTGTGCTGCACACCAGGGTCTGCAGGAGAGGCGCAGTGGGTGGTGGCCGAGACCCGGCCTGTTGAGGCTGCGGAAATGTACGCCAGGGTCCATCCCAGACAGAAGCCAGGCTGGGGGGTGACGGTGTGAGGTCTGTGGCAAGCTGGCCCCCCAGTGCCTGCAGACACCGGTGTCACCTCCACAGCCCAGGGAGCAGCGAGCAGCAGCCAAACCCAAGCCCGCCCCTCTTCCTGGCTTTATTATTTAAAATGAAAAAACACCAACAAGGACTAAGAGAGGAAGCAGCCACTCCGTGTCTCAGAGCCGCACCCCTCAGGCCCAGCTCTTACAGAGCCAGAACTGCTATCAGGGCGCCCTGCTCTGCCTGGGGTGCAGGGGCAGAGCAGGAACCTCCTTCTCCCTGGCCCCTGACAGCCCGTGGGAGTGAGTGCTTCCTGGCAGAACGAATCGAGCCTCAAGGCTTCCGGAAGCAGAGGGTGGGAGTTTTGAATATGGCTTTTCCACCAAGCAAATGAAATGTAATTTAAAGCCGCTATGATCAACCCCGCCGGGCAGACCTATTGTCTTGTGCAGAAAAATGTCTCTGGGAGGGCTGTGCTATTTGTCATTCAGAGGCCCTGCTCCAAGAGACTAAAATGAAATGGTTCACAGGGGCAGAAAGAGGTGCTTGAGACCTCGCAGGCAGGCAGTTCCTTATTGAAAATCCATCCCTCTTCCTCCTGGCTGATGTTGTTGAGCGGTCTCCCCCTTGAGGAGGGTCCATTTTAGTCACTGAGATCTCATTTTTCTTTTTGGTGATCGCTGTAGGTTTGCTCTGAAAATGATCCCTGGCCAGTGAGAACTTCTAACAGTGGTTAGGTTTGCTGGGTGTGATGGCTAGACACCTGCAGCCATCTTGTGTGCATGAGAAAAATTAGCCTAAAAACAGGTCAATCAACTGAGCATGTTGAAAGGGGAAGGTGAGAAGAACTAGAGTCTCTAAAGATACTATCCAGTCCAGGTGCTATCCACCTTGTCCTGAAATGTTTTATTCGCTAACACAGCTTTTCTTCCTGGGACTGGCAACATTTTCCCCAATAGATGGGAAGCAATATTTTTTGAAATCCCCCACCTCTCTCTTCTCCCTGGACCTTCATGTGTATAATGTCTCCTGAGTGAAAGTGAGAGAGGCTGGCTCGGTGATCTTGTTTTCTAACCTGGTCTACACCCACAAATGCCCCCTTATAGCAGGAGCTGGAGGGTTGTGTGCAGGCTGAGAGTGGTTCTGCGACGTGGTCATGTGACGTGAGCCATGGTAGGAGGATTTGTCCATCTGGGCAAATGTACATCAGTGCCTTTGCACATGCATGCATGTGCAAGCATGTGTGTGTGCAGAGACCAGGGATTGAACCCAGGATCTTAACCCTGAGCTCCACCCCCAGGCCTCTTCTGTGTTTTTATTTTGTGGCAGAGTCTCTAAGTGACTAAGTTGCCCCAGGGTAGGCTCCAATTTGCCTTTCTCCTGCCTCAGCCTCCCAGTGAGTGTGCACTTTTTCCCTAGCTAGGCCCTGAGGGTAGAGCTGTATTTCCCAGGACGCTAAGTCCTTTGGCAGCAGACCGGAGTCACTAATGTCTGACACAAGTGCTTTAAGGGTCAACTACGTGGTTAGTGAACTGATCAAAATGAGACTCGGACAGAATCTGCAGCTGACTCTTGGTTTTCTGAAAGGAGAAAAGGGTTTGGTAGCTCCCACCAACTCCTTCTTCTCATCCCTGCCACTGGCCTCCCCTTGCTGTCTGCCCACTGGGCCACGCTGACTGCTTTTTTCTCTGCCTCGGGACATTTGCACATGCTGTGGGCAGCTCTGCCCCCATCCTGCTGCCCCAACCCTTTACCCCCCCCCATCTTCCAGGGCGCAGGTCACTGTGCACAGAGCTCGGAGCATGGTACTGTCACCTGGCATGGAGCTGGCCCTACCTGAGTCTGTCCAAGTTTGCAATACAACATTTGCACAGTTGATTAGTGGTGGGGTCTGTCAAAGGGCCGCCTGTGTGCTCTGTGGGGATCCCTCAGCCCACACCTCAGCGGCCCGCACAGAATGCCAAGTGGATGCGCTTTTAAACAATAAACAGAGCCTTGGAGGGATTCTGTGGGACTCTGACCACCGGAACATGGGCTCATTTTCCCATAGGAACTTTGTTGCCCGGCCAGGCCATGGGTCTGACCTCCCGAGTGTGCATCCGTGGACTCGGGGCTGGTCTGTGTGAAACCCACACTTCTTCCATCTGTGGTCAGCACTCTGGCTTCAACAAAAGCATTGTACAAACGCCAGGCTCTTGTTTGCCAGTGAGGGTGATGCTGGGGCTGGGCCAGGAGGCTTTGTGCCTGGGCGTGGGGACAGGCAGGAGGAGCCAGGCACCCGCAGAGCTCAGCATGGGGGAGTCGGTCCTCTGCGGGTGGGTAGCGTGTGGGGTTCCATGTCTGGAGAGGGTGAGGGAGGGCACAGTTCTGTGTCCTTCGCTTCCTGGTTGAGAAATCATAAAGTCTGATTCTCAGTCACTCTCCCATCGCAGGGACAATGGAGCCTGCAGAGAACAGAAAGAGACTTTAATGGAGGTCAGGGTGCAGCCCATGGTCAGCTGCTCCAAGGCAGGAGCATGGTGGCGGAGGGCCTGGCGCATGCCATGGTGGCCAGGAAGCAGAGGAGAGGGGAGGCGCTGAGGAGGGAGAAGACCCTTCCCAGCCACACCCCAGCGACCTCCTCCAGCCAGGCGCCACCGCCTGCAGCAGTCAGCCCTGACCTCATCCTCGGTGGATCCACTGAGGCACGCAGAGCCCTGTAGTGCAATTCCCTCCACACCCATGAGACTGGAGGGCACATTTTAGGTTCAGACCATGACAGTGAGGGCCCCTGTGTACAAAAGTGAATTTCTGAGCATTCCTTGAACATTAGAATCGCTTTTACTTTTATTATCATTTTTACTTTTTGTTGAAGTTCATGGCATGCACCAAAACTTTAAGGTACAGTTTATAGCGGGGCACGTTAGTACATATTTGTGATCCCAGCACTCTGGGAGGCTGAGGCAGGAGGATCACAAGTTCGAGCTCAGATGGGCAAATTAGCAAGACCTTGTCTCAGAATTAAAAAATAAAAGGCTGGGTAGCTCAGTATGAAGGCCTCAGTTTAATGCTCAGCACTACAATAAGCAAATAAATAAATACTTCACATTTTAAAAAAACTGGTAAGAGGAAATAAATTCTGACCTGCAGTCCCTTCTCCACCTCGCAGTCAGGACAAGGGACAGCTCTGTGGCCCGGTCCCTCCAGCCGCCCCTTGTCGGTGCCCCTAGCAGCCACCTTCTGCAGCTTCCTCAGGTCGCAGTGTAAAGCTTGGTCTTTGGTTTCAGGGCAGCCCTGCAGCAGCTGCTGTTTTCACCTTTGGGCTTTACTCCCAAAGTCAGTGTCAGGCATCCCGGTCCTCAGTTTCTCTAGCTGCAAAATGGGGACAACAGTGCCAGCTCACTGTCCCCTGGGACTTGGAGCACTGCGGCTGGGAGGTGGCAGAGGCTGTGGCATTAGATCTCAAGCCTCCTGCAGCCTCTGCGCTCCTGCGGCACCAGCTCCGGCGCATTCTCAGGGCTCTCTGGGGCATGCACAGGTTTTGCCATCGCTTGGAGGCTGCTCGGCCTGAGAGGCAGAGTGAGTGCCTGTTACTCGTGGTGGGGAACAGAAGAGGCCGGTACACATGTGAGGCTGGCAATGTCACGGTAGGACTGGGGGAAGCCTCCTGATGACAGAAAAACAGAGGGAGGGGTCCTGGGAAGTGACATCAGAGAGAAAGGAATCCTAGGCAATGACATCACAAAGAGGGATCCTGGGAACATGGAATTACAGCAAGCGGACTCCTGAAAAGTGACATTAAAAAGAACCATGAGAAATAACATCAGAGGAGGGATCATGGAAAACAACATCAGAGAAGGAGGGATCTTGGAAAATAACATCAGAGAGAGAGGAATCCTGGGAGAACTCATAAGAAAGATGTCCTAGAAATGCCCATCAGACATAGGAATGCTGGGAACACAGTGGCAGAGAGGGTGGCAGGAAGATGCTGAGGTACAGAGATCTTGGGTTTGGGGGTGTAACCCAATGGTAGAGCGCTTACCTAACAGGTGTGGGGCCTGGGCTCAACTCCCCAGCATCACAATAGAATGAAAAAGACCTGGGGATCTTGGGAATATACTCTTGGGTAGAGGGGTCCTGAGAAATCAAAGACACATGCTGGGAACACTGGTCAGACTGGCAACTCACGTCAGGGAGAGGGACTCTGGAAACACATCAAACAGAGACATTCTGAGCATGCCCATCAGAAAGGGATCCTGAAAATGTACCACCAGAAAGAGTGAGCATCAGAGAGAGGGATGCTGGGATTGGACACCAGAGAGGGGGATGCTGGGATTGGACATCAGAGAGGGGGATGCTGGGATTGGGCATCAGAGAGGGGGATGCTGGGATTGGGCACCAGAGAGAAGGGTCCTTGTATATGGCCATTGAGGGGAGGGTTTTGGGGAAAGAGAAGGATCTGGGAGTGTCCTCAGGGATTCAGGGAATCCCCGTGAGAGCAATCTCCTCTTCCTTAGAGTACAGGCTGCTCGTCATTGCTTGTCCTGCTTGTTTCTGGAGTCCTCTTTCAGAAGTTTAAGATCTTGAGACATTTGAAGCAAAATGCTAGGAAGGCTGAAGTGATTAATTCTCTGCAAAGTTTAAGTGATGGATTTTAAATTTCATCTGTTTAATTAAAATGCCTACTGTCTCTTGAGAGCTAGAAAAATGCTCTGTAATTCCAAGCACATCTCACACACGTGGTGCAGGCTGTCCAAGTCGCACAGTGAGAAGCCCTGTGGCTTCTTCAGGTGACTGAGCAGGCTGTCAGGGAACGGGTGCGCAGGAACACGCCCCTCCCCGTCTACACAGCTCGTGATTGGGGCATCAGGTGGGCGGAAATTAAGTGCCTTCTGGCATCTTCAGTTTCCCCCCTCAAGAGCGCACCCTCCGAGCAGATGCAATCCATCCCCAGTTGGAATGGGATGAGTGGAATTAAATATTTTTAAATGATGTCTTGATAGTTGTCGAAATTCCTGGGCCTCTGCTGTGACTTGACAGCTGGTAATTGCTAATTTGCGTTTATGCTAATTTAACTGGATCCTCCTTGACAGTTTCCTGCTAAATGCTCAGATTTGTGGTGGAGGCAGTTGTTCCCCCAGAAGAGGGGGGGCACATCGGGAGGGCAAAGCTGGGTTGCTTGCTTGCTTTTCTCCCCACCCCTGGGGGATGGAACCCGGGGCCTTCACAGTAAGTTGCGTCCCGAGCCCTTTATTTTTTATTTTTAAACTAGTATCTGGCTAACTAAGTTGCCCAGGCTGGGTTTAAACTTGAAATCCTTCTGCCTCAGCCTCCCACAGTGCTGGGGTTACAGGTGTGCATCACCACACCCAGCTGAGAGGTGGTTGAGTTTTGAAGGCTTAGTTACTGTTCATCAAGCCCTTGTGCCTCAGCAGCCCTGTAACCTGTGGGTCTAGCAAACAGGTTGGCAAGGGCGAATCCAGATGGAAACGGCCACCTGGAGTACAGGGGGGCAGGGGGGATCTTGTCTCCTCTCTGTGGTGCAGACACCTAGAGCCTCGATTCGGCATTGTCCGGGGTGGGCTCAGGATGGAGCCCAGGCACCAGGACTTGTGGGGAAATGTGGCAGGAAAATCCCCAAGTGAGACTCAAAGGAGACGAGAAGGCAGCAGCAGTGTTTAATCCTTACACCGTAGGACAGGACGGCTCCATCTTCACCCAGCGAACTGTTACAGCAGGATAATTCCCAAAGGCAACAGCACTGAGTTTGCAGAGCTCAGTTTGGATAGCATTTAGAAGGGAGAGGTACAGAGCAAGAGACAGAATATTACAGAATTGGTTACCTGCACTGAGTCCTATACTGACAGGCAGGCTAGTCTTGAACAGATTTATGGAAACAAAGGAGTTGATTATCATAACACTGAAGCACTCCAGCACGAGGTGAAGGGCATGGGTACAGGTGTCCTTGGCCACTGGGTGGTGCCCTAAGGTGCAGAAGATGCCTCTGACTCAGTGCTCCTCAGAGGTGCCCAGCTGGGCTGCAGACACCGTCAAGGTCAGTGGAATTCAGCAGAAACTTGTTTGGAGATGTCTAATTGCTTTCCAAAATCTGCACCATGAAATACCTTTCAGTCTGCTGTATTATAATCATGTTCTTATATTATACGGCAAAACAGCCCCGCAGCTGGTCAGGCTGAATCTCAGTTAGGCGGCCCACACGCTGGCACAGGGCAGCAGGCAGGGACCTCCAGGAGTGCATGGCCTGCCTGCAAGCCAGAGTTGGTGGGTGCAGGAGGAGAAATGAGAAACACAAACTCTGACAGCATCTGCCAGGAGAGTTCCTTATACTTGGAACTGGGGTGATTTCCAAAGATCCAGGGTGCTTCAAGTCTACATTTACGTTTGTTTGTTTGTTTGTTTTCTGCTTGCTTGTTTGAGACAGGGTCTCCTTTTGTAGTTCAGGCTGACCTTGAACTTGCTGTGAAGCCCAGGCTGGCCTTAAAGGCACAGAAATCCTCTTGCCTCAGCCTCCTGAAGGATGGTACTCCAGGTATTCACCACTGTGCTCAGCTAAATTTACATTATAATGAGCTTTTGCAGAAGTTCTCTGTGCACCTAGTTGGTGTGAACCAAGCCCTGGAAATTTCCTGGTGTGATTTTTACAGCCTCTCATCACATCTGAGCTGCTTGGAGTCGTTGCCTTTATTTTGTGAGTCTGGTAGGGAAGCATTTGATATTTGAAAGAGTTTTCCTCGGCCTGAAAAACAGCTTCTGATCCTGGAGATGGGGGAGGGCACTGCTCTGCCAGTGGCATCGGTCACACTGGGGCTTATGGCACTAGGGGTAGAGGGGTCTGTGAGGACCCATGGTGGGGCCAGCTGAGCTGGGGGCAGGCAGCACTGTGGGCCAGGCAGAAGAAAATCACGTTTTCATGGTTAAAAATACTCCCAAGCTTGATTTTCAAATGATGGAGGAAAAAAAGGGTTCCTCTGTATTCTTAAAGTTCTGTACCTGCAGTCTGAGCACAGAGCTAATGTGAATTCACTCATTCGGTCATTCAACAAACATTTTTCAGTAAGCTATTCATGCTGTGGCTGGTCAGGAAAAACTGAGTTGCCGCTGAGAAAGTAAGGGGATGGACAGAGGACAGGTAGACCTGTGATTCTGTCTCTGAGGGCTCCCTGCCTGATACCATGGTTCCCACAGGACTGAGCTTTGGCTTAAAATGATGGGCCGAGGGTGTGGGCTCATAGAAGTCCTGCAGGCACTCGGCAGAGACGCACTGTTTCTCTGAGTTGCAGCCCAGGACCCCCAGATTCCTGGGGCCATCGCTGTCCTCTTCCTGGGCTGGGAAGCCACAGGTTTCAGCAGAAGAGTGTTGGTTACAAAGTAGATCTTAAATTTTTTAAAAAGCATTTAAACTGGGCCTGGTGGCGCACACCTGTGATCCCAGCACTCAGGAGGCTGAGGCAGGAGGATCCAAGTCCAGCCCTGGCTGCACAGTGAGTTCAAGGCTGGCCGGAACTGCCCAGACAGACACTGTCCCAAAAAACAAAAACAAAATTTTAAAAAAGCCTTTAATTTCTCCTGCCCAAGGAGAAGTTCTGCTAATATGACTAAGCACATTAGCACAGAAAAAGAATCCAGTGATTTCACAGATGTTCTAAAGCGTAGGATAAAATATAACACCTACTTAAAATTTTTTTAAAAAGGAAAAGAAATTCAGCACACAATAAAATCTTTTTACTGTAATAAAGATCCTTAAGAAAGAAAACCTATAGGTCTCATATTACTTAATGGTGTGAGACATTACGTTAATTACTGTTAAAACCCAGCGGAAGGCGAAGGATTTCACTCTCACAGTGTAAGGAATTAACACACAGGGTTTCAGCCAGCCGAGAGAATGGAGGGGAAGTGTGGAAAACGGGGAAAAACAGCTCCGGAGTGCAGTTCATTCTCCCTTCCTCTCTCCTTCTCCGTCCCTCACTCTCTGTCTCTCCCTCCCTCTCTGTCTGTCTGTCTGTCTGTCTGTCTTTGGCAAATGCCATGACACTATGTGGAACCAAGAGATAAAGCAGCCATTAGAATTAATAAGGCTGCTAAGATACTAGATTTTTTTAAACTAAAGAATTACATTTCTCTGTGCCAAGTATGCATCCAAAAGTTCTAAAATATCAATTGAAATGAATACCATTTATGATCACTACCAAAAAAAAAAAAAAAAAACCACGCAAAAATGAACATGGTAACCTAGAAATAAACAGTAGGGAACAATAAAATCTATTGTTTAGGAGACCTGGAGCTGTGCCCTGCTCATGGAGAGAAAGTTTCGATCTCCTGACCTGATTAATTCTCTCAAAAATGGTGCATGGGTTTGTTGTACTCTTGTGTTTTGTTTTGTTTCTGCTGTGTAATCCAGGCTGGTCTGGAACTCTGTGTAACCTAGGCTGGCCTCAAATTTACGGCAATTCTCCTGCCTCAGCCTTCTGAGCATAATCCTAATTTTGAAACCCCCGCAAAATTTTTCACTGAACTCAACAAGAGGATTCCAGAATGCATATGGGAAAGAGACCCCGGAGCGGGGAGGGGGGTGCGGTCAGGGCTGGCCACGGTTGAGGGACAGGGACGGCCGATGGATAGTGATAGGGCTTACTGTCAGAGATGACTGTTGATCCCGCCTGGCTGGATGACTGACAGCGGTGAGCTCTGAGATCGGATCTTTACTTCCTCTCCCAGCAAACTCAGTGTGCCCCGTGGGAGTTTACATGCTAACATGGAAGCTTAGACAGCACGCCTGGGCCTGCTTCCTGGTCTCTCCTCCCTCCAGGATTGCAGGACGGCGACCCGGTCAGCAGCACTGCAGCAAGGCCGCTCTCCCGGGCCCAGCTGCAAGCGCTAGGCTGTGGCATAGATTCACAGAAGGTGCTCACAACACGTGACTCACAAAGTACCTGGAATACAGAGGTCACGTGACTCACAAAGTATCTGGAATGCAGAAGTCACGTGACTCACAAAGTACCTGGAACACAGAGGTCACGTGACTCACAAAGTACCTGGAATACAGAGGTCAATTTCTAAGGAGACCAAAGCAAAAACTACCCAAGTTTTAAAAATACAGAAGAACAAAGAACACTCCAGTGTGTCTCAGAAGACGCACTGAACTAATTAATGTGTGGCGGCAAAGTGGGTGTCAGTGAATGATGGATAGCAGCTCAGGTCACTGGAGGGTACCGTTTGATACCCGTCACTTGCTAACAAAAAATTGAAGTCTGGTGAGATGGTTTCATAAGATGTGTAGCAGCTCATTCACATGGCTGATGGAGGCTGAAAGAATATCACCAGTTTGGTTTGCTTTGGTTTGGTTTTTTATACAGGGTCTCACTACGTATTTCTGGCTGGCCTCAAACTTTCAGAGATCCTCCTGCCTCAGCCGCCGAGCACTGAGGTTCTTTTGGAAAAAGAATTGAACTGCTTAATGAAGCTGAAGTTGCACAGTCTCAACAAATCTACCCTAAAGCTAACTCTAAAACACAAGCACAGGAAATACAGGAGAGACCACAGGGATACTGAGCGCATTTTAAAAATCACCGGAAAAAATCTAAAAGCTCACTGGGGCAGAGCATATTAATTTGTAGAAGATATTTGTACGATGGTCATGTAAACGTGATTGGTTTTGGTGCTTAGAATTAATTAATTATAGCCAGGTGGGTAGCTTGTATCTGTCATCTCAGCACTTGGGAGGCTGAGACAGGAGGATCTCCGCAAGTTCAACAGCAACCTAGGCTACACAGTGAGTTTAAGACTAGCCTGAATTACACAGTGAGTTCCTGCCTCAGCCTCCCAGGTACCAGGATGACAGGCGTGCAGCTCCACACCTGGCTCCCGTGGTCAGTTCTAGAATCATCTCTGCAGTCAGCTCAGGGACAGGGTGAGTATGGGGTCTGATGTCCCTTGGCTCCAGTTCTAGGTGACACTGACTGGTGGGTCCCACCACGCTGGCTCAAGTGATTCCCCGCCATCAGCTGACGCCTCTCAGAAGCTCTGTGCAAAGCAGCCAAGGCTCTGAGTCACTTTCTCTCTGTCACCAGCATCGTGGGTGTGGTGTGGGCGGCCAGGAAGGCACCTGGATCACAGCAAGTGCTGGCCACATGGCAGATTGTGGGGCTGGGCTGATGGCCGGCTCTGCTCAGCTGCGGGTTAAAGTAAGAAGCCTTCCTCTGACTGCAGGCTGGGGGAGGAGCAGCTGCTGGCCCCTGTTGCCCTGTCCCCCTTGTCGCCCCTGTGCTGCCCCTCGACCCTCCTGCACCTCCACTTCTTTCTCCTCCAGGCTGTGAAAGCCTGGAGAGCATCGGCAGCTCCAGGCTGTCTCCGCCTGCTCCTTGGCGCCCGGGGTGTTTGCTGATGGAAGCAAACCAGGGTCTTCACTGCCATGTGCCTGTCCTGCTGCTGTCCTTTCTGGCCACAGGGTCACAGAAGTGGTACCAATGGACTCTAAGCTGGGCGCTGGCCTCAGAGGGCTGGCAGGCACAGGACAATAGGCTTGGAGCTTTCCAGACACCAGGCTGTCGGCGAGGGTCACAAGGAGCACAGAAGCCTCAGCACTGGGGTCGCAGAGCATGTTAGGGTGTTCCATTTGAGTGTCCATGGTGTCACAGCATGTCGGAGATGGGGACGTGTAGCTGGGTGGCCAGAAGAAAAGCCATGGGTAAGCAGTGTATTTCTATCAAAAGGCAGCCCAGCCATGCTCCCATCACCAGGACGAAATGCCCAACATCTTCACAGAGGAAGAGACTGACCTGGCTCACGGTTGCACAGGGTTCGGTCCATGGTTGGACACTCTGAGGCAGGAACATTATGGTGCCAGGGCCTGGCCAAGAAAGCTGCTCACCTCATGGTGGCCAGGAAGCAGAAAGAAAAGGGAGGAGCTGGGGACAAGAACGCACCCTTCCAGGTCAGACCCCAGTGACCTCCTCCAACCAGGCCCTGCGTCCTGCAGCACTTTTGACCTTGCACTCATCCATGCTGGGTCCTCTGATGAGCATGGCACCCCATCCAGTCACCTGCCAAGGGCACAAGTCCAGCACAGGATGAGGGGACCAGGGACGGGTCATCCCTTGCCAACCTCAGCGGAGAGCAGGCCATCCTGCCCTCTGTGGACTGTGGCTTAGGGTTGTCTTAGTTTCCAGGCAGTGACGGAAGACCCTCCCTGACCTCCAATTTGACCTCAGGTTCCAGAAAGCAAAAGAGGAAATTAAGGCTCACGGATTGCCATGGGTGGACAATGGAGCTGCTGAGGAGCGGCCGGCATGGAGCAGTGGTCCAGTGATACAGACACCTGCAGGACTGAGACCCAGACACAGAGTCTCCCCGGGGTCCTCAGGCCTTGTCTGCCCTTTAATTCCAGGCTTCATTCTTCTCCTTGCTTTTGGGCTGTCAGCGATAGAAGGGGCCCGGGTCTGTGTCCCACCTCCAAGTGCCACTGCGTGACTGTGGAAAAGTCTCCTGACTGTCCCCAGACCTGCTCTCCTCCTCTGTGAAGGACCTTGGCAGCAATCAGGGCCATGCAGACATCCTTGTGTGTGGATCTGAAGCACTTGGGCCGTAAAAGGCTTGCTCATTCATGCAGGCAAATTTCCTTTTGAAACTCATCCTTTTTGTTCTACGGGTTGCGATAAAGAAAACGTAGTCAATGTTTGCTAAAAATAAAATCAGTGCATTACAGGAAAAGACACATTGACATGAATTCTGCTCAAAATATTCCCCTTGCTTCAGGCACAGTCACCCCATCATCCTTGCCGCTTCCTGCAGCGGCTCTGGTGTCCTCCTTCCTGAGGGTCTTTTTGTGCCTCAATGCCCTGAATAGATTCTAAACATTTATAGTAGGAAAAACATGACATTGAGTCCTCATCCACCAGATCTGACACCATGCAGCTTCCAGCTCTTGTGAAAAGTCACAGTGACCATGAAAAGGAAATCTGAGGAGCCAGGACAGTGCAGCTGAAGACCCTCCGGAGAGAGGACTCCAGAGCTGTTGCAGGAAGCGGCCAGGACGGTGGGACGAGTGTGCTCCAAGTCAGGAAAGTTTAGAAGGTGTTTCATGTGTCTTCAACTGCACCTCATTTTAAAAATTCATGCATTCACTGTTTGCTGCCCAGACCTCCTCGTTTGAATCTTTGTTCTCCCTTGGGTGTGTGTCTTAGGCGTTGATTAGTTTTCCATTGCTTCTGCTTCCCTAGCAGTTTGATTTCTCCCTCATCTTCCTGTGTAGCAGCCTCCTGCCCGCGGCCTTTGCAGTTTGTAGGTTTCCTTTCTTTCCCTCTCACTAGCGTTGACCAGCAGCCTCAGTCCGACAGGCCCGTGAGAGATGCTTTCTCACTTTGGTCCAAACGGTTTTGTCCTGTTTTCTTCTGCTTCCTTTCACTGGGAAGAAAGGAAGAACACACAGGAAGGGTGCAGAGAAGGAAGGGAAATCAGCTCTGTAGGGATGGGTGGGCCTGGGGTGCTGTCCGAGGCCTCGGGCGTCCAGTTCTCCACTCCTGGGCGCTGTTTGGTCAGCGGGGGTGGGTGGGGTAAGAATGCAATGTTTTGTCCTGATCGAGAGGTCCCTCCTCCTGGCTTCCAGACTCACAGCTCAGAAATGGGAGAGACGCCTCCATTTGAGCCCCTCACGGGTGTTTTGGCTTCTTTTCTTTTAAAAAGATCATTATAGCTCCTTGCAGACTCCATGGCATATGTTTAGATATTTAACGCACCCAGATTGCTGTGTGGGGCCCACGTCAGCTTTTTCTAACCGCGTTCCCCCTCCCGACAGTAACATCTGTTGATTCATCTGTCTTTTCCCCAGCGACTCGAAATATCATCTTTATCAGATCCTAATAGGTAGCACATAGGCCGGCACCTGGATTCTCTGTCTGTTCCACTGATTCCTCCATCTCCGTGCCAGCCCTCCAGGGTTAATTACTGCAAGGAAGCTACTGCTTTTGAGCCAAAATATTCATGGGTGCTAGTAATTTGATTTATTGTCTACAAAAATAAGAGGATAGTTACAGAATCCGTTGTTCCTACAGCCATCTGGTATTCCCTGATTCTCGAGAAAATAATACAAAACCGTCGCTCAGGCTTCTATTTGATTACTTTTAAATCATCTTGAGCATGCTTCTTATAAGGCGTCTCCAAGCCTTCGACAGCAGGCGAAGCAGGGTTCCAAAACGTTTATTTATGAGATCCTCGCTCCATGGAGACCAGTTTATTTTCAGGTCTGGGCAAACAAACCAAACGTGGGCAATTCTCTGTTAGTTCTCAGTTCTGGCGCTGGTAGATAGATTGCACCGCTCTGCGTTTGGGTGGAAGCTTCTGCTCCTGGCTGCTGTGGGCCTGGTACCCCAGGGTCACAGTTGAGGTCAAATCGTCCCAAGTTTCCAGGTCACAGGGCATCAGCTGTCACCCACATACTGTGCCTTTCACCCAGGTCTTGGAACTGAGTCCCTGATTGAAGAATTAATCTACATTGCACCTCCTAAGTTTCATGAACCTTTAACAAATCCTCTAGTTTCAAAGAGTGAACAGAGTATAGAGAATGGTGGGAGGGAACACTCATAAGGCTCACTCTGCTCTCCGATTCTGAGATACTTGCTCGTGCCCATCAGTGTGATCTTTGGGCCCTGTGGGGGAGCTGCTGTGCCCCAGGAGAAACCGCAGCAGGGTTAGCTTCCCTCACGGCCCCATCCACACAGCACCAAAGTGGGGAGCGGGCCCCAAAGCTCACGGGCTTTCTGCATCCCACAGCCATTGGGCCACCAGTTCCAGGTTCCAGCAATACCTGGGTCCAGTCCCAAGTGTCCTGCAGCAGCCTATGAACCAAGGCCCAGGGGGAAGCCAGCAGCTGTCACTGTTTCTGATGTCCACATTTGTTTCAAGATGGGCCTCGTAGCTCTAGGCCAGCTATACATCTGAGGCACTGATTTGATAGCTCCTTTCTATCCTCTCCCCTCATTCCTTCTGGAAAGCACAAGTGACAGTGGAATATTTCCTCCAGGAGCCCATGGGCAGAGATATGCAGGAGTCATAGCAAGGACTCTGTTTCCTGGGCCCAGTCCAAGTATCTTACATGTGTTGTTCATGAATTCTTTGCTAGAATCCTGTGCAGCCAGGTCTAGCATGATCATACCCACTTTGTTGATGAGAAAACTGGGGAGAGGGAGGTTATGAGGCTGGCTCAAGGTCACACAGGAAGTATCAGCCACACTTTTTAACATCTTTCCCACCACTGGGATAAATTGCCCAACACACCCAATTTAAAGGAGGAAAGCGTTAATATGTCTCACCGTTTCCCAGGGTTCAGTCCACGGTCAGCTGCTCTGAGGCAGCACATCATGGTGGAAGGGCATGAAGACACAAAGAAATGCACCTCATAGTGGTTGGGAAACAAAAAACAGGAAGAGCCAGAAATAGCCCAAGACCAGGTAGAGTCCCCAAACCATACAATCACGACGCATTTCCTCCAACTTGGACCTGCCACCTCATAGCCCATCCAGCTGTGAACCCAGCCTCAGGTTAATCCATGCGCAGTGTTTGCCCTCTCAATCCCCCCACCACGCCAGGTGTCTCTGAACCCTATCAAGTGACCATCAAGACGGACCAGCTTGTGATCTGACCCATAAGAATATGCTCAGGACCACCCAGGCGGAAGGGTATGAAGGGAAGGGTGCCTGAGGCTGCCCAGGAGTCAGGAATATTTCATGTGGGGATCTCCTTGGTGGGATGCACCTGATGTGTTCCCAACACAAGGCACTTCCTTGCCAGGAGCTGATGTTTGTGGCTTAATGTGTCAAGATCCTGACTGACACCGACAGGAGTCCAGTCCTGTAGGAAGTACAGAGGCCGTTCCTTCATGCCTTCTGTTTCTGCTCCGTGGCAGGACCCTCCTTGGTCACTTTGCTGTCCCTGGGATAGAGTACCCCACTGTAGTGGCTCAGAGAGATCTTGTTTCGAAATAAAAAATAAGAAAAGGGCCGGGGACATAGCTCAGGGCGAAGGTTGTGGGTTCAATTCCTTGTTCCACAAAAAAAAAAAAAAAAAAAAGAACAATAAACTCAGGACCAGCTTCAGCTTTCCTGGGGCACTGTGACAGGACCTTTCTTTGGCAGCTGCCACAGGGACTTTACTCTCCAGCTGGGCCTGGTGGCACACACCTGTAATCTTAGCACTCAGGAGGCTGAGGCAGAAGGGTCACCCAGAGTTGGAAGTCAGCTTAGGCTACATAGCAAGACCCTGTCTCAAAACACCGAAATAAAATAAATAAATAAACAATAACCACTCCCAGCCCACGAGTCTCAGGCTGGAAGTGGTTATTATTTATTTATTTTGTTTATTTCGGACGCTGCTCCCTGCTATCCCCTCCTCAGGCACGAGCTCCAGGCTCTGTTCTGTGAGTCACCGCAGCTCCAAGCTCCCACTCACATTTAGCCGTGAACTTCATGAGCGCAGGCAGCTGGGAGCTGACTGTTCCCAAAATAAATCAGCACCTCGGTTCCTTTTCTTTCTTTCGCTTCCAAGATTTTGAAGTCTCACAACTTCCCCCGAGGAGCACGGCATCGTAAGACAGATTTGCAATTTTAACTTAGATACCACTTTATATCAAACTACAGAGGAAAGAATAGCAGCAAACCACAAGATGAAGGGAAATGAGGGGTTTACAAGAGGGGGACCTGATGCTCCTCTGGCTTTTTGCGTATAGATTCTTTGGTTTTATTTATTTGTTTGTTTGTTTCAGGCAGGGTCTCACTATGTAGCCCAGGCTGGCCTCCATCTCACTGCAACCCTCCTGTCTCAGCCTCCTAAGTGCTGGGATGACAGGCGTGCAGCACCGCGCCCAGCAGTTTAGACTCTTTGGAAACACAGGGATGAGGCGGACTTGGCCCATCACTTTGGGACAGCGAGGTGCCCATTTGAACAGGGACCCAGGCAGTCCCTGTGAGGGAGGAGCCTGGAGCTGCTCCCGGGAACCCCGGGCTCCTCGGCTTGGGCTGGACAGGAGAGTGGGCACGAGCCAAGGCCCTGCTCTTGGAGTCGCAACCCCACAGCGGTTCCTGGGATCACGGAATTTAGACACCCCGTTCCATCTTGAATGATTCCACCTCGTTCTTAGACCTTGTTCTTCTCCTTCCTTTCTGTGTAGGGGAAACGTCCCTCTCGGGAGGATGCGGGTCCCCAGTCCTGGTGGAGCTCACTGCAGGCCCGGAGGGGCAGGGGCAGAAATCACAGCAGATCAAAACCCGGAGGAGAGAAGGTTTCTCTCCCTCTCACCCCTTGTCTCATCGTCTACCTCCTCCCACAGGAGAGGGAATTTACAAATATGTAAATAATATTTACAGATATATATGTCACATTATTATAAGAAAGACGGGAGAGGTAAAATGAGCCAGGAGAAAGCAAATGAAGCCGCACATCTACTTTCATGGAAATCCAGCCTCCATCCAGGGTCCCTGCCCGGGTAAGCAACGCCCCGCCTCCAGCTCCTCAGTAGCCAATGGAAACGGAGGAAACGGTCACATGACTGGTGCCCTTGACTCCAGCCTCTGTAAGGTAAAAATAAACCTGTTGCCAGGGAAAAGCGTGGCTGCCACTGATTCTGAGGCTGGGAGAATTTTCCTGGGGCTCTGTGCAAGATGGGGCTGAAGGTTTAGGTGGGGAACGGCTCAGGGCCGGGGGACCCCTGGCTGGAGAAGCTACGCCTAAGGGGGCCCAGTTGCCTGGAAAGTCTAGGGTGGGGGCCCCGCAAAAAAATGCGTAAGACAGACAGGTGGGCAGGCAGGCAGATACACAGACAGAATCGGCCTCAGTGAGCTCCTCAGGGAAGGGAGATGGGTGGTACATTCATAATTAAAGTACAAAGTATAAAAGGGTTTCCCACGCGGTGACATGCGCGGGAGAGGGAGAGAGGGCAGCTCTCCAAGTAGAAAATCTGCTCAGAGAAGGTGGTACAGGCCCGTGGACCCAGCACCTGGGAGGCTGAGACAGGAAGATCAAAAGCTCACACCTAGACTGGACAACTTAGTGATCCAAAGAGTCCCTGGTTCAAAAAAACAAAAAAAAGACTAGAGATGTAGTTCACTGAATTTGAGCCCCAAGACTAGGGCGGGCAGACAGACAGACAGACAGACAGACAGACAGACAGACAGACTGGGTGGGTGGGTGGATGGACAGATAGTTGGATGGATGGGTAGGTGGATGGACAGATAGATAAAACAGATGGGTGGATGGATAGATGATACATAGATAGATAGGTGGGTGGATAGATGGATGGATAGGTAGAAGGATGGATGAATGGCTGGATGGATAGATATATAGCTGAATGGGTGAGTGGATGAATGGATAGATATATAGTTGGATGAATGGGTGGATGGATTGACGGATGGACAGACAGAGACACAGAGAGAAAGAGATAGTTGGATGAGTGGGTGGACAGACAGACAGGCCTGGGGAGGTTCCAGGACATCGGTGATGTTTGAACAAAGACCTAGCAGGTGTTGCTATGGCTCTAACCACACGGCATGGCCAGCAGTTAGAGAAAAGCCCCTGACTGAGACTGCAGTGTGGTGAGAATGGGACTTGCACTTCTGGAGCCTGAGAGACACTTGTGGTGTCCTGTGGCACGGGCCTCCTCCTCGTGCCGCTGCTTGGCTCCTCTGCATCCCGCTGCGAGCAGAGGCTCAGCCTGGCCGGACACCCTGTTTAGTGGAAGCACCCTAAATCCCTGGAATCTAGTGCTTGCGGGGACAGGACATGCCTCAGCCCCCCACTCACCATGTGTACCTCATGCACCCAAGAAGGAAGAGGCCACCCATCCTGTCCCCGTGCCAGTCCCCCACTCCAGCCCGCACACCATCCCAGCTGAGTGTGTCCCGTTCTGCCTGCTTCCCGGGTCAAGGGGTATCTGTGGGGTGTGTGGCACTCGCCTAAACCGTGTTGCAGGCCAGGGACCCCAGCACCCTGGGAGGCTGAGGCAGGAGGACCAAAAGCTGGAGTCCAGTCTGGACTCTGCCACTTAGCAGAACTCAGTCTCAAAATACAAAAATAAAGAAAATGAGGCTGGAGGTCAGTGAAAAGGTCGTGGGTTCAACACCCCAGTCCTGCAAAAGAAAAAACCCAGTTATCCACACTAGATTCATCTGGCAAACATGTTTACATCCTGCCCCGGATAGTTTCTCCCTTTTCAGAGGTCGCTGGCTCTGTTGGGTTTTTACTTTGGTTTGAAAAGATGTTTTTATTTTTCTCTGATTATGTAAGTGGTGAGCAGCAGTGTTCAGAGAGGAAATCTCTGCTCTAGGAGGATGTGAATGTTCCAGGACCCAAAATAGATGTGAGAAGTTGGTGAATTTAGGAAATTCAGCCAAAACAGAGGGGGGCTGCACATGGTGACAGTCCTGTGACCCCAACCCGAGAGAGGACAAGGACTTGGGTATGGTGGTGCAGGCCTGTCATCTAGTACTCTGGCAGGCTGAGGCAGGAGCATCTCAAGTTCAACTGAGTGGCTTAGTGAGACCCTGTCTCATAATATAAACTAAAAAGAATGGAAGTGTCACTCAGTATGAAGACCAGAGCAGCGCATGGTTACTGGGCTGCTCAGTACACTGGTGGGAAGATCCCACGGTGTCTGGAGAGGGATTTGCACCAGGAGAGAGGTTGGTAGAAAGGAATGTATGTCCTGTGGGCCTGCGGCACTCGCTGCCCTGAGGTCAGCAGCCTCGGTGCATCTGTAGGCATCTACCTGTGTCTTCCCCTTGGTGCTCTCTGGCCAGCTCACAGGCCACTCTGTATGTCCCTCCTCACCGTCCAGTCTAGGTGAGGTGCCCTCTCTGACATCTCAACTGCTCTCCTGACAAAAATCTGCCTTCAAAAGTTGTCTAAAATATGAAAGCTTGTCCATCACCTCTTGCTTTTTAAAATTCATCAATACTTTTTCCCCCCTCACATTCATAAAATGGAGTGTGACCAGTAGACTAAGCAAGCAAGAAAAAAGCTTTCAGAACATTCTAGAAATAACTTGGTTAATGGAACTCATGACATATAAAAGAAGGAACCCTAACATTTTCAGAGAGAGAAAAGAAAAGGGAGAACTGAAGTGACCTGGAAACTTGTGTCCTTTAAGGTCCCAGGAGCCCATACAGTGGTCACTCCCAGGGTGGCCCCTCCCAGGAGCCTCTGTGGGGACAGAGGGTCTCTGTGATGGAGCAGGGCCTGCGCCTGCAATGTACACCCCAGCTCTGAGTGAGGTGCTTGTGGCAGTTTGAGTACATTGTCAACTTGACGGGCTTGGGAACCACCCTGTAGATTTGTAAAGCTCGCTTCTGGGTATGTCTGAGTGGCCGTGGAGGGTGACCTGGGGGTCTATATCTGGTGGCCCCCTTCCTCTTTGGCTTCCTGGCCACCATGAACTAAGCAGCTGGGATCCACCGCCCCTTTCCCTGACACGGACCATGTTGGCCAGGGACTGAACCCTCTGAAACTGTAAGCAGACACAGCCTCTGCTTCTTTAAGTTGTGGGTGCCAGGTATGGGGTCCCCGCGGGGTGGGGGGAGAGCTAACTGACACTGTGCTCTGGGAATGGAGAGGCCACAAGTGGGCTTGTGGTCTGGGCAGGGCTGCCGCCATGCTTTCTGTCCTCCCCACCGCCCCACTTGCAACCTGAGCTGTGGCCCTGTTTAGGCACTGCATCCCCACTTAGCTGCACCTGAGGGTAGAACAGGGGCCGGGGGCTGGGAAGGGAGTGTTTCGCGTGAGGGCGGCCTAAAAGGAGACCCATCTGCCTGCTAACATCGCAGGGATGCCCAGAGCACCCCGCTTTATCTTAGTGGAGTCTTGTCCCGGTCCTCCAGGAAGCTGCGCCCATGCCTGTGCGAACTCAGAGACAGCGCTGAAGCTGCCCACCCTGGAGGAGGCATCTGGACTTTGTTTCATTTTCTTTGTTTGCTTTCAAATAACAGAGCAAGCAGCAGATGCAGCGGGCAGACGGCGCCTCCTTCACACTTCACAGACAGCAGCAGCTGCAGACGCTGCCGGCGACTCTCCCCACCAACCCCTGGTGGCTGCAGGGCTGCACCTCGCACAGAAGATCATCCTCCTGCCAGCCCTGGGCTCTGGGGAGAGCGGAAGTACCTGGCTCAGGGGCACCTGCCTGAGCCACTTTGCTTTGTCCCTGTGGGCGACCAACGGTGACAACGGCAAATGGCCTCCAGCATCCTCTGGTCCCCAGTGTCATCAGCATCCCTTTCTGAGTACGCTGTGGAGCACTAGTCTGTGCTCTGTGCAAAACACCACTAAATCCGAAGGACACAAAAATGAACTGTGCACGGTTCTGCACAGTGCGTCCCCAAGCTCGAGTGCTTCTGGGACCTCAGGATGTGACCTCGTTTGGAAAAGGGCTTTGTGCAGGGTAACTAAGTGACTGAAGCCACGCTGGGCGAGGTGGGCCCACCTGCAGGTGTCCTCAGCAGGACTGTCCTGGCTGCCTCAATGTCCTGAGTGAATTCAAAATGTCTCCCTTTCATGGTCTTTGTGACTTTTGGAAGAGCCGGAATTCACACGGGGCCAGCGCTGGTGATTAAGCAGATGAGGACACAGCGTCATATTTTTACAAGCCTGTCTTTCCTTTGGATGGTGCTCGGCTGCGGCAGTGACTATGTTTTGATCCTGAGAAAGACCCTCAGGAAAGAGGACCCCAGAGCTGCTGTGGAAGAGGGAAGGACGATGGGACGAGCACGTGTGAAGTGACAGAAGGACTTTAAGGGAACTCATGGCAGTGCGTCTTCTATCATAATAGGTATTTTAAAAATTTAGCCATTCATCCTGTATATCAAGCATCCCTCTGTGTAAGGAGGCAGGATACAGAGACTGTGACCTGCAGGGCGAGTGCCCTGTAACCACAAGGACAGAGACGGGAATGAGGCAAGGAGCACAACAGGGATGCCTGCAGCTCAGGAGCAGGAGAGAAGGAGGGGTCCCCACCTCAGGAAGTCAGCGGGTGTGGTCATGCCTGCATGGTGACCTTGGGCTTCCACGCTGGGTACAGTGGTTCACATCTGTGATCCCAGCACTCTGGGAGGCTGAGGCAGAAAGATCACAAGTTCAAGCCCAGCTTAGGCAATTTACCAATTAGTGAGGCCCTGTCTCAAAGTAAAAAATAAAATAAAACAGGACTGAGGATGTAGATCAGTCTGAGGGCCCTGGGTCCACCCCTTAGAGCCACAAAACACAAGCTTATCCTGGCTCCTGGCTGGATAAGCTTGAACTCCTCCGGCTGTGGCTGCTGCCCAGGCTAGGTCTCTGCTGATGAGACAGGCCCTGAGGTGATGAGAGTGTGTCGCTCTCTGAGGCCTGGGAACTGCTTCCTGGCTGAGCCCAAACTCCTGAAAGCCACCAGGTGGCCACGGTCCCCTCTCCTGCCAGGTGTCTGGTCGAGCGGCCTTGGAGAAGTGGTTCTGGTCACTTCGCCTCTCTGTCGGCCTCTTTCTTGGGTCAAATCCCACACCAGCTCCGGGCTCAAGAACGTGGGTCAGAAAGGGAGCTAACAGGGGTCCCCTAGCCCACACCCCGTCTTCTTTCAGCTTCACTGAGCCAGGTCTGGGTGGGTTCTGCTTCTTCCAGTCCCACTCACGTCCCCGTGTCCTGGATGCACAGAGCTGTGGGTGCTCGGAGGTCACCCATCTGTGTCCCTTGGAAAGGAGAAAACATCACAGCCACCAGCTGGTGCCAAGTGACAACCCAGTGCCAGGTGGGAGGTGGTGGCAGAGCCTGGGGGTCAGGGACAGTGCTGGCAGCCAGACAGTCCTCGGAGGGGACAGTCCTCAGCCCTGCTGCAGAGCAAGACCCAGAGTCTGGGGTTGGTCCCTCACCTTTTTTAAGGGGAGTCCAGAAGATCTGGACCTTACATGCCCTAGAGGGCTTTGCTGAAACTCCTGTGCTGTTCGGGGCTGTTTTTCACTCCTGAGACATCAGACCACCAAGCTAAGACCAGTACATTTGTTCTTTTATTAGAAAAATAATAGTTTGGCCTGAAAAAAAAAAATCTCCTACAGTCAATAGCAACTGAGAGCACCACACAGATTTTATCACGGAGCCGTCCTCTCCCCCGGCATCCACACAGACAGAAAACCGAGGTTCTAAATCGGTTTTCTGTATTATTTTATCCATAATTGGGTCCTGGCTTTAAAAGAATGTCACTTACGTCATTCCACTGAGAAAGTGTGGGTTTCACCATTGGGCAGATGAAGCAGATCACAGAAGGAGGTCATCTGGGGGAAACTGAGGCTGTATGATTGCAGAGCCAGGAGGGAGGTTGACCAGATGTCTCTCCTGGGCTCAACTTCTGGGTCAGTCCCAGGTCAGGGCCCCAGGCCCACACTACAGCCCACAGGGGCTGGTGGAAGACATCCCAGGGCCCTCCAGGATGAGTCCCAGGGACCTGGGATCCTGTACCCAGTATCCCCACAATGCCTGCCTCTTCCTCCCAGGGCCTGGGGATAGAACCAGACCTCCGGAGGTTCTGAGGAGCTGGGGAGGCCACCAACCTGCGTCAAGAACAGGGTCTGTGCACTTTGCATGGAGGGGCCCCGCTGGCTTTAACGAGACGTGTGAGATGCATTCCTGTGTGGAGAGAGCATCCAGACTCCGTTCCTGGCTCCCGCCTTAGCCTTCTGGACGGACCGAGCTCTCGGTTGCTGTCTTTGGGCCCCAGTTTCCTCCCATGTTCAATGGGGCTCTTATCCGGGGACAACTGGATGCAGGGGCATCACCCAAGCAGGGGCAGCTGCAGGCGGACACTCAGTGACAGCAAGCATCACACACACACACACACACACACAGGCCCTGGGTCCTGGTCCACATTCCCCAGAGAAGGGATGCTGTGTGCACTTTGGTACCCTGAACTATAGGAATCTAACCTTGTAGGTGCTGGTGCATGGCAGATCTGTTTGCCCTGTAGGTCTCTGTGCAGAATTTCAAAGCAAACCAATTCAACAGACCCCTGACACTCCCAGAGGGCATCTGTCACCAAAGCTTCTTTCCTCTGCCATTGTCAAGAACGACTCATTTCCTGAAAGCCACCAGCTGCCAAGATGGCTGCTGGGGAGCTGTCATCACAGAGTGGGCTGGTGTAGGAGGCTCTAGGGCCTGTTGGTGGCTTGTCAGAGCCATGACTCCCAAGCAGAGGGGTCTCTAGCATACATCTAGGTGGGGTCACCAGGAAGGCTTCAGAGTCAACCCCTGCCAGGGACCCATACTTGGGCGGTGAGGTGGCCTGGCAGGACTTCATGCCATCTCTGACAATTTGCTTAAATAAAGACTTCACTGAATAAAACCGTGACTTCTGGTCACCCCAGATCATTCCGGGCTTGAGAAGGAGATTAACAGCTCTGTGTCTCGCAGAACAGCTTCTCAACCCGGTTTATTTTTTGTCCTTTTGGCTGGCTCACAGCCGTGAGGTTGGTGAGCTCCTGTTTGGGCAGGGAGGTGGTGGGGAGAAAGGAAGCTGCGAGCTGCTTTCCCGAGCCTGAGCCGAGCCTGAGCCGAGCCTGTGGGCTCCACCTTTCCAAAGCGATTCCACAAAAGCCCTGACATTCACGGAGCCAGGAGCCAGCCCACGTCCCTCTCCTGCGGGCTGAGCCCCTTGCAGAGCCTCGCTGCTTGGAGGCAGCCGAGGAGGCGGCCTGGCGGCTCTGCCCTGGCTCTCGGGAGGGCAGGCAGCCACGGCGCCCGCATCCACTCCCCGGCCCCCACCTGCCCCGGGCCTGCGCCGCACACAGCCGCCCCCTCGGGGCGTCGCTCTGCAGAGGACAGCACCGCAGGGCTGCAGGGCGGCAGGTGGAGGCCCACCCCGCGGCACCTATTTTTAGCCCAGCCGATTTCAGCGGAAGTGGTAACTTCAGGTAACAGGCAAGAGAAAATGCATCTGTTCACACAGCAACCGTTCTGCCCAAAAAAGGAAGGAACATCCTTACCGTGCGTCGCGGGCGAAGGAACGGAAAAATCCCAACGGGAGACTGAGACTCGGAGGACGCGGGAAGGGGTCGCCTAAGGAGATTAGACTAGAGCCAGCGGGGAGGTGCTGCTCACCAGGCCCCCCAGCACAGGGGAGGCTGAGGCAGGAGGGCCGAAAAAGTTCAAACCCAGCCTGGAGACTTGGTGATTTATCAAGACCTTGTCTCAGAATAAAAAATAAAAGGGCTGGGAGTGTAGCTCAGAGTGAAGGACCTGGATTCAATCCTCAGTAAGAAGAAGAGACAGAGAAGGAAAGGGAGAAGGAGAGGAGGATGGGGAAGAAATATCAAAATGGAAATTGTTGTTCTCAATAATTAAAATAACAGAACGGCACAAGACTGCATAGACAGTGACCAGGTGGACCCTTATGGATGGACTTTTTGTATAAGGTGTAGCAGCTTCCGTAGAAGTTTGTAGTTCTGGAGAGTCCTTTGTGATAACCACCACCAGGTCATCATGGTTAAGAATCCTCCTTCATCACCTCCCAGCTTCATTTACCTCATTCATTCATTTATTCATGGTTTGTTTTGTATTTTTCAGACAAGTTCCTCCTGTGTGGCCCAGGCTGGCCTCAGACTCATAGCATCCTTCTGCCTCAGTCATCTTGGTGCTGGGATCACATGTCGCCCAGCCAGCCCATTTACCCCTTTGAGGACCACAGGATGCCCTGGGGACTGTGTTTTGAGGAGATTTCTCTTGGTAGGCCTCAGCGAGGACCCAGGAGGAAATTCCTTCCTTGTGGGCAGGAGGGACTGGGACCTCCATGAAGGTGCTGCCGTGGTGCCCACAAGTGTCAGGTCCTGCCCTGTGTCCCCGGTGCCCATTTCAGGCTGGGGAGGGGACTGGGCAGCACAGCTAGGACAGGAGGCCAGGCTTCCTTCAGGGCTCTGCAGAAGACACGGAACTTCTGTTTTTGTTTTTTTCTCAATAAGAAAATGTCATACAGGACTCCCTGGGATCTGATACCCCATGACTCAAGTCCCATGATGTTCAGATGTGGCCAGAATATTTGCTAGGACTTACAGGGGCTGCCTCCCCATCCCCCTCCAGAAAGCAGCCTCTCCAGGGGACGTCTCAGAAGTGGCCCTGCTGAGAGAGGACCCTGGGGTGAGAAGCCCTGTGCAGGTCCCAGAGTGCTGTGTGGGGTTGGCCTTCTAGAAGAAACAGGTCCTCTCCAGCCTGTAATCCTAGCGCTCAGGGGGCTGAGGCAGGAGGGTCTCTGGGGCTCCAGACCATCCTAGGCCACATAGTGAGACCCTGTCTCAATAAACCAACACGGCAGCCTGGCTATTCCTCCTCTCCTGACCTCTGCTCTCTAACCTCGCACTTCCAGTACCCACGGTCACCAAGACTCATCTGTTCCAGCCTCCCCTCCCCACGCACGCCCGTCTACTGTTTCTGCTTTCAATTCGATTTCCTCTTTTTTAAAATTACATCCCATTCTTGTCGCTCTCTCTTCCTTTGAAAAAACTTTTTCATCAAAGAAAATTAAAAGGGAGTCAGTGAGGTCTTGGTAGCCATATCACATTTTGACAAAATTTTAAAAAAGAAGAAATAGTATTTGAAGATGATGGAAAGTTGGCAGGTAAAGTGAGAAGCTTTGGTTCACATTCAGAATAGATTTCCTCTCTGGCAGAAGCTGGCAGCGCTTGGAGAAGGGCAGGAGGAAGAATTTGAAAAGCAGAATCCTCAGCTGCGTCACTCCCCACGGCTCCCAGGCCTGTTTAGACACCCAAGAAGGCTGTTCATGCTGGAGAACAAAATAATTACAAAATAATCTGTGCTGGGCACAGTGGTGCATGCCTGTAATTCCAGCTGCACAGGAGGCTGAGGCAGGAGGATTGCCAAGTTGGAGCCCAGCCTGGGCAACTTCATGAAGCACTGGCTCAAAATAAAAAACAAAAAAGGCCCGAGAGTACAGCTCAGTGCAAAGGCCCAGGGATCCATCCCAGTACTGCAGGGCAGAAAAGAAAGTCTGCCCACAGCAGATGCTATTTCAAGTGACCGATACTTTAATCCTGAGAAAGAACAAACATGAAAAGCCCCAGTTCTCAAATGATAAATGTCACGAGTTCATGACAAAATGCTGAGTGGGGCCCCTTCTCCCACAGCTCACTTTTGGCTCTGAGGCCAACCTTTCAACGTGTGGCTGTCAGGTCAATGATTTTTTTATTTTTTCCTTTCTTCCTTTTTCTTTTTGCAGCACTGGGGAGCACATCCAGGGCCCTCAAACTGGGCTACATCCCCAGCCCCTTTTAGTTTTATTTTGAGACGTGGTCTGGCTAAGGTGTTAAATTGCCCAGGCTGGGCTCAAACTTGTCATCCTCCTGCCTCAGTCTCCCAGAGTGCTGGAATGATAGATGTGAGCCATGGAACTTTGTACTTTGTACTCTCTGTGTTTTTAACTCTGTCTCAAATTCTCCAAACTGTTGACTTGATTAAAGATGGGGATTATAGAATACTCATTAGTTTAAAGGCATAAATGTCCATGAAAATAAATTTTCTCTCTCTCTCTCTCTCTCTCTCTCTCTCTCTCTCTCTCTCTCTCTCTCTTCTTTTTAGGCAGAGTCTCACTATATAGCCCAGGATAGCATTGAGCTCATTTGTGTAGCCTAGGCTGATCTCAAACTCACAGAAAGCCTCCAATTTAGTCTCCTAAGTGCTTGGATTATAGGTGTGTGGCAACCACACCCAGTGGAAATAAATTTTCAAGCAGCACATAATAGTCTACATTACAGTCCAAACCATTTGGCTGTCTTCGTTTTGTGATGTCTCAATGATACACTTAGACCTCTCCATTTGTCTTACTAATTTGGTGCAATATTTATTGACTCTTACCATGAAAACTAAAAAATTTAGCTCATCTTTCATAGCCTCTGCCTCTCTCCCTTCTCTCTCTCTCTCTCTCTCTCTCTCTCTCTCGGTAATGGGAATTGAACTCAGGGCCTACATGCCGAGCTATACTCTAGCTATCTTTTATTTTTTATTTTGAGACAGGGCCTTGATAAGTCCCTAAGTCACCCACACTGGACTTGAACTGGTGATCCCCCTGCCTCAGCTGAAATTACAGGTGTGTACCACCATGCTTGGCTCCAACTTCCTGCAATTTTTAAATGATATTTACAGACCTCCTATGGTGACCTAGGGACCCAGTGGTTCTCTACATGCATTTAAATCCCACATATAAAATATTATCCATTGATTCATCCATTACCGGATGTCCACTTCCCCCACCAGACTGATGGAGAATTAGTCTCCCAGACTTCTTGCCCCAGCCCCAGCCTCTCATGATGTCCACTCTTAGGTTCCTGCCCTTTAACACAGAAGCTCTGTTTTGAGCTCCTCAGGTAAAAGCATGACTGCTGGATATAAATAAGTAACGTTTATAACGGAATCGCAGAGCAGGTCATGCCCCGCCCGCACAGGACTGGCTCACACAGAAGGATCCAAGCTGCGTGGCCAGGCAGGGCACTGGAAGCAGCACTCTATGGCTTCCCCATGGCCCCTTCTCTGCGACCCCTGCGTCCTGGGCTTACGCCCCACCCCGCCCCCTGTCATGGGGGACCCGGTGATCACAGGAGACCAGCCGACTTGGGTTTTTTGTTTCACTTTATCATAGCTTTTACCCCTGGAATTTCTGTGGCAACTGTGTTGAAGCAGTCTCACTGCCGATTTTCCAGCAGCAGATACTCCCGCCCATCTGAACCACATTTGGCATATTTTAATTAAGGGGCACCCTGTTATCTTTCTGTTTTTGTCTTGCGGTGTAGTCTGGACTGACCCTGAACTCACTATTACAGGCCAGGCTGGCCTCAAACTTCCAGCAGCCCTCCTGCCTCAGCCTCCTGAGTGCTGGGATGAGAGCTGTGTGCCACCACCACCAGCTGTTAACATAATGCTATTTACTGCACACCTAGTAAGCTGCAGTAGAGTGTGGACAGTCCTGTTAGAAGCACTAGTGGACCAAAAGCTTTGTGTGACCTGCTTTTGTTATTTGCCCAGGCCCCTGTGGAGGGGTCCTGCAGTGGCACTGGCTGGACATTAGGAAAGCCGGGTTTCCACGCATCATACTGTAGCGCTGGAATGTAGTGTAGCATGCTGTGTTTTGCATTGCATTCTGTTCTGTCGTATTGTATTGGCAGTGCTGGGGATGGAACCCAGGGCCTTTGCACTGAGCTACCTCTGAGGCTCTGAGGCCTTTCTTACTTTTTTATTTTGATCCCAGCCTGGACAACTAAGCAACCCAGGCTGTAGTGAGACCCTGTCACAAAATAAAAAATATAAGGCACAAGGGTGTGACCCGACGTGAAGACTCAATTCCCAATATGCCAAGGCTCGAAGAGCTCGGGTTGAGCATCTGGCCACACAGCCTTGCCTGCAGGAACTGACAAACGCATGTGAAAGCCTCAGAAGCTTTGGAAGAGTCTTATGGGAAAGGGCCTGATTTTAAACATCAGAGGATAGAGCCATATACGGGTCCGGCATTTCCAGAGAGAGAACCTCCACTTCAGTTCCTGTGGACCCTGGGACTCGTGTCAGGGGCTGAGATCCTGCCTTGGAGCCACACCCAGGGCCAGGGTCCTGGTTGCTATGGTTTCTACTGTCTGGAGCCAACAGCCACCCACAGCTCTCTGCCTCCTTATGGCTTCAGCCAGGAAGGACTAGGGGTCGCCCCGAGAGCTGGGCTTCTCGAGTCTGTTCTGGCACTGTTACAGCGCACGGGGTGTGTGCCTGCGTGCAGCTCCCATCCCCACACAGGCCCATTTGTCCATCTACCGGGTCAGCCTTCACTCCTCCCCATCGGTTTGCTCATCCATACACTCGCTGTCACTCAGGGCCACTCCCACCATCACTGCAGCATTCATTCATTCTTTCATTCTACTTGAGTAACCATGGTACACCGGGTCCCTCTCCAGCCAGGGTCTCAGATGCATGGCCTAGCAGAGCCTCAGCCCCACCCACGAGCAGGGTTACCCAGGTCCCAGCCTGGACATACATCAGCCTGAGGGACTGAGGGTTGGTGTGGGAGCCTGGAGTGGCCAGGCGGCCTGGATATACAAGACTGCACAGGAGGCTTCCAGTACACAAGGTGGGATTGAAAACTACAGTGTGGATTTAAGTTTTAAAATTATTATCGCAAAAGCCACTGTGCCATGAAAATCCCTCACAACTCTCCCCTGGCTCTGAGCACACTCATCCCATCATCCTGGCCACTTCCTGCAGCAGCTCTGGAGTCTTCTTTCCTGAGGGTCTTTAGCTGCACTGTTCTGGCTGCCTCCATGTCCTGAATGGACTCAAAACATGTCCCTTTCCTGGTCATGATGTCTCTGGGGAGGAGCTAGAAGTCACCTAGTACAGGCTCCGGTGACTGAGGAGAATGGAGATGCAGCATTGTGTTCTTATTTGGGAGAAATCACTGTCAATCTTGAGAATCCACATAGATACTCAGGGATGGGGACTCTGGAGCTGGGAGCATTCATTCACTCACTCACTAAATTGGATCCTGTCCTCGAGCTCTGGAGAGGTGAGGCAAGCCTGCACCAAGCGGCGTGGGACCGTAGTGGTGAGCTCACCAATGGTAGAAACAGAGACCCTGAGGAGCTGCCTATGGTGCACACTCACTGGTCCCAGCAGTGCCAGTGGTGGCCTGTGACCCTGAGTCTCATGGGCTTGGCACTGCCCCTGAGCTCACTTGAACAGGGAACCAGGTGGGCCAGGGCTCCAGATCCACACCATGAGCAGTGGGAGTCACGCAGCGTCCCTGTAGGGCTCCCCACTACCTCCCTCCCTCCATAGCCCCAGTGCCTGCCCTGCCACGTGGCTGATGGTGGTGACCAGTGGGACACCATGCCCTAGGCAGACCTGGCCTTGGTCCATCCTGTGGCTGCTACTGGCGATGAAATGGCCCCAGACAGGTCATCAGGGGACCCTGTGAGGAGGGTCCCTAGGCCAGCTCTCCACCCAAGTACTGCACACAGCATGCCTCTGAGGAGGGACCCCTGCTCCCCAAACACCCAAGGTAAGATTTAGGGGGTGCCCAGCCCTTGTGGCTGGGAAGAGAGCAAGGAGGACACAAACTCAGAATGACTCCTACTGTCACTGCGTTACCTTCCCAGGCCTCGCTGGCCCACACAAGGCTCAGTGGAAAGAAATATCCCTCTCCGTAGCTCGGTGATATGCTTGACCTCCCCAGCCTTCCCCTCTAAACCTCAAGGCACCTGTCAGAAGGGCAATAGGAAAAGGAAAACAAGCCAGCCTGTGATCCCAGCCCTCAGAGAGGCTGAGGCAGGACAATTCCAAGCCCAGCCTGGGCCATGTAATGACTCAGTGAGACCTTGTCCCAAAATTAAATAAATAAACAGGACTGCAGCAGGAGGTGAAGGCCCTGGGTTCCATCCTTAGGACCCGGGGTGGGGGGCAGCCAGAAGCCAAAGAAACCCACGGCCCTGTTCAGCCAGCAGGCTCAGACTCTGTGGGGTGGAAGTGGGTTAGCTCCTCGGATCCTCCCGGGCCCCAGCAGATTGTGGGTAATGGAGGAGCCCGCACTCGCGTCCTCTGGGCAGGGCTATATTAAGATCAGTTACATCGCGCAACAAACATCTGAATCATCCGCGAGCTCTGACCGCCTGGGTTTGAATATGCATGAGAAGCTGCCCAGAAACGACTAAAATACACGCGCGCGCTCACTCGCAGATAGTCACAAAGCAAGCCGGCTCTGGGATGGGCAACCAAAGGCAGCTGGCTGGGGGACAGAGCGCAGCCACCGTCACAGCCTGGGCAGCTCAGGGGATGAGACGGCGCTGCACAAAGGGCCTGCAAGCCGACATCTTTGGCAGCTTTAGCCAGGGCCATCAGTAGCAAGGGCAGTCTGCCGCGGCCAGGGCCAGGCTTGCCAACCACTGCATGCCTGAGAATTGTGCGCTGCCCCTTCACCCAGGAACCTTGAGCTCCACTTCCTGCTCTGTGACTGCGGTGAAGAATACTCACATAATCAAAGTCTCAAAAATGCTAGTCGGTGATCTCAGCACTCTAGGAGGCTGAGGCAGGAGGATTGGACCCAGACCGGGAAACAGCAACTTAACAAAACTCTGTCTCAAGATAAAACAATAAAAAACGGTGGGGGATGTAGCTCAGAGCAAGACCGTGGGTTCAGTCTCTAGTATCACACAATTATTTTTTTAAATTGCTGCTTATTGGTTTAAAATTGTTGGGGATCGGCTGATTGTCAAAGTATAGAAATAAATAGAAGCCAAAAGCAGAGTTCACAGGAGCACACCTTTCAAGGCTGGGGAGATGAGAGAGAAGTGGAGCCAGGGATGGCAGAGGGGCGCCCACCCCACAATCGGGGAAGGGAGGGATGTAGAGAGCATTCGGTGAGCTGACCCAGAATCCCTTCACGGAACCTTAGCTGAGTGCGGCCTGTGGGAGCCTGTGCAGACTGCCAGGGTTCCAGGCGTCACTTCGACCCCAGGGCCCCCCTCCGTGCAGAGGTGACCTTCTGGCGAGGGAGACAGAGACCACCCTTGTAAGTAAGAGCCACACAGTCAGAAGCCGGCAGCACTGCGGGCGGCATGGGCTCAGGAAGGTGGGGAGGACCCCGCACAGTTGCAGCAGGGCAGGGACAGACGGGGGAGGGAAAGGGAGTGGGCTGTGGCCGGCTCCAGGGCAGATAGGGGCAGGTGACCTGGAATCTGGCACCGAGGTCTCCTCTAGGGTCTCCCCAGCGCCTGCCTTCCAAGGCCTGGTCAGAGCCTGCATCCTAACCTAGGCCCTGGCTTAGATCTGGAAGTTCCCCAAAGGCATCTGTGTGCTTAGGTGGGGCTTCTGGAAGCTGATTGGACAATGGGAGCTTAGCTCCGGCTTTGCGGGGTTAGGAGGCGGGACCTGATTGGAAGGGGATGTCCTGGGGCGTGGCCCAGAATACTTGCTTTCCTCCTCTTCCTTTTCTCCACTTCCTGTGCCCAGTGCTATGAGAGGCTTCGCTCCGCCAGGCCCCTGTGCCACGCCGTCCTGGCTTGGAGCAGCCGACCATGGGCTAAAATTAAGCCAAATAAATCTCTCCTCCTTTAAACTGTGGATGTCAGGGGTTTTGTCCCAGCAACAAAAAAGTGGCTAAGACAAGATATTATATATATATATTTCCCCCCCAAATCGATGAATTATTATGCATGTCCAAAAAGTAAAGAAAGCGAGATGTAAACATTTTTTAAAAATTCTGATGGTACGCTAACGTACACCAGTGGGAACTGACTGGGGAACATTCACGTGTGGGTGTTATCAGGGTCTAACTGTGACCACAGCTCATAGGGCCTGCCACAACCCGGGGGAAGAGTGTGGCTGCTGGGCAGACTGGTTTCTGGGTCGCCAGCGCACACCCCACCTCCTCAGCTGCAGGCAACTTCCAGCAGCAGCCAGGACCTCCAGGTCCCAGCCAAAGCCTCGGCAAGCAAACCTCCCCACTCATAGGAGAATGAGATGGAGCTGTATGATGACAGCTGGGCAGAGGAATATACAGGGTCCTTTGGGCTCGTCCAGAATTTTCCTTTTAGAAACCCACACCATCTCCACAGCTGCATCTCAGGCTGCGTGAAGTGGAGGGAAGAAGGTAGGGGGAGTGCCCACCACAATGACAGGTGTTGGTGACATCCCCACTGCCTTGTCAGGCACCTGGTGCCAGAGCTGCCTGCCCACAGATGCTGGGTGGGAGGTTCCAGGAGCATCTCCTCTCTCATCTCCCTGGAGATGCCAGGAGACACGGAAGCTGAGATCGCCTCCTGAGGCCCTGGGAGGTACAGGCAGCCCTAAGGGCAGGCCAAGGAGATGGACATCAGTGCTCTGGCTCACTGCACTGTCCCGAGAAGGCCTTGAACATGTGGCCATAAGCAGGGCCATCTCTCGTCCCTTCTGGTCCCCTGCCAAAGAGCGCAGGTGTAATAATCCCAGTCTGAGCTTTCTCAGAGCCCAAGTGCCCTGTGTGGGGAGTACCCCCAGACCCCAGAGGGGGACCACACCCTTAGATGCCTCCCACGCCTCCCACAAAGGCCAGGACAGAGCCTGAACTCTGCATGACCCAGCATCCAGCCGCAAACATCACTGCAATTGTAGGAGGAGAGGCATATCTCTTCCCCCAGCGCACACCTCCTGAGCCAGCATGCTGGTCTCTAAGGCATGCATTCCAGAGAGACAGATGTCGCCTTCTTAGGGTGCTGGAGTTATGCCAGGGGAGGGACCAGAAGCGGGCCCATCTGGTGTCCACTGGAGGCTCTGGGCATACTCCTACCCCTGCTACCATCGATGGCTTGTGTCATTTGCCTGCTGGGCCTCAGTTTCCCCATTTGTAAAGATGAGGGTTACCTCATTCTCCACATGAATCAGTTAAGAAGCTGGAGTGAAACTGCTCGGGACACCAGAGGGGGACCTCAAGTAGCAAGATCTGGGGCTGCATGTGTGAGGCCCCCGGGGGGGCAGGGAGAAGGGGACTGTGAGCCCCAGGATGTGGGGAGCCCCAGTGAGTGTCCCCCTCTCTTTGTGTCCACCCTGTCCACCGCCCACCGTTCTAGGCAGATCTTTCACCATCTCCCCTCGGGCTCCCACCCATTCCTCCTTCAAGTCTGAGCATCCAGGGCAAAGCAGCAGCAAGGAGCTGGGCCACGCTCCGGGTGCTCCCAGTTTCTGTCGCAGCCTCCAGCTCTGTGTTCTGTCCCCCAAAATCTGCGGACAGACAAATAGACGCAGTCTTGTTCCAACAAGACTTCACTGGCGACCCAGAAATTCACATTTTACATATTTTTCTCTGGTCACAAAATGTTTTCTTTCTTTTGAGATTTTTCCACCCATTTAAAAATATAAAAACCATTCTTAGCCCATGGGATGGCCAGAAGCAGGTGGGGACAGGGAGTTGACACGTGGCCCCTGGCTAGAATTTGTCAGCTCCTGCTGGGGGTCCCAGCCCCAGTGCTGGCTCTCGGGAGCACTTGCGGGGACGGGAAGGACAGGCCGTCCACCACCCCATGGATTCCAAATCCGAGTCGTAATGAGATCTCCAGTGACTCATGCGCATTTGAAAGTTAAAAACAAAACAGAACCGAAAAATGCTGCCTGCCTACTCGGCATCCCCCAGAGACTCTAATTGAACAGGAAAGACGGGCGCGCTGTGACTAGAGGCTGCCCCTCGGGTTTTTCACGAACAACCAAGTTCAAGCACTTGAGCTTTAGAAAGATCCTCAGGACCAAGGGCCACCCCTACCGCTCCCCATCCAGGGCTCATCTGTGCCCCGCTGTGCTCTAGGACAGGGTCCTACCTAAGCCTAAGCAGGGACAGCCTCACACCAACAGCTCCCCTCCCGGACTCAGTTTCCAAACATTGAGACAGGAATGAGCTCCTGGATGCTGGCCTCTCCATCCTGCAAGCCCTGGGGCCAGCACGGGCAGCTCCCAGGCGCTCTGGGGACCAAAGAGAAGCACCTCACCCACTCAGCAGCAGCACCCCCACTACCCCACCACCCCCACCTTCTTGCTGTGTCCCCATTTGCACAGCCCCATTGTCTTCTGATGGCTACAGGATGCAGCCCTGTCCTAGACAGCAAGACACAAGGCTGAGTCTTAGCTGGCTTGTACAGAAGGGACGGGGCCTTCAGAGACCTTCTGGGACAGCAGGGGACACTTGTGCAGCTGCTCCTACACCTGCCATGCTGTCTGTCCATCCATGGCCTGGGACACTCCTCCGTCTCTGAAGTTCACCCTGAGCACAGAGACAACCCCAGCTCCCTCCCAAGACCTTGCCTTCCAGGACCTCCCCAGGTGACAACTGCCACCTCCTGGTGACAATGTCCTGTCCCACTCCCTGAATTCCCAGCTAGATCTGTGGAGGCTGGGGTGGGTGCCAGCACTGCTCCCAGGCTCAGAGAAGCAGCCAGCTGCCATTTAATGAGCACTTACTAAGTGATAGGTGCGGGAGAACTGGATTCTCCAAGGTCATGAGGGTCAAAGAGAGGTTAATCAACAGACCTGAGGTCACACAGCTAGCAGGAGAATGGGAGAAGGGAAACGCTGGGGAAAGCCCTTAAATTCTTGCACTTGCGATCTTGTCCTCACTGCTTGAGCTCAAACCAGGTCTGTCTGGCTGTCCTCTCATGGCTGGGCTTAGGGCTGTCCATGAAGCCGACACCTTGGAGAGATCAAGGTGGAAGGAAGGGTGGGCTGGAATATGGGGACCCTCAGCACCCTCATCAGCCCAAGCAGAGCCAGTGGCCGAAGACCACTAGCATCCCTAAGAAGAGACCCAGGACTGAAACCTGGGCCTCGGTTTCTCCATCTGTAAAATGGGGCACGTCTAGCAGGGTCACTGGAAAGGACAGAAGGGAGTTGGGCAAAAGGCCCCATGTAGGTGACTATTATATGGTTGACTTTACTGTTCCTCTGGCTCTGTGACTTCTCCCTCTCCAACTTGGAATTGCTGGGAGCCAGCTCCGCCCCAGAAGGAATGAAGGTAGATGTCGCTTGCTGAGCCTCCAGAAAGGTGGCCAGGAGCCTGGGCTCCACACTCAGCCTACCTCAGAGCCCTTCCTTAATTAGCTCTAGAATAAAAATAGCTCCCCCTCCTCCCAGCTGCCCACCTACCTCCCTGCCTGGCGCTGGGGTGCGGCTGAGCCACTCTGGGGTGGCAGCCAGCCCGGTTGACACAGATCTCATGACACCGAAGGGTGCACGCAGCGAGAGCTTTATTGAAGGAGACACAGAACTGGTGCAGGCCCTACCACCAGCCGGGCCACTCCATGCGCCCTCGCTGCCCTGCGGCCCCGTGTCCACCTCCCAGCCTCTCCCCCTTACCCAGCCTCGCTCACTCGGCAGAAGAGGCCCTTGGGTGTGTTCCGGGAGGCCTGGGGATGCCCGATCGCTCCTCCTCTGCTGCCACATGGCCCATCCGCGTGGCCCTGTCATCCCCGCCGGGCATCCCCGCCGGGCACCCCCGCTCACTTGCAGCTCTGGAGCCGGGTCCGGTGGTGCTTCTCCTCCGTCAGCAGGGGGATGAAGGTGTCGCTGTGGGAGAGCTTCAGCCGGCTGCCCCAGCTCGGTGCCTCCTTCCCCGCGGGCTCTGGGGGCAGGGTGTCCAGGTCGCTGCGGGAGCCACCGGGCTTGCCGTCGCCCGTGCTGATGGAGTTGAGTTCCATGAGCTCCAGCTCATGCTTGGCCGCGGTCTCCAGCACGCGCTGCTTGTTATAGTACCTGACGAAGTTGTTGATGATGGGGTGGATGGGCAGGGCGATGGCGATGACCCCGCACAGGAAGCTGATGGCCGCGTTGAGCTTGCCCAGTGTGGTCTTGGGGTAGATATCACCATAGCCCACTGTGGTCATGGTGATGATGGCCCACCAGAAAGACTGGGGGATGCTCTTAAACAGGGTCTCGGGGTGACTCTGCTCCATGGTGTAGCCCAGTGCCGAGAAGACAAAGATGCCTACGGCCAGGTACATGAGCAGCAGCCCCAGCTCCTTGAAGCTGCGCTTGAGCGCGTAGGTGAGGGTCTGCAGCCCCGAAGAGTGGCGGGCCAGCTTGAAGATGCGCGCGATGCGCATGATGCGCAGCGCCTGCACGGCCTGCTGCACGTTGGTGAGCTCCATCATGCGCGCGCCCAGGTGCGTGAGCGTGAGGCTGACGTAGAAGGGCAGGATGGCCAGCACGTCCACGATGTTCATGAAGGACAGCGCGAAATGCAGCTTGTTGGGCGAGGAGAAGAGGCGCAAGAGGTACTCCAGCGTGAACCAGCCGATGCACGCCGTCTCCACGTTCTCCAGCGTTGGGTGCTCCACGCGGTTGCCCTCCGCGTCCACCACCTGCAGCTCTGGGATGGTCCCCATGCACATGACCACCGACGACACCAGGATGAGCAGGAAGGACAGCACGGCCACCACGCGAGCCGGGCACGAGGACTCGGGCTTCTCCAGGAATTTCCACACGCACTTCTGGCAGCGGCGCCACCCGCCCTCGGCAGAGTCCACGCCCAGGTCGTCGAGGATGAGCTGCACGCGGCGCGCGATCTCCTCCAGCTCCTCACGCTTCTCGCTCAGGTGGCTCTTGCAGCAGTCGTCGAGGAACTTGAGGTCCACCTTCCAGAAATCCATCTCGCTCTTGAAGCAGATGGGGCAGATGCCCTTCTTCATGTGCACCTCCCCGAAATAGTACACCTCGATGACGCACTTGAACGCGTCCGGGTCCCTGTCGAAGTAGAACTCGCGCTTGCTCGGGTCGTAATCATCGCACAGGGAAAAGATGGTGTCGTAGCCCCCGGCCAGGCAGTTAATGAGCTCCGCCAGCCGGGTCTCCGGATACTGGCTGAGGAGGTCTCCATAGAGCACCTGCCGCACGCCCCCCACGTTGACCACGATCTCGATGTCCTCGCCGGTCGCCAAGCCCCGGCTGTCCGGCTCCGCCAAGCTGCACTCCCCGGCCCCGTCCATGCTCCCGGCGCGAGCGCTCCAGGCCCCGGCTGCGCGCGCCCCGCCGCCTGCGCGGGCTCCGGAGGGTCCCTCCGTGCGCGGCCCCCGGGGAGCCTTGAGGGGCGCTCACAGAGAGCAGTAGCGGGCCGGGACGCGCGGCGGAGGCGGCGGCTGCATGCACCCCGCTGCCGGGCTCCGCGCGCGCATCCGTGCGCCCAGGGCGCGCAGGCAGGGGCTGAGGGTGGGGGGGGAGCGGCCTCGCCGGGGGCACTCACCGGCTCTCAGGCGGCGCGATCTGCGGCTTCGGATCGGCCTTCCGCAGCCGCAGGAGCAGGATTAGGGGGAGTGAGGGTCCCCGCGTGGGTCGCGAGCACCTTCCTCTTCCCGGAGCGCGCGTGTGGCCGCCGGACCCACGCTGTGCGCCGAGGTGCGCGGAGAGCCAACTTGCGCTCGCTGTGCCGAGCGGGTCCAAGCACAGTAGGAATTCCAGCCTGACGTCAGGAGCTTCTCCGCGGTCCCCTCTTCTGGTGAGATTCCGCATGGCACGCGCGGCGGCAGCGGCGGAGCCACCCGTTAACCCTTGGGCCGACGGGTCTGCTCCAGCGCCAACCCGCGCTGCGCCCCCGGGCCGCCTAAGGGGTTACCCAGGGGCGGGGACCCAGGGCTTGAGAGCTGCAGTCTGCTCAGACCGCAGAGTTCTCTCGTCGCCGCCTCTGTTGGCGAGGGTGGTGGCGGGGAAAGGACCCGGCAGCCTGTTGCGCGACAGAGAAAGGGCTCGCTCGCAGAGGCCGCCCCCCTCCTCTCCCGGGCCTAGCCTCCGCTGCGGCCCCGCGGTCACCTTCTTCCTGGACTTCCAGCCCAACCTCCTCCCAGGGCCGCCACCCCTTACCCCAGGGCTTTCCTGTCGCCCTGCCGGCCCCGCCCGGGTCCAGCAGGTTTAAATTCTGCCGGCACCTCCTCACCGGCCTTGCTCAGCCGCCAGCAGGGCGAACAGGCAGTGCCTGGGGTTTTCAGAGCGGCGTGTGCTTGACGGTGCACACGTGAGGTGCCTTTCCTAACCCGCGGATTGCGCACTGTGCGGGGCAGGGTCCTGCGGTGTAAGCTGTGGACATGGGACAATGATGACGCGTCGCAGTGGGGCCTTGCTTGGGGACAATCGCCCCCTCAGTGAGGGATGTGGGTGGGGGAAGGTGGTAGAGATGGGACCTGGGAAGCACTGCTTTAGCTTAGGTTTTGCTGTCACCCTAAAACTTTTCTTTTTTTGAGACAGGATCTCACTTTGTAGTTCAGCCTGGCCTTGAACTCATAGCGATCCTCCTGCCTCAGCCTCCCAAAGGCTGGGATTATAGGCTTGCAACATCACACCCGGTATGCACTTAATTTTTTAAAACTATTAATGTATTTTGGGGTCCAGGATTTAGCTCAGTGGCATAAGCACCTGCCTTGGAAGTTCAAGGTCGTGAGTTCGATTCCCTGGTACCAAAAACAAAACAAAATGGAAAAAAAATGTATTTTGGTCAACCGTGGTGATGCACACTTATAACCTCAGCACTGTGGGAGGCTGAGGCAGGAGAAATACACGTTCAAATTCAGACTGGGCTGTTTAGCAATTAAGGGGGAACTTGTCTCCAATTTTTAAAAATTAGTTTTAAAGGACTGGCCATGTAGTTTAGTACAAAGGTCCTGGGCTCAATCCCCATATTTAAAAAGATATATAGATATAGATATATAGATATATAAGATAGTTATACTACTGCTTTCTCTGAGTTCATTGGAGAGAAAGGTTTGTGCTGATATTGTTTGGACAGTTGAATGCAGATGTCTTGTGCTCTGGGTAAATGATTTTAGGGATGACAATGTGTAATGTATGTAACACTGTTGCTCCAATTGATGTGTTTTGAAATTTTGTTTTGAAATAAAATGGATCATATATATATATATATATATATATATATATATAATATTTTAATCTAACTTGTACCCATTAATGAAATCAATTTCCTGGGCTACAGATGGTATTTTTTATCTTTAATGAGATCCTATAAAACTGACTGTATTAGAATACCTCGCAAGAAATGAGTATTGTGTGGTGAAACTTTACAGGAAACTGGGGCTGTGAAAGGCTGAAGGGTAACATCGTTACTGCAGGGTACTGAGCACAAAGTGCCCTCAGAGTGCTTGGAACTTTTCTCACTGAGTCCCCAGAGCTGCCCTGGAAGGAGACTCAGGCCTCTGAGATTGGTCTGAGGCCTGCCAGGCCCTGAGGCCTGTTTCCTGGGGTAAAGCACCGGCGCCCCACACTCACCTGGCCTGGACTTCCAGCCCTCGCTCTGACCGTGCCCTCCTCTGTTATCTTCTGGCTTTATGGGGCTCAACCCAGATCCCAGATTGCATCTGAGCTTAATGGGCTTTAAAAGTCTTGGTTCAATCTCTTACTCAAATAGTCATCATGCCGGAGTGGGGATTGGGCTGGTGGGGGGGTGGGGCTGGTTGTCTTCTGAGTGACACCTGTGCCTGCACCGGCGCTGGGGTGGTTACGGGGGAACCACGGGCTGCTGGGTGGAGACTGCGCCCCTCTCCATAGCTTCTGGAGCTGAGCTCATGGATCCCTTCCCTCCCCGGGCCAGGGAGGCTGCTGTGATATCACAGCACCAGCGGTCACCCCTGGCAGTGCCCCTGTGCTGACTCCTTTAGGGCACAGGTCCCAGGAGAACAGCACCGGCTTGAGCAGGCAGAGGTAGGATCGAGGGGAAATTGAGGCATGGCTTTTACTGGGGCAGACAGGAAGGGCGTGTTGACCTTGCTTAGCGGTGGGCTCTGGGTGGCAGTTGTGGCCTCCAGTGGCTCGGTAGCTGGGCTGGGGTTTGATGCGGGTGACAGGGGCTGGTTGCAAGGGCACACAGAAGATGTCACTCCACTCCGTTGTCTGAGGCTATGCCACCCTGGCAGGCTCGGGCTCTCCACAGATGCCTGAGCATCAGGAACGCAAAAGGAAGTGGCCTGAGTGGAACAGGCCCTTTGCCTGCCTCAGAGAGGAAGGGACTCATGGCCTGGGCAGTACAGACACAGAGCAGAGGGCTGAGGGCCCCACACAGCCGGGAACCTGGCCCATATTCCACTCAGGTCACAGAGTGAGTTTGGTCAGAAGTGGGAGGGGAAGCCGGCTGTGGCGGTGCATGCACCTCTGATCCCAGCCCTCTAGAAGCTAAGGCAGGGGAGTCACCACAAGTTTGAGGCCAGCCTGGGCTACACAGTGAGACCCTATCCCCAAAACCCAAACAAAAGCAAAAACACACAGTTCAGGGAGGTCCTGGGTTCAATCCCCACTACTGCAGGGATGGCAGGAGACCCACATGCATGGGGCCGCCTACCACTGTGCTCACCAAGTTGAATCTGCCCGGGGTGCTGGGAACACAGCAGAGACCCAGGCACAGGAGCTGAGTCCATGATGCAAGAGACCCGGCAGTGTCCACAGTGGGTGGCAGCCTTGGGCCAGCAGCAGGGACTGAAGAACAGACACTGGCAGCCCTGTCCTGTTCCCTGGGAGCCCTTCAGAGACTGAGCACTCTTGATTGCCTGCTGCCCTGGGAGCCCCGGTCAGTGCCACTGTTGAGCTCTAGAGATGTGACCAGTGCTGCCAAGGAGCTAACTGCTCAATGAGATTTTATTTTAATAGCATTAGTAAAATACAATAGTGAGGCATAGTGGCACACACCTGTAATACTGGCACTTGGGAGGCCGAGGCAAGAGGGTTGATCCCCAGTAAGTTCAAGGCCAGCCTGGGCTACATAGTGAGTTTAAAATCAGCCTGGACTACAAAGCCAGACCCTGTCTCAAAACAAACAAACAAACATTCATGCGCCACACACTGGACCCATGTTCAGCAGCCAACCCAGGGGTGCTGAGGATATTCCCTGGGGTGCTCAGCCCTCAACACTATTTAATTTAAGAACACTTTGATCACCTCAGGGATAACCCGTGTACAGCTGTGCATGGGGGCGCAAACCTGTAATCACAGCACAGGGAAGGCTGAGGCAGGAGAAGCCCTGAGAAGTGCAGCCGGCCTGAACTACACAGGAAGATCCCATCTCAGAAAACAAAAACAGAGAGAATGAACCCTGTGCCTATGGCTCAGTCTCCCAGCCCAAGCACTCTCTCGTCTGCTTTCCAGCCGCTGGTTTCCCTTAGTTGGGGTATTTCAGAGAAATGGAAGCCTATAGCGTGCAGCTTTTGGGACTGGTTTCACTCTCTGTGCTTTAAAGGTTCAGCGTGTGCAGCACGTTTCCACACTCTGTTACCTTCTATGGCTGAAGAAAAATCCATTACATGAATAAACAACATCTTGTTTCTAGCCTTTTGCGGCCAGTGACTGCCATACTGGACGGGTCAAGTAGAAGTGAGTGTGAGGGGAGTGGACTGGACGTCCCAGCCTGCCATATTGGGCAGGTCAAGCAAAGTGAGCAGGGTGGGGCCCTCCACGGCTGCTGGGACCATGGCCTCGAAGGTCACCTGTGCATAGAAACTCAGCTGGCAACCTGGATCCACGAAGAATCCAGGAAACAAAGTCTGGCTTTTTTTCTTCTAAAAATGGGAAGTTTCTTGCTGTGGCTGTCCAGTCCTGGGGATGACTTCTTTCATGACACCGAGGGCCTGGGGGCTGGGACGCGGTATTGTCGGTGAGCCTTGAGAAGCAGCCGCAGCTCTGCCTCCTGGGCTTTTCATGTTAAGAAGAGGAGGAAAACCCACGGTCTATTTAAGCGTTAGGGAAAGCGATTGTTCGAGCTGTGCTTTGCTTTATTAATTTTTTTTTATTTGTTAAACAATAACAATGTGTGCTACAAACTGTTCCATTTCCATGACGCTAATTAAAACCAGCGTATGTGTGCCGCAGCGATTTGTCTAGACGGCCCGGGTCCGTCATCTGCTCCCTTTTGATGAACGAATCAGTTGTGCTCGCTTAAAATTTCTTTGTGTATTGCTGAACTTAATAACACCTTTCACTAAGATTCCGTTCTGTGCTCCGTCGAAATTTTGCTTTCCTTTCCGGGCTGTGCATCGTCAGCGGCAGCCAGCGATGCGTCCCTCCCCTCCCCCTCCTCCCCTCCCCTTTCTCCCCCTTCTCCCTCTCCTCCCCTGCCCCTGTCCCAGAATGACTGACAGCAGGCCCTGTTCATCTGCTGCTTTTAGAAGGACCAGGGCCAGCTGGGCGAGCGGCAGTGCTGGATAGGAAACGGCCAAGAGAAGGGGGGCTGATATGAAACTGAATCGTTAGGAAATTCTGGATTTTTGGTTGGTCAGGATTTTTTTGGTTTTTCTGCCTTTGTAGTCCAGGTTGACCTTGACCTCCCAGTGAGCCTCCTGCCTCAGCCTCCCAAATGCTGGGCTTTTAGGTGTATACCTCTATGTCCAGTTTGTTTGCTTAACCCCAGTGCCTGATCCTCTTTTATCTTTCTCTCTTTCTTTTTTTTTTTTTTTTTTTTTTTTTTTTGTTTGTTTTTTGAGATAGGATCTCACTATGTAGCCCAGGCTGACTTCAAACTCTCAGTGGTCTTCCTGCCTCTGCCTTCTTTTTTCTGATTCATGCCTCACTTTTTCATTATGAGTAAGACAGCGCTGGTGCCCTTTCTCTTCCTGGCTGCCATATCTGATAGGAACAAATAAACTGTCGGTGTGAACAAGCTTTGTAAAAGTTTGTAAAGTGCTGACCATGGGAAGGCAGAAGGAGGTGTCCTAGCCCAATCCCACCTGAGGTCAGGCTTCACCCACTCTGATTAGATATGTGGTGGTCCACGCCAGTAATCTCAGGACATTGGAAGGCTGAGGCAGGAGGATCTCAGATTTACTGACTTACTAAGATTCTGTCTCAAAACCAAAAAATTAAAATAAATGAGTTAGGCGCTGGGGATGTAACTCAGTGCAAAGGGCCTGATTCAATCCCTAAGAACACCTGTGCACACACACACTACACTCACATGTACTCGCACATGCACACGCACACCAGGAGGGTAAACAAAACCATCGAAGGAAACTGTTTGAAAACAAATCCCTTAGCGTCCTCTCTTCCATTGCAAAATTCATATGTGTTCATTGTAAACATTTGCAGACAAGGCAGAGAGCCGCATACTCACATCCATCAGCTTCCATACTGCTGGGGAGGTCAGTAGAGCTGCACGAGTGGGAAAGCCAGCAATACGGTCATTCCCGTCATTCTCAACTACCGTGTGTGGTCACTGCGCACCAGCTGTGGTTCAATTAAGCCATTTGACAATTCTCAAGAAAAGACGGCTCATGGCTAGGACTGGGGGTAAAATGCACACCCACATTTAACGCAGCACAGCCCACGGTGGCTAGAGCTCTGAAGAGACTTGCATGCCCCTCAGCAGATGATCGGATGAGGAATAACTGAAGCAAATTGCCATGCCTTGAGGCCAAGCAAAAGGAAATAAACCAGACACAGGGGAAAAAGGCTTTTTAAAATGGTGCTAGGCCCAGGTATGGCGGCGCACACCTGTTATCCCAGCACTTGAGCGGTTGAGGCAGCAGGCTTCCCACAAATTCAAGACCATCCTGGGCCACTTAGTGAGTTCAAGGCCAGCCTGGACTACAAAGTGAGACCCTATCTCAAAAAAATCAAAATGGCACTAGAACAGCTGGACATCCATATGCAAAAGAAGGAAAGCTGGATATAGACTGTACATGATTTGCAAAAATTAACTCAACAGATCTTAGACCTAAAATTCCTAGAAGATAACATAGGAGGAATGTGGAGGATTTGGGAGATGGTGAGCATGCGCTAAAGGTACAATGTGCGAAAGAAAAATCTGGTAAATTTTTTTTGCTAAAATTTAAACTTCTGGTTAGCAAAGGACAATATCAAGGAAATGAGAAGATAAGCAGCAAACTAGGAGAAAGTATTTGCAAAAGATACATCTGATGTTTATCAAAAATATGCTGTATACAAAATATCTTTTATGCAATGATAAGAAAATATTAGCAATCCAATCAAAATGATCAAAATGCCTGAACAATACCTTCCAAAGAATATAAATAGAGAACAGCTAATGTTATACATCATCAGGAAATCATAAATTAAAATGACAGGGGATGACACTGCACATTGATTAAAATGTCCCAAAGCTCAAAACGTCAACAATCAGGGCAGCTTGGTGGCCCATGTCTATGATCCCAGAATTTGGGAGGCTGAGACAGGAGGGTTGCTGAACGTTCAAGGCCAGCCTGGGTTACATAGCAAGACACTGTCTCGAAAAAAACCAAAAAATTAGCTAATTAATTAATTAATAACAAAACACTGGTGACATGAAATGTTGATGAGGACGTAGAGCATCAGGAAGGCTTTTTCACTGCTATGAGAGTATAAAACAGTACAGACGCTCCAGGAGAGAGTTTGGTGGTTTCTCACAAAACTAAACACATTCTCACTGCATTCTCTGAAGCAGATTTATGGTCCTTTTAATTTTAGGTAATATGATCTTTGTAGTTGAATCAAATGAACCAAAATTTGTGTGCACACTAAAATCTCAGTGTAGATGTTGATAGTATTTGTAGTCAATTGTCAAAACTTGGAATCCATCAAGACATCCAACATGGAGATCGATTTGCCGTCACAGTCCAGGAAAGTTACATTTGCAATCGCACGGATATGTTACTAGAATTCTAGCAAATTAACCCCAGCCTACTACTTCCAGTGCAACCTGTGGTGAAAATCAAGACAGTAAGGTATAGCTATAGTTGTGGGGAGCCAAGGGGTCTTGAGTCTGGCCCAGAGGAAGGTTCATCAGGACAAAAGCCTTGACCCAGGACCCAACCTAGATTTTAGTACTTTGTGAAGAAGGGAGTGGCTTGAGGATGAGTGACTGTGAGAGCGGCAGGAAGTGGGTGAGAGCTGAGAGCTGGGCTGGGTAGGAGGCCTGAAGGCACTTCTGAAATACGCATGGAGGGGGATATGCAGAAAGAGCGATCTGCGTAACACAACTGAGGTAGCGTCTGATGCTTAGAGGCCGGTGCTTCAGCTCTGGTGTGCAAACTTTTCTGCCCTCAGAAGTCACAGCCTCTTATTTCGAGGCTGGAACCCAGTTGACAGCCCTGGACCAGGGGCTCTGCAGCTCAGCCATGTTTTGTGGGAGTCGTGGGGCAGGGAAACAGGGACCGACACCTAGCTTCAAAGGTTATGCATCAGCTCCTCAGCCAGCCCTGTTTACATTACTTAGAGCTAGTGGAGAGGAAAGAGAAATGTCTTACTACAGTACATGGAGATAGGGCCAGGGTGAGCCAAATGGAAGTAACTGCTATGTATTCAAGGAGAGTCCTCCAGGTGGTAAGTCTGGGAAATAGAATATTACTTAGTTCTCCAAGAAATGAGCTATCAAGCCATGGAAACAAATGGAGGAAATGTAAATGCATTTTAATTTGTAAAAGAAGCCAATGTGAAGTGTATGATTCCAGCCAGAGAACATTCTGGAAAGGACAGCACTATGGGGAACATAGGAAAGTTAGTGGTCACCAGGGATTAGGGAGGCAGGAGGGAAGGGCATCTGACCATGGACTAAACCTACTGAAACCATGAGCCAGGTACAAGCTCTCCACCTTTGAACTGCAAGTATCCAGGAGATCCTGGGAAGATGGCAGATTGATAGGTAGCAGGGTAGAGAGTGTTTCTGAGAAAAACAACTCAGACGCTAGAATTTAACACCATGGAGAAGACCAGACAAAAGGAGAGGGATTCTCATGACCCAGAAAGAAACTGAGGAAAAAGAAAAATAAAAAAAGAAAGGAGGAAAAACATGGACAAAAGGCTAGAACCAGACCCACTCTCACTGGAGCTGGTCCTGTGCTGTGCTGGGCGTGCCATGGAGTCAGATGACTCGTGGTTGAGCTGAAATTGCAGGGGCTGATGAGCTCAAGGCCCTTGGCGGGAGGACGCAGTACAGTGGAGAGTGGAACCAATGTGGAGAGCTGCACTAACCTGTGGTGAGTGTTAGGAATTTGGTCCCATGTAGGGGGGGATCGGCTGGACAACATATTGGAGTTGGGCAGGACGGGCCTGAACCCAGAACCGCAGTGGCGTCAGTCAGCTGCTCCTGGCTCAAAGAGGACCGGTGGGATCCACTTGGGCTGGGTCACGCCCCTGGTTGGGACCCAGCAGCCAGGGAAAAAACTGCCCCAAACCTGTGACATCCGCACTGCACAGACTAACATGCTGAAGGCACTTGCTGGCTGACTGGCTCAGAGGAGAGGGGCCAGCCCACATTGTCCCTGCATGCACCTCACAGATCCACAGCAAACTGGAGAGGGCTGCAATCCCCCAGCCAGCACGCTTCAGAAAAAACATAAGCAATACGGAAAGGGCCTGAGACCTCCACCATACACCTGTCTGAAAGAAACCAGAAACATGACAAGAGAAAGAAATAATGAAAAGCCTCCAGTCACTGACTCTGGGAAAATAAGTCCAGGAGAGGTAAACATAGAAGAGATTGAGGGCAGCAAACGTGCAATATTGGACACAGCATCAGCCTACCTTTGTGACCTCACAGACAACCTTAAAACTGAAATTCTAATTCAAGTGAAACAAGATATAAAAAGATTAATAAAAGAAATGATAAGCACCTCTCAAGAAGACACAGATGGAAGAATGGAGGGTCCAGAAAAAGGAGAGAAATCTTTGATGAAGAATATAAACAAAATCTAGAATACATGAAACAGATCCAAAGAGGTTACCAGGAAATTAAAAACTCCATTGAAAGCTGGCAAAATGCCCTGACAGAAACTAAAGTTAGACTTTCAAAACTTGAAGATAGATTTGCAATGTGTGATTGTGAAAGAAAAGAGCTCTAAAAAATAACAAGGAACCAGGGAGTGATACAAAGGCTACAAAGACAAGAGGATCTATAACTTAAGAATATAAAATATAGGGGCTGGGGATTTAGCTCAGCAGCATAAGCACCTGCCTTGCAAGCAGGCAGTCATGAGTTCGGTACCAGTAAAAATACAAAAAAAAAAGAATATAAAATATGAGTGAAGAAGCAGGAGTAAACACAAATGAAGTACAAAGGCTATTCACAGAAATAATTAAGGAAAACTTCCCAAGCATAGGAAAAAGAAATGATATCCAGATAAATGAGGCATATAGAACTCCAGCCAACTACAACCAAAACAGAGCTACACCCAGACATATAATAATCAAGATCCCAGAAATTCACCACAAGACCAGAATATTAAAAGCAGTCAGGGAAAAGAAACAGATCACCTATAAAGGAAAACCCATCAAAATCATGTCAGATTTCTCGACACAAACCATCAAATCAAGAAGAGCTTGGAGGGAAGTATTCCAAGCCCTGAAAGTAAATAACCTCCAACCTAGATTGATGTACCATGCAAAACTCTCTCTCAAAATTGATGGAGAGGGGCTGGGGATTTAGCTCAGCGGCATAAGCACCTGCCTTGCAAGCAAGCAGTCGTGAGTTCAATACATGGTACCAATAAAAAATAAATAAATAAAAAATAAAAAATTAATGGAGAAACAAGATGCTTCATGACAAAGAGGAACTGTGGGAGTTCCTGACCACCAATCCAACCCCACAAAAAATACTGAAGGACATTCTAGAGAGAGAGAAAAAAATCACCAGGATTCCAGCAACAGTAGCAGAGAGGCCTCAATGAACAGGGCAGACAGTGGAATGAAGGAGAAAAGCAGACAACCAACAGCAACAGAGATGAGCAGAGAAGACTGGCTACGGTCTCTAACACAGATGTCCTTAATACACTAACAAAAAGAAACACAGGCAGAGTAGATCAGGAGACAGAGTCCATTGAGATCCTCTGAATAGGAAATATAATCTACCTGAAAGAGGGTTAATGAACCGAAAGTCAATGATGAGAAAACAATGTGACAGGGAACCAGAGAGAAATAGGGGCAGCTCGTCCAGCAACTGCAGATAGGTTGGAAAGTCATGACACTTCTATGCAGTGGAGAACTACTCAGCTGTAAGGAAGGAAAACCTTGAGGCTTTAGCAGGTAAAGGAATATAGCTCAAGATCAAGCTCAGGGGTAAAAAGGTTCAGAACCACTTAAGTAGATAGCAGATTGCCCTCCTAATCTAAAAACTAAAGGAGTTAGTGGGATCTAAAATGTACAAAACACCCTGAGAAAGATAAAGGGGAGGAATTGTCTAAAAAAGGAAGGCAGAGGACATTGTTAATAGTGTATTAAGATTTAAAAGTCACATTTTTCTTATCGCTCTGTTTAGTTTGATTTTATTTTGTTCTGGTCTGTCTACTCAGACTAGATTTGAGGGCACATACAGCTATCCCAAAAATCGCAGGATATACTACAGTAACTATCCTTAATTTCCTATTAACTTCACCTGAAGCCCTGTATTACTTACACTGTCTTACTATGACTGATCTTATTTGAATCTGGCTTGTTAGACTGCTGATTTGTCTTGACTGACTTTATTCAAATTTGGTACGCTTGATAGTATCAAGTCTAGAGCAGAGGCAACTACTCTGAAGATGACAAGATGCGATAGAGTACCCATTCCGGTTTGATAATTAACTGCTTTTGAAGTCCTAGAATGTTTCCAATGTTTTGTTTTTATTAATATTGCTAGGTAGTGCTATGTTCAACTATATTATTCCTGATGATGTAGACAATTCTATTGAAAATGACAAGAGACAGCATAGTAACTACTGTAGATCACCTAGTATTGTGGTTTTATATGCTTTTTTGCTTCATGTTTTTCTAGGAATTTGTGCTGTTGTCTTGTTTTGATTTGTTTTTCCCTCTAATACAGTAATGATAGATATACCTGTAGACTCATGGATGCGTAGAACTTTTAAACAGTTTACAAGAATAGATTATATAGGCACAATGTAATGAACAGATACCCTGAAGAAAGAGACTAAGATACCCAGTGTTAATTCCATAGCATCATGATATAAAATCTAGCAATACTATTATTCTCTGTCCAGAGTGATATTAGTCTAGTCTCTTATGTTTAATTTCAACATAACATAAAAATACGGACAGCTATTTTGAAGAGAATGAGAGACATTATGGCAGCCATTGTTGACTTCCCTATTGTCTGGTCTTGAAGACCTAGAATGCCTTCTTCATCATCCTGTTCTTATCAGTTTAGTACTATTTTGTTCGGTATGAATTCACTGTGTGTGAAGATATGGGCAACTATTTGCAAGAAAACAAGAGACAATATGATACACAGTAAAGATCTCTGGTGATCTTGCTTTGAAATCTGTGCTTCTTAAATTGTTTCCTTATGATCTGTTTTGTTCTGTTTAATTTTACCCTCTTTAGGGGGCTGGGGATTTAGCTCAGCGGCATAAGCGCCTGCCTTGCAAGCAGGCAGTTGTGAGTTTGATCCCCGGTACCAATAAAAAAAAAATTTTTTTTACCCTCTTTAAAATAAAAAAAAATTTAAAAAACCTGCAAGTATCCAATTATTGTTCTCTCAGCAAGAAGGTGACAAGGATAGACCCCTTCAATTGGCAGAAGCCTGTGTGTCTTTATCTCCTGCAAGGGGCTGGAGAGGGCTAAAAGAAGGTGGCAGGCAGGCCCCGGGGCTGTGGGGTAGACAAGTCCGGCCTCTCTCAATTTCCTAAAGCTGGTGACTTCTGAGCTCGGGGACACTGAGAAAACCCTGGAAGCTCATTGTCACCACTGCCACTGGTCACTGTAGTCCTGGCCTGCAAACTAAGTCTGCCTCAACCTCCCTTAGAGGCACTGGCCTCCTGCCTCAGCCGGCCCTGCCACCACCCTCAGACAACCCTGTCCACCTCCAGGCCTCCCTGTGCAGAGCTGACCTGCCTTGTCTACACTGCTGTGGTCACTCAGTCACTCTGCCAGCAAGGACAGCAGAGAGCCCCTACCACATTCGACAGGTCACAGAGTCACCAGAAGCTGGGTCCTGCTGCCGCAAAGAACTGGCCCAGGCCATGCAGGGGTCTCAATAGAGCTTGCTGCGAAGTGGACAGAGAGGACAGAAGGACAGTGCCCGATGTGTGAACCTCAGATGTTGCTGTGCCCTGTGGGGTCGCCCTGAGTCTGAGACCCTAGAAGCGATATGAGTAGCTTATGCTGAGAAGCCTCCGTGATTCACGGCCGCACACGCCGCTGCAGACCCCGGCCGCTCCGCCCCTCAGGCCTGCTAATGTCTAACTGTGTGCCTGACACGTCCACCCACGGAGACTGTCCAGGTTAGAAAGCAGCGTGAGACATCATGCCCGGATTTGGCGTGAGTGTGTGGGGCTGCAGGTCCTTTGTTAAACAAAGGAAGTTTCCATAGCGTGCCAGGCATCTGTGCTGAGGCTCGCTGAAATCAAATATGTAAACTCAGAAGCATTAGCGCAGATAAACACCACCTGCCCCTCCATCTTGTAAGATCATCTTTAAACCCTCCAAGTCAGCATGCTCTTCCCAGACACCAGACTTTTTTTCTCCCAGTACTGGGACTTGAACCCAGGGCGTTTACACTGAGCTCCATCCCTCACCTTTGTTCTATTTTCTATTTTAAGGCAAGATTTCTCTAAGTTGCATGGGCTGGGCTCGGCCTTGGGACCCTCCTCTCTCAGCCTCCCAGAGCGCTGAGACCACAGCCATGTGGCTGGCCCTAGAAGCTTCTTGGGACACAGTTCCTGTCAGGAGAGAGGGCTGCCCCCCATCCTAGCCTGTGCCGCGGCGATGCTATTTACACCAGCAGGGAGGGCGTCTGCAGGGTCCGTGGGGCAGGGGTGCAAGGGGGGTTCAAGGCTGGGCCCCTCTGCTCTGCACTGTACTGCGCCCAGGCCATTGCTGGGTTGGAGCCCTTTTCTCCTCCCTAAGAGCCGGTCTGTTGGGCCTTGGAGCAGAGCTGGTCCTGGCGAGCCCGGGCCGTGCGCTGGGTTACGGGGTTGCCTTTTGGCAACCAGCCTTTTGGCTCTGCTGGAGAGGTTGCAGGACACACAGGACAGAGACCACACCTGCTTTTGTTAACATGGAGGGGAGACCGATTCCATGGCCTCCAGCCCCCAGGAATGTCTGACTCTCCCGGTGCAGAGATCTGCCTTCACCAGCGCTGCCTGGGCTCCAGGCACGCTGATTGGCCAACAAAGCACACACATCCCGGGGCACCATTTCTACCTGTGTAAGTCGGAGCTGTCCAGAAAAACAAAACCTCGTCACTCTGGGAGGCTGAGGCAAGAGGATCACTGGGGTGAGCCCAACTTGGGCAACTTAACCACCTGACAAGACCTTGTCTCGAAATGACAAACAAAAATAGAGCTGGGGGTGTAGCCTAGTGTGGAGGCCCTGGGTTTAACCCCTCATACCACAGAAAGGGAAGGGAAAATCAATTAGGTAGAAAATAGAAAAAGTAGGAAGATGAAACACCAGCAAATCCCACTGTGATGGACTGAATATCTGTGTCCCTGTCCCTGAATTCAGATGTTACAGCTCTAATTCCCAGTGTGGCTGGCTGTATTTATTTCTAAGGAAGTCACTAAAGTTCAATGAGGTCAGATATGTGGTGTGGTAACCTAGTAGGAGAGTTGGCCTTAAAAGAAGAGAAAAGATTCAAATAGCAAACCTGTTCAAAAAAAAAAAGAAGAAGAAGAAGAGGAAAGAACCCAGGTGTGGGGGTGCACACCTGTCATCTCAACACCTAGGAGGCTGAGGCAGGAGGATCCCTGTGAGTTCCAGTCAGCCTTCCAGAGTCCAGCCTACATACTGAGACCCTGACTCAAGAAAAAAAAAGAAGAGGAAGGAAGAGAAGGAGGAAAGAGGGAGAAAGAGGCAGAAGGGGAGCCCAGGCATGGCACAGGCAACCAGGGAGGGCACAATCAGGAGGAGTCCCCACACACCAGGCCGACCAGGAGCTTGGCCTTGGACTTTTGGCCTCCAGAAGGGGCGAGAATAACTTTGCGCTTGTTAAGCAGCCCAGTCTGAGGTCTGCGGTACTCTGTCATGGCGGCCTGTGCTGACTGGTACACCCAGTGTGTGGCCCCCCAGGCAAGAAAACCCAAAATTGTAGCAAACTTATAGTGGAACATGACAAAACCTGGAAGTGGATTTTAAATCTCAAGAAGGAGTCTGCGGCAGCCAGGGTGGATGGTGGTGGATGGGGGTCACCTCACCCTGTGGGGACTGACTGTTGGGCCCCCTGGATGGTAGCAGGACCAGGTGTGGGAAGAAACATGGAAGACCCTCTCATCATGCTCCAGCGAGACCCGAGACCTCCTGTGGGTTTCCTGGTGAAAAACATGGAGCAAACAGGGCAGCCCAAGTCTGTATCCCACATCTCTGGCCTTGGGAACAATTTCTTCTTTATTGTGTGGCTTGTTTTTCTTGTTCTTGATCAGTCTGTAAGAAAAAAAAAATCCAGCTTTTGTGAGACAGAGTCTTGCTATATAGCACAGGCAGGGCAGGCCTCATACTCACAGCAATCTTCCTGCCTCAGCCTTCCAAGTCTGGCTGACCCTGACTTTTCTGCTCTTGAACCGAGGCATAAAGAAATCTCTCTTTTCCAGTCCAAAAAGACACCAGCCTTACTGTGGGCAGCCATGGCCAGAGCCTTGAGTGACCGCTAAGATCTCCCACGACAACAGGGCCCTTAAGTGACATTTATGGTCTGGGTCCTGCTGTCAGCCACCCCCACTGTCCTGCAGGCAGTTGGCTGCTTGCTGCCCCCTCCCAGGACAGGCCCTTTACCACCCCTCCCCAGCCATGCTGCACACATGTGAGTATGCATCTTCACACGCATGCCCCAAATCACACACAGTCACCAAACGACAAGACAGGGACGTCCTTGTCATCCGTGTAGAGGCTTGTGAGTCACCCTGCTTCCCAGCAGTGATGATAGTCCTGCTGCAGGGCTGTGAGCCCGCCGAGGGCAAGGCAGGGGTGGAGTGTTAGCAAGCATGAGATTCCCCTCCAACACCAGCATCCAGCAAGCTGAGGGTTCAGGGAGCAGGTCCTGGGGGCCAGGCTGCAGGCTGAGCCAGGCACAGGTACTTCGAGTCTGAGAGGCAGACGACACTAATCAGGCCCCTTCTCTGTGCCCCTGCCCTGTGCTCTGCCTTTCTGGGATATGAGGGGAGGAGGATTGAGTATTGGGGCATCACAGGTGGAAGCCTGAGATCTGGGGACTCATGGGGCCTTGGGACCAGCTGCACAGGCCATTAGTTAGACCCTGGCCTACAGAATGTCTATCACTCAGTCAGCATCCACAGTCCCACATGGCTCCCCAACACTGAGTACTCCCCTCCCCCTACACCCCAGGTACCACATTGGATGCCACTACTGGGGACCTGCCTTGATGTGACCATGGCCATCTTGATCATCACCACCATCTTGCCCACCAGATGACCTGGCACACATCCCAAACTCTGTAGGGACAAAGTCATTAAGATAGTTGGCCATGGGTATACAGCTCAGTGGCATAAGTACCTGCCTGGCAAGCACAGGGTCCTGAATTAGATTTCTAGTGCAAAAAAAAAAAAAAAAAAGATTGTTGGCTGCATGTGTGTGCTACCACCAGCGCCCAGACTGTTCCTGCCCAACATGGGCTGTATTTGTAGTCTGTCTTAATCACAGTCCCACAGCTGAGACTCACTACCCAACACCCGCAACCTAAGAGAGGATAGGTAGCATTTGGCATATGGTTTTGTGGGATTCAGTCCATGGTCTGCTGCTCCAAGGTAGCAAAAACATGGTGGAAGGGTCTGGCGCAGGACAGCTGCTCACATCACAGCAGCCAGGGGTCAGGGAGAGAAGGAAGGAGCCAGGGACAAGAACACACTCTTCCAGGTCACACCCTAGGACCACCTCCAACCATCCCCAGGCATGGGGGAGACCCTGGGGGTCCTCAGGGCGGGTCTTAATCCAACCACACTGAGGTCTGCATAGAAAGAGGAAATTTGAGGCGGGTGTAGAGGAGCACACCTGTGATCACAGCACTCAGGGAGGCTGCGGCAAGGTCACACCTATGAGGCCAGCCTGGGCAACTTCGTGACCTAGTGAAATCCTGTCTCAAAAAATAAAAAAGGGGCTGGCTGGGAACAAAGCTCAGTGGGAAGACCCTGGGTTCAATGCCCAGCACAAGAAAAGAAAAGAGCCTGGCATGATGGCACATTCCTGTTATCCCAGCACTTGGGAGGCTGAAGCAGGAGGATCACTGTGAAGTCACAGCCAACCTGGGCTACAAAGTGAGTTCAAGGCCAGCCTGAGCTGAAGTGCATAGCAAATAAGGGACAGGAGAGAAGTGAGGAGGAGAAGAGAGGAAGGGAAGTGTGGGGAGGGCAGGGGAAAGGAAGAGAAAAGGGAAAGGAAAGGGAGGGAGAAATAAGAGAAGAGGAGAGGAGAAAAACGTTGGCAGAAAACTTGGCCAAACTTGATGAGCAACCTTGACACATCCAAGAAGCTCAATAGTCCACACAGGAGGGACCTGCGACGCCCACAGAGGATGCCTGCCTCAGAGCAAATGAGCTCGAGCCAGGTGAGGGGAAATCTGGGGAGGAGCGAGCCATTGTCTGCACAAGAAGTGGGGAGACTGATAACAGACTCGTCATCAGGGATGATGGGGTCCGGCACCGTGCAACCACACGGGCAGCCTCGAAGTCCTCAGAGAACCCCACACACGGCAGAGCTGCTTCTGAGGCTGAGGCACTGTTCCAGACAGACAAGGAGAGCGATACCATCAGAGTCCATCACACAGGAAAGACATAAATTCCCCACGCAGGAAGCAGACAATCCAAGCCCAATTTGGGGCCCCATGAAAAGCCGAGAAAGCTACAGACAACTATGGAGTTGCAGAAGACGAGACAGGGGTGCAGTCCTGGCCCTTCCTCCATTCACTGATTTGAAAAGCAAGCGTGCAAAGCCACTGGGCTTCCCAGTTTGGGGGCCGTGACACCCAGCGAGCCAGCGCATTCAGCAGTAACAGGGCAGCAAGGTGTTCGAAGACGAAGCCAGGCGTCCCTGGATGGATGAGTGGGTCCATCCGGGGACTCAATCAGCAGGAGCAAGGCAGAGGATCAGGAACAGGAACCATGGAATGGAATCTAGGGAAGGCTAGACAGGTGCTGGCCCTCTCTTCTTGGTTGATGTTTGTACAGTGAAACAGCCTGCCAGGTTATGCCGCATGTGGTCTCAGTCCTCTAGTGGAGACCAGTGTTTTAACTGTGACCAGAGGACTCGTCATCGGGCAGCTGCCCACCCCACACTCCTGGATGCTGGTTCCAGGACACTCATGGACACTGAGGTACCAGGGGATGCTTTACCCAGGATGCACCCCGGCATGGCCTAACCGATGACTGCACATCCATGGAGGATGGATTCGTCAATCCAATTAGCCAGGCATGGTGGTTGAGCAGACCTGTCATCCTAGCACTCAGGAGGCTGAGGCAAGAGGATCACATGTTGGAGTCTAGCCTGGGCAACCAGTGACTTAACAAGATCCTATTTCAAAATAAAAAAGGCTGGGGGCAGAGCTTGGTGGAAAGGACCTGGGTTCAGTCCCCGGTATGGAATAAAGAAGAAGGGTGGGGGGACAGGAAGAAGCAGAGAAAGAGGAGCAAGTAGCAGCTGCAGAAAGTTTCCATGGACTCAAGGGACAGTGAGGGGACACATTCTTGTTGCACTAAGCCACTTAGTACGTGGTGGTTTGCTGTGACAGGAAGTGAAGATCCTGTCCGCCTTGTCCCTTTCTGAATGCGGCAGTTGGTGGCCAATGATCAAAGATTCGCAGGAGGCACAGGACACCAGCTCACAGATGAGCCAGGGTGGAAGGTGGGAGAGGGAGAGAGAGGGTGGGGTTCTGCTCCAGGCTCCTCTCTCCGCCCTATCCTAATATGGGGACACTGAGGCCCTGGTAGTGGGCAGGCTGTGGTGGATGCTGTCAGCACCTTCGGTGGGCTGAAAAGACCCACCTCCAAACCTGGGACCTGGAAGGTCACCTTGCACATCTTAGGGACCATGGCCTCGGGCTCCCTGCACATCAGTCACGTGGAGCCCACAAGCAGGCACCGGGTACCCCTGAAGAACCAGAAGCCTTCTGGCTCCTAGGCTGGCCTGGGGGGTGTGGGATCAGGGGACCTGTAGTCTTTGTGCCCTGGTGCTGGGGGTTGAACCCAGGACCTTTGCATGGAGCAGCATCCCCAGTCCCTTTTTTATTCTTTGTTTTGAGATTGGATCTCACTAAATAACTAACTTACCCAGACTGGGCTCAAACACGGAATCCTCCTGCCTCGGGTCTTTTATTGCCGGAGCAGAGCTCTGTTCACCTCTGCAGACCCAGCCTTGATCTGTTTGCACTGTGCACCCCAAGTTCAAGTGACCACACACTGCACCCCCATGGCTGCAACAGGGCAGTTCCTTCAAGGAGGAGATTCTGGGTCCTGAGCTTATGGGGTTCCTTCAGGGTTTTTCTTCTTACAAGAAGGCACCTTGGGGCTCCCTCCTTCTGCTGCACGGGTGACAGAGACAAGGTGGCACCTTGGGGAGCCAGCCACACCGCCCGACTTCCCGCCCTGTGGCAGCACTGGGCTGCAGGTACAAGATGCCCCCAGCACCTAGTGGCTCAGTGCGGACAGCAAGATGTCTCTGCTCTTCCCCCCACTCAGCCTTTCAGAGGAAAATATCTCCCAGGGACGCCACAGCATTCAGAGAGCAGCTGGAAAGTGGGATCTGTTGTCTTACCTCCCTCCTCAAGAATTTAATGGGTGCACATGTGCCAGAGGAGCCCCAAGAACCCCTTTAAGCAACTCTCACTGCCCTGAAGGTTGCCCAACCTTGTGATCCCCCACCCCCGCCCCAGGGGACTCATCTTCTCTAGACGCACCCCACCTATGACAACCCTGCTCCCCCTCCCAATGAACAGAGGTCTGCACACACTGGGCTTGCACATTTCACAGGAAGGAGCTGGGGGGTCCCTTGCCTTGGGGAGCAGCAGCTCCTCAAATGCCACTCCTGGTCCCCAGTTCCCACATCCTGAGTATATACGTGGGAAGAAAGTGTGTTAGGTAAGGAAATCAGTGCAGGGGGCCCCAGACATCTTGGGAGACCCCGTACCAAGGCTCCCTGAATTCTCAGGCACCTGTTCCCGAGGCTGAGGCAAGCCGCTCCGCTGCCAACCTAACCAATATGGGGCAAGGTCAGGGCCAAGGTTATCAGCAGAACAAAGGACAGTGGCAACAGAGTCTGGCTGCCAGTGAGTTCTCCTGATTCCTCTGTAAGTCCCTACCCTGCCCCTTAGCTCAAAATGAGCCAAGGGGATGAGTCAGCAAGGGGCAAGGAGAGGGCGGCACCCCAGCCCCTTCGCAGGTGTCAGCTCTGCGCCCTGCAGCTTCAGCATTGGACTCCACCTGAAACCAAGAAATGATTTTAGCCTTCTCAGTAGATGCAACCGCTTTAGAAGCTGAGTTTCAGATCTATATTTTGAAGTGCTACATAAACCAGTCCACTGGAAATAGAAATGCTTTTGCTTTTGACCAAAACACACCAATGGGCTTGTTTCTGATCTCAATGTGTTTTTTTTTTTTTTCGGGGGGGCGGGGGGGGGGATGTGGTACCCAGGGGCAGCACTGAGATTTCCATGGAAGTCACTTACAAATGGTTTCTTCACAACACCTAATTATCCCACTCCAACCCCGGTACATTGTCTTCTAAATTTCTAAGTGCTTTAATAATAGAATGGCTTCATTAATTCCCATGAACTCTTGGGAATCGGGCAAGGAAATTACAGAACAGCAGAAAAACAAGCTGCTGCTAACTCGTGTGTTCTGTCACAAACGACAGACCCAGCTGGGACCGTTTGCTCACACAGGGCTGCCCCCACACCCCTGCTGGGCCCTGCCATCTACAGAGACAGGACCTTCCTCCATTGCCATCCCTGTCGCCTCCCAAACAATCTGGGCTTGCAATGGAGGGTCTCCTTGCAGATGCACTCGGTGAGGGGCTTCTTATCCTGCACAGGAAGCTTGAAACACACAGTGATGTCTAGAGTTCAGAAAATGGGTTACAGTGAAAGACATGTCATGGGGCTGGAGATTTAGCTCGGTAGCATAAGCACCTGCCTGGCAAATGCGCAGTCATGAGTTTGATCCTTGATTCAAAAAAAAAAAAAAAAGACATCACAATGAATCCCCCCCAGATCCCTCCCTCCCTTTGCACACACTCAGCCCATCATCCTTGCCACTTTCTGCAGCAGCTCTGGGGTCCTCTTTCCTGAGGGTCTCTACCAGATATGATTGGTGCAGCCGAGCGCCATCTAATGGAAAGGCAGCTTGAAAGCACAGGACATCTACCTCATCTACCTCAGTCACAGGATCTGGCACAGAGTGACATCTGCCTCTTCCCCAAAGTCATAGTAACCAGGAAAGAAAAACGTTTTGAGTCCATTCAGGACGTGGAGGCAACCAGGACAGCGAAGCTAAAGATCCTTGGGAAAGAGGACTCCACAGCTGCTGCAGGAAGCAGCCCAAGAGCAACTGCCTTGAGCCACCTAGCAGTTGCTCAAGAGACACTGCGCACAGAGAAAGAGCAGCAGAGGAGGGGCATTTCTGCCTGGTGTTTCTTGGGCAAGAAACACCTCACCCAGGATTCTCCTGCAGGAGGCCTCCCCTGCCTGGGACCCAGTCACACATCCACACTTAGGTAGCTGCTGGAGCTGGGTTATCACTGCAGCTGTGCAGTCTGCAGCCTGCCCAGGCTAAGGACAGGACCAACAGCACAGAGCCAAGGTTGGAAACCGAGGTTCTGTTGGCAGAGGCAGGCAATGAGAGCAGGTGTGGTACTCTCTGCTGAGCAGAACTTCAGGCCAACACTTCATACTTTTTGGGCCAACTGTGGGCCCGATGTGTCCCCTCTGCATAGAACAAAGCTCTAGCATTGAAGCTGGGCCTGGCGGCACATGCCTGTGTCCCAGCACTCTGAGAGGCTGAGGCAGGAGGATTGCAGGCTATACCAACTTGAGCAACTAAGTGATTTAGCCAGATCTTATCTCAAAATAAAAGCCAAAAAAGGTCTAGAGATGCAGCTCAGCACACAGGCCCTGGGTTCCACCTCCAGTGCTGCAAAAAATAAATAAATAAATACAGGAACATCCTGAGCAATCAGAGGCAGGATCTTGTGCAGGGTGAGTTCTAATCCCTGCCCCGGCCTTGGAAGACCCCGGTCCCTTTTAGCCCCCACACTTGCTAGTCACCTGGGCCGGGTCCACCTCCCTGACCATCTCTTCACCCATAAAACAGGTGGCTCTGAGAGGCCCTGGATCGTGCAGGCGCTGAGTGTCACGGGAGGCGTTTGGCTGCTACCCATGGAGGCTATTTCGGGAGGAGTGGTTACTAAGGAACGTGAGGCCTTGGTAACCGTGACAACCACGGGAAAGATAGAACCATGGCACCCACCCTCCCTGTTCCATTCTTAGCAGCTCCTTTCAACACCGCATCTGGCACTAGCTTGGCAAGATGTGGCATTTCCAGGGGCCTAGCAGGGGCTGACGCTGACCGGGAAACCGGCTCCTGGCCTCCAGGGTCTCAGTGGGCTGAGGACACAGGGAGCTGTTACTTAGCTCAGTGCAAAGGCCTTAGGTTCAATGCCCTGTACCAGGAAAAAAACCACATTCTCAGCTTCGCAGACCAGAAGCCCCACTTTGCTGATCCCCAAGGAGTCGACACCCAAGTCCTGGAGAAGCTGACTGGGAGGATGAAAAAGGATTTCAGGGGGTTGATTTGCAACTGAAAATAGAAGGATCACAGGGGTTAGACTGCCAAGGGGAAGGTCCTCTGATTGTTTACCTGGCAGCCCTCCAAGGAAGAAAGGAGTCAGATTGTGGAGCCCAATTAGTGGAGCACAGTCCTGGGCGTGTCTGTGGATGATTGACATGGGGACTAGCAAACTGAGGGAAACCCTGCCCCAGATGTGGACAGCACTGGCCAATAGGCTTATAGTCTGGATGGCATAAAAAGGAAAAAAGAAGGAAGTGGCGTCATTTTGGAAGAACTCCAGGGTTTGCCATAGGTTGGGTTTTAGTGTGCAGTTTCTTCAGGGCACTCCCCCACCTCTGATCATGTCAGCTAGCTAATAAGCCCCCTTGCATAATTATGTATATATTTTCTGTTGACTCTCTAGGGAACCCTAACCAAGACAGAGCCCCTCCTATAAGCCAGCCCTCCCACACCTGCAAGTCTAAGCTTCTCTGCCACACCCCTTGGGCTGGACACAGAGATCTCTCTTCTGCTAACATTCAGGCACAGCCTGGCACATTCTGTTTCCTTAGGGACGTCTGCAGAAACTGAGCTGACCTGTGTTCCCTGCCACCAGTTCTCCTCATGACAGTCATCAGTAAAGAGACACATTCACCTCTCTGTTCAGATTTGTAGATTGTAGATAAACTGGGTGGGGAAAAATTCAAGTACTTGGTGGTGCAGTTTAATATAATCTCTTGGAAAATCTACAGTGGTATCCATTTCCATCAGGGTCTCAGTGGGCTAAGGACAGCCTTCCACAATCCCATGTAGTAGTCAAGAAAGCATTTATATCTGCAGAGAGCAAAGATCAGGAAGTCACAAGCCTGGATAGATGCTGCATGTGGTAAGAGGCAAAGCCAGGACTTGAACCCAGGAGCTTCTGGGCTCACGCTGATACTCTTTTCTCCTGCTGTCACTTCCTGAGGTTGGGGCTGCTGAGTTAATGCAGAAGTTGAGCAGAAGCCATCATAGATGATAATTATACACTGAAGCAGCCATGACTCCAGTGCCACATATAATTCTTGTAAATCTTTGGCTTTTCCATTACATAGGAATACAAAATGCCCATGACACCAACCAGATGCCTAGAATTAGAAAACAAGACATTTTCAAAGCCTTAAACGTCTACTGATGCATAATTACAGTCTACAGATTTTATGTTTTAAAAATAGTCACAAGGAGCAGGAATTGTTAAGCTGGCGTGATTTCTTCCTTATTAGATCACCCTCATGTTGGAGGGCACAGTTAAGAAATTTCTCTCCTGATTAAAACTAAAGCACCCTTCAAGATGCGCCACACCCCAGGGTCAGTCACAGGGAGCTGTAAAATGCAGGTGAGTTTGGGCTAAGCAAACTCAGAAGTCTGAAGTGTACAAACCCAGACACTGGCACAGCATCCTGGACCATCCGTGAGATAGCAGTATGGTTTCCACCAGAAAGCAAGGCCAGTGGAAATGCAATGGTAGTCACTGTCTCATGGGCCCACCCGGGACATCAACCTTGAGAAATTTCAGAGCGAGAGAGACACAGACCTGAGAAACAAGGGGTAAGAATAATGGGGCGATCCAGGCATGGTGGAGACCTCAGCACTCTGAGAGGCTGAGGCAGGAGGATCTCCAGTTCAAGCTCAGCCTGTAACTTCTTAGCAAGGCCTTGTCTCAGAAGGTACAAGGCTGGGGATGCAGCTCAGTGTGAAGGCCCTGGGTTCAATCTACAGTGATGCAAATAGCTAAATAAATAAAGAGGAGGAGGCAGGGAAAACTCAGAAGTGGACAGATGGCATAAGTGGGAGAGTCACAGGAAGCCGCTGCACAGACAGGGCCAGTGCGATCAGCTGTGCAGTCAGGGCTGAGTCACCAGGACAGTACAGCAGTGTCTACCCTGTCTAAATCCATCCGAAGTTGCCTTTGGGTGGATTAGTTGTAGCTATAAATTAGACCTCAGTAAAACTGATTTTTTTTTTAATATCAGGAATCAAATTCACGATCCCACACTTGCCAGGCTGGTACTGTGCCACTGAGCACAGCCTAAAATTGATTGTTTTTATAGGATAGGTGAACTAAGTTAACCGGAAGCTCTCCTTTCACTTCCGGGAGAGATCCGCAGAAGACCATTGTTGAATTCTGTCTCCTTTCGTTTGCTTTTGAAAATCACTATAATAAAAAGTTGGAACAAAACCAAAAAGTTTACCATCCCAAAGGTCCATCATCCCTCACCCAGAAAGCCTGGGAGCCTGGGAGGTGGGGCAGGGAACAACGTGACCAGTCCCTGATGAGTGTCTATTCGAGGTGATCAAAAACACAGCGACTGCGGCAGCTGAGCAAGCGTCATCTGCTGGAAAGGCAGCTCATAAAAGCACGATGCTAGGTTCTCATCACCTCAGTCACTCGATCTGGCACCGTGTGTCGCTGGCTCTTCCCCAAAGTCACCGTGACCAGGAAAGGGAGATGTTTTGAATCCATTCAGGACACAGAGACAGCCAGGACAGCACAGCTAAAGACCCTCAGGAAAGAGGATACAGGAAGTGGCAGGGATGATGGGATGAGTGTGCTCAAAGCCAGGGGAAGACTTTGAGGGGATTCACGACAATGGTCTTTTATTGCAATGACTTTAAAATCTAAGCATCCGCCACAGTTTTTGATCACTCCTGTTGCTGACCGAAGCACCAGATGTGACTGTGCCTCAGCAAATGCAACATTTTTGTGTTCCTCTGAGAATCCAGGGCAGCCATAAGGTCCCTTCCGCATGGGGACTCCGCAGGACCAGGAGGGACACAACCTGCCCAAGGTCACATGGGCTGCCAGCCACACAGGGGCTGAGTCCAGGATCCTGCTGGGGTCAAAGTTTCTTTCCAACGCTGCCACAACCATCGTGGTCACAGGGCCTCGGGAACAGCCCTGCAGGGGGACATCTGTCTCCGTCTGACCTTATAGCTCTCTTCACAGCTTCCTGCAGCCAGGGAATCACCCACCCACCCATCGCCGCCTGCAGGACAGGGCGGTGATGGTGGTGGGCGTGACCATGGCTACATCCGCCTACACCCCCCCGGACACCTGAGACAGGAAAGCAAGTAGGACCGTGAGTGCCGAGACTAGGGAAAAAGCCCCTGGTGGACCCAGGGTCAGCGCTAGTCTACAGCCTGACTCCTCCCCGCTCTCCGGGTTGGAGACAGAAGGAACCCGCTTCCTGGCTCTCAAGCCACGGCCACGGATCCAGAGGCCTCAGCTGCATCTCCAGCGCCATCTCCTGACTTAGCGGGTTCAGTGAGGCCGCCGGCTGGCTCTCCTGAGCACCTGCATTTGCTGGAGCATTACTATTTCAAATGGAAAGGATTTCAGACAGCGCTTCCATTTCTCTTTTTTTTTTTTTTTACACTTTTTTTTTCTTCTTTTTACCGGTACCGGGGATTGAACTCACGACCGCCTGCTTGCAAGGCAGGTGCTTATGCCGCTGAGCTAAATCTCCAGCCCCCTATTTCTCTTTAAAGCAGACTTTAATCTCAGCTCTCCTGACGCTGGTTATTTAGATCCTTCCTCCTTTTTTTTTTTTTTTTTTTTTTTTTGTTTTCTTGGACAAGGTCTTACTATGTAGCCCAAGGTAACCTCGAACTCACAGTGATCCTCCTACCTCAGCCTCCCTGTGGTGGGATCATATGGTATGCACCCCATGTGATTTGGTTTTCCAGGATCTTACTCATTCAGTAAGTAGACAGGGTTCGGAGATGACCCTAAAGTTGCTGTTAAACCATTATCTTTGCGGGGTGTAATCACACACACCTGTCCTCCCTGCACTCTGGGAGGCTAAGGCAGGAGAAACAAGCCCAGCCTGGGCAATTTAGCAGTTTAGTGAGACTCTGTCTCAAAATTTTAAAAAAGGGCCAAGGATGCAGTTCAGTGCAAAGGCTCTGGGTGCAGTCAAAGTGCTGGATGCTAGGGGCCCAGCCTTACAGCCCTCTCAGGATCAAAGCCCTGGTTCACGTCTCAGGGCCACCTCCGGCTGTGTGGCTTTAGGGAGCCAGGCAGAGATCCACCGCTGCTGGGGCTTGCTACATGCAGGGGTCAGCCAGCATCGAGTGCTTCCTGTGTGTTCCCGGAGGTCCATGAGGAGGTCCCCAACCAGGGGATCCGAGCCTCCTCAGTTCCACAGACACAGATTCATGACACACACGCACACACTTAGCACACGCACAGACACCGGTGCTCCCATACTGGGGAGTGCGCCCCCTGCTGGGAGGTAAGTGAACAGCTGAGCAGAGTCCACAGGGCCAGCGCAGGCCAAGGTGCTAGACAGTCTTGGGCAACAGGTGGCAGACAGGAAGCCCTGCCTGCGAGGCAGAGGCAGGCTAGATTTTCTGAAATGTACAAATAACCTAGGGCTCAGTCAGCACTGTGAACGGGATGGCTGCCCAAGGGAGGAAAAGGAAGGGTTATCAGCAGGGTCCCCAGAGAACAGAGGGACATGGAGACAGGGACAGGACAGGACAGATGTCCCCAGGTGGCAGCAGTAGGCAGCCTAAACTGCAGGTGCAGGGACATGATAGGGGCCCTCTCTGCACGGGCCCAGCCCAGGCTGTCCTGTCCCCAGCTTCAGAGCTGGGCTCAGGCCCCTCCTCCCAGGGCTTCCCACACCCCTTCTCAAGCCTGTGCCTTCTGTGGTCAGCTTCTAGGCAGCCACCTGGCCCTCGCCATCGCCCTCAGTATCCTAACCTCAAGCCCTGCCCGAGCCCACTCCAGGCCCCTGGTGGCCTCCTTCCCTGATGTGGAGGTGACAGGGAACCAGGCTGTGGGTGTTGATGTTTTCTAAAATATAGGAATAGGAAAGGATGCATTGCCAGGACCCCGTCAGAGTGCTCCCCTGGCTTCCAGCACACTCGTCCCATCGTCCTGGCCGCTTCCTGCAGCAGCTCTGGAGTCCTCTCTCCTGAGGGTCTTTAGCTATGCTGTCCTGGCTGCCTCCATGTCCTGAATGGATTCAACACATCTCCCTTTCCTGGCCATGGTTATCCTGGGGAACAGCTGGAAGCCGCATGGTGCCAGATCCAGGGACTGAGGTGGATGAGGACACAGTGTCATGTTTTCCCCAGCTGCCTTTCTGTTGAATGGCCCTCGGCAGCAGCATGTGCTGTAGTTTTGATCCCACCTGGTAGAGACCCTGAGGAAAGAGGACTCCTGAGCTGCTACAGAAAGCGACAAGGACGATGGGACGAGTATGTGCAAAACCAGGGGCAGGGGGAGATGGTGTTTGAGGGGGTTTCTGGCAGTGTGACTTTTACTAGAATATGTATTTTTAAAGTTAAATCGAAACCTTCACATGTTTTGAATTACACGTCGGCACGGCTCCCTGGGAGAGGCTCTCAGGAGAAAGAACGCAGGATGGCTGAGCTCCGAGGCCCACGGCTGAGCTCCGAGGCCCACAGTTGAGCCCGGGGGTGTTTGCCTCCTTCCAGCCGGGTTTGCGTCCCAAGGCCGATCACAAGGCAAGAGGGAGCACTAGGGAAGGGGGGGGTAGAATCTCCCTTCTTGTCACTGTCCCTAGGCACAAAGGGCTGTCATGGGTTCACCAGGAACTGCAGGGAGCCAGTTCAGAAACTGACCCACGTGGAGAGAGACGGCCCAGGCTGGCCACAGGGGCTGCAAATGCCACAGATGCCTCAGCAGGAGCCTGCATTAGGGATCGGCCCTGGTCCCCTGGTGGCCCTGAGAGGCTGCAGGGCGCAGGTTTCCAACGCCGCTGACAGTCCAGAAATCTGGACACCACCTCCTCCAGGCCAGCTGGAGCTTCAGCTTGGCCTGCAGCGCCTCCTGCTGGACACACATCCCCTGCTGACCACCTCCACCCCACTGAGCTGTTGGACTCAAGTGGGGACTGGGAAAGGTGTCCATGGATGGATGCACTAAGGGCTGTGGGTCACTGGCACAGCTCAGGGTCCACAGGCCTGGGACATGGCCCCCTTGCCTTCCTTCGAGCCCTGGAATGGGGGTGAGTTGGGAGCCTCTCAGCTATCCAAGTCCAAAATAAGAATAGGTAGGCTGGGTGGTGCCAGCCAGGAATCCCAGCAGCGGGGGAGGCTGAGGCAGGAGGATTGCCACCAGTTCAAGCCCAGTTTGTCCTGCATAGTGAGTGTGAGGTCAGCTAGGACTACAGAGTGAGACCTCGTCTCCAAACACCCCCATGCCTGAAAAAAAACCAACATTTACTAAACACCTCCTCATTCCAGGCCAAGCACTAGGGGACTAATGCAACTCTGGGAGTCTTAGTCGGAAGGGACAAAAGACAGTGCCATGCAAGTTTCATGCCTTGCAGAGGGCAGCACAGAGTGGCCAAGGGGCAGCAGAGGCCCAAGAAGGAAAGGAAGCCTCTCAGAGGAGCAGGCATACACTTCCAGAAGATTCCAGAAGGTTCTTTCACTCCTAGAGTATTTTTCTCTCCACAGTATACTGCTGCAGGCCACATCCATGGCTAGCATAGAAAAAAGCCTGCCTCTGATCCTGTGTGACATTTTCATCTCTTTAATCTCTTTGAAGTCGGATGGGAAACACGAACAAGCACCGCTTCCCTTTGAAATCACACAGCTGCCAAGCAAACCTAAAAATTCACTGAGGATTTTTCTTCGAATCTGCATCATGCTCACTCCCTAAAGCTTTTGGGATTTTGACATCATATTCCGAGACTTCCTAACGCCCAGTAAAGTCTTCTTCAGAGGTTCTCAGGGTAAGGAGAAGACTCTTTTCTGTTCTGTTCTGTTCTGTTCTCTTCTCTTCTCTTTTCTTTTCTGGAAGCGTCTCACTCTGTAGTCCAGACTGGCCTTGAACTCATGGAGACCCTCCAGCCTCAGCCTCCCACGTGCAGGACTTTTAGGCGCCCACTTCCACACCCAGCTCTATATCCACTTCTCCCTCCCTCCAGCAGGTGCACATTGTGTGCAGAGTCTGGTACATGGGGCCCCAGGACCCCGGTACCTTGGGTAGGGGTCCTTGAGCCCAGGTTCTCCGTGGCACAGGTAGCTTTGCAGGCATCACTGAGGCTCTAATTTCAAAATGTGCGCATTTTATTGAAGCAAAAAATAGACGGATGCAGGAACCAGCAAAGATCCGGGTCAGGTGCGCCCCCTGGTGGCCACTATGTGCTACTACTCTCCTGTGATTGGAGCTTGGAGCAAAAGTCTCAGTTCCAAAGAGACCTCAGCTGTAGTGGAGGAGCTGAGCAGCGGTGAGGGGCAGGAAGGAGGCTGCTCAGGACAGCTAAGCTGGGAAGCACTGACAAAGATGTCCATAGCCAAGCACGGTGGTGCACACTTGTGATCCCAGCCTGCAGGAGGCTGAGGCAGAAGGATGGCAAGCTAGGGCCCCGCCTGGGCAAACCAGCATGCCCAGATCAGCACAGTGTTTCGGAGCATGGAACGTCCGTCCGGGGTTGCTCTGTAGCTTACCTGAAAACACTCGGATGCCCTGCTGGATGGAAATACAGGCTCCCAAGCTCTGAGCTACTGCTGGGATCTCACCCTCCAGCCTCAGGCAGCCAGGGAGGGACTGGGACCCAGAGAAGGGCAGCAGGGAGGGAAGCGAGGTGCCTGTCCACACAGCAGGGGCAGCAGGTCTTGGGGGGGGGGGAGTTCTGACGGCTGCACACGGTCACATAATCACTGCCACCACAATGGGCATCTACCTACCCGCAGGCCACTCCAGAGCCTTCTCTTTGCCCTTCATCATCACCCCCACTCTGGTGGCTGTACTTCTGACTTCAGTCCTCTGCTTTGCTTTCCAGGCAGCGCTCACTCTGTAGCCCAGGCTGGCCTCAAACTCTAGCAGTCCTCCTGCCTCGGCCTCCCAGAGTGCTGGGATGCAGCCTCTCCTCGCAGTCTGGTTCTGGGAGTGAGGGGACACAGGACACAGGAGAGAGGCTCAGGCAGAAGTCACTCTTGGACGTGACACCCATCACACTTGCTCTGCTCCACCCTCAGAACCAGACTCTGCGTGCAACGAGGGCGGGGTGCAGAATCCACCACCCATGAGCTGTTTCCGGTGCCCTGGGAGGGGGCAGCAGCCTCCCTAGATCCAAGGCTGGCGTGGCTTTTTCCCTTCCCTCTCTCCCTCCAGCCTCCATCTCTGGGTCCCCTTCACATTGGCCAAAGGTCTCTCTGCCTTTCCTGCTATCTAGTGTTTTCTTCTTTATTTTTACACTTTGAGTTCTCCTACATGAGAAGTCATGCAATATCTAAGCTTCTGTGTCTGCCTTACTTTGCTTCCGGTCTCTGTTTTCTAAATGCATTTTAAGCCGGTGTGGTAGTGCACACCTCCAACACTCAGGAGGCTGAGGTAGGAGGACCGCCATAAATTGAAGGCCAGCCTGGGCTCCACGATGAGTTCAAGGCCAGCCTGCACTATATAGCGAGACCCTGCTTGGATAATTCAAATATAAGAGCATGCTTTAATAACACCCCTTAGTCAGGCGCCAGCTCATGGCTGCTGTGTGGCACTGTCCTCCTCACCCCCAGGCCCGGCCTCAGGCCTCTACTACCAGCACACAGGCATTTCTACTGCAGGGCCCCCTAGGGACTGTCCACCCTGTGCTGGGGACCTTAAGGGGCCAGGATGGCACGGAGTATGGGCACCCTGCTGCTCTCCAAGTCCAGGGCAAGGACAGAGTAGAACCCCTAGCAGCAGGAAAGCACAGTGCCAGGAAACGGTCCTGGCTGCTCTGCAACATCAGCAAGCTGTGGGCACTGGAAACTCCCACATCCACACTGGATCCAGCCCTGTCCCTTGTGATGCAGACACTATCAGTGGGTCACTATCACAGGACGTGGGGGACAGCACTTGGGGACCCACAGCACAAAGCACAGATCTAAGGGGAAGACTCCACGGTGGGGAGCCCCATACAGGGGGGCCCCACACAGGGTTTCTGCAAAGAGGAGGGGTGAGGCAGCATCTGGCTATGAACTCAGTGATCCTCCTGCCTCAGTGTTCTGGGTGCAAGGATTATAGGCCTGCACCACCTCACCTAGCTTTGTAAAAAAAAATTTTAAACACCCATCCTACATAAAAAGCAAGTTATTGATCTGGGCTGCCTAGGACCGGGACACTGCGGGACGATATCTATTTGTCCCCTCTGGCTCCTGCTGTATGTACTCTGGGTCCAGTGGGATGGGACCTGGTGTAATTAGGGCCCTGGTATAATTAGGCTGGCCACTTGCTTTTTAATGGAGGGATCCGGGTGCTGTTCAGTGGCTTGCAGGGATACAAATGTCCCTATGCATGCCATGCCATGCCCAGGATTATTTAATGATTAAGTAACAGCTAAATTCAGTAACATAGCTGGTTACAAAGTCAACACTCCAAAATCAATAACCTTCCTGTACACAAATAACAAACTCACTAAGAGAGAAATCAGGGAATTAGTACCTCTTACAATAGTATTCAAAAAAATGAAATGCCTAGGAATTAATCTAACAAAGGATGTAAAAGACCTCTACATTGAAAACTACAGTACTCTGAAAAATGAGATTGAAGAGGATATTAGAAAATGGAGAGATATCCCATTCTCTTGGATAGGAAGAACCAATATAGTGAAAATAGCCATACTTCCAAAACTGTTACACAGATTCAATGTAATCCCAATCAAAATTCCAATAGCATATCTCACAGAATTAGAGAAAACAATCCTAAAATTCATCTGAAGCCAGAAGAGACCAAAATAGCAAAATTATCCTGGGCAACAAACACAAGACAGGAGGTATCACAATCTCTGACTTGAAATTATATTATAAAGCTACCATGATAAGAACAATGTGACACTAGCAAAAAAAAAAAAAAAAAAACACCCAAAGATCAATGGAACAGAGTACAAGATGCAGAAACTAATTGAAGACCCACTGAGCCCCTTATCTTTGACAAAAAGTGCCAAATACATTCACTGAAAGAAAGACAGCCTCTTCAATAAATGGTGCTGGAAAACCTGGCTCTACACATGCTAAGATTAAAACTGGACCCACATCTTTCACCATGTACTAAGCTAAAATCAGAATGGATCAAAGATCTGAACATTAAAACAGAAACATTAAATCTGCTGGACGATAAGAGGAGGTAAAAATCTTGAACACACTGATGTAGGCAAAGATTTTATGAACAAAATCCAGACTACACAGGTCACAATGAATCAACAACTGGGATCTCACCCTACTGAAAAGCTTTTGCACAACAAGAGAAACCACCAACAGAGTGAAGAGACAACCCACAGTGTGGGAGAAAATGTTTTCCACCTGTTCCTTAGACAAAGGATTACTACCGAGAACTTATAAAGAACTTAAAAAGAAATCAATCTTGCCATATTTAAAGACCTAGTTCAAAACTGGGCATTTGAGATGAATAAACACTTCTCAGACGAAGAAACACAAATAGCAAATAAATATGTGAAAAAAATGTTCAACATCCCTGGTCATCCAAGAGACACAAATTAAAACAACACTGAGATTCCACTTCACCCAAGAAACAATGGCTGCTATGCAGAAATCCAGCAATAACAAATGCTGGAGGGGCTGTGGGGGAAAAGGAGCCCTTCTCCACCTGGGTGGGAGTGTAGGCTGGTGCAACCACTGTGGAAATCAGTGTGGAGATTCCTCAAAAAACTAGGACTGGAGGTCCCATTCAATGCAGCTTTTCCCCTGCTGGGTATCTTCCCAAAAGAATTAAAACTATGGGAGAGATCCAGAGAACATGGCGGACAGATAGCAGCAGCTACGCAGGCTCTCTCCAAGACCCAGCTTAGAATCCAAGAATGGTGCGGAGAGAGGAATCCTAACCAAGAGGAGATATACCCTGCTGACGCAAGAACAAACTGGGCCGAGAGATACCAACTGGGAATGCAATCCTGGTGCTATAACAGAAACAGATAAAGCCTGAGTGTGGAAGCTGGAGCCTGCGCCTTTGAAAGCCGCGATTTGGGTTTCCTGCTGCCATGGCTGCACCTGAATCGGCTCGGCAGGGAGAGAGACTCGAGAAAGCACTGAGAACAGGAATCGGTGAACAGAGTTAAGAGCTGGGCGGGCGGGGAGCCGTGCATCGACCTCTGGTGAGTGAGGGAAACTGGGACTCTCCCACGGTCTAGGAGGCACCACCAGACGACATTCTGGGACCGGGCAGACTTGCGGGAACAGGGCACTGCAGTGACTTCAGTCACATATCCCCCTCTCAAGCGGGATTGGTGAGCAGTGCTTAGCCTACGTGATGCTGCTGTCTGAGACCCAGTAGGCTAGCACAACCCAGATCCCAGCGCCTGAATGTGCACCCTAGCGGTGAGGCCTTTCCGTAGGTTGACCTGGAGGGTCGGCCCCGCATAGACTGCCTGGTCCATAACTCCCTGGTGCGCTGCGGTGGGCGGGAACACCTAGCTGGCGCAATTCAGTCAGACTGTGGCCGATAGGGAAGGAAGCTGGGCCTCCTATATACGCTTGCATATATAAAGAACGAAGAATATGGGAAGAGGGAGCAACAAGAAAGGCTCCTCGGCCCCTAATCCTGAGAAACAGGCAACAGCAGACACGCCAATAGACATAAAAGGCTATCTCCAGAGCCTCATAGACGAGTTCAGGAATGAAGTTATTAATGACCGGAAGCAAGACATAAGCAGAATAGTCAGAGAAATGCTAAGCACCACCCAAGAAAAAGCAGATGGTGGAATGGAAGAACAGAAAAAGAGGGGAGAATTATTTGATGGAGAAAATAGAGAACACGTAGAATACGTGAAGCAGGTTCAAAGAGATTACCAGGAACTAAAAACTATCGAAAACTGGCATAACAGCTTGAAAGAAACTAAGGACAGATTATCTGAACTGGAGGGCAGATTTGTAATATGGGAGCATGAAATGAAAAACTTCTTAAAAATAACAAAAAAACAAACAGCAACAATACAAAAACTAGAAGATGATAAGAGGATCTATAACTTAAGAATTAAGAATATAAGAGAAGAAGTGGGGACACAAACAAATGGACTACAAAAGCTATTCACAGAAATAATCCAAGAGAATTTCCCTAATTTAGCAAATGGTAAAGATACTCAGATATATGAGGCATACAGGACTCCAGCCACCTACAACCCAAATAGAGCTACACCCAGGCATATAATAATCAAAATTCCAGAAATCCAATATAAGAATATTAAAAGCCATCAGAGACAAGAAACAGATCACTTACAAGGGAACACCCATCAGAATTACAGCAGACTTCTCAGCACAAACCATCAAATCACGAAGAGCGTGGGGGGAAATAATTCAAGCTCTGAAAGATAATAACCTCCAGCCAAGATTGAGATATCCTGAACAACTATCCCTGGAAATTGATGGAAAAACAAGGTGCTTTCAGGATAAAGAGGAACTAGGGAAATATGCAACCACCAATTCAACTCTACAGAGAATACTGCAGGGTATTCTAAAAAAGAAAAATATGAAGAATCCAGAAATAGTGGCAGAGAGGCCACAATGAATGGAGCAGAAAACAAAATGAAGAAGACAAGTTGACAACTAATGACAGAAAAAGAGCTCAAGAGAAATGAGGCAGAGAAGATTGGATGATAGTTAGGAACAGCTATCTTGGAGAAAACGACGTCATAATAGCTAGTGCTGATTTGTATCATCTTATTTTGAAGTCCCATCAAGCTTTTGTTCTTCTGTCTCCATAGGTCTTAACATGTTGTATCTTATTGGATTTTATTATATGTGATAGTATAAACAAAAACTTTTATAGACAAGGGGATTATATAGAAACCATAGTTCATTATCTGTTAGTTGATTCTAAATACCCTGTAATACTGTCATTCTCTTGAATGGTTATACATTGTGTTGATATATTTGATGCTACAGTATACGAAGTTATACTCAAAGATCTCAAGGAAAGAAACAATATGGTAACTATTTTTATGTTGGGATTATCTTGTGGTGAAACACTAATTTGCTTAAATGGTTATGTATTGATCTGCACTGTTTAGTTGTTATGCCCTCTTTTATCTCAATCTCCATTTTATTATTTACTTTTTTATTTTTTATCCTTTTAATTAAAGGAAAAATAAATTTTAAAAAAGCAGGATATATTATAGTAACCCACTTTGATATTCTATTAACTTGATTTGAAGCCCTGTATTGCTCTCACCATCTTGTTTTGACTGATGTTCCTCTATTCTGCTTTGCTTGATAGTACCAGGATTGAAAGTTTAGGCAACAGCTGTGAAGATAGTGGGATTCATTATGACGCCCATACTGGTTGACTATTATCTACTTTTGAAGACCTGTAATGTCTCCAATGTTATGGTTTCGATGGTTTCGTTCTTTACTGTTTTGTTCAATTTTATTATAACTGATGATATAGGCAAATCTATTTGAGAGAGCAGAAGACATTATGGTAACCATTGTTGATCACCTTGTATTATGTTTTTACATTATCTATTACGTCCACCCTTTTGATTTAACTGATTCTGTTCTGTTAAGTCACATTTGGTTTTACTCTTCCAAAAAAAGCAATAAGAACTGTGGGAGCAATAAAACCCAAAATGTGTAATAGTCATTGTACAAAAGAGAGGAAAAGAAAGTGCTCTAAATGGTATAACTGCAGGTAAATTTAAGTGTATAAGATAGACAATGATATTACTGAGTTTTGTTGGATCACTGAACAGAACTGTTTGCAGTCTCACTGTTTGAATGTCCACTTTATATGCTTTAATCTTGTAACTTGAACAAATATTTCTAAGATGACAATATGTAATCCATTAACTAGTGATTTCCTACTATTTATTTTTTTCTGAAATTCTGTATAACTTGTACCCTTTTTCTGCTTTCTTTCTCCTTAAATAAAAAAAAAGAATTAAAACTATCATACCACAGTGATACATGTGCACTCATGTTTATAGCAGCACAGTTTGTAATAGGTAGATCTTGAAAATAACCTAAGTGTCCATTGCCTGGGGGGATGGATAAAAAAGATGTGGTATTTCTATACAATGGAGAACTACTCAGCCATAAAGGATAAACTGGAGAATTTTATAGGTAAATGCTTGCAACTTGAGACTGTACTCATTAGTGAAATAAATATGTAAACATTATATTGTTTCATTGGTGTGAGAAGCTGAAAGAAAAACACGCTCATGTGTATGTGTGTATATGTAAAAAATAGTGAAGATAGTTATACTACTGATTTCTCTCAGTTCACTGAAGAGAAAGATTTGTGCTGGTATTGTTTGGACAACTGAGTGCAGATGTCTTGTCTGGGTGAATGATTTGGGGATGACAATGTGCAATGTATGTAGCATTGTTGCCCTGATTGACATGTTTTCAAATTTTGTTGTAGTTTTTTTCTTCTTTTTATCCTTGAAATAAAATGGATTTGGAAAAGTGCCCTTAAGTGACTGCTGGGTGAGGTGCAGGGGGTCCCTGCGGGTGACAGGACATATGCTGAATCCGATAGATCTTCCAAATGTACCTGGTAAGACTGCATCCTCCCGGGGCTGGGGATTTAGCTCAGCGGCATAAGCACCTGCCTTGTAAAGCAGGCAGTCGTGAGTTCGATCCCCAGTACTGATAAAAAGGAAAAAGACAAAAAAAAAAAAAAAAAAAAAGACTGCATCCTCCCGCAAGCCTCCAACAGCCTCCAAGTCCTGTGTGCCTTGAGTCCTGCAGACAAAGTGCTCCACATAAATACCTAGGGCTACACCAAAGGAAGCAGAACAATATGGTGCTCTTCACCTGTGAACCTGAAAACAATTTGCTTCTGAGCCTGGCAAGGGCGTGCACATGTGTAATCCCAGCACTCAGGAAGCTGAGGCATGAGAATCAAGGTCAGCCTGGACGGCAGAGTTAATTCAAGACCAGTAGGAGCTACATAGCAAGACCCTGTTCCAAAACAAAAACACCACATAATAATGAAGTTAGCTTTGGCACATCTTACTTAGTTCAGGTGAAGGCACTGCTACTACCTCCACCCTTGGAGTGCAAAGGGAACACTTGGAAAGAAAAATCCTGCAGTTTAAGCTTCAAGTTCTCTCAGAGACCAAACTCAGGAGTGTTCAAGGGCCAAGAGAAAGGAATTTAGGAAGTAATTAACAAAGACACACAAAGGATGTTAAAGCATGTAATCCCAGCACTGCAGAGGCAGAGGCAGGACGCCACCGTGAGTTTGAGGCCAGCCTGCACTACATAGCAAGACCTTGTCTCAAAATAAAATAAATATAAAATTTTTTAAAAGTTGCTTAAGATGCTTAGCAAGAGATTTCTGGACCTAGCCAGCATGCTTCAGAAGAACCATGACCAACGAAGAAAGGGACTGGGACCTCCTCTATGCACCTGTATGGAAGAAACAAAAAATATGAGAAGAGGAAGCAACAAGAAAAAGTCCCCAGCCCCCAACCCTGAGAACACTGGTCCAGGAAAGGTAAATACAAAGGAGATTGAACACAGCAAACATGCTCTCACAGCATGCTCAGACACGGCATCAGTGGACATAAAGAGATATATTCGGTGGGGCTGGGGGTTTAGCTCAGCGGCATAAGCACCTGCCTTGCAAGCAGGCAGTCGTGAGTTCGATCCCTGGTACCGATAAAAACGAAAAAGACCAAAAAAAAAATCAAAAAAAAAAAAAAGAGATATATTCGGGACCTCATAGACAAGCTCAAACTGAAGCACGATATAAGTAAAGTAGGACATAAGTAGATTAATAAAAGAAATGCTAAGTACCTCTCAAGAAGACACAGACAGAAGAATTGAGAGCACAAAAAAAGGAGAGAAACATTTGATGAAGAATATAAAGAAAACATAGAATACACGAAGCAGGTTCAAAGAGATTACCAGGAAATAAAAAACTCCATTGAAAGCTGGCAGAACTGCTTGAAAGAAACTAAGGACAGATTATCCAAACTGGAGGACAGGTTTGCAATGTGGGATCATGAAAGGAAAAATTTCTTAAAAATAACAAGGAAACAGGCAGTAGCAATACAAAGGCTAAAAGATGACAAGAGGATCTATAACTTGAGACTAAAGAATGTAAATGAAGAAGCAGGAGTACAAACAAAGGAACTACAAAGCCTATTCACAGAAATAATTAAGGAAAACTTCCCAAGCATAGGAAATGGAAATGATATCCAGATGTATGAGGTATATAGAACTCCAGCCACCTACAACCAAAACACCCAGGCATAATCAAGATCCCAGAAATTCAATGTAAGAGCAGAATATGAAAAGCTGTCAGAGATAAGAAACAGATTACCTATAAAGGAAAACCCATCAAAATCATGGCAAACTTCTTGACATAGACCATCAAATCAAGAAGAACTTGGAGTGAAGCCCTGAAAGAAAATAACCTCCAGCCCAGATTAATGTACCCTGAAAAACTGCCTCTACAAATTAATGGAGAAACAAGATGCTTCCAAGACAAAGAGCAATTCTTGGCCACCAATCCAACTCTGTAGAGAAAACTGCAGAACATTCTAGAGAGAGAAAAAAATACCAGGATTCCACAAACAGTGGCAGAGAGGCTTCAATGAATGGAGCAGAAAGCAGAATGAAGAAGAAAAGCGGATAACTAATGTCAGAAAAAGAGCACAACAGAAATGAGGCAGAGAAGGTAGGCTATGCCTTGCAAGCAGGCAGTCGTGAGTTTGATCCCCGTTACCGATAAAAAGGAAGAAGACCAAAAAAAAAAAAGGAGAGAGAGAGAGAGAAGGTAGGCTATAATCTCTAATATAGATGGCCTTGATACACTTTAAAGAAAAAGAGAGAGAAACACAGGCAGAGTAGATCAGGAGGTAGGGTCCATCGAGATGCTCTTTATCAGAAAAATAATTAACCTAAAAAAGGGTATATGGACTAAAAATCAAATATGAGAAAATAATGCTGTACGTGACAGGGAACCAGAGAGAAATAGGGGCAACTAGACCAGTATTTGTGGATAGGTTGGAAAGACAAGCTTTCATAGGTAAAGGAATACAATTAGAGATCAAGTCCAGGAGAGAGAACTGCTTAGGTAAATAGCAGGTTGCCCCCCCCCCCAGTCTAAAAACGAGAGAGTTGGTGAGACCCAAAAATGCACAGTGCACCCTGGGGGAGCAAAAGGGGAGGGAGAGTCTTAAAAAAGATGGCAGAAGAGATCGTTAATCATGTATCAGGATTTGAAACCCATATTACTCACACCAATCTGCTTAAATAGATTTTATTCTGTCCCAGTTTGTGTACTTGCACTAAATCTGAGGGCACAGACAGCTATCCCACAAAATCAGGATATAGTACAGTAATCATCTTTAATTTCCTATTACCTTAATCTGGAACTTATACTGTTTTATCATGACTGATCTTAGTTAAATCTGGTTTGTTTGGTTGCTGTTTGGTATTGACAGATTTTATTCAAAACTGTTATGATTATAGTATCAAGTCTGAGAGTATAGGCAACTACCCTGAAGATGACAAGATTCACTACGATACCCATTCTGGTTTGATTACTACCTCTTTTTGAAGTTTTACACTATCTACAAAGTTGTGTTTTTATTGTTATGTACTACTATATTCAATTATACTATGATGATATAGCCAAATCTATTGAAGATAACAAGAGACTACACAGTAACAACCATGGTAGAACTCTTTGTACAGCGGTTTTATATGTCTTTTTCGTTCCATGTGTTTATAGGAATATGTTTTGTTTTGTCTTGCTTTATTTTGTTTCTCCTAATATAGAAAGGATAGAAATACATGTTAAGACTCATGCATGCACAGAACCTATGAACAGTTTAGGAGAACTGCTCTTATAACACATGATGAAATGAACAAATATGGATAACTGCATGTATATTTAAGTCTGTAGGATTGATAACCATATTACTAAGTTTTTGATTGATAGTTGAACAGAACTGGTTGCAGTCTCGCTGTTTGAATCCCCACTTTATGTTTCACTTTTGTACCTTGAACAACTATTTGTAAGAGGAAAATAGGTAATCATCAACTAGTGATTTCCTACTGTTTATTTTTTTCTCTGAAAGCATGTATTATTTCTACTCGTTTTCTGTTTTGTGTAGTCTTTCTTTAAATAAAATTTAAAAAATAAATTAAAAAAAAGATTTCTGGTCACATACGAGTTATTAATGTCACTTAATAAGGCCATAAACGTGACAAACACCCAGACTTGTTCTGCCCCGCGCGGGATAAAGAGGACGGAGGAGAAGCCAAGTGTGGTGGTGGAGGCGGAGGCAGGAGGGTCTCAAGCCCATACAATTCAGGGCAATTTAGGGACTCCGTGAGACCCTGCTCCAAACTGAAAATCAAGGGCTGAGGACACCGCGCAGTGAAACGCCCCCGGGTTCAGGCTCCACAAGAAAAACGCAAAAAAGAAAAACGGGCGGAGGAGTGGGTATTGGAAGCGCCTAGGCATGGAGCGAAGGCAGAAGTCCCGAATTGAGACTAGAAAGCACGCAGCGACCTCGCCCGCTCGGGGACCCCAACCGCGCCTGGCACGCTCCGCCCCCGTGCAAAAAGCCAAACCCGTAACCTCTACCCGGCCGTCTCTCATTGGTCGTGGGTATGAGCGACGTCCATGGTGACCAATGAGCCGCGGCCACGCGCGGCCAGCGCTTCCGGCCCGCCCACCCCGGCGCAGCCCCGCCCATCGGCGTGCGGCGCGGCCGAGGCGGGACTGGCTAGCGGACGGCGGCTCGGCATGGCGCGCGTGGCTCTCGGTAGGTGCTGAGCGCGCAGGGGCTCGGGAGGCGCGGGGCGCGCGGGCTCGGCGGGGCCGTGGGAGGCGCAGGGGGCTCCGAGCCGAGCCGCAGGCCGGATCCCAGATGCAGGCCCAACGGGGAACTTGTCCCTGCCTCCCCTGTACCCCAAGTGCTTGAGAACCCCGGTTTCCACAGACTGGGCTCCTACTCCGGGTGGGGTGGCCCACGCCGGTGATCCCAGCACTCTGGGAGGCTGAGGCGGGAAGGTCACAAGATCCAGCCCAGCCTGAGCGACTTGGCGACTTAGTAAGACGCAGTCTCAAAGTACTAAAGGGCCGCGCGAGGAGAAGGCCCTTGGGACCTCCGGAACCTGCAGCCCGGGCGCCGCAGAGCCCTGTCTTGGAGCGGGACCGATGTTTGCGCACCAAGGGTGTGGTGCCCTACCGGCCACCTGGCGTCCGGGGCCGCGGAGCTAGGCTTGAACCGTACACGCCCCTCGGAGCCCCGGCCTTGGGGAGGGGTCGGTGCCTGCTCTGGCAACCACGACGGGCAGGGCCGAGGTCCTGTCCTACCGGGTCACAACTGGGCGCTCGGATGCTGTAAATGCAGCTCCGGATCCGCACGCAGAGGCACGGAGGGTGCAGGGACCCCGCTGGGCCGCTCCCCCTTCGCCAGCTGTGTGAGCTCGGACCGGTGGCCTCACCACTCTGTGCCGGCCCAAGTAGAGAAGGGAAGGAGATTGTGGCCTCTGGTTTCCCGAAAGAGCAGCCGGGTGGGCGTAGTCTGATTCTGGTAATCATGCCGGCCGAGATGGCCTTTTCTGGGACTCTCCTGTGGCAGCCAGGAGGCTGGAGGTCACAGATGGGGACAGGCCGCCGGCTCCCACTTTTCCTCACACAGCAGAAGGGCTGTGGGTCAGCGACTGTCTCGTTCACCATCGTAAATGAGCCCCAGAGTTGCAGATGGCGGGTGGAAGGGACCCAGCTTGGCCGCTTTTAGCTGTCAGAATTGCTGCAGCTCCGACTCAGGTGCACTGGATTTCCTCCTGACTCTTCTGGGAGGTGGAGTTTAGATCTAGGACAAAGTGGAGAGGGTTTCATTGGGTGGCAGCGGATAAGGAGGGAGGCTTTTATGGAAAGCAGGAAGAATTTAAAGGCAAACAAAAGCCCATCACCTGCTCAGGCCTGGCAGGCACTCCTGGGATCCCAGCACTCCTCAGAGGCAGAAGCAGGAGGATCATTGCAAGTCCCCCCAAGAAAGGTACATTAGTGCTACCTAAGGGAAAAATAACCAAGTCCGGGTTACACTGTCAACGGTCATGTACCCTCCCAAGGTTTAAAATTATGGTCTGTTTCCGGGTGTCAGCCTAAAGAGTAGGAGGCAGGGTGGCTGATGGGTAGCCCAGTGATCCTCCTGCCTCAGCTTCCAGAGCACTGGCATGTGGCATGTGCCACCACACCCAGCTCATTTAGGTTCTTACAGGCGTTTCTGCACAACCAGTGCAGAAATGTTTAGGGCAGGACTGGTAGGAATCTTGTGTTACTGTTCTTTGTCTGGAAAAACTAAAGACCCTTCAGGGTAACTGAACAGTACTCTCAGACGTTAGCAGGACTTCCTGGTCCCCCTTAGAAAATCTCAGGAACTCATCTGTTGGGGAGAGATAAAAGAATCATTAGGAATGATCAACAGTAAAGAACAGCAAAAACCCCAGATTTAGTGAGCTCCACCCATCCACAGTAGGTAGATTGGAAGGAATGACCCATAATCCCTTGGAGCTTTTTGGCTTCCCCATTTTGGACATTTTCACAGTAGGCTGAGTCTTGAGCAGGTATCATCAGTCGTAGCAAGTTGACAAAACTCTCCAGTAGCAGTGCTTCCTAGAGGGTCCCCAGGGCCCAATCTGACTCAGCTACTACTTAGGGCTCTGGCTGACATGCTCTGTTAGAGCGAGGAGCAGCTGTGCTCAATTTGTGGTCTTCACAGTGAGTTGCGTGCCCAGCCCTTTATTTTTCGAGATAGGGTCTTAGTAAAGCATTGGTTTCAAACTTGGAATCGTCCTGCCTCAGCCTCAAAGAGTGCCAGGGTTATGGACCTGCACCACCCTGCCTGGTTTAGACTACTGTCTTAACCTTTTCTGCAGCAGAGGTAATTGAGCAGGCCACCCAAAAAGAAATGCCGCCAAAACTTCACACATTTAAAAGAGCAAAGAACTGTTAAGATTTATTTCAATGAAGTCATTTACCACACTGCTATGACTCCTGTGAGTGATGTACCACACAGCTGGCGTCAGCCAGCAGTGTCCTGCCATCATCATATAAGGGCACTGCTCTGTGGCCTTCTCAGGGACGGGTCCCAAGATGAAGTCTTCGGCCCAGGGAGTGAAAAGCCTCATCCCGAGACCTAGTGGGCATGAGAAGTGCGGAAGGGGAGGCTTGCGGGCAGGTTTTCTCCCTCGAAGTCTGTGAAGTCCTGTTACCCTGCGCTGGCTGCACGATAGATGGCACATTCTTCCCTTCCTGCCCCTCATTCCTTTTTAAAACCTGGTCTCAGGCCTCAGTGGCACAGGGGCCTGCCTGGCAGTTGTGAGGTTGTGAGTTTAATCCCCAGTACCAAAAAAAAAAAGAATTTCGCTTAAATTGGCTTAATTTGGGAAGGGAAAAAAAAACTGCCTACTAAAAGCAGGTTTCTGTAGGCCAGGCTGACCTCGAACTTGCAGTGATCCTCCTGCCTCAGCCTCCCGAGTGCTAGCCATCCTTTCCCCCCTCCCTTTATGGATTATTATTAGAGTCCAGCAGCGCGCATCTCAGTGGTCTTTGCCTCCTTCCCACAGCCTCCCCTTCCCCCTCCCCCACTGAGAAAGTTCTCCTGACTTCCTTCATCTGCCCTTTTTGGCTTTGTTTTCCCTGGGGGCTTCTTGCTGTCTCTCGATCTCTCTCTCTAAGGAAGTCGACCTGCGCCTGGGTCCTGCGTGCCATGCAGGTGACCCAAGGTCACTGCCTGGTGTGGTCTCAGTGCCATCCCTGAGACAGCAGTTGGGGGCTGCTGGTGTCAGCAGTGGGACTCTGGAAACTGCTTCCAGCCTCGAGGTGTGGCTCCAGGAAGCGAGTGGACAGTGGGGAGAACTGGGTGGTGGCCCTAGAGTCCCCGCAGCACCCCCAACTGGCACCTGTGTCCAGCAGGCCTGGTGAGCTGCACCCTGTTCCTGGCCGTTCATGGTCTCTACTCCTCCGGTGATGCCGTCATCGAGCTGACGCCAACCAACTTCCACCGTGAGGTCATGCAGAGTGACAGCTTGTGGCTCGTGGAGTTCTTCGCGCCCTGGTGAGCACCATGGGTTGAGCAGAGGGGCTGGGGAAGGAGCTGGTTCTGTCCAGGAGTCTGGCATGGTTTACAGTTCCCTCTACCTCCCGTGTGTCGCTGAAGAGACCGGGAGCCAGCACTGACCAGGCCAACACTGCGCACCTGACAGCGGTAAATGCCCCAGAGTAGAGACAGCTCAGGGCAAGCTATAGGTCTGTGTGTGACACTGTCACTGCCCCAGAGCAGCAGGCCGCAGGTTCCCAGGAGGATTGAGCTCAGCCAGCTCAAACCAAGAAAGGTGAGCTGAGAGCTGAGACCCGGAAGAACTTTTTTTTTTTCTCTTCTCTTTATTAGGGGTTGTACTCAAGGCCTTTGCCCTGAGCTACATCCCTGCCCTTTTTTATTTGGAGAAAAACTTTTGCTAAGACACTAAGACTAAGTTGCCCAGGCTGGGCTCAAACTTGAAATAGTCTTGTCTCAGCCTCCCGAGTGCTGGGAGCCCAGGCCTGCACCACCATGCCCAGTTGTAAGTTTGGTCATGTGTCACAGACCGTTTACCTTTCCCCTGAGGGCTGCAGTACCAGAGGAAACGCTTTGTTCTGAAAGCGTGCCCTCCTGAGAGACTGAAAGGCAGAACTGCAGCAAACAGTAGCCAGGGCTCCCCGCCTGGAATCCCCTGGCCAGGCAGAGGCTTTGCCCAGCATCCCTGGTAACAGGAAGCTGAACTGTCATGGAGTGGGTGGGGTTGAGAAGATGCCGAGGTGAACCACGGAGCAGGGCTGCCGTCCTGTGCCTCCACCCCAACAGCTGGGGAGCAGGGCATCAGCTGACCAGCCCGGCGTCCTGACCCCAAGTCCCCGGCTTCTCAGGTCAGGGCTGGCTGAGGTGGATGTGAAGGTTTTCGAAAGGCGACCCTCGGCATTGGCCTGACTTTGCCACTCCCGGCATGAAGGAACGTGGTGCCCACCTGCTACCCAGGCCAGGAGTGGTTCACACACAGCTTGGCACTCAGAGGCCCTGGTCCCACCACCAGCACCACATTAACACAGTAAACCTGTTGGGCAGCTGTCTCTGGGTGCAGGGTGACAGTGGATGTTTCCTGACCCTTAGTCTTCTGTATCATATAAGAGAAGGGGCCAGAGCCACGCAGGAGACTGCCCTGAAGGTGGTCGCAGTGACCTGGTCAGCACACTCTTAGGAGCCACCACATCCCCTCACGGGACCACTGTGTTCCTCATAAATCAGGTGGTAAAAGCCCAGGTATGGTGGCACACACCTGTGATCCCAGCACTGGGGAGGCTGAGGCAGGAGGATTCCTGTGAGTTTTAGGCCAGCCTGGGCTACAGAGTGACTTCAGGGCCAGTCTAAACTGTAAAACCTTGTCTCAAAAAACCAAAAATTTAAAAATGCAGTGTCACACAGCAAGAAAAGCAGGCCTGTGATCTCAGTTAGCTGTGGGTGCCTTTTCTACATATATTTTGCAATGATTTATTTTTATTTATTTTGGGTATGGGAAATCAAACTCAGGACCTTGAGCTTGCCAGGCAGTACTGTGCCACTGAGCCTCATCCCTGACCCTGAAGTAACTTTTAAAACCCAGTCCCCATGAGGTTGGTTTCCCTGTGTTCTGCCTGGCCTATCCTCTCCTTGTGCGGTGCCTTGTACTTTTCAGAGGTGTTGCCTTGGGCCCTGTGCTCCCATGGCAGGTTTCTGTTGTGTTTAGTCTTGCGTTACTCAGCACCTTCACTGAGACGCTTCCCAACTCTCCTTCACACTGACTGCTGGGACCTGGGGCTGTGTCGATCTCACCCTGGGCTCCTGTGTGCGGCCTCAGGGGCGTCACAATCTGCCGGGCTTTTGTTGGGCCATTGCGTAGGAGTGCGTTTGCGTGCCGGGTCACATGTCCTCTCCCAGCGCTGGGCCCCTTTGCTGGCTTGGAGCGGAGGCCCAGCTGGCCCATCACCGTCTCCTCCCTGCAGGTGCGGTCACTGCCAGAGGCTGGCACCTGAGTGGAAGAAGGCGGCAAGTGCACTGAAGGTGGGTGACGCAGTCGCTGTCCACCTACATGTGAGGTCCTGGGGATTGTAAGTGCCCAAGTGTCCCCTGCCATCGGCATCCCGCTTTCCCGGCCCATGGCCTGCCCACCAGTGCCACTGTCCCACCCACCTGTAGGAGACCCTGGGGCAGCTGTGTTTGTGACCGCTGGGGAGCGGCTGACCACAGCTGAAGGAAGTGCAGATGACTGCTTTCTGTCCCTGCAGGATGTTGTGAAAGTCGGGGCTGTCGATGCAGACAAACACCAGTCCCTGGGTGGCCAGTATGGCGTTCAAGGTTTCCCGACCATCAAGATCTTCGGAGCCAACAAAAACAAACCGGAAGATTATCAGGGTGAGGGCTCTCTGCCAGCTTGCTTTGGAGCCAAGAACCAGGGCTTCTGTTTGATTTTTGCAGTCCTGGGATTGAACCTAGGGTCTTCACACCAAGCTACACCCTGGCTCTGTAACTTTTTATTCTGAGCAGATTCTTTCTAAGTTACTTGGGCTGGGCTCAAACTTGGGATCTTCCTGCCTCAGCCTCCCGGAAGGCTGGGTGGCAGATGTGCACCACCCCACAAGCAAGAACCTAGATTCTGTAACTCATTAGCCCAATGTCTGCAGGTTTCTCCCCATCCTCCTGCCTGAATTTTCCCCCTCTAGATGGCAGAGCTGCGCTGCCCTAGTTACTCTGGACTCTGATGCACCACAGGTCACACAGCTTGGCAGCAATAGGTGGCAGCTGCAGTACAGTGGGGACTAGCTCGTGCATTTACACCTGGGTCTTGATGAATGTGGGATTCTGAGACAGGGTCCAGGCTGCACTCAAACTCATGATGATCCTCCTGCCTCATCCTCCAGGGTGCTGAAATGGCAGGCACACCTCTTTGTGCCCAGCTCTGAGCATTTGACCCTTAGCTGCCCTCTGGTCTCAGAGACTTGGTGGTGGTAGTGGTGGGTGCCCCGAATTTCCCCTTTTATAGATGGGTATGTTCTAAGGGTCTGCCATGAGGTGGGGCAGCAGTGAACCGGGACTTTGACCACCAGACTCCGGCCAGAAAGGGCCACAAGGTCTGAGGGCAGAGCACAGGGTCCCCACCCATGGACCCCATGCTCACAAGTCCTGGGTTCAGCTGAAGTGTGATGAGAATGGTGTGTGTGCAGCCCAGGGGACAAGTGCTTGGTGGACACCAGTGTTGCCAGGCTGTCCCCAGGCTAAGGGATATATCCTTTGTCTTCTGGACACCCTTGGTACTGGGTACTCAAAAGTGATCAGTTTTCCTGAGTTGCCGTCTGCTTTTCTGCTTTGGAGTAATGATTGGGCCGCAGAGAGCCCACTGCGGGGTGAGTGCCAGGCTTGGCTCTTGTGGGCTCTCTCAGGTCAGACTTCACCCCTGAGCCGTGGGACATGAGATCCCTGTGCTGCCAGGTAATGCAGACAGCTAAGACAGGAGCACTGCGCTGGTTACCTCCTGACGCCCTCTGTCCCACAGGTGGCAGGACCGCAGAGGCCATCGTAGACGCCGCGCTAAGTGCCGTGCGGCAGCTGGTGAAGGACCGGCTGGGTGGCCGTGCCGGGGGCCATGGCTCGGGAAGGCCGGTGAGGCGGGGCTGGGGCGGACCGAGTACCCCTCATAGGAGGTTCAGTTCCCCACTTCGTTCAGTGACAGCAAGTGGCGTGTGCTATCCAGGAGGCTGGGGCCATAGCCCGGCTGGGGCCGTTTCCTCTGTGCAGTCTCCAGAGAATACTCTCACTTGGTGGCCATGATTAGGGACGCACCTAGGTGGAAAGCGGGCTTCTCTGCACCCCACTGGAGTCTGACGCTTGCATCTGGTACCAGGGCAGGAGCGAAGGCCCCAGTAAGAAGGACGTGATCGAGCTGACAGACGACACTTTCGACGACAGCGTGCTGGACAGCCCAGATGTGTGGATGGTGGAATTCTATGCCCCGTGGTGTGGACATTGCAAAAAGTAAGCACTGCGCAAGGTGTCTGTCCGTGCACAATGCTGCAAGGATGCTTGTCCAGCTGCTGTGACGGAGCCCATCAAGTGGAACCAGGGATTGTGAGGACATTGCTGGGGTGGCCTGGTGTGGGCTGGGATGGGGTCAGGGCCTGGAGTGAGCTTCCGAGAGTGACATGGCACAGGCTGGACAGGGACACCCAGGAGGGCCTAGTCCCTGAGCCCTGAGCTGTGCACCCTCCCGCCCAGCCTGGAGCCAGAGTGGGCTGCTGCTGCCACAGAAGTGAAGGAGCAGACCAAGGGCAGAGTGAAGCTGGCGGCCGTGGATGCCACTGTGAACCAGGTCCTGGCGAGCCGCTATGGGGTGAGTGCCGGAGGACAGCGCCTTGCAGGGACTCGGGCTGCTGGGTACCTGGTGTGGCTCACTGGAGGCCAAGGCTGCCCCAGCTTGTCTGAGCTGTCATGCAGTCTTTGAAAGCAGGCCTTGTGAAACACTAGGGCTGGGGGCGGCAGGGTGTGTCCGTTGGGCAGCCTGCAGGCTAGACTGTTTGTCACAGGGCATTGCTCTGGTGGCTTTAAGAGGTGCAGAGGTGTGGCTTCCTTGTCCTGAGTGTTCATGTGACCTCGTGCTTCCTTACCAGATCAGGGGGTTTCCCACAATTAAGATCTTCCAGAAAGGTGAGGCCCCCGTGGACTACGACGGTGGGCGGACACGCTCGGACATCGTCTCCCGGGCCCTGGACCTGTTCTCCGACAATGCCCCGCCTCCAGAGCTGCTGGAGGTAACCCCATCTGGCTGGGGCAGGGACGCTAACAGGAGATAACACTCTTGTCTGCTCCAGTCCAGCTCTTTCCCCTTGAGATTTTTGAGGCAGGGTCTTGCTGTGTAGTTTAGGCTGGTTGTGACCTCACCAAACTACATGGGATGTGGCCCCCTCAGGGTTCTGCCCATAGAGGGTGGGGAGCTTCGAATAGAGGACAGGAGTCCAGTCTTGGGGTTTTGGTACAGGAAGTGTCTTTCCCCACAGATCATCAATGAGGACGTGGCCAAGAAGACGTGTGAGGAGCACCAGCTGTGTGTGGTGGCCGTGCTGCCCCACATCCTGGACACTGGTGAGTGGGCAGCTGCTGCCCACTGAGCACCCTCCCTAGGGGCTCCCTTGCCTTCACCCTTCAACCCATGTCTGTCTTCCCAGGAGCGGCAGGCAGGAACTCTTACCTGGAGGTGCTTCTGAAGTTGGCAGACAAATACAAGAAGAAAATGTGGGGGTGAGGAGGGACCCTGCTGACAGTGTGGGAGAGGGGGTGGGCTTCCTTGAGGCAGTGTCCCTGGAGTCCCATGTTGCTCATTGTTTTTATTTACAAGCGAAAAACAAGTCATTCCAGAAGAAACGTAAAGCAGGGCCTTTACTCACCAGAAGTCTATTGGACACACCCAGCTTAAAGGAAAGTTTAATTGGCTCATGGTTTTAGTGGGTTCTGTCCATGGTTGCCGGCTCCATGGCAGGACAGGCATGGTGGAAGGACCTGGCAGAGGACACACAGGCTGCTCACATTATGGCAGCCAAGAGGCAGGAGGGATGAGTGCATCCTTCTAAGCTGGGTCAATGGTCTGTACCTGTCGTCCCAGAATGTGGGAGGCTAAAGTATGAAGATGTCAGTGATTCTGAGGCAGCCTAGGCTGCGTAGCTCAAGACTACATAGCAAGACCCTGTCTCAAAACAAAGAGAAGAAGGCTTCTGGGTTACACCACAAAACATGTGACCTCCACCAGCCAAGCACCACCTCCTGCCACATCCATGGATGAATCTGCTGATGAGCACAGTGTCGTCCCATGGTCCCAGTCACCTCCCAAAGCCACAGCTCTGAACATGAGACTCAAGGAATCTAGGTCTACCCTGTAACAGCCTCTTCAGCCCGCTTGTCCTTAGGGGTTGAATCTTACTTGGCAGTTGGGGTTTGTGTTAGGTTTTTCTTTTTCTTCCTTTTTGAGACAGGGTTTCACTGCATAGTTCAGGCTGGCCTTGAGCTCACTGTGTAGCCCTGGCTGATCTTGAACTTGCAACAGTCCTGCCTCAGCCTCCCCAGTGCTGGGATGCTAGGAGTATGTCACCACACCCAGCTTGCATTAGATTTTTGCCACTACAGCATTTTAAAGGAGAAAGATTCACTATTGTCGGTCAGAGGCAGCAGCACCCCGAGGGAACCCAGGGCACAGCTGGGACAGACACAGGAAGAGGGTGCCCAGTGCTGCCAGTTCCTGCTAGGCCCCCCTCACCCTACACGGCTACACAGGTATCTGCACCCAGTGGTGAGGGCATCTTACACTGACAGCCCAGGGTCACAGGCTGCAGGCCACAAGTGGAGCCCAGTGAGATGCCTGAGCCCCCAGCATCCGCTCAGCCCCTCAGGTGGGGCTAGATCTAGGCAGACTTGAAACAAACCATCACACACACACCCCCTCCCCTGCTCATCCTCTCCCAGATGCCTGGCACCCCCTGCCATCCACAATCACCTTGCCCCTGGTGACCATGCATATGCACAATAAGCCAGACAGCATTGCTGGGGTTCCAGGCTGCAGCACAGCAGCCATGCGTGGGATGGGTGCTGTTCCGGGCTCTGAGCACAAAACTTAGAATAGAGTGGTGTGCTCTGGGGTTGCACAACATGCTCCCTGGACTCCGCTCTGAGGCATCTTCGTATTAACACCCTTCCCCTTCACAGGTGGCTGTGGACAGAGGCGGGCGCCCAGACAGAGCTGGAGAGCGCACTGGGCATTGGCGGGTTTGGGTACCCAGCTATGGCTGCCATCAACGCACGCAAGATGAAGTTCGCGCTGCTCAAGGGCTCCTTCAGTGAGCAGGGCATCAACGAGTTCCTCAGGTGACCTCAAGCTGTCTGGGCACTCAGCTTGGTGTCTGTTGGGCTCCGTTATGGTTTCCAGTTGGAAACTAGGTGTATAAAACTGTGCAGCAGGCCTGGTGGGGATAGGGAGAGAGGGGGAAGCACACCCCTGAGATCCCAGCATTTGGGGTGCTGAGGCAAGAGGGTGGCAAGTTGGAGCCCAGCCTGGGTCAGCAAGACCCTAAATCAGAATAAAAGCACAACCCCAGGCTGTTGGGGTGCGAGGCTTGAGTGCCATACCCGTACCAGGCAGGCCTCTGTTCCCGTGTCTGCCCTGACATGTCTGCTGTCTCCCCAGGGAGCTGTCTTTTGGGCGCGGCTCCACAGCACCTGTGGGTGGCGGTGCCTTCCCTGCCATCACTACAAGAGAGCCCTGGGACGGCAAGGATGGCGAGGTGAGTGCCCAGGCTGGAGGTTAGGTCTCCCAGAGCCAGGCCAGCACACTTGAGCCTGACCCATCCTCTGCAAAGTGCCTGGTGGCATTTGATGGTCTGGGTAGGTGTCACTGGACGTTGCCGTTCAGTTGCTCCCCCTCTGCTGTCCTTGGCCCGGAATCTTTACTTTGTCCCAGAGGAATGTGAAACTGTAATTTTCAAATTAGGATTTCTACCAGGTGTGGTGGCACGTGCCTGTCATCCCAGCACTTAGAAGGCTGAGGCAGGAGGATCTCACAACTGCCAGGCCAGCTGGGGCTACATAGTGTCTCAGAAAAGAAAAAATAAAAACCCAAAAAGCCACCCAACACCCAAGTCCTGGACTTTCCCATCTGGGTGTCGGGAACTGGGCTGGGGAGGAGCCAGCAGCCTAGGCCCCCTATGAAGCAGGTCACTGGCCTCAGGCATCCCTCTGACCCTGGTTTCTGTCCCACAGCTGCCCGTGGAGGACGACATTGACCTCAGCGATGTGGAGCTGGATGACCTGGGGAAGGACGAGTTGTGAGAGACGCGTCCCAGCCATGACCCAGTTCTTCTCCTTGGGAGTGAACAGGTTTCTCTAGGGATGCAGGTGCAGCCTTGACGTGTGGATTTGCCAGCCGCCTTTGACCCCCAGCCCAGGCTGGCCACTTGAGGGCACTGTGGCCGCACACCTCGCATCTAAAGAACACTGAAAAATTCTATGAATTGTAGCAGCAAGTCGGTGCAGTCTGTGGTGTAACGTTCTGAAGAAAACTGGGCAAAAAACTACAGTTTCCCTCCCTCTGACTGCTGCTCCAATGTTCCCGGAGGCTGTTTGTTACGTGTAGGTTTTTTAAAATGTGACTCCTTTATTTGGATATTAATGGCTTTTTCCATTAAAGAATAAAATGATATTTTGGACAATGCTGATAAATGTATGGAATTACCGTCCACATTGCCGTCTGTCTGGAGCCAGTAATCTCCCCATAAAGGTTTCTTTTCGGTTGAGTCAGGGTCTGGCTGTGTGGTTCAGGATGGCCTTCAGCCATCCTGGCCCAGGCTGGTGTCAAACTCGCAGCAGTCCTGCCTCAGCCTCCCGAGTACTGGGATTGCAGATGTGTGCCACCACACTCGACCCTATAAATGTTTTTAAAACGAGGCCAGACCTTGGTCACCTGATGCTGCCATCTGGGTAAGTGGCAGCCTGTGGTGCCTTAAGGTTCCCAAATGGTCTTCTGGCAGCAAGGTGGCCACTCCCGGGCCAGGGGACACAGCTGGACCCTGGGGACAGGCGCCTTGCACCGTGGAACCCTCAGAATGGCAGCCATTCAGATTCTGTTAGAAGACACAACTCGAAGGACTGAGCATTTTATTATAACTTAAAAAAGTAAATACATTATTGGGCTTCCATCTCCGGGGATGAGGGACTGAAAGGCTCTCGAGTTTGCAGGGAGCAGCTGTGAGGGCAGCTTCGCCCACGGGCCCTGCAGGAAGCCTGGGACCGCCTAGTCCAGCAAACCGAGGTCGATGTGGAAGTAGACGTAGGGAAAGTAGTCCTGGTTGCTGAGCTGCAGCCCCGGGATCTCCACCGACGCCTGGGAGAAAGGATGGGTGGCGGCCTCTGCGCCTGCGCCTGCGCCTGCGCCTGCGCACTCACTCCCTGGCACACATGTGTGCTGCACATCGGCCATCCGCCCCCAAACGCAGGTTCTGCATGCTCTCCCCGCAGCTGGCAAGCGGTTTTCACTCTTAAGGGAAACCTGCCGTGGGCTTGGTACCTACATCTAGGGTGCTGGCAGCCGCCACTTCATCTAGGTGTCGGAAGACTGAGTTCAGCACCTCCCTCAGGCGTTTGGTGGCTGACTTCTTATGTGGCTGCAGCAGCACCGCCTGGAAGTTCACCGGCAGCCCATACCTGTCGGGAGACAGTGAGGTGGAGGTAGGAGGGGGACCGGCAGCTCGCGGGGTGGGACCCACATGCCCGCAGCACCAGCACTTTGTGGCTGAGACAGCAGGATCCCAAGTTGAAGCCCTGCTGGATAGCAGCAACTTAGACAAGCTTTTCTCAGAAAAAAAATTGAAAAGGGGCTGAGGATATAGTTCAGTGCAAAGGCCCTGGGTTCGATCCCCAGCACAGGAATAAAAAATAGGAAAACTTAGGCCAGGCTAAATGCTAAAGTGTTAATGCTGGACAGGCAGTGGGACTGAATTTGGTGATTCCAACACATGCAAAGCGAGGAGGTCACAGTGGCGCACACTTGTGATCCCAGCACTCGGGAGGCTGAGGCAGGAGGATCGCCGTGAGTTAAAGGCCAGCCTGGGCTACACAGGGAGACCCTGTCTCAAAAGAACAAAAAAATAAATGGGTCCTGCCATGGCCCCGAGTCCAGGGCAACTACCAGCATAAGATAGTTTCATCTGATTTGCAGCGTCCTCCATCCTCACTGCATTTAGAGTTTGTCCTTAGATCCTCAAAGGCAGGGGCAAGGGGTCTGGGGCGACCACACAGTGCCCTGAGCCTAAGTCCAGCCTGTGGGGTACAGGACGGGTCCCAGTGAGTGGAGTGGCCTGGCTGGTTGCCCCCACCTTCTGGTTCCCTTCAGTGTGGGCTACCTGACTCAGTTTCCCTTGGTGGCCCAGAAGCAGTCCAATCCCCACCTTGGGCTGCCTGTCGGACAGGAGAAGCGAATGCCCGGAGCTCACCCCTCTTCCTGAGCATCGGAGCTGAGGCAGCAGCAACCCCTGCCCTCTGCTTTCCCTGGGTCATCAGTCCCCACACCTACCATGATGACACCCTGTGACATCTGCTCTCCTGACATTGGGCCATCATCCAGCTGCCTGGTTGCTACAGCGGCCTGCGGTTCATGCATTACCTATTCTGTTTGGATCTTGGATCTTTTCTTTCCACCCAGTACTAGGAATTGAACCTGGGACCTCTGCACTCAGCTGTACCCCCAGCACTTTTTATTTTTCCAGACATGGTCTCACTAAGTCACCAAGATCCACAGACTGAGCTCGAACTCCCATCTCCTGGCTCAGCCTCCCAGAGTGGGGATCACAAGACTTGCACCCACATGCCCAGAGCCTGTCCCAAGAGCCAAGAGGCTAAGAGCTGCTGAAACAGAACACGGAGCTGAAGGAAGGTGGCCCCACCGACCCTCAGAACAGCCCTGGTGCCCACGCACCTGAGTACCGACTCCACAAACACCCTGAGGGCCTTGATGTGGATCCAGGCAATGAAGGCCTCGCTGAAGTTCACCTTGAGCCAGCGCAGCAGTAGGCCCTGAGGAGAGTGGATTGCATGACCTCGGCCGCTCGAGGGGCTGGAAGGGGACGGCCAGGGAGCTGCAGAAGCACCAGGGAGGGAGCCCGGGAGGCTCAGCACACACCATCCAGGCAGCCACCAGCACATGCAAGGGGCCACCACGGCCCAGGGTAGGCACCCGGCAGTCCCTGACCTCAGGGCTGCCCGTTGAAGAGCCACCTGGTCAGCAAGGGCTATGCCTGGTCCTGGTGGCAGCCAGCGCTGCCCGCGTGCCAGTCATCCAAGGCAGCTGCCCACTGAGGTCGGGGGCGGGGCAGCCCGGAGGCCCGGGCCCTACCTGCCACCAGCTCCAGCCACTGTGGCCAGGGCACAGGCACCCAGGCCGGCAAGCACCAATCCCTGCAGGAGGGTGACCCCAGGAAGCCAAGGTTCCGGGTCCTGGAACTGAAGACCTCTAAAGCCCCGAGAGATAACAGGAATGCAGAGAACTATTGTACCAAAGACACCTGCGGGGCAGAGCTGTGAGCCGGACCTGGGCTCCCACGGGGGCTGCTTACCTCGCCCTGGCCCTCGCCCTCACTCTCTCTGTCCGGCTGCCCCGCCACGAGCCTGGCAGGGCTCCCTAGCGGGGCTCCCTTAACCTTGTGGTCCCGGTAGGTGGATGGTCCCTTTTTAAGAGCAACACAGGAATTGTGCTAAAGGTACAGAAATGGTTTATTAATCGTCTGGCAAATACGCATCACCATATGCAGTGTCATTCTCGGCCCTGGGAAGGCAGCTCAGGCCTCTAGCCGCAGCCTGGCTTCAGACACCAGGGCAGAGCCGTGGGGCGTGGCTCAGGGCTCCGTCCCTCCCCCCATTCCCTGCCTGTCCTGGATCAGGGCCCTGTCCTGGGCACAAGGGCAGCACAGGTATCTGCAGAAAGGGCCCGCCTGGTGGCCACAGCACCTTCACAGATGCACCCCACTTCCCGTCCCTCAAATAGGGAAATGAGCCCTTCTCTTCTGTTGCCAGGTAATAAGGACACAGGAAGCCAAGATGGCGGTGCATGTTTGTAATCCAGAGGTTGAGGCAGGAGAATCATGAGCTCGAGGCCAGCCTGGGCAACACATCGAGAGCTGGCTCAGAAATCCCAGTTGGCTGGGGTCCATTTCCCACCTCCAGGGGACTCTGCCGGCTGCTGTCACCGGTGGCAGGTCTCAGTCCACCAACTCTTGCTGGGGGGCCCCGGGCTGGCCCTGTCACCTCTAGGGACCATATGTGGGGCTTGGGGTCAGGGAGCCTCTGCCCTGCCTGGGTGGTGCGGTGTCATTGCTCAAAGGACAAGGACACGCAGGGATGTAGCACCCTCGTCTGCAGGAGCCTCAGCCCAGCAGTATCTCCCAAGTCTGTGCTCTGGGTAGGAGGCACAAAGTCCCCCTATCGGAGTGGGGCCCTGTGGCACAAACCTGTCACCCCAGCTACTTGGGAGGCTGAGGCAGGAAGATAACAAGTTCAAGCAATTTGGTGAGACCCAGTCCCAAAAAGAATAGAAAGGTCTGGGGATGCAGCTCGGTACAGGGACCCCAGGTTCTATCCCCAGGGTGGTGATACCGAAAAGAAATTCCCTCCACAGACCCCATGTTGGCCTGGCCGGGCTCACTCCTGCAGGGGGGGGCCTCCCTGCAGGGCAATGCAGAGCTGGGGTGATGGCCGGGGCAGGGGCCTGGCAAACACTTGGCCACCTCCAGGAAGCACTCCAGCCCAAGCACGTCCTGGCGGCCCTGTTTGCACAGCCACTTTCCAGGGACACTGAGTGCCTCCTGCCCCGCACCCTCCTCTCCCTGTTCTCCTGAGAGCCTCCCTGGGGGCCGGGGAGAAGGGATAAGAGTCACTGGGCTCAGACAGGGAGAGGATAGAGTGACTGTCCCCAAGCTACACTGGGCATCCAACTGAGTGACGTGGCACACGCCTGCTATCCCAGCACTCAGAAGGCTGAGGCAGGAGGGTCACCAAGAGATCCAGCCCAGTGTGGGCTACACAGCAAGCTTGAGGGCATCCTGATTACAGAGTGAGACCCCATCTTCTTTCATGAACACAGCTGCCTGACTGGCCCACCCCTGAAGTGAACAAGGGTAAGGCAAACAGGGTGTTGTGACCCCCAGAAGCCAAGAACAGGGCGATCAGTGGCTGCATCACCTGTTCTGGGGATGGACACTTCTGACCACTGCCCCCAAGCATGCTGTAGGTGGGGCATGGTGTCACGCTGTCCCCAGGCCCCGCTCTGGTGACCCCTCAAATTGCTCAGGGCACAAGGGGGTGCCCAGCCCTCCCCGGCTACTCACATACTGTTGCTGCTTGTCCGACAGCAACCTGGTCATCTCTTCCCTCTCTCTCTTAATTTCTTTCTCATCATAGTAAAATTCACGGACCATGAACCTTCAAAGAAACAAACAGTGATGGTCAGTCACCAGGAAGGTTCCGGAACATTGTGGAGGCTGAGGCAGGAACATTGTGGAGGCTGAGGCAGGAGGATCATCATGAGTTGAAGTCCAGCCTGCACGAGGTCGCAAGACCCTGTCTGGGGAAAAATAAAAGCAGCTTCCAGCAGACAGAGGAACCCCCACCCCGCTGCCATGCCAGACCCTTACTTGCTCTCCTTGGCTTTGGTCTTGAAGTCGTTGATCACTTTCCGGAACAGCGTCACGGTGAAAAGCCCACCCTCGGTGTCCTCTGCAATCAGTCTGTTTGGGAGAAGTTTGTTCCCTGGAACCATTGCCAGGGTCACCCCAGGCCAGGCCCGGGAGCGCTGGGTTCCCACTGACCACAATGGGGACCCAGTGTCCCTTGTTTCCTGGCTGGCTGCGCATGGTCCCCCCTCCCCTGGGCTGCAGCTCCGTGGGTCTCGGGTGACAGCAGCCAGGTCCCCACCGTGTCCCTAGCACCACATGGCTGAGCCGGATCCCTCCTGGGCCTGTGGCCAGCTCTGGGATCTCTGCTCATGACTGTAACCACAATCTCTGGGCGGGCACCTCACCAGCCCCGCCTCACAGCCAGCATCACGGGCTCCTAACCAGACACTGCCAGGGGTCAAGGTCCCAACAGCACAGGAGCTTCTGGGCCCAGGGATCCTGCTGACCACCCTGAAATTGGGACCTCTCACACCCATGGTTGTGTGGCCTGGTCCCCTCTCCTGTTTTGTGGTGGTTTGTTTGTTTGTTTGTTTTGAGTCAGGCTCATGCATGTAGCCCAGGCTGGCCTTGAACTCACAGCGATTCTCCTGCCTCAACCTCCTGCATGCCGGGATCCCAAGTGTGTGCACCACCCAGCTCAAACTCTCCTGTTCCTTGTTGCCACTTCCAGAGGGGCCATCCCAGTCCCCAGTGCCCAGTGGCCACGCTGGGGACCAGGGCCAAGCGGGGCATCACTCACTTGGTTGACCGGGGGACCACCATGTCCGAGAGGGACTCATAGCTATTCTGCCACCGGGAGTAGCTGGCCCTGCAGGAAGATGGTCACCTTCTGAGGGGCTTCAATGCAGCTGAGGCCAGAGACCCCCGGGCCTGCTACATGCTATGACCTGTGACCCCATGCAGGGACCTTGGTGGGGGACAGAGGGGCTTCCTCCTCCCCACCCAGTGGGAAGCCAAGACATCGCCACCCCGCCCCTCCCTCGGGCCACGTACTTAGGGACAATGACCAGGAGGGTGACCAGGTACTCGGAGTCCAGCACGAAGTCCTCCTTGCTGACAATGTCACTCAGTGACCGTGTGAGGAGGCTTCCCCTGCAGGGTGGTGGGACACAGCATGTGACCACAGGAGGGGGCGCTGCTCCACAGCCCGGAGCCAGCCAGCGGAGCCAGCCAGCGGGAACAGTCCCCAGAGCCCAGGACGCGTCTGACAGGCTCTTGCCATGTATTCTAGGCTGGCCTAGAACTCAAGGTGAGCCTCCTGCCTCAGCCTCCTGAATACTGGGGTGACAGGTGTGTGCCACTGTGGCTGGTCAGAGATTCTAAATGGCCATCACCCGGCTCCATGCCAGGCGGCCAGCTGCTGTCACCTGCCTTTGAGGACAGGGAAGCTGGCAGGGCCTCAGTTGCCATAGTCCAATAGCCGGTGGCTCGCTGTGCAGCTAAAGGGACTCAGTGTCACTCCTGCAGCCAGCTCCTGAAGCCACGCAAGCACCTGCAGCTGGGTCAGGTTCCAGGTCACTTTACAGGTCTTCCTGCCCAGCGGTGGGGGGACAGGGAGCCCCTGCAGTAGCTCCACAGGGCTGGGCCAGGCTGAACAAGGTGTGTGGCACTCAGACCTGGATCAGGGCTGCCATGTGGGCCAACAGAGCCAGTGCCCAAATGCCATGGCCATCGAGACGAAGCCAGCAACCAAGATGGGCCAGGACCTAGCCTGAGGGCCATGGCACAGGCACAGAACTTCCACCGTGAATATGTCGCAGAACAACTGTGTAATCCCAGCACCTGGTAGGCTGAGACAGGAAGGTCTCCAGCCCATGCCACGCAGTGAGATCAGAACCAACCTGGACTGCATGGCGAGACCCTGTCTCAAAATGCCGCATCAAGGCTCCCTCCCAGCCCCCAAGCGCCTTGTCCCAGCAAGGGGCTACACACGTGGATCTCTTCTCCAGGTTCTCTAGTGCAGTCTTCAGGGCATTGTAGGCAGCCATGCGTGACTTCAAGTCGGAGTCGATCTGCGCCAGTTGCTGTGGGAGGGGTGACAGGTTGAAGGGGCCACCAGCCCTGTTGGATGGTCACCAAGTGCCCGGTGTCTGGGGCAGCCCCGTAGGTCCCCCTGCTGCCCCTGGACAGAGCTGCTTCTAGCCCAGAGGGTCAGCACGCTGGGGTAAGTTGGGGCCAGAGGTGACAGGAGGATCCTGCCCAATCTGGCCATTTAGCAATTTAACAAGACCCTCAAACCCAAAAGGAAAGTTCTGCCCTGTCAGGGGCCTGACAGCGATTTCTAACCACAACCAGCTTGACCTTAATTTTATTTCTTTGTTTTTTGAGACAGGGTCTCACTATGCAGTTCAAACTGGCTTTGAACTCATAGAAATCCTCCTGCCTCAGCCTAACAAGTGCTGAGATTAGAGGCGTGCACCACCACCCTGGAATATCTTGCTTTTTGAAGTAAGATTGGTACTTTTTTAAAAAGAAAAACTGAGCCACGAGTGGTGGTACATGCCTGTGATCTCAGCTCTCCAGGAGGTTGAGGCAGGAGGATCACAAGTTGGAGCCCAGCCTAACCCATTTAGGGGCTAAGTGAGACCCTATCACAACATAAGAAATCAAGAGGGCTGGGGGTGCAGCTCAGTGCCAGGGGCCTGCCTCCATCCCCAGCCCTGTTCCTGCAGTCAGCCACGTCGCCCCAGCACCTGGACAGAATGGAAGTTCAGCCCCCTCCGATTTGCTGCCCCTGTGCTTGAAGCCTCCCCGGGGGAGGGCTCTCCCAGCTGGTTTAGGAAAGGGTGGGGTATGGCTGCCCCCAGATGCTGGGGTGATGGGACGTGCTGTGTGTGCAGCTGGCAGGGTGTCCTCAAGAGCTCTCCAGGTCATGGCCTCCTGTTCTGGGAGCTGCCAGGCTGTGATGCAAGCATTGCCTGGGCCACACCCGGATTCTCAGCCTCAGCCTCACCCTTGCACTGGGGACCCAAAGCCCTGGGCCCCCACTGAGCCACTGCCCCTGAGGACCCAGAGAACAAGGGGTTTTCCTCCTGCCAGGCTGGGACTTTCTCTCCAGCCACAGGGTCAATCAGAGATGGCACACAGTTGGGGCTTGGATGCCACAGAGGGGAACAGGTGTCAGAAACCACCAGCAAGCCTCAAGTAGCGCACGCCTGTCATCTCAGTACTCCAGGAGGCTGAGGCAGGAGGATCACAAGTTGCCCGGCATGGGCAGTTTAGCAGTTTGGCGAGATCCTGTCTCAAAAGCAGAGGCTGAGCTGGAGGCCTAAGCAGGGCCACATTGGGGGATGGGACGGGGCCCAGGGCACTGAGCAGAGCCGGAACCTGATCTCCTGCCTTGGCTCCCGCAGAGCCCAAGCCCATGTCCCCGTCACGGCCCATGTCCCTTCTCACCTTGGCTACCGTGTCCACCACGCTCACCAGCGGCTGCTTGGCAGGGTACTTGGCCATGTCCCATTCGAAGTGGGTCACAAAGGACGTCAGGTCAACTGGGGGACACAGACTATCAGTGCACTGTCCTGTGGCCGAGCTCATATTCACACCCAGACGCGGCAGGGACGGGAGGCTGGGGACGGAGCCCACATGGCCACCAGCCAGAGCCCAAGCACTCTGCAAAACTTGCCCACAGCCAAGGAGAGGGGACCTCAGCAGGTGCTTCTGTCCCCAAGCTCACGTGGACCTGCCGTGCAAGAGGCCAAGCTGGTGACATCTGGAGCCATCCCCGCCCACTTGCACAGCTCCCTGCCACTCACCACGCCCATGCAGGGTGTTGTGTTGTGTAGGTTGGGATTGAACCCAGGGTCTTCACACCGAGCTGTTCATCTGTTTATTTATTTTAGAGTCTGAGTCTTGCTAAGTCCCTAGTTGCCCAGCTGGGCTCCAACTTGCCATCCTCCTACCTCAGCCTCCCGAGTGCTGGGGTGACCACTGTGCTGGCTATGCTGTTTCAGAGAAGGCGTTTTTGGCATGAGGGTTTCTGTGTGGTGCCCGCAGCGCTCGCCTCTGAATAAAAGCACAAGCGGACAGACATGCGTGTTTCTCCAGCATCCGCATCTCCAAAACCAAACTAAGCCAAACCCTGCTGCCATCAGGTTCCGGGTTTCTGGAAGGGGAGAGCCAGACTTGCCAATGACCTCGCAGGGTTAAATCAGCCCCGCACCTGAGGACTGGGGGAGCCGCACCCCATGCCAGCTGCCCCGCAGCTGGATTGGTGGACCTTTAGAGAGCACCAAGTATGTAGCCCAGATTCAGTGCTTTCTCCTCTTTATTCTTCCTTCTGTCTGTTCCTTCCCTCTTCCCTGAGTTTCAATCTCGATCCATTACCCAGACTAAGCACCACGTGCTGGACTACAGAGATCCTCCTGCTCCAGTCTCCCATGCCGCTGGGAATTGCACTTACACCTTCCCACACTTGCCTCCCCTCTTTGTGCAAAAAGCCTGGTGGGTGCTCCAGGGCTATGATTGTTCCTGGAATCCCTGTCCCTCAGTGCGACAGCCACTGGGGCAGGTTTCCCACCCCAGCTTCTGTGTACCCACACTGTGAAGTGCATCTCCGTGCACAGGAAGAGGGACCATCAGCGGGGTGCCAGGCCACTGAGCTTGCTGCTCAGGGATAGTGGTGCCTGTGGGCGGCTGTGTCCCACAATCACAAAGATGGGCTGGGAGAGGACGCTTGTGTGGGCGGAGGGGAGGACAAGGAGCTGCTGCAGCCCCGGGGGGCGGGATGCATGGACAGAGGCAGAGCTAATGACACACAGGGTGCAGGGTAGGTGACACCCAGACTCTGAGGTTGCTGGCTGGGCAGAGGGTAGCCCGGGACAAGGCTGCTGCAGGGATCCAGTCCCCAGGAAGAACCAGGAAACCAAAGACGACTGTGGGGGCACAGATCAGCTTGGAGGTGGGAAATGCCTCAAAATCACACGGTGACAATGTCGGCCTTCGACACAGTGACATTTACTGACTGTGTCCCTTGGGCCTGGACTGTGACTGATCCCATCTAATTTGCTCTGCACCCCACTAAGAAGGCTGTCATCTCCTGAAGGAGCTGGCATGGGCGAGCTACTTAAGCTGGTGACTAAAGGAGGAATTGCAGTCGGGAGGCTGAGGCAGGAGGACCACAGAGTCTGAAACCAGCCTGGGCTTCACAGCAAGGCCCTGACTCAAAACACAAACCAACAAACCACAGAACAAACCTGGGCAGCATGCAGCACTTTTGGGAGAGGCAGAGTTACAGGAAAAAGACAGGAAAGAAATGAAGCAGCCGTGATCTGTGTCACACGGGTATCATGACTGAGCTGCGAAACCATTGCAGCCCGACCACTGTACCCCAACAGCCAGACCCAAGCGTCACACAGCACACAGCAGCGCACACAGCATGCAACCTACGCTTTAAACACCTCATCTTCTCCTTCACACCTGCAAGGGAAGGCGGGGGGCGGTTAGCAGGCATGGCGCCCCAACCACCAAGGTGCAGTGCAGGGACATGCACTGCCATGACTCAACCTCAGCCAGCAGACGAGATGCCTGGTCGTGGCCAGGAAGGACAGACGCATACGTGTTCCACGCCTGCTGTCAGCGCAAGGGACAGATTCCAACTTGGTGCGACTTCAGGGACTGGATCCCTGAGGTTGGCTGCTTGGGACATTGCCATCCCAGCCCTCAGGAGGCTGAGTCAGGAGGGTTGCCACACATTGGAGGCCATCCTGGGCTCCATAGTGAGGTCAAAGCCAGCCTGCACTACATAGCAAGGCTCTGTCTCAGAAAACCTGCGTCCCCTGGAAGAGACGCAGCAGCAGGTTACCCAGGCCCTGGGCCCCTAGGGACAGTACCCTGGGCAGACCCACCTCCGTTAGCCAGCAGGTTCTCCTGCACCTTGCCCTCGGAGTCCTCCATGACGTCCACCACGCTCTGCGCCATTCGCTTTATGAGGCTGCGGAGGGCAAAGGGAATCATGGGTAGAACACACGGCTGCCCAGGAAGATCGCACACAGCAGGAGGGTGGGGAGCTGGGCACTCCTGAGGGTGTCACTAGGGGGCTGCAGGGAGAGACTGCCAGTGTTAATAGCCACCAGATAGCATCCCAAGCTGTAATCCCACACTCTGTGAGGCTGAGGCAGGAGAATCTCAAGTGTGGGCCCTGCATGGGCAAGTTGGCAACTTAGCAGGATCCTGTCTCGAAATAAAAAGGGCTGGGGATGTAATTTAGTGTGAGGGCCCTGGGGTTCCATCCCTAGAGCCACACACACACACACACACACACACACAATAAAAACAGACTTCAGATGTTAGCAGCCTGTGAACCAGTAATTCCACTTCTGGGAAAGCTAAAAACAGGAAAACCAGGAAAAGTCTTCTCAGTGCAGCACTGGTGCTGACTGTAAAAAACAGGGAACAGCCAGAATCTCAACAATAGGGAATTGTCCGGGGCCTGAACAGGAGAGGCAGCCATGAAAATCGAGTTTACAGAGAGCCGCGAGGACGCAGATGAGGCCCGCTCTGTAACCTCAGAGAAAAGGAGACTGCAGCCACTCTGGATGCCCCTTGGCTGCAGGCTGCACCGGGCAGAAATGCACCTCAGTGTGCCCTTCCCTCCGCTCCCCCTTTACTGCTTTGACAGTGGAAAAGTAAACCTCCGATCTGCAGAAAACACACCAAATCTGAGCACCCAATGCACAGCTGTCGTCTCAGTGCTCTGGGAGGCTGAGGCAGGAGGATGGCAAGTTTAAGTACTACCTGGGCGGTTTAACAAGACTATGTCTCCAAAAAGCCCCAGGGATGTAGCTTGTGCAGAGGCCTTGGTTCAGTCCCCAGTGTTGTAAATAAATAACTGTCAGGCTGAGACCTGCTCATGTGAGTCAAGGCAGAGCAAGCCCGGGGACAAGAATTCCTCAACTCCAGTACCTGCAGTGGGAGCAGCTGGGAAGTTGGCATGGGCATTGTGCTTGGCTGAAAATCTACCAAAAGTTTAGCATGGGTATTTTTTAGTGTTTTGAGACAGGGTCTCACTATGTAGCCCAGGCTGGCCTCAAACCCATGGTGATCCTCCTGTCTCAGCCTCCCAAGGGCTGGGATGACAGGTATGTGCCACTACCCCCAGCCACCTGGCTATTTTGACTCTGTAACTTCAGCCATGGGAATTCATCTTTGTGCTAATCCCAGCTGCAGGGCTCAAGCCCAAAGAGCCTTGTGACTGCAGACAAAAGGGCACCCGAATGTCACCTCAGGGAGCCACCTGACCTAACGGGAAGCCAGGATGGCACTGAGGACAATGAGGGAGGTCACCTCCATATTACCATGAGAGGACAGCATCACAGACCAAGCCATAAATGCCCTCTGTAGTGACCATCCCATCTTCGCAAAAAGCAAAACAGAAAGCCACACACCTGCCTATGTGTTCAGAGAAGGGTCTGTCCTGATGGCCCTACACTGTAGACGTGGTGCGCGGGGTGTGGGCTGGCACAAGCAGAATATGGATTTGGTTGTTCTTTTTTTTCTAACAGGATCTCACTGCATAGCCCAGATTGGCCTTGAACTCGCAGTGACTCTCCTGCCTCAGCCTCCCCAGTGCTAGGCTGACAGGCATTGAAAGTGGGTTTTTAAAAAATAGATATCAATGTGATGAAACTAATTTTAAAGATTTATAAATACACAAAACTTGTGGTTTTTGAAAATGAACAGTAGAGATATTTCTGCTTGACTAATTCATTTTATATAATTTGAAAGTGATTGTCAATTATAAGAAACATGTAATCCCTTTAAACTTGTAATGTATTTAAATCATTTAAATTAACATTTTAAAAATGTTTTTCCCCTGTCTCCCTTTCCTGAAAGCCTGTTATTAGCAAAAAATAGTAATGTAAAGGGGGACTGAGAAATAAATATACTTATTATTCCGCTTTTTCTATTATCTCTTTCAAATGGCAAAAACAAAACTAGAAGCATTCCAAAAATAAAAATAAAATAAAATAAAATAAAAAAATAACTAGCACAGCCACGCTTGGTGGTGCACACCTGTGACCCCCGCACTCGGGAGGCAGAGGCAGGGGTCGCTCGGAGTGCAAGGCCGGCCTGGGCTCCGTGAGGCATCAGTACGGCGGTGATGGCGGTGCAAATCTGTAACCTCAGCATCCTGGGACACTGAGGTGGGGGCTGCAAACCTGGACAGCTTAGCAAGACCTTACCTGAAGACTGTTTAAAAGGCCCTGGGACTCAGCTCCCTGCAAAGGCCCGGGGTCACCTGGCTGCTGGCCCCTCTTGCCCCAACCGCCATGGGTCAGTGGGAACATGTGACCGGAGCGGGAAGCTCTGTTTATAGAAAACAAGCCAGGGCTCGGGGCGTGCTGGCACCAAGCGTTACAGGCCACGCCTGGGCTTGAGCCCTCGGAGTCCCCTGCATTCCCTTCGCACAGTCACTGCTCACGACTCTCCGAGTTGCTCAGAAGAGCATCCCGGAAGTCCCGAGAGAACCTGAAGCTCGAGAACCAAGTGGCCCTGGGGTGGAGCTCTGTGGGGTTTTATTCTAGGATGGGGGGAGTTACTGGGGTTTGAACCAAGGCCTGCACACTAAACCACATGCCCAGCCCTTCTTTCCTTTCTTCTCTCCTTCCTTTCATTTTGAAACAGGGTCTTACCAATCACACAGGCAGAACTCCAACTTGCAGTCCTCCTGCCTCAGCCTCCCCAGTGCTGGGATTGCAAGCACAGAGGTCTGAAGGTGCGGGGGTGAGCAGAGGCAGGGAGGGCCTGGGAGAAGCTGGAGTTCTTGTGGTGGGGAGGACAGTATGAGACCGCCACAGTGTGGGGACAGCCACGGTCAACTTTGAGCCACCCAATCAGCAGCCAGCACACAGGTATCGAGTCACTGAATCCAACAGAATGTTCCCAGATCATGCCTATGTGACCCTCCTGCATAGACAGAGAGGCCAGGAGCTTCCTCCTTACAAGGTTCACACTCAGAGTGATCTGTGATAGTCAACCCTTGGAACCATGCCAGGTGTAATCTTAGCATTTGGGAGGCTGAGGCAGGAGGATCACTGCACGTCTAAGGCCAGTCTACTATATAGTGAGACCCTGGGTCAGAAAGAAAGAAAGAAAAAGAAAGAAAGAAAGAAAGAAAGAAAGAAAGAAAGAAAGAAAGAAAGAAAGAAAGAAAGAAAGAAAGAGAAAGAAAGAAAGAGAAAGAAAGAAAGAGAGAGAGAGAGAGAAAAGAGAAGAAAGAAAAGAAAAAGCTACGATCTCACAAAACTGATCTCACAAAACTGGTGACACCTTAGATCAGTAAAGCTTGGCAGAAACCCCTGAAGCCTTGCTGAGAGCTGGGAGGGGAACATTTCATCCTGCCCAGGACGTCTGGTCCCAGAGAGGACCTGGGCGCCAAGGGCAGGCAGAAGGTTTCTTCTTTTACAAAAGATAAAATCATCTGGTCTCTCCAGGGTGCATGACGGACAGTGTGAGCCCCAGCAGCAAAGAATAAATCCAAAAATAACAGCGAGGAGCTCGTCAGCAAGGCTGCCCCTGGGCTATGTGGAAAAACACACCCCTGCCCGGGTAAATAAATAATAAAAGCGCTCGGAAACGATACCCCTGCAGCTCCTGTGGCAGCCCGCGCCCCGGGCTTGGGCTCAGGCAGTGTGGACAAGTTTACTAAGCCAGGCTGCAGACCCAGGCCACAGTGTTTATTGCATAACACTTCAGGGGTTTCGTTTTAGTTTTTGATGGTATTGATTAGGGAACAGAAGGCCTTTGCACTGGGTTACATCCCCAGGCTTTTGTTTATTGTTTATTTTTGAGCCAGGCTAAGCTGCCCAGATTGGGCTGAATTTGTGATCCTCCCGCGTCAGCCTCCTAGAGTGGCAGTGTTGCAGTGAGGCATTCGCTGCGTGCCCGGCTACATATTTCATGTTTTGTTTTTGTTTTTTTTGAGACAGGGTCTCACTATGCAGTTCAGGCTTGGCTTGAACTCATGATGTAGCCCAGGCTGGCCTTGAACTCACAGTGATCCTCCTGCTTCAGCTTCCTGAGTAGTGCTGGATCTCCTACTTTTAATCCCATATTTTAGTCCTAACTCCTAAAATGCAACACCATGGCCTGGGGAGCAGAACAAAATTAGAAATAAGGACACAGCCTTGGACACAAAGATAGGCCTAAGAAAAGCCAGTGCTAAACAGAGCTCTGCTATGATACATGCCTGCCATCTGAGTGCCCTGGGAGGCTGAGGCAGGAGGATCTCAAACTAGAGCTTCACCTGGGCAACTCAGTGGCTTAGTGAGACCCTCTCTCAAATAAAAAATAAAAAGGGACTGGACGTAGTCCAGAGCAAAGGCCCTGGGTTTGATCCCCAGGACTAGACAAAGCAGAAATACTGGGTAGCTGTGAATTCAGAACAGCTCATGATTCTCAAACCATTTCCTCACCTAACGGAGCAACCCCTGCACCAGCCTGGTCAGATTTGCCTGAGAAAATCTGAAGCAATCACCAGCCCAGGTAAGGGCTGCCGCAAGGGCACTGCCAGGCTCAGGCTTAGCCAGGCGTGCTGGGTTAGACATCTTGATGAGTACTGGTCTTCTCAGCTGGACCTGAGTCACACAGGGTCCCTGAGAGGCTGGACACTTCAGGGTTTTGCTGCAATTGTTGTTGTATTGTTATGAAGAGGGGTCTCCCTGTGTAGCCCAGGCTGGCCTTGAACTCACCAGATCCTTCTGCCTCAGCACACGCCACCACGCCCAGCCTTCAGCCTGGGATTTCACATTACCTGGAGGGATCACTACAGTCAGGGATGGTCCCTTTTACAGAGCAGAAAGCCAGGGGTTAACTGCCCGCAGAGACCTTGGCGGGCCAGTCCACTGGTCCAGCACTGCGCACAGAGTAAAGTGTTTCTAGCTGGGCGTGGCGGTGCAGCCTACAATCCCAGCACTCAGGAGGCTGAGGCAGGAGGATCGACATGAGTTTGAGACTAGCCCAGGCCACCTTAGTAAATTCAAGGCCAGCCTGGACTGCATAGCGAGTCCCTGTCTCAGAAACCAGAAGCAGAACACACTGAAAGCTACATGACAGCCATTGTCTCTGGGTGGCGGAACTGTGGGAGATCTGCATTGTCTTTTCATGCCATCTGTGACCTATAAATGCTTCCCAAGGATTAAGCATCAAATCTATAATAGTATTTTAAAGAAGAGATGTCATTTTAAGCCTCTAGATATTCTCATACACTGTTGGTTGAGTGCCTAGATAGGAGAGTGTGGGCACATGAGTAAGATTCTACACATGAACTCTGACTCAACATTTCCTCTGTGTGTGTGTACCTGCCCACACATGTGTATGTACAGTACTGGAGATTGAACCCAGATCCTTCGAACTGAGCTCCATCCCCACCCTTTTATTTATTTTTTAATTTTTTGGTACCAGGCATTGAACTCATGACTGCACGCTTGCAAGGCAGGCGCTTATGCCACTGACCTAAATCCCCAGCCCCCTACCCTTTTCTTTTTAATTTTTTTATTTTGACTTACCATCTTACTAAATCACTAAGTTGCCCAGGCTGGGGTGAAACTTGTGATCCTCCTGCCTCAGCCTCCCAAGATTACGGCACCGACCCCAGTCTCACCTGCTCTGCCTGCTGACACTGGGGTCAGGTTTACACAAGCCTCACCTCGGTGCAGGCAAAGCAAGAGCTCCATGTCCCCAACAGCAAATTCCTCCTCAGCCTCAGCGTGTGTAGTAAACAGAAAATGTTTTACCTTTCAGCAAAGGCGTCGAGTTTCCCTAGCTCATCAGAGAGACCAACAAGGGAGTCCAAGGTTCCCACCTGCAAAGGGCAGGAAGTTAGGGTTCCCGGTTAGGTCCTCAGGTGCCGTTCACTGCAGCCTGGGGCCCTCGAAGCATCTAGACCTGACCATACTGCGCTAGCAGCTGAATGGGACACACGATGGCAGCAGAGCCATCCAGGGGGGGGGCTTCGATGCTGAGCTCAGACCCAAGGTACAGCATCCAACGGGTGTGGTGGTGTACCCTCAACCTCCCAGCTCTCTGAAGGCTGAGGCAGGAGGGTCACTGAAAGTATTCATGGTCACCTGGGCTACATAGTGAGACCCTGTCTCAAAACACACATGTGTGCACAGGTGCACCTTTCTTCTCTGAAACAATCCAACCTTCCTGTTTTTTTTGAAGAGTCTCACTGTGTGACCCAGGCTGGCCTCAAACTCACAGTGGTCCTCCTGCCTCAGCCTCTCATCCCAGTGCTGGGATAAGAAGTGTGTGCCACCATGCCCCGCTTCCTTTGCTGATATTGACATTAAACTGGCCGAGGGAGGGTGGTTTATGGCCCATCCCATGGGATTGATTCCTTATAAAGTTCCTTAGTGCGGAAAGATTGCCTCGTCCAAACTGCACTGAAGGTCTGTTCCCAGGCAGACTAAGAATCGCAGCAGGAGGGGCAGGAGGTCCTCAGCGACAGTGTGTGACCTGCATGTGGGGGCAGCGCCACCCCACTCTCCAAAGTGGCTCCACCATGGCAAAGCCTAGACACTGCTACTCAGAAAAGCTGTTTGCTGCCTTTCAGGCAAGGGGATTTTAAGCTTTTGTTTTCGTTATTGGTCATTGAATCCAGGATCTCTGCACTGAGCTACAGTAAGGTGCTTGGGCTGGACTCAAACTTGTGATCCTCCTGCCTCAGACTCCCAGGGTGCTGGGATGACAGGCATGCACCACCACTGTGCCTAGCAATCACAAACAACTTTGGGTAAGGCTGTGTCACAGCCCTGGGAACCAAGTCCATAAATGCCAGAGTTACACAGGACTCAGGACTTGAAGTTCCAACAAAACCATCCATCAACTTTGCTAGCCACCTGTCATCTCAGCACTTGAGAGGCTGAGGCAGAAGAATCGCCATGAATTCGAGGCCAATTGGAGCTACGTGGTGAGTGCAAGGCCAGCCTGGACCACATAGGGAGACCCTGTCTCAAACAAATAACCTCAGCCTTGCCTGGTCCCTCCCTCTCTCCTCCCTCCTCCTCCCTCTCTCCTCCCTCCTCCTCCTTCTCTCCTTGGCTTGAGAGACCACTCTGTGCTTGCCCTGCCCCAGGCCCTGCCCTCCTTCGTCCTCCGGAGTTTACCTTGAAGTCCGGAATGGTGAACTTGGAGTTGCGGGACAGGTTGGCTTTGGAGGTGACCGTGTTCATCCGCTCCAGCGCCTGTAGGTTTTCCTTATCTCCAGGGGCCGAAATTAACCAGAACTCAGACATGGCTCCTCTGTCCTCCTGCCTAGGTCCTGGGGGGACCCAGACATGCACAAGGGACCAGGAAAGAAACGCAATCAGACGTCTGAGCTCCCAGCCCTCAGTCTCTCAGTGAGTCCCCTTCAACCCAGAGTGCAGGCGCAAGCCTGTACACCTGGAGGCTGAGACAGGAGGGTTGAGGGTTGGAGCCCATCCTGGGCAGCTTAGTGAGATCTGACTCAAAATAAATCTTTAAAAATAAAGTTGTGGGGGAGAGGGAGAGGGAGAAAAGGATGTTCATTCCAGCAAAGCAACTGTGCTTGCCAGGGCCCTCGGGGGTCACACCACCTCTCCGACCCTCGCCTCTGAGAGGTCCTTGGTTCTCCAGCAGGGTAAAATGGGGGAAGAGGAGGCTGCCCTTGGCCACCTCTGGGGAGGCGGGGAAGGGTGGAAGGAGGCAGGCTGAGGAGGGAGGTGGGGGTGAGACTGATTGGCTGACTGATGTTCTGGGACAGGGTCTCACAGTGTGTGCAGTTCAGGCTGGCCTCCAGCTCACTGAAGTGGCCCAGGATGCCCTCAGACTCCAGGTGATTCTCCTGCCTCGGTCTCCCCGGTGCTGGCATGACAGGTGTGCACCACCATTGCAGATGGAGGTCAGTTCTAATGGACTCCAGGGGGACTTTTCTTGCCCAGACTGGAGGTGAACCCAAGGCCTTTGCACTGAACTGCAACCCCAGCCCTTTTTACATAAGTTGTTTGAGACAGGGTCTCACTGAGTCACTCACTGAGTTGCCCAAGTTGAGCTCCAACTTTTGATCTTTCTGTTTCAGCCTCCCAAGTGACCAGGTGACAGGCAGGTGCCACTGCTGGCAGGCAGGCCCCTCCAGAAGGAAAAACCAGAAGGAAAAGAGGGCCCTGAAGCCTGCTCACCTCACACCTCCCGCGTTCCCCGCCGCGCAGCCCGCCCATCTCGCTCCCCGCTCCCCGGGGACAGGTGGCCCTACCGGTGCGCGCGGAGAACGCAGTGAATGTGCAGACCAGGCCCGCGCCCCGCGCCTTTTGTACCCGGCGGAGGCGGGGCGATGGGGGGCGGCGCGGAGAATCGCCCCACTGACAGAGCCCCGGCTCGCTCCCCAGCGTCACCAAAGAGTGAACTGAAGTGACAGTGGCACGGTTTCAGATGCACCAGTGACGCTGCATTAGAGTTTTTAGGGTTGGAGCACCAGTACCAAAATAAATAGACAGATTTTGTTGTTGGTGGTGGTCTTTTTCTTTTTTATCGGTACCGGGGATCGAACTCAAGACCACACACTTGCCGCTGAGCTAAATCCCCAGCTCCAAGACAGGTTTTTCTAAAATCGTGGTGTTGGTTGAACCGCGCCATCAATGCCTGTCCTGCTAACATCACCAGGGAACTCCCAAGTTGAACTGTAAATTCAAACTAAAACAAAATATTCCACCAAGGCCGGGCTGGATGGTGCACGCCAGTCATCCCAGCAACCCGGAGGCTGAGGCAGGAGGATTCGAAGACGGAGCCCAGCTCCAGGAACACAGTGACTTATCGAGACCGGGTCTCGAAACAAAACCTTCGGGTGCGAGGCCGCAGGTCTGTTCCCCAGCGCGGTCAGCGGCGGACCTGCCCGCGGCTCCTCCCCAAGCTGAGCAGCGAGGGTGGCGGCGCCCTTCCCGGCAGGGTTTTGGGGTTCTGGGGAGATGACGCTGGCGGGGGGAGCAGAGGGAGGGGCTCAGCGGCCGGGGGAAGGAGGGGCGGGGGCGACCGCAGCACCTCGGGGCTCCCTGGAGGCAGCGCGGGGAGGGGCGGGGCCGCGGCTGGCTCGCGGAGGACCCCGCCCTGGACGCCGGGGACTGACCTGTGTCCGTGCCTGGGGCGCCCGGCGCAGCTGGGAGCCCTGGTCGGGACCCCGCGGAGCTCGCGTGGTCGCCGGCGGCGGCTGAGCGCAGGGACTCCCCGGCACTCGCGCGCGCTTGCTATGGAGCCAGGGGCGCCTTAGTCAGCCCTTGCGACACCTGAAACCGGACGGGAAACCGGCCTGCGGGAGGCGGGGGCCGGGCCGGGCCGGGTCGGGCCGGGCCGGGGCGGCGGGGCCCCGGACGCGAACGGCACCGCTGGGCCGGGGCAGTGCGGACCCGAGTCGCGCGGGGCCCTCTCCCCCCACCCAGCCTCCCGTGCAGAGATCTGCGCTTTGCTTCCCATCAAAGGGCACAGCTACTCCTTGGAGACTGGAGACACATTTTTTCTATTTTTGTCTTTTATTTGCTTTTTGAGACAGGACCTCGCTGTGCACTCCAGGCTGACCTCGAGCTTGTGGCGATTCTCCTGCCTCAGCCTCCTGTTGCTGGAATGACAGGCACGCGCCACCTTTAGAAGAATCGTGCGCTTTTGCTTATGGCATCTTTCTTCCTGTAAACCTGGTTCCCTCTTGCCAGCTTTGTGCAATATGAGTTGGAGACGGCAGCTGCGTGGCCATGAAGTTGTCCACTGCGTGCGAGTTTCTGGGTTCCGTTCCCACAACGGCACCGCCAGAGAGTCAGATATGTTAAATCCTGCGCACCCTAACATCAAGGCAGCAGCACCTCTCGCCTTCCAAATGTTCCCGCTCAAAATATTTTCCATCTTCAGTTCACTGCTTAATACTTTTTTGATTTGGCTTTTGTTGTTTTTTCGAAATCCACTTTATTTCAAAGAGAAAAAACAAAATTTCAGAACACAACAATCAGGGGCCGACAATGCATACATCGCGCCTTGCCACCCCCGTCTTTTTGTTTTTTTGAGACAAGGTCTTGCTATAGAGTTCAGGCTGGCCTTGAACTTGTTTTGTAGCCCAGGCTGGCCTTGAACTCATGGCAATCCTCCTGCCTCAGCTTTCCTGACTGCTGGGACAGGTGTGCACCAGTATGCCCACCTGGTTATTTTAATGTATAGTGATGGTTACTCTTGCAGGAGTCACTTGAGTTTTCCCACTTTTTGCCTCCTTCTAAAGGAAATTATGTGTTTGTTTCAAAGTTTTGGAGCCATAATATGGTGGCGCATGCCTGTCATCCCAGCACTCAGGAGGCTGAGGCAGGAGGGTCGCACCAAATTCAAGGCCAGCCTGGGCTACACAGTGAGACTCTGCCTCCAAAAGTCAAACAACACAAACAAACAAAAAAGACTTTGGAAAACAGAAAGCATAAGGAAAAATGTAAAAATACCCATTACTCTGTGATCTGTGTATAACCACTGTTGACATTCAAGTTCTCTGTTCATTTTAATGCATATTTGTAGACAGAGATACAGGCTTTTTTGCATAATTGAGATGATATACATCAATTTGGCATCATGCTATCAATTGCTTTTTAAGAATTAAAAATTATCAAATGTATCTCATTGATGAAGCATAACCCAGCTTTGCCAGCAACTTATCACACAGCAGCCAAGAACATGAATCACCCGCATCGGGAGCCTTCGGGCAGGTGATGGTGGGGACATCTGCTGGGTGGATTTTTCACACATGTATTTATCACACACAGGCAGACTTCAGGTTTTCCCTCAAGTTCTCTTTTAAGTGAGACCAGACTTCCCTACAAAGAAATAAAGAAAATTGGCAGAGTGTGGTGGTGCACATCTGTCATCCCAGCACTCTGGAGGCTGAGGCAGGAGGACCACCATAAATTCAAGGCCAGCCAAGGCAAATACTCCCTAAATTATAAAAATGAAGAACCCAGGGCACAGTGGCTGTCAGTGCTTCCTGGTCATCAGGACTGGGGGCTGCCGAATGCCAGGTGCTGGTCACCTGTTGAGGGTGGCCGAGGTGAGGGTGGCTGAGGTGGTTGGAAGTGGAGTTGTGTCGAGCTGCTGCGCAGGACGCAGCAGTCCCCAGGGCCGGGAAACCGGAAGGACCAGGCCTGTCATCACCAGCCACTCCCGGGCAGAATACTTCAGGCTCCTGTTTCCACACACAAACAGCCAAGCAGGTGCCCTCTCCCGGGATGGGGTTGGAGGTGGGTGGACACCTGTGCAGGCTGCTGGGTGTGGGACAGGGACCCCGGGACAGACCCAGAAGTGTCCCTGGGACTGTCACGTGGGGCTGACCGGGGAGGGTTGGAGAGGCAGGGCAGGTGCAGCTCAGAGGATCCGATAAGCTGCTTATCCTGAGCCTCAGGTTTCCCCTCTGAGAGGAACGCATCCTGCCTGCTCTGTAGCCTGCTGGGAAAAGGCAGAGAGTATTTCTAGCAAGAGCTGAAGTTCCCACTTCTCCTGTCCTACATGTTTTATCTAGTTTTTGAGATGATCTCGCTGTGTAGCCCAGGCTGGCCTCGAACTCATGGCAATCCTCTTGCCTCAGCTTCCTGAGTGCTGGGGTCACAGATATGCTCTACCATGCTTGAGTCTTCTATATGTCTTAAATCAGTGGCTCCAAATCTTTTTGGTGCCTGGGAGCAGTTTTGTGGGAGATGATTTTTCAGCAGACGGGGGAAGGGGAGACCGTTTGGGGTTGATTTGTGCACATTACCTGTACATGTGCTTTATTCCTGAATCTTGTGGTGTCTAATGAAATTACAGTACAAATCGCCACAGTGCATAAGCAGCAAGAGACCTGAAGCCAGATGGCCCCATCTGGGGGTGACAAGAGACACCAAAGAGGCCCCTTAATCATCACTTGCCCCTGGGCAAGGTTTGGCAGAAGCTCCAAGCTGGGGCTTTATTACAGCCAGAACTCCCCACAGAGGCTGATGGTATTTCCAGCCACTGCCCAGCACTATGTTACTGTCTCAGCCCCATTCTGCTCCAGGGGCAGCCTTGTGCTGGCTTCTGTGGGCCATGGCTGGGCTGGGGCTGGTAAGCCTGCCTGAGGGGTTAGCAGGGAAGCCTGGAAAAGCATCTTGTATTTCAAAAGCTGTTTTCACTTCCAGCCAAACACTCTGAAGTGCTAGATGACCCATCACTGTACTCTGTGGCTTGCTTCTTGGAGAAAACAGGCCAGGGAATTACCAGGATTTGTATGGCCAGGTCTGTAGTGGTTCATGCCTGTGATCCCAGAACTCTGGAGGCTGAGGCAGGAGAATCACAAGTTTAAGTCCAGCTTGATCTGCATAGCTAGACCCCTGTCTCAAAAACCAACCACACAACCAACCAAAGAAAGTGTAGCCATTCTAGTGGATATGCAGTTGTATCTGATTCTAGTTTTTATGTGTGCTTCTCAAAAAAAATAACCAGGGATGTTGAGCTGGGGATTTAGCTCAGCGGTACAGTGCCTGGCATTTGACCCTCGGTACCAAAATAAATAAAAAAACAGACTAATGGTGTTGAGCATACTTTGGTGAGTTTTGTTTTCTTTTGAGGCGGTTGGTTTTGGGGTTTTTTTTTTTTTTTTTTTGCCTTTTTCCTTTTGTGAGTCTGACAGTTAAGCCCAGGGCACCCTGGTTCTCCTGCTGAGCTCTGTCTCTGACCTTACATTTTACCCTGAGACACCAAGAGTAGCTAAAGTGCCCCAGCTAGCCTTGAATTTGCAATGCTCCTGTCTCATCCTGCCAGGCTTTCTGTGAGCTCCCTGGCCATCTGCACCTCTTCTTTGGAGGTACACATGTCTGTCCACATCCCTTACTGATTTGTAGAGGAGTTAGCATTCTTTTTCCCTTTGTTCATTTTTGGTGACATGGAGAGACTCTCACAAAATTCAAAAACCAAGAAAAAGAAAGGGCTGGGGACCCTGCTCAGGGCAAATGCCCCGAATTCAATTCCCACTACCTGAAAAAAAGAAAAGAAAGAAATGACCAAATAGCATGATTCCCTGCCATGGAAACCACTCTTCATCCTTTTTATTTATCACTATCATTAATTATTTTCCTTTAATTAATTAATTACAGTTATATATGTATTTATTTTTCTGCAGCACTGAGGATTGAACCTTTGCACTGAGCTCCATCCCCAACCCTTTCCTACTCTTTATTTTGACACTAGGTTGCTAAGTTGATCAGCCTGGGCTCAAAGTAGGGCCCCTCCTGTCTCAGCCTCCCAAGCACTGGGGTTCCCAGGCATGCACTGCCACCCTGCTTTGGCATCTGTCTCGATCCCAGCACCGAGGCCCAAGCTTCTGGTGAGTGAGCCCCCAAGGGCATGGCTGGAGCACCTGGGCATGGTCCCCTGGGTCCCCAGCCCAGCCTCTGTTCCTCCCCACACCCACAGCCCACGGCCAACTCAGAGGACGGCCCACCCTGCTTCTGAATCATGCCTGTGTCCCTAGCCCTTGCCTGGCACCACCCTGAGAGGACACTTGGGAAAGGCCTGCACTGTGGGCTGGCCCAGCTGGCCGTGGGAGGAGGGCTGGGCAGAGGCCAAGAACACGGATCAGGATGTGGCTGGGCCTGTCTCCCAGGTCCTTCACTCCCTCAAGCCTCTGCCACCTGGGGAGAGGCCACACCTCCCCTGAGGGAGGCTCAGCGCTGCTGGGTGGAGCTCCCAGTCCTTATTTCCTTAGACACTCCCCCGCTGGGTGGGCTTGGCCACATGGTCCTGCAAGCAGGCTACTTGAGAGGCTGAGGAAGAAGGTTCTCGAGTTCAAGTCCATGACTGAGGAAGACTGTGTGGCTAACTAGAAAGTAAAGCCGTGCGTGGTGGCGTACACCTATCATCCGAGGCTGAGGCAGGAGGATCTCCAACTCAAGCCCACCTTGGGCGACTTAACCAGACCATGCCTCAAAATGAAATATAAAAATTGGGGAATGTAGCTCAGTCAAAGACCCTAGGTTCATTCCCTGATGCCACAAAGAGAAAAATATACAAACACAAACTAAAAAGGCCTTGTAGTGTAGCTCAGTGCTCAAGTGCTAGTTTAGCACACAGGATATTAGTAAAAAAATTTTCCAAGGTCTTTCTCTGAGCTGCTGGAATCACCAGGAGCCTCTGTGCTAATTCGAGGGAGCTTCTTTGATAGGGGTGATGACATATGACATATGACAAGCTGATGTCATTTCTCTTTTTCAGCATCAGTTCTCAAGTGCATCCACTTGGAAAGTGGTCACAATAACAGGAACTTTTTTATTTTATTTTGTGAGACAGGATCTTGCTATGTAGTCCAGGCTGTCCTGAAAAGTATAGCAATCCTCCTGCCTTAGCCTCCCAAGTGCTGGGGTGACAGGTGTGCGCCACAATGCCTAGCAGTCCCCTCTTTACAGCAGAGCAACTGCCATCCACCCCCAGCAAAAGGACTCCTGTGCCACAGCTAGGATGGAACATGGGGAAGCCACCACTGTGCCTAAGCACTGACGAGTGCTTAGCAACCAGAGAGCAGTCATCAGGAGGGTCTGTGACAGTCTGGTCCACCAGGGCTGAAGGTAATGAACAGGGAGTACTTCCTGGATGAATGAGTGAACTGGATGCCTCAAAGAACAACTGGATGAATGAATGAATGAATGAATGAATGAACAAATGGCTGGCTGAATGGATGGGTGGCTGAATGACAGGCGGTTTGTATGAATGAAGAATGACTGGATGGACATGAATGGAGGGGTGATGAGTGAGTGGATGGGTGGATGAATGGAGACTGATGAATGGCTGTATGAGAAGTGAATGGATGTGCCATCAACCGTCAACACCCCCATCCCCCCATGTTCTGTCTCCAGTGCAGGCTTTCCCTCCTCGCCGCTGGCACCGGCCCCACCTCAGAGCTCTGTGCTTGGGATTTTCCTGCCGGTCTCGATCTCCATCTCATCAGTGGCTCACTCCTGTGACTCCACCCTGGGCCTCTCAGCACCTGAAACCGCTCTGCCCGCACATCTGGATTCCAGCGTCACACTCCCTCCACAGCCTGCCATGCCTCCCGCCTCCCTCTTCTACACTGCCCCACCTCCTACACAGGCTACTGCTTCCTCTTCCTGTCACTAGCTTCCCCTTGGCCTCTTTGGTGGCCAGGCTGGAGTCCCAGCTGGCCCTGGAAGCTCCTGGTTACCAGCTCCGCATGGTCCCTGCTGTGCTGCTCCTTCTGCAAACTTCCCTGCCCTGAGTGAGGCCCCTTCTCCATCCTCAGGGCCGACCCCTGTTGCTGGAGAGGCACAATGCCCGCCATCCCATGGCTGGGCAGGACCCTCAACCTGCTGACCCTTCCTCGGGCCATCCAAGCCCCTGGCCTGGCCCAGAAGGGTGTGAGGCTGTAGGACAGAGCAGACAGCAAGACAGCCAGGTACCAATGACCAGGAAGCCAGTGGCCAGTGTGTGTGTGTGTGTGTGTGTGTGAACACAGATGGGGGGACAGAGCATAGCTGAACAATCACTATCAAAGTGCAAAATTGGGAGCATGGCTTTGTGGTGAAGCAACTGCTTAGCATGTGTCAGGCCCTGGGTTTAATCCTTAGCACCAAAATACAAATAAAATAAACAGAGGGGGCTGGGCATGGTGGCACACACCTGTGATCCCAGCACTCAGGAGGCCAAGGCAGAAGGATTGCCATGAGTTCAAGGCCATACTGGGCTACATAGTGAGTACAAGGCCAGCCTAAACTATACAGTGAGACCCTGTCTCAATAAAAAATAAATACATAAAAAATATGTAGCTCAGTGTGAAAGCCCTGGGTTCAATCACTAGTGCTGCGAAAGAAAAGAATGTGGAAGTGTCAGAGACCAGGATCATTTGAAATGAAGGCAGTGAAGTAAACGGCATCGCAGAGGCTGCTGGCACAGGAGCCCACTCTGGGTCTGAGGAGTTTCTCAGGGTGACATCTGGCCAGGAGGGGGAAGGTACGAAGTGGCCAGGCACAGAGAAGCTTGGTCACAGTGTGCCAGGCAGCAAGAACGGCATGTGCACAGGGCCGGGCAGGAAGGGCAAGTCACAGAGGTGTGGGCCAGGAGGTCAGCGAGGGGCACAGCGTCTGCTGGACCAGGAAGGAAAATGTGATCCACGCAGGGGCACGATACCATCTGACATCATCTTCCTTTCCTTTCTCCTTTTTCAGTGCTGTGAATCAGCTACACCCAGCTTTGGTTTTGCTTTGAGTCCAGATCTCACTCTGTAGCCCAGGCTGGCTTTGACCTCTCAGCAATCCTCCTGCTCAGCCTCCTCAGTGCCTGGATAACAGGCGTGCGCCACCATGCCCAGCATTCACTGTCTTTTGCATTGGTGACGATGGCAGTTGTGACTCTTGAAACGCTGGAAAATCCACACCCTGCAGCACAACCCCATCCTCAGCAGAAGGCAACCCAGGAGTGGAACAGGTCAAACCCTCGGGCCAGAAACCGCAGGTCTGCAGGCCATTTATTTATCTATATATTTACTTATTTATTTGGCAGCACTGAAGATTGAGCCCAGGGCCTCACAGGGAACCACACCCCCATCCCTTTTTGTTTTCATTTTTATGGTTTTGTTTTGTTTTGGTAGTAGGGATAGAACTTATGACCTTGCATTTGCCAGGCAAGCACTTGTGTCAATGAGCTAAATCCCCAGCCCCACCTTTTTGTTTTTTGAGACAGGGTCTGCTAAATTGCTGGTATTAGCCTTGAATATGCAATCCTCTTGCCTCAGCCTCCCGAGTACAGACATTCTTTTAAAAAGGGACATTTTTATCAGCCTTTAGGTGATTTAGGGTCTGTCGGAAACTGCCAAGCACGGAGGCAACTAATGTAGGCCTGCACTCGAGTTATCTGCACTTGCAGGACGTTTCAGTATTTACTTTTCTTTCTGTTTTTATTTTAAAGAGATTGAAAGAAAACAAAAACAGTAGAAACAATATAGGATTTCAAAAAAAGCTGACAGGATATTAACTCATCACTATATTGCATATTGTCACTGTCAGAATAGCTGCTTTTATTTTTACTAGTACAGGTTTGCAGTCCGGAGCCACTGTGCCTGTCCGGAGCACTGGTGCTCACACGTACATCACGGTCATCACAGGGCTTGCACAACAGCCATCTCACTGGTATTAAATATGTTCCAGGAAAAAAAAAAGAGGATGGTGCTGTCATGGTGTTTACACAGTGAAGCTGAAGAAAATGAGCAAAACACTCAGCAGATGAGTTTCGGGGTGCAGGGAGCACTGCAGATCCAGAGGAGCAGGGGTTCAGAGCCCCAGGAGGGCACCTTGTGGGAGATGCGGAGCTGGTGAGAAACAGGACTGTGATGCCTCGTGGTTCTGGGCGCTTAATCTGCCAGGTTAGGAAGGGGACGCACCCAGAGTATCCCACACAGTGCAAGGCTGAACAGCAGTATTCTACATGGTCTTTGGTCCAGGGAATTCCTACAGAGCAACCCTGAGTAATTGAGAGCAATGCTTCTTTAGGTGTAAGCTTAGAATTTCTTTAAAAGCAGCCTACATATTCTGGAAAGCAAATGTTTTTGATGTAGCTGCCTCATTTAAAAGGCTAGTTTTAGGCAGGCATGGTGATGCACACCTGTAATGCCAGCACTCTGGAAGGCTGAGGCAGGAGGATCATTCGTTTAAGCCCAACCTGGGCAACTTAGTGACCTAGTGAGATCCTGTCTCAAAATAAAAACTAAAAAAAGGGTTGGGGCTGCAGCTCAGTGTCAAGGCCCTGGGTTCCCTCCTCAATACACACAGGCACAGTCACAGCAACATCATCGGCATCTCAGGCCAAGTCCTTATCCAACCTTGCGCCAATGGAGCAGTGTCTCAGAATGACTTTAGTTTTGTATTTACAGCCTTGGAGATGTTAATTAAACTGGACAAGAGTAATCTCAGCCCTTCTATGAGGAAAATGTTTGACATAATGATGTTTAATAAAAATAAAGTAAAAATAGAGCAATAACACTGAAAATAAACCTGAAACGCCATGCTATAAAAAAATGAACTACAAGCAGATTAGTGACAGCTTCTGGCTCCGTTGAGGGTGTGGAGTGACTGCTAATGGGGACGCTTTTTGGGATAATGAAAATGCCCTAAAAATGTTTGTGATGGTTACATAACTCCTCAGGACACTAGGAGTTATTATACGATACAGCTTACTTATTTAATGTTATTTATGCTGCACTAGGAATTGATCTGAGGGCCTGCACAATGAAATGCTCAACTCTTTTAAAATTTTTGACAGGGTCTTGCTAAGTGGCCTATGTTGGGAATGAACCAATTGTCCTGCCTCAGCCTTCCAGTGCACTAGGGTTACAGGTGTGCACCACCATGCTAGAGTGCTTTTATTTCTCTTAATAGAGGAATATCAAGTGGAGACAAAAATCACACTTTAACAAGTCAGTTTTTAAGAGTATTTCTAATGCAAGGCTACAGACACGGGCACAATGATAAAACACACTCTCCAGCCTGGCGTGGTGGCGCATGCCTGTTAACCCTAGCACTCTGGGAAGCTGAGGCAGAGAATTCCAAATTCTAGCCCAGGTCTGGGAAAGCTCAGTGGCACAGCGCCTGCCTGCCTGGCAAGCAAAACATGCTGAGTTCCATTCCCGGTCTAAAAAAAAAAAAGACTCAAAGGTCAAATTCTTTTTTTTTTTTTTTTTTTTTTTTTTGCTTTTTGGTACTGGGTATCAAACTCGAGAACCCTCAAGCTAGTGCTTGGCACTGAGTCACTGAGCTAAATCCTCAATCCCTCAGTGGCTAAATTCTAGTCCGGCCAGGGAAACTGAGACTTCGAGAGGCTCTCTCAAAAGAAAATTAAAAAAAAAAAAAACAAAAAACTAAAGAAAGAGCTGGGGCGGGCGTGATGGCGCCCTTGGGAGCCACTTGGGAGGCTGAGGAGGAGGATCGTCCCTCCTTGAGCACCTTGAGTCTTTGTCTCAAAAAAAAGAAAGAAAGAAAAGAAAAGGGCTGGTACGAAGCTACTGACATCAACCTCCAGTACAAAAACAAACGGAAAAAAAAAAAAATAAAAAACAAACAGCAACTTTTCCCCAGAATTCTCCACTGGGCCCCCTTTGCTCCTGAGTTCACTTGCTCACTCTCTCCGCCTCTGCCTGGACAGCGACCCGAACGCTACTCTCTGCTGCTCCGGATGCCGAGAGGAAGCACAGCTGGACATGATCTTGGCAAAAAACACTGCCGCCAGCCCCTGCCGTCTTGCCTGACTTCACCCTTCTTCCCACCGAACAAGCCGCTTTGCCTTCTTCCGGGAACGCTAGCTACTTCCGGCGCCCGGAAGTGCATCATCAACGCACAGGAAGCGAACACGTCATCACGCAGCGCCAGCCGCGCACGCTGTGTGCCTGGACCTCGGGTGTGTACTTGGTCCAGTGAGACGGGAGCCCGTGTCGCGAGCGGGGTCGCCTGTTCTCGGTGCCACCATGCAGGTCTCCAGCCTCAACGAGGTGAAGATTTACAGCCTCAGCTGCGGCAAGTCCCTTCCTGAGGTGAGCCTGTCTTCTGGGTGCCCGCGCTTGGAAGTCTATGGGAACCTCCTCGCGGGTTCACCTCCCCGCCCCCTGGCCCCGGTTCTTTTTTTCTCAGCAGCCCGCAGCTAGGCGAGGCCCAGGGGCGAGCGATGCCGCGGCAGAGGTCCGGTCGCCACTCGTGACCGAGGACGCGGCCCGGGCTTGGGGTGCTCGCAGTCGCTGTCGCGCGCAGGAGGAGAACCCGGCCGCGCGATGACGGACAGCGCGCCCCACGCCCGCCGAGTTCTGACGCGCGCTCGGTGCCGAGCACCTGCTCTGGTCCACTTGGGAGGCACAGCCGCGAACCACAGACTCGCGCCTGCAGTTTCCGGCGTGGTCTGATCGGAGTTTGGAACCTTGGGGGCAGAACTTGACTTAGAGCATCGGGGTTGGGCCGGGGCTGACCAGCGTTTCTCTTCCAGTGTTCACGTTTATATTGTATTATCTTCCCGTGCCGGGGGTGGAGCCCTAGGCCTAGGACATGCTAGGCAAAGGCTCCAGCACAGAGCGACAGCCCCGGTCCTCACCTTCTCTTCTGTAAAACTCGCAGCTAAGATCCGGCCAGGGGAAGAGTGACTGATCTGGGGTCACAGCCTGGGCCCTGAAGTTCGGTTTATCTCTTATAAGTGAAGGTCAAGTCTCTGTCCGTCCAAGCATTTCAAGATAGAGGCAGCCTTGGCCGAAGCTCATAGCCATTTTGAAACCCTACTCTTGTTAGATGTTTTCAAAGCAGCCACTTGACATTACGACCCTGTTGGCCTCAATGCGGCCTTTAGAAAGCAGAGTAAACATTAAATGTGCTTCCTATGCCTCTGTCCCCTAAAACACTTGAAGCCAGCAGTGAGATTCTTCCTGATCAAAATTCAAGTTTAAATAATTCCTTGTCTTCCAGGTGTACTTCGCACGTTGGGTCTTCCTCGTTTTGTTCCTTCATTCTGTTCACCTATTGAAGGGTTGTTCTGTGCTGTTTGTCTTTCAGCAGTACTAGAGAATGAAACCAAGGCCTTTGCACTGAGCTGTTTCCCCAGACTTTTTAAAAAAATATTTTGAGACAGAGTCCTGCTAAGTTGCTGACCAACTCTCAGATTTGAACTTGAGATTCTGCTGCCTCAGTCTCCCAGAGTGCCGAGATTACAAGTGTGCTCCACCAGGCTGGGCAGGGCAGCTGTTTGAAGTGTCAGGGTTCATGGTGAACATGTCAGATGAAATTTCCTGTTGGAGAAAAAGTGAGCAAACGAAAAGGTAATGCCAGATGTTGGAAAGTACTTTGAGCATTGAGCAGTGACTAGCGGAGAGCTCTTATGGATAAACTGTCAGAGGAACTGTTATGTGCAGTCTGTAGCGAAGTTCTCTCCAGCAGAGACAGCATGGGAACAGGAACAGGGATGAAGGAAAGGAGCCAGTCAGGGATCAGTACATGGAAGAGTTTCCAGTGCCACAGGAACAGGAGAGTAAGTGTCCCCACAAGGGACCATCCTTGATGTGTGGAAGGACTGGAAGAGGCCCAGGCATGGCTTTGGTGGCCACGCTCCTGGAGGACAGCTTTGGGGACCAGGAAGCAGGAAGTCAAGGTTATGCTCTATGCTCTAGACTGCCTCAAGGTGACAGGCGGCTGTGGCTGGGGAGGGGAGAGAGAGGAGGGCAACTGGGTGTGGTGGTGGGGGCTGCTATCGGCAGGGATGTGGGAGCTGGGGCCAGTGGGATGGTGATGCATGGTGTGGTGTCAGAGAGGACTGCACCACAGTGAGGAAAAGATGGTGGGTAGGGCATATGGCAAGGTGAGCAGGGTTTAAACACTGAAGGCCTGAAGTTCTGATGGATGTCACACAGGTCGTGGGTGTCATGGTTTTGTGTTCAGGCCAGGAGATGGCAGCTAGGGTCGTTATCCTGCCGTCGACTAGGGAAACTGAGGGCAGAGTTGCCCCCAGGGACAGCCCTGCTTCAGGAGAATCACAGTTGACCAGGGCTGCATTACTGTTGCCTGTCCATACTATGGAATTATGCAGGCTGCCTAGCAGCTGTGAAGAATAAACTGAGGTATCCATGAATATGACTGTGAAAAGTACCGTGTATTTACTGTCCAGTGTTAGCTGTTCATCTGGTTTTACTCTTTATAAAAAATGTACCTTGATGGTCAAGGTAGCGTATGCCTCAGGGAGGCACAGGCAGGAGGATCTCTATGAGTTCAAGATCAGCCTAAGCTATATAGGTTGAATTACATAGTGAGACTGTCTCAAAAGCAAAACAAAAAGTTTGTTAAACTTTCCCCTTTTAATGATTTATTTTTACAGTTTTCATTTAAATCATGAAAGTTGTGCACTTGTTGGTGAACAGTGAATAGTGCATTTGTTCCACCTGTGAATTATAACCAATAGCTCTGCCTTACCTTGGTTCAGTGAATTTATTTTCTTTCACATAAAACACAAGAATTTAAGAAACTTATTGTCGAAATCTGTAAGTATATAAAAGGAAAGTCCAGAAAATCTGTCAGCAGCAGGGTTAAGAGGACAGAAAACGTTCACGTTCTATGTTATGTATTCCTGTCAGATTTGAATTTTGCAATGCCATATGAGCCCATGTTACTTTCTAAGTAAGTAAAAAAAAAAAAATTTTAAATGAATTTGTTTTAAAATGAAGTCTCTGTTTTCCTTCAGTGGCTTTCAGACAGGAAGAAGAGAGCATTGCAGAAGAAAGATGTTGGTGAGTATGAAACCCCCCAGCTTCAGTGACCTGAGGCGTCCTGCTTGCACTCTCAGGTGGTCATGTGCAAGCAAGGGGCCGCAGAAATGCGGTGGGATTTACGTAACAAAAAGTAAACATTTTGCCTGTTTTCTTTGTTTCTCTGGTGCTGGAGATTGAACCCAGGGCCTCACACATGCTTGGCAGGCTCCTCCAGAGTGACAGCCCCAGCCCTTATTTTTTGTTTTGGGACAGGCTCTCCCTAAGTTGCCAGGCTGGGCTGAAATTTGTATCCTCCTGTGTCAGCCTCCCAGCTAGGGGATTTCAGGTGTGCACTACTACACCTAGCTCCCATTTCTCATGCCACCCTAAGGTTTTGGAGGCGTAAACCTGTTTGTTTATATTTATTTTTTAGAGACAGGGTCTTGCTAGATAGTCCAGGTTGGCCTTGAACTCTCAGCAATCCTCCTGTCTCAGCCTCCCAAGTGCTGGGGTTCAGGGGTGCACCACTAGGCATGGCAAGCCTGTTGTTATTTGTAAAAAGGAAATAAAGATTTTCTTTGGTTGTAGGTGTGATCCAAGGACAGTGGATTAAGGTGGTTTAATGTTTCTTCTCTTCTCCCAGGAGGTTTTAAATATTCATTGTGTATGTGCCACATTGTTTCAGATTTTTTTAAGTTAGTACTGATTTTTTTTTTTTTTTTTTTTTTTTTGTCTTTTTCTTTTTTATCGGTATCGGAGATCGAACTCACGACTGCCTGCTTGCAAGGCAGGTGCTTCCACTGAGCTAAATCCCCAGCCCCCTAAGTTAGTACTGATACTTTTGCTTTTTTTTTTTTTTGTCTTTTAGAGACAGGGTTTCACTATCAGTTTAGGCTGGTCTTGTGTTCACTTTGTAGCCCAGGCTGGCTTAAAATGCATAGTGCTCTTCTGCCTCTGCCTCCTGAGTGCTAGGATTACAGCATGCATAAGCAAGCCTGGCTGATACTTTTGCTTTTGAAAAGTGGAAAAATACAATGTGTCAGTTTTCCATTACAGTGACAAAATATTTGAGATAATAACTTACAAAAAGGGAAGGGTCTCTTGATCTCACCTTATTGTGGATTTCATCTGTGGTCAGGTGGTCCTGTCGTGGTCTCAGGACCATTGTCACTTGGTCCCCTCCAGGGGCCTGAGACCTTCCCAAGGACCCAACCTCTGAGGTCCTACTGTGGGCAGAGTGCAGGCCTTTGAGGAAACTGCGGACCCAACCTTAGCACAGAGTGGCAGAGATGAATGCAGGGGCTGTGGGGACACTACCATCTGACAGGAGACCCTCGGGGTGTGCGGTCCCTGCTTGCAGCTGCTGTGAGCCTGCCAGACAGGCCACCTCTGGGCGTTCAGCCTGCCCCTGCTTTGTGTCTTCGCAGACGTCCGCAGGAGGATCGAGCTCATTCAGGACTTCGAGATGCCAACTGTCTGCACCACAGTCAAGGTGTCCAAAGACGGGCAGTACATCCTCGCCACAGGTAGGTGTCCCCTAGCTGCCGTCTGCCTGCATTCCTGGCAGAGAGTGCAGCAGTGGGTCGTGAAGCTTCTCAGTCAATTGTTTTCCATTTTCTGTGCCCCGCTTATCCTTTGCTCGTTTCCCATAGGATGTTTGGGGGGCTGCTTCTGAGTGCTCTCTGCTGCTGAGGATGCAATGATCACACTAGCACTCCTCAGGGCGCGAGCTTGGGCAGTGGGTTCTCAGGTTCCACACTGTGGTCACTTCCTTACAGGAACGTATAAGCCCCGGGTTCGCTGTTACGACACCTACCAGTTATCCCTGAAGTTTGAGAGGTGTTTAGATTCGGAAGGTAAGAGACTTTTTAAGAGGCTAATTTTGAAGTCATAAGAATTGCTCCTTGTGTTGTCTGCTGTGTAGTTTGAAGATGAGACTGGACTATTCATTAACTTTCACTGTCTACAGATGAGGGCAGACGCAGAGGCTGAAAGCACCTCAAGCAGCTCTCTGCTCACATGGAAAGCCCCTGACGGCCTGGCCTTTTTGCTTAGGGCAACCTTGCTGTGGCCATCTGGGCCTCAGCAAGAATTTGCTCCCAGACTTTTCTCAGACTGTGGGTGGGACTCAGCGGGTGGCAGCTGTGAAACTGGGGCAGCATCCTGTGCTGACTGCCCGCTGGGATCCCTTGGCCCATAGAGGCTGCCTGCACTCCTTGTCACATGGTTGCCTGCCCCATCAAGCCATCAGCCACCCATTGGATGGTCCTGGTGCTTCAGAATTTTTCAGCTTTCTGCTCTGTTGCCAGTGGGAGAAGACTGCTGTGAAGGGTCTCAAGTGACCAAAGAGAGGTCTCAGCAAGTCCCAGGTTCCACCTGTGCTCTCAGGTGGAGGGGATCAGTTCTTGGGGTGAAAGTTGCTGGGGGCATTCTCAGAATTCTCTCTCTTTTTTTTTTTTTTTTTGTCTTTTTTGAGACAGGGTCTTGCTATGCAGTTCGGGCTGGCCTTGAGCTCACTTTGTAGCCCAGGCTGGTCTCGAACTCCCAACGATCCTCCCACCTCAGCCTCCCGAGTGCTGGGATTACAGGCGTGAGCCACCACACCTGGCTTCATTCTCAGAATTATCTTCAGCACAGTGGACACATGTACTGGTCAGCTTTCCTGTTGCTGGGGGACATACCTGATGTCCATGGTGTAGCGGAGGAGCAGATGGATGTGGCTCATGGTTTCAGGGGTTTCATTCCATGGTCAGCTGCTCCAAAGCAGGAGCATCATGGCAGAAGACATGGGGGAGCAAAGCTGCTCAGTTCATGGTGGTCGGGATGCAGAGGAGGGAACAGCACGAGAGAATGGGAGGGACTAGATAGAGACCCCACAATAACACCTCCATAACCACCTAGACACTCCCAGGAGTGTGCCCAACCCACCTTGTCCCAGGCTCCTAAGCCAGTCAAGTTGGCAGTTCACAGTTGCAGAGAGCTAAGGTGGGAAAGGTAACTTGAATCAGGGACCTGGTGGTGGGGGTGATGGAGGGTAGAGGAGTCAGAGGGCTGTGGTGTCTGCAGAACTGGAAGCGCTAGCCGCATGTGGTGGCTCACGCCTGTAATCCCAGCACTCAGGAGGTTGAGGAAGGAGGATTGTTGTGAGTTCAAGACTAGCCTGCACTACAGAGTGGACTCAAGGCCAGCCTGAACTGCATAGAGAGACCCTGTCTCACAAAGACAAAAAAAAAAGTGGAGGCCCTTTCTCTGTCTTCCTCACACTTGGGCAGACCCAGTGTGCCGCCATTGTGAGGTGTTTCCGCTCTTGAATTTTGTCCATGTAAAAAGTCACTGTGAGTGGTGGGAATGCGTGCTGTGTGAAACACCACACCGCCCCGGCGATCTTCAGTGAGTAGGCACCAGAGTGGATAGCAGTGTTATTCTTTGTGTGGTCAGCATTTTAGTGTTCTCTAATATATATTTGAGCCTTTAAAAATTCAAGCACATGTTTTCCTTTGTTCTGTTCTAGACAGTGTCTATTGAGAGACTGGAAAGCTATTAGTTTTCCTCTTGGCATTTTGGGGGGCAATGTGACTATTTTGTTCTTGTTTTATGTAGGGAAATCTGTGCTGAATTGGAAACTGTTATTTATATTTTATTGCAAACATTGGTGACTTTATTTTTCCCTATTACTTTTCAGTTGTCACCTTTGAAATTTTATCTGATGACTATTCAAAGGTATGTTGGACAGTATTGGTTTCTCCTGACTATGTCCAAGCAATGAGTGTGTGGAATTTATTTTTAGATGAGAATTTTTATTTTCTATTCCACTGTTAGCATAAAAATGTCTGTGCAGTAGTGTATAACCTATCATTTTCTGTTACGTACTTTCATTTTAATACATGTGTGCTGCATAGCAGTGGTGGTAAGACAAAAGCCGTTACTGTGGAGTTGCTTATTTCTAAACTAAAACCTCAGTATTCAGGTTTCATTGAGGTGTTGGCACTTTGCAATAAGTAAGTGGGTTTTGGTTTGAGCAGTTCTTTCTGAAATGTTCACCCACACTGCTGTGTAAGGTCTTTACAGTACTCCTAGATGCTGGGCATGGTGGTGCACGTGTGATCCAGATTCAACCAGCCTCGATTACGTAGCAAGACCTTGTCTCAAAAAACAAAGCAAAACAAAATTAGCAATAGTAGTAGGGACTTTGGTCAGCACAGTGTCAAAATTGGTTGTCCGCTTTGATGACTGTTCCTCCTATTGCTTTGAGGTTTGGCACTAGGATTTTAAGTCATCATAAATTGAAATTTGATTTTCTTCACTCAGAGAATATTAGGATAATGGGATTATCTGTCTGTTCTCTGAAATTTGCGGAATCAAACAGTTCCATTTACGCTTAGGTGACATTGCTGTTACTTCTGATTTGTATTTTTAAAACAAATGATGGAAGAAGCGTGACCATAGTAATCCTCAGGTTGGAAGAAAGAGATTATGTAAATTAAAATAGTTTTTACTCTGAGCTTACTCTTGAATAAACTAGCAACTGGTTCTAACAGTGATACATTGTATTACATCAGTAAAGCAGTATTGAATGAGGCAAGGTTAATTACATCTGCACTAACATTAAGAATGCACAGAGATGTGTGTGCTTAGATTGGGTAGCTATTTCCTGTTTCTAAATTCCCTTCTTTGCATTGTAATTTAAATATTTTTAGTAGTTTTTCAGTATGGAGTAGACAACACAGCTATTTTGTGTAGAAATTTAAAATCTTTTGAGTTATCAAAGTTAAATATTCCAATGCAGAGAATGTGAAAAATATATAAAAGTCAACATATATCATTTGTGTGCATATAAAATAAAAAAATAGTTCTCATCACATGTGAAATCTAATCTATATTTTTGGTAACCAGTAGCAGTCATCTTTCTTAGATCCTTTTTTTTGATACACAGTCTCACTGTATATAGCCCACACTGTTTTCAGATTTGCAATGATCCTCCTGCCTCAGCCTCCCAAGTGCTGGGATTACAGATGTACACCACTGCGCCCAGTTATTCACACAGAGCTTATCAAACTGTGATAATAGCAGGATCATTAAAATATGATGTCCAGTGACACAGGAAATTCCTTAGCACGGTCATTGTGCAGGGCTGCATGCTATAAGATGCTGAAGCCTGAGACCTGAGCCGCCTTCGTGTGCTCTCTTCCTTTAGAAGAAAGCATTGAGGGCACAGGAGCCTTCAGGAGCTGAGGTAGCTCCCAGACTCCTCACCCAGGGGGGGTGTGGGGACACACACACACACACACATACAGAGGCGAATGCAGCCCTGTCTGCTGGTTTTGGTGGCGATGATAATCGCCTGAAAGCTGAGCAAAGCCGTTTCCTTGTTTCTGTGCAGATTGTGTTCCTGCACAATGACCGGTACATCGAATTCCACTCACAGTCGGGCTTTTACTACAAAACCAGAATCCCCAAGTTTGGAAGGGACTTCTCCTACCACTACCCATCCTGTGACCTGTACTTCGTTGGTGCGAGGTATTGGGTCCAAAACGCGTGGCTTTCTTCTCTACTTGCAGGACAGCCCCTTCTTAGATCTCATACTTTCCATCTGTTTAGTCAGCCCTGGTAGAGTGTGTGTGGTCCTCGAAAAACTACATCCAATAGCCAGTCCTGGGAAGCAGGGATAAACACAACCACAATAACCCCGCATTCTGCATGTTCATGCGTTTTTGGTTTTTTTTTGGTTTTTTTTTTGTCTTTCGTTTTTATCGGTACCAGGGATCGAACTCATGACTGCCTGCTTGCAAGGCAGGCGCTTATGCCACTGAGCTAAATCCCCAGCCCCTGTTCATGCGTTTTTGTTTGCAAGTGGCTTCAGGCTATTTTAACACCTATTATTTATTCCACTTACTAAAATACTTTCTAGCAGTGAAAATCTATCTGATAAACATATGTCACAGGAGTTAAACTCAGACACACTGATAGGAAATATGTAAGCCTCTGGACACAGCCCAGATGCCTCACTGCATGATAGCATTGTTTTTCTTTTTGTTTACCCATTTCTGTTCTCCGAAGTTACAGTTTCCACTTTAGGCTTGTTTAGTATCAGTGATGATTTTTTGTTGTTGTTTTGAGAGTCTCTCTCTGTAGCACAGGCTGGCCTTAAACTCACTGTGATTCTCCTGCCTCAGCCTCCCGAGTGTTGGGATTACAGGCGTACACCACCGTGCCTGGCCTCAGGGATGAGTTCTTATTGGGCTCATATGTAATGAAGGTTTCTGTAGTTAAGGACTGTAGCTAAAGGACATTCGAGCAAGATGCAATAGGAATAGTGCTGAGATCCGTAAGGCAGCAGTAGTGGACTGAGTGGCTGCCTCATGACATTGTGTGACATTGCGTTGTGGAGCCGGTCTAAGTTTAACTTGGGAGGTTAATGCCAAGGTAGCTTCATAGCGGTCTTACTTCCTGAAGTGTTTCAGTGGAACTATTTCAAGTAGAATAGACATGAGTCTCTAATCCCAGCTACTCGGGAAGCTGAGGCAGGAGAATTGCAAATCAAAGGCCACCCTGGGCAGCTTAGGAAGACCTGTCTCAAAATAGAACAAAATAGAAGTTTATAAAAAGCACTGAGGATGGAGCTCCATGGTAAAACACCTCTGAGTTCTTGGACCACAAAAATGAGCTAACAAATGAACAAAAACCAAAGATGGAAAAGACATTTGGGAGAGAACCTTAAAGGAAATAAAAGACCATCTTCCTGCCTTCCAGCTGTTCCAGGTCAGAGTGCCGGGTCACTTAGGGATGTGCCCACCTGCTCTGCCTGGAGGAGGGAGGACCAGCAGGGCGGCCCAGGCAAGGTTTGGGGAAGCACTGCTTGGCCTTGTCGAGGGATTCCAAAGCTTTATCTTAAAGTGCTGCCTTTTGTGAATACAGAGATTAGGCGTCTGTTTTAGACAATCAGGAAACTATAGAAAAGTTTAAAATGCATTCCCGTGCGGTGATGCCACCCAAAGGAGACCTCGTTAGTACTCACTGTGTTTCTTCAGTCCCACACTCACATCAGATGCACTGTGCGGATGGATGTTTGGGGACTCGGTCTCCCTGCCGCCTTGGCAGTGCTGTCTTGGCTCAGAGTGCTGTAACTCACTTTTCTGCTTGACCAATTCCCAAAGGAGGTGAATACATTTTAGCTTAGAACTGAAGAACTTTTTAAATCAGTTTTACCAAAGAAGGTGGATTTCGAGTGATACATATCGTTCTGAAATGTGTATTTATGAAACTTGTGGGTGTTTGAGGGCTGGCGGCTGTTTCCCAGGTGTGGCTTGCTATACTGTTTTGCAGCTCTGAAGTTTACAGGCTCAACCTGGAGCAGGGACGGTACCTGAACCCCTTGCAGACCGATGCCGCGTGAGTATGGGCTTCGCGTGGCCAGCAGGGGGCGCGGGCCACTCAGGGATCGCGCAGAGCAGGCTGGGATGAGCCCTGGACTGCAGCCCCAACACGCAGTAAACGCATGAATCCATAAATGCGACCTTTTCTATCTCCCGTTTTTATATCTATGAGTCCGAGTCAGCAGCGCAGAATGATCTGGCCCCTAGGGGGGATGGCGCATGCGCATAACACACCTCCAACCTGCAGCCCCCTCCCCTCCATCCTCAGCATTTGGAGGATTTTTAAAGATGAGAAGCATAGGTCAGGATCCAAAACCAAGTCAACCCTAAAGATACTTGTAGTCTACATTGGCTTGCAATGCTTTTATTTATAAAACAAAATAAACCAACTTGTAGTGTCATATAACACATTATCAGTAACAGAAAGGCATCCCCTCTTCTGCTCTTGACTTCCTGTTTGTACTAGCAGCTGGTGTTTATCCAGTGGCTTCCATCTGGGGACGCTGCTGCCCACTTGCTGTCTCTCCATTTAATCCTCACTTTACAGAGCTGGAGGGAGGAGTCGCCAGGGTGCCTGGCTCAGGTTGTCATGGTGGCAGCCTGCTTTCTCAGGAGTGGACCTGGCTGGCCAGGGAGAGGAGAATGAGGCATTCTTCCCCGGGATCCTGTTTCAGGGGCGGGGCTGCAGCTTATCCCTTGGCAGGTGGCCTGTGACAGGCTCAGGAACAGGCTTATAGAGGGGGACACTGAATCCCTCAGGCCTCCTGGGCTCCTCTGCAGGTGTGTGGGAGGGAAGTCATGTGCGCTGTCCCCTGAATCTGAGTGACTCTTCTGAGAAAGTTCATGGAGTACCTCTTCCCCTCGAAAGTAGATGTCCCTTCATGCTCTGCCCACATGGGCAGGACAGGGTGGTCACACCCCGGGACATCACCCATCTTCACACCTCTGTGGCCCACCCCCCACCCTCCAGCTGACTAACACTTCCCACTGCTGCTGACCTTTCCAGGGAGAATAACGTCTGCGACATAAATCCCGTGCATGGCCTGTTTGCCACAGGAACCATAGAGGTGAGCAGATGTGGACTCTTTTTAAAGTATCATTCACACACTGGGTAAGGAGTGGTGGTCTGAGCAGCATGGGCTGAGGAGCTTGGTGGTCTGAGGTGAGGATGAGCCTGGCTTCCTGTGAAATGGCCCCATCTGAAAAAGGGAAAGGAACTTCCAGGAAAGAATTGCAAACCAGAGAGCAGGGAGCCATGATCTCAGAGTGCTTGGCCAGCTGTGTTCCAGTGGAGGTTTCCCCAGATGTGTTAATGTCAGGATGTACAAAGGAAGGTGTCTCAGGGCTGGAGCATAGGCCCCAAAACACTATTTATGTTCCATAGAGACCTTCTGTACTAACCTGAGGTCAGTGTAGACAGTAATTTTTAACAGTTTTGTGCACAAGGTATTATTTCAGTGTGGAATTTTCTACTTGGGCTGATGTTCAAAAAGTTTCCTGTTTTGAAGCATTTCAGATTTCAGATTAGGGATTCAGCCTGAATGAGTATTAAACAGAACCTTAGCCATTAAAAAGAATGATATATGCTGGGTGTGGTGGCATACACCTGTAATTTCGGCAGTCAGGAAGCTGAGGCAGAAAGATCACTGCAGGTTTAAGGCCAGCCTAGAATACATAGTGAGTCTCTATCTCAAAAAGAAAAAAAGAGAAAAAAACCCCACAACTCTGAGATAATAAGAATGTAGCTACATATCTATTGTGTTCAGTAATCACTCATATACATTTTGTTCTTTTGCTTTAGTATCTATAAAAGTGGGTGTGTGTGTGTTAAAAGTATGTTTACTGAGAAATTTCATCCCCCAGTGTTTCTTAAAAATGAAGGCTTACCTGGCAGTCCCAGCTCCTGACAGGAGGTGGATGGAGCCCAGGAATTTGAAGCCAGACTAGGCAGTACAATGGGGCCTCCAACTCAAGAAACAATGGAAAGACACAAAAGAACTTTCTCCTGTGAAATCTTGATAGTGTTGTCATCACTAAGAGATGTGATATTGACAAAATAATTAATTGTTTAATGGTGATGCAATAACACTTCAGTGCTTCCATCCCCTCATTCGTACTGAAATGTTTTGGACCACCCTGCACCATCAACCTAGCATCCAGTCAGATGTCCTATGTAACCTTGGTGACATTTTTGTAACCAGTGTTTTTCTTTTCTTAATTATAAAATCAGCTCATGTCAAAATGTTTAAATAGTGTTAAAAGGGATGTAAGGTAAAAAGAAAATTTTTATTCCCCAGGTGGTAAGTCTTGTGAATAGAGCTTATTTTTCTGTGTGCTTAAAGCATTTCCCATACCAGCTTTGCTTTAAAATTATTGCCAGAGCCAGGTGTGGTGGTGCACTCCTGTCATCCCAGCACTCAAGAAGCTGAGGCAGGAGGAATGTTGTGAGTTGGAAACCAATCTGGGCTATAAAATGAGCTCAAGGCCAGCCTGAACTGCATAGTGAGACCCGAAAAAAGACCCTCGAAAAGACCCTCAAAAATAAAATAAAATAAAAATAAAATTGTTGCCAGGCATGGTAGCACATGCCTATAGTCATAGCACTCGGGAGGCTGAGGCAAGAGGATCTCTTCAAGATCAAAACTAGCCTGAGCTAGCTAATGAGCCCTTAGTGAATGAATGACTCTTCATTTGCATAGGGTCGAGTGGAGTGCTGGGACCCAAGAACCCGGAGCAGAGTGGGTGTGCTGGACTGTGCCCTCAGCAGCGTCACGGCAGACTCCGAGTAAGTTGGAACTGATCTGTGGTGGAACTTTCTCAGCTTGTAGCTGAGCAGCTGGACCAAAGGAAGGTAAAGTGACGTGCTGCAGAGTGGGACTTTAGACTTAGGTCTGAAGGTGGACTGTGTTTATGCTGCACAGTCCTCTCCTGACAGCTGACTAAGCTGATAGTTTCTAATGTGCCACGTGAAGCGCCCCCCCTCTGCTCCTCCGCTCTCTGCCTTGCCCTGGCCTTCTTTCTTCCTCAGGCCTTGCTGTGTGTCCCAGGTCGACCCTGAACTCCCAGCGATGCTCCCGCCTCAGCCTCCCGGGTGCTGGGTGCAGCCCAGCTAGGAGTGAGGGCTGTTAGAGATGGAAGCCAGCACATGTTGTCCTGGAGTGCAGCTGCTCCCTCTGGAGTCAGCACGAGAATGCTGTGGGCCCTCCCGGCGTAGTTAAAGGGAGGCGGGGGCTGGCACTCTGGGCAGGGCATACCCGAGCTGGCTGGAATCGGTTGTCCCCTGGGTGAAAGCTAGGAATGTGCTTTCCCTGTTGGACCAAGTGAGGATAAGGGACAACCTCGTCACCAGTACACGGCAGACACCCACTCACACACGGACCCTTGCCTTGCAGGGTCAGCAGCCTGCCAACCATCTCCGCTCTGAGGTTCAACGGTGGCCTCACCATGGCAGTGGGCACGTCCACGGGGCAGGTACTCAGCCTTGGAGGGCGGCACATGGGTCTGGGGGGCTTTCCCGGGCAATGGGAGGCAGAGCTGCAGGCACAGGACTTTGCCTGACCCAGGAGAGGACTGAGATCTGTCCCAGTGGGTGCCCTCCCTGTGGGCTGAGACCAAGGCTGAGGTCCTGGCCCCTCATGGCTGGGCAGCCTTTGGGGACTGGTTCTGTCCAGCTGCCCCAGGGGCTCAGGAGAGCGGGAGCACAGCGGAGGCCTGGCTTCTCCCCATGCTGCGGGACACCTCCCGCATGCTTCTGTAGGGCTTTCCTGCTGCAGTGAGAGTACTTAGACCCAGCATGCCAGAAACTCCTCTCAGGGTTGTGTTTAGGAAACTGCCTTAAGATTTCTCAGAGTGCGGCTGGCAGCCTTCAGGCTGTTGGTGCCCTGGGCTGTCATTGTGAGGAGTAGAAGGGAAAGAAACTGGGTATGGTGGTCCGTGCCTGTCATCCCAGCGCTCGGAAGGCTGCAGCAGGAGGGTCACTGTGAGTTCAAGGCCAGCCTGAGCTACATAGTGAGTTTAAGGTTAGCCTGGACTACATAGTAAGACCCTGTTTCAAACCAAAGCAAAAGAAAACAAAAGATGGAGGTAAGGAAACGTAAGGCAGCCTAGCCGCTGTTCTGACTTCTGAGGTAGAATGTTTGTTTCAGGAAAGGTAACTGGTGTTTTCCCCTCAGGTTTTATTATACGATCTTCGATCCAGTAAGCCGTTGCTGGTTAAAGATCACCAGTATGGGCTGCCCATCAAGTCCGTCCACTTCCAGGACTCCTTAGATTTGATTCTGTCGGCAGACTCAAGAATCATCAAGATGTGGAATAAGAACTCAGTAGGTGTTTTTTTTTTTTTTTTTTAATTGAAATTGCTGCCTTTTTTCGTTTGCTGTATTCCTGGTGTTCGTTTTCTGTGTGCACACGTACATGTGCATGTGCTGTGTGGGTTCTCCTCACTTGGGAAGTAGGAGAAGGAAGTCACTTGGATAAAAACACATTTACGAGGTCAAGATGCAGCTCCTCCTGTTGGGAGGACTCCTGCTTACTGGCATTGGCTGGCACTTTTGAGGTTGAGTCAGGCTGAGAGAAAATCATTATTTAAAGAGTATCCTTGGGTTGTGACACACATCTGTAATTGGAGCACTCAGGAGGCAGAGACAAGAGGATCACTGTGAGTTCAAGGCCAGCCTGGGGCACATAGACTCTTGTCTCAAAAACCCAAAAAAGAAAAAAAAAAAAAAAGCCTGTCCTGGGCTGGGCATTGTGGCTCACATCTATAATTGCAGCTCTCAGGAGGCTGAGGCAAGAGGATTGCAAGTTTGAGGCCAGAACGGGCTATAGAGCAAGACCTTCTTTCAAAAAAAGTCTATCCTCGGGGACTTCTGTGTTCTTGACACCTTGGAGCTCTCCTAGCCCTAGGGAAGTCTCCGGGAGCTGCAGAGTTTCCATGAGTGTCGTGTCACATCCGTTTCCACCTCTTCCCCTCGTCCTAGATGTGGATTTTGGCAACAATGACAGCTTTGCAGTAATTTCTTATAGTAGCCAGATGTGGTACAAGCCTATCATCCCAGTATTCAAGAGACTGAGGCAGGAGGATCGTCACAAACTGCCAGCCTGCCCTTCATAGTGAGTTCAAGGCCAGCCTGAACTACACAGCAAAACCCTGTTTCAAAGAAAGACAATTTTTTTTTAAGCATATGTGTCTCAACGTTGTATTTTCCAAGACATCCGTTTTCCTGCAGATGTCTCAAAGGTGTTACTCTGTGTAGCTGAGTAATTCCATTATATATGGATATCACATTTTCTTTATCCAGTCGTCTATTTGGACGTACGGCTGCTTCCAGGGTGCAGCCATTAGGAATTGTGCTGCTGTAATCATCAGTGGGCATGTACTGCTGTAATATAGTGGCTTACGCTCTTTGGGAAAATACCTAGCAGGGTTCACTGGGTCATGGGATTTCTAACTAGAGTTTCAAAGAAATAATAAACATAAAAGCAGTATATTATTTTGAAGTTTTCTTCCCTCAACTCTGAGTCATTTAAAAAATAAAAAAATCTTGTATTTCTGGTTTTAATTCACCTGCTTTTCATTTCCTGTTTTGAAACTTAAATATTTTGAGAGATACTGCATCCCATAAATTGGAAAAATGCATCCAGTATAGCAGTTGCTCTTAAGAATTGTCTACCCTTAATTAGAAACAGCATCTTTTTTAGTTCCTAGTTTTTGTTGTTGAGGCAGGGTCTCTGTGCTGGCCTTGAACTCTTGGCTGCCTCGGCCTCCTGAGTGCTGGGATTACAGGCAATAACTGGTGCCCTTTTTCCCCCCTTTTGGCCTGTGCTCTTCCAGTCTCCTGGGGAGATGGGAAGGCAGGTTGGGTGCTGCATGACTCCGTGTGGGATGAGAGCTGGGCTGTGGTTTCCCTGGCGCACGCAGCTCCCTCTGTCCTGGGCCCCACTCCTTGCTCCCCTCGGCCCGGGAGCGTGCTGCGGCTTCCGGTGGCCCCATCTCCAGTGTGGGTGCTTGGAAACCTCATGTTCTAGTGGTTACAGTTTAGTTCGGCCCTTTTGTTTCTTATGACTAAATGCTTCCTCTGACTAACACCCACATTACTCAGTTTGGCAGGACTTGCTCTCTTGCGTGCCTTGTTTATCTTTCTCATCCCTTTTCTCTACCCACTCCCTACCCCCTTTGCTTTTCAGACAAGTCCAGGCTGGCCTTGCACTTGCTCTGTAACGCAGGCTGGCCTAGAGCTCACGACCCTCCTGCTTCAGCCTCCCGAGTGCTGCGATCACAGGTGTGCGCCACTGTGTCCTGCCCTGCACACGCCTTCTGACTTTCCTCCCACTTCCCTTGCTGTGCTCCCTGCCACCGAACTGGTAGAGCTCTGCCTTCGCTGCGGATGGAGCACCAGCTGTGCCTGTTGGGTCACCTCTCGCAGCCCGCACGCTCTCCCTGGGGCCTCCTCTGAGCCGGTGCTGCCCAGTATTGCCAGGCCCTCGTGTCCCTTGCTGACCATTGCTCCTCGGGGCCCTCTGAGCAGGGTCAGCTCGGATCCCAGGTGCATAGCCGCCTTGGCCAGGCTGATGCATATGCAGTCCAACGTCCCCTTTTCTGACATGCAAAACTCAATTTTTAAAACCTTGGACTTTCCCCCCAGAGCCTTGCACTTTCCAGGGAGGCACTTGTGCCATGAGCTATATCCCCAACACATCACCCCCTCTCCCTTTTTGAGATAGGGTCTGGCTATATGGTAAAGGCTGGCCGTGAGCTTACTATGTAGTCCAGGCTGGCCTTGAACTCCTGGCAATCCCCCTGCCTCAGCCTTCCAAGTGCTACCACACTGGGCTTCGGTTGTTTTTTGGTTTTTTTTTTTTTTTTTTTTGGTCTTTTTCCTTTTTATCGGTACCGGGGATCGAACTCACAACTGCCTGCTTACAAGGCAGGCGCTTATGCCGCTGAGCTAAATCCTCAGCCCCTGGGCTTCGGTTGTAAATTATACAGTCAGGCCATCTTCTGTGTGTGGTGGTGGATGACTGCATTCTGTTTCTAGTCTCCTTAGTTGCCAGAAGTCCGCTTTCTTTAGCTCTCCTTATTGTTATTTCTGCTTCCTATTTTAGGGGAAAATATTTACCTCCTTGGAGCCAGAACAGGACCTCAATGATGTTTGCCTCTACCCCGTCTCAGGTAAGCCCCCTGTGGCCAGCAGCTCACGCTGAGAGGCACTGGCCATGCAGCAGGGCTTGCACTTCCTTGGCCTTGCGGTGCCCTTGCTTTGCTGGGAAGTGGCCTGGCTGACCTGGCCCACTATCCACAGGGCCACATCACACGCCCTGGTGCCTTCCCATGATCAGAGAGCAGCATGCAAGTTGGGAGTCAGGGGTTTGGGTGACTGGAAACCCTAGGTTTCATGTACACCCATCAGCAAGATACAGGACAGGTTCCAAACTGCAGAGTCCCTTGAGGGTGTGACAGGAGAGCAGGGCAGGTGGGGACAGAGCGAGAGAGGGCAGGGGACTGCCCTCAGAGCATTCAGCTGGTCACATGGTGGCGGGTTGTGCTTGAGGCCGGTGTGGGGAGGGATGCAGGTGGCAGAGAGGATGGAGGGCGGGCCAGAGAGGCCTCTAGCGAGGCTCTGAGTTGCGCCTGGCCAAGGTTGGCAGGAACTGAGTGCCTCTCTGACAGTTGTAGTAGCAGAAGTGATGGTAGCTGCCAGAGTCCCTTCCCAGGAAGGCAGGGGTGAAATCCAGGAAGAGGTCCCCAGGAAGAGGGGCTGCATGGGAATAGGGTGACAAGGACAGGTGCGTGGGATGGGAGGGGTCAGCTGAGAAACTCCCGAGATCAGCAGAACCCAGGGAACCTTAGAAGAACAAGTGGGTATCATTCGGCCAAAGAACTAGCATGATTGCATGCTGTGGCAGTGACAGTCTGCCGCCTTTGTGGGAGCTCATGACCGGTCACTAGCATAGTGGTACATGGCCGTGATCCTCCTACTAAGGAGGCTGAGGCAGGAGGGTCATGCTTTTGATACTAGCTTGGACAATTTAGTTAGAGACCTTGTTTCAAAGTAGAAAGTAAGAGGTGGGCATGTAATTCAGTGTTCTCTGGCCTTAATCCCCTTTATGGCAAAAACAGACTCCTTTTGAGACTGTGTCTCGCTGTGTAGTTCAGGCCATCTTGAGCTTACTGTGGAGCCCAGACTGACCTGGAACTTGTGATCTTCCTGCCTCAGCCTTCTGAGTGTTGGGATTACAGGTGTGCACCACCACACTCAGCCTAAATTCATGTGTTCTCTGAAGGATTTGTTGAAGTGAGGACCGGTGTGTACTCCGGGGCTGCTGGCCACTGCAGACCAGGTCCCTGGGGCTCTCACGGTGGGAGGCAGATACCGGGGGCCACTTACTTTTGTCATTCTGTTCACTCTCAGGAATGCTCCTCACTGCCAACGAGGCCCCCAAGATGGGCATCTACTACATCCCGGTAAGAAGCGCAAAAGGCCAGGAGGTGGGTGGGCAGGCGGTGACCCAGGCCCACAGATGCATGGGCAAAGCTGCTGGGCCAGGAGTTTGCTTCCAGCCAAGCAGCACCTTGACCTTCTCTCCCAGGCCAGCTGTGTGACACCAGTAGGCCTTAGAGACTGACATTCATAGCTGGATTTTCACTGTTCCTCTTGGTGTCAGCTGGGTCAGAATATTTAGTTTTGTACTGTTTATCGGAGTCTTCATCTAAAGAGTGTAATAGCCACTCACGGACCACCCGGGAACCTCCCATCATTTGTTCCTCAGAACCCACCGCAGCAGAAGGAAGGCGGCAGCGTGGTTGGCATGGTCAGGGTCACCACATTGCTCACAGTCCGCTCCCGGGATTCCTCCTAACCCATCAGAAGGAACAGCCCTAACGGTCAGGGAGGGATGGGCAGGAGCCACAGAGTAGGACACCACTGTTTCTAGGGATACCATCCCATTGTTGTGCTGGGGCTGGGGCTGGGCTCACAACCCTGAGCGGCTCCAGATCTGTGCTCTGCCTGGTCCCGGGCTCTCAGGAAGGGCAGCCGGATGTCTGTACCTGAGGCCTTGCACCACTGCCTTCGCCCTGGATTTACCCATGTGCTGCGCACACGCTCTGTGCTTTTGTGTCTCTAGCCGAGGTCTCTTGCTAGGTCACCCAGGCTGGCCTTGCCTTTGCTACCCTCCTGCCTCAACCTCCTTGTCACAGTGATGTCAAAAAGCAGTTGGGCTCGATGGAGTGAGTTGAGTCTGCTGGGCACCTCCTGTGGAGGTGAGGGGTGGGAACTCCTCAGCTAGACCCCACACCCCCACTTGGCCAGGAGCAGTGGGGCTGTGATGAGACCCTCAGGTGAGGCTGGAGGCTGGCTGCGAAGATAGCAGCGGGCAGCAAGAGGACAGTGTCAGAGCCTGGGGCGTAGGAGCTCTCTCCGTGGCTAAGGGAAGGGTCCGGTGAGCTGTGGTGGATGGGGAGTCTGCCTGGTGTCGGGGGAAGCACTGGGGCAGAGGGGTGGGCTTCGAGCTGAGCTGGACACAGCAAGGTGGGCTTCAGCAAGCTGTGGAAGGACACAGCTGGACCTGGGCCAGGCCTGCCCTGCCGGGGTTGAGAATCGAGCCTGGGGGCTGAGCAATTTTGTAAAAACGTTATTTTAATATTTTGTTCATTTAGTCATTTACTTTGTGGGCCTTTGCACGGAGCTACATCTTCAGCCCTTTTTTATTGTTTTAGACAAGGCATCCCTAAATTGCCCAGGCTGGGTTCAGTACGCAATCCTCTTGCCTCAGTCTTCCAGAGTACAGGGCTGACGGGTGTGCACCTCAAGTGGCCATGACATGGGGATCTGGAGTTCAGACAGATACGAGCTTTGTTATCCTGGTGGGTGCTGCCCATGGCTGGCCGCAGGCGTACACTGATGAAGCCAGAAGCCAGCCCTCTGAGATGGGGTGGTCTGCATCCTGGAGAACCCCTCACTGGTGCAAGCAGGGTTCAGGCAGGGGTCCAAGACTGGAGAGGCCAGCTTTGGGCTTCAAGGCAGACGTACTCACCCAGCTGATGCATGTGTGTGAAGAGAGGCTGCTCAGGTCTGTACCCTGCTCTCACTGCTCGCCCTAGCAGCACTGTCACAAAACGCTGGGCCTCCTGCCAGTCTTCGGGCATCACATTGCGTTTCACACCCGGGGACTGTGGCTGACTTCTCATCTTTCGAATCTGTTGCTTCCTGGGGTGGGTTTGGACTCTGAGCAGCAGGAACTTCGCCCAGCAGAGCCGAGGGACCTGGATATTTGGGTGCCTAGCTCCCCTAACACCCAGGAGATGCCCCAGACCCATCTGCAGGGCCAGCTGTGGTCAGGCCCTGTCTGCTGTGATCTGCTTGGCCTGAGAAGCCACTCTCTGGGGTGGAGGCTAAACCAGGGAGACTGAGCTGTGTAGGCTTCAGTGTAGAAGCTGGGAATGGCTCACGTGCCAAGTAGGTGAGATGAGTTTCCCCAGCTGGGGTGACAGGCATGGTCCCTCCCATGAGTGGGGAGGAGGGGACTCAAGGTGTCCTGGGCGCTCACCGTGGTGACAAGGGTTCCATATGGTCATGCATGGAGGCAGCGCACAGAAGAGTGTGTTGTCAGAGTGTGGAGGAAAATGAGATAGACCACACAGGAGAGGACCGTGGGGCAATGCACAGCCCAGCCTCCTGACAGGAAGGACCTGGGCTGAAGGAAGTCCCCGCTCAGAGCCGCCTGAGCAAGATGGGGCAGACGTGCTCAAAAACAAGATTCACTAGACCACACAGGGAGGCTATGTTTAGATGCTAGAGTCATGGCAGCCCCCTGGTGAGTGTGTTATGTGCTCACTTCTGTTCTAAGGACAGCTTTTACGAGGACATGTGGGGGACACATACACACCAAACCCCCAGGCTCATGGAAGAGTTTAGAGGCCAGGCTCGGCCTATTTTCACCCCTTTACCTGATTAACAAAAAGGGAGATAGGTGTCTTCTCAGTGCTTTTCCGTAATAACCAAGCTTACAGGAAATCTGCCATAATTGAATTTTGTCTTAGGCGTGAAATTGCTTTATGAGGCAGTGGCATTGTTTGTAGGTTTTGTATTCATCAATGGGATCAGAGGCTGGACAGTGTGGCAAACACCTGTCATCCTGGGAGTCAGGAGGCTGAGGCAGGAGGATTACTGTGAGTCAAAGTCCAGCCTGGGCGACATAGCAAGACCCTGTCTCAAAAAACAAAGAAAGGGAACCAAAGCACCAACTTCAGAAGGCTGATAGATGCTCGGTTTTAACACAAACATGTTGGGACAAACAGTGAGGAAGTAGGGGCTTCCCACTTTAAGCACTTTGAGGCGCTCACAGTATCTGTGACATTTTTCTCAACAAAGGAAATCCTCTTCATTTCCCTTCAGTTTATTGGGGCACAAGAATAGCAGACACACAGAAAACACTGGTGTATAAAGATCAGGAAGTCACCTTCTGAGCTTCCTGTCACATTTTCAGAGTTAATTTGAGCTCTGATGGGGTCAGGCGTCATACGCTTTCCATGTGGAAACATGTGACACACAGATGGCATGTTTCCTGTTGTGTTAACTCTGGGGTTTTTTGTTTGGTTGGTTTTTTTCTTTGGGTTTTTTGAGACAAGGTCTTGCTGTGTAGTTCAGGCTGGCCCTGAACTCATGAAAGCTGACCTGTGCTGGGAAGCCCCAGGGAGCTGGTTTACTAGTTTGCAGGCAGTGGAGGCTTTGGTTTCTCAAGAAGTTGCCCAGCTACATTCCCGAGTGCCTGGCCCTGTCCTGTTGCTCCGCAGTCCCAGCACTTGGTTCCATCGGGTTCTGCATCAAGGCCTCTCACAGGGCTGCAAGGCATCTTGGTGTTTGTCTCTATTGTCCACTCCAGAAAATTGTCACGCCAGGCCAGGGATTTAGCTCAACAGCCCAGTGCCTGCCTGGCAAATGTGAGATCCTGAGTTCAGTTCCTGGTACCAAAAGAAAAAAAAAAGCAAACGCTCCATTGGGGTCGCAGCTTTGTCTCCGTGAAGTAGAATCCTTTCTCAGGAACGTGCAGCAGTGTCATCCCCCTTCCTGGCTCAGGGGTCCTGGGGTCAGAGGCACCTGGCGTGCAGCTTTGGCTGCTCTGCACTTGGTGTTCAGCACCACAGCAGGTGGTACTGGTGCCCAGGGCCTGTCAGGAGCACAGCAGAGCCAGCTTCCCACAGACAGGGCTCTGCAGGGGCCCCAGAGGTCACGGGGGCTTTGTGGGGTGGGGAAGGGGGCAGCAGATCAGGAGACTGCACCAACTTTTTTGTGACTCTGTCACCAGGCACCAGGGAACGTGGACCTTTGGCGCAGGGAAGGCCAGAGGGCAGGAAGGCAGGGCCCAGGTCTGCACCTTGGACACCACATCCAAGCTTTGCCTCAAGTCACAAGAACTCCTTTGAGGGCCTTGGTCTGGGGAGTGAGGTCAGAGACATGTGTCACAGGCCTCAGCTGCAGGGAAGCTCTGGTGGGGAGGGGACTCACGGAGATGGGGGCACAGGTAAGAAGGGACAGCCAGAAGGGGTGCACAGGGTACGCAGATGAGGTTCATGACTCAACGGGAGCGGTGCATGGGGTTGGTGTGGGGGGTGGCACCACCTGCTGAGCCCAGTGGAGCTGGTGCTGAATTCGTTTCCGGAAATGGGGAGTTGTTCAGGCTCTCCCACAAGTGGAGTTGATAAGCTGCCCCAGGAGGGATCCATACCATCTTTCTGATTTATCTCCCCAGAAAGGACTGAAGGTTATGACTCAGGTTTTTGACATTACTAGAGAAAAAAATTATCTCTGTGCTAGGCATGGTGGCGCATACCCTGTGATCCCAGCACTCTGGAGGCTGAGGCAGGAGGAACACTGAGAGTTTGAAGCCAGCCAGGACTATAAAATGAGACCCTGCTTCAAAAAGCGAATATACCATGTTTATTATGTACGTCCCGAAGGTCTCATGTCAGTGAATGCACCCTGATCCCGGTCTTCCCGAGCAGTCTCTGTCTGAGACAGCATGTGGGGAATGCCCAGTGTTCAGGTTTGGTAGCAGATGTACCCTGCAGGCTGATTCTTGTCTGTGCACTGTGCCTGTATCCTGCCGGGGCTGTATTTTTGCTTTAGAGGGAATTCTCCAGTTTTGTATGAAAATGCCCCAAAACTCCATCACCTCCACAGGAAGTGTGGCACAGCCCCCGCACACCGCGGTTAGCAGCGTGTGGCAAATCACACATGACACATGCATGCACGCACACACGCATGTGCATAGCTGCTCACTCACTACTCCTGGAAGGTTTCTCGTTTGCTGTTTAATGGTGTGTTGTGCTGGTGGGGAGCTCATTGCTCTCATCCTGTGCAGGGTGTTGACACTTGGCCACATGGTGTTTGCAGTTTCCTGCTGTGGATTTTTTCACCCCAGGTCTCCACAGTAGTGGACAGTGGCCCCATGCCTGGCCCACCTGTCCTCCATGTCACTGCTGCTGACCTCACTGTGCATGGCCACAGGCAGCTGGTGGGCTCGGGCCTCTTGTGCAGGGTTCCACAGTCATTTGGGGTCTCTGTCCTGAGCTCTCCTCAGGGTGCAGCTCCCGTATGAGATCCGGGCTGTGGGCTTGAGCAGGGTTCCAGGCCCCAGTTCCTCCTCCCTGATAGAGCTCTGCATCTCCCTCCCCTTTGGTCCCGTGGGGCTGTGGGTCTCTACCCCTCATCACCCCCAAACCATGCAGGTCTGTCCCTGGGGTCTACCCGGAGGCTACTCTAACAGAGGTGCATAGCACGCGCGTGCCATCTTGTCATGGGACCCTAGGTCCCCACTGGGTAGATGGTGACTTGGTGCCCACATTTCATTCGATTTGGCCTGGCTTGGGTTCTTTCGCTGTGCCAGGCTGTACCCACTTCTGGCTTTGTTCGGGGCGGATGGAAAACCTGAGCTGCCTCACATTCGATGCAGCTGCCAGGATTTCCTCGCCCCAGGCCTGAGCCCCAGAGATAATGCAGCCGCCCGATGGGGCAGGATGATCATGACCTTCCTGGACCAGTGCCTGCAGGTGTGGACCTTAGGGTTAGGTTTCCCTCTTCCTTTCCCTCTGCCAAGTCTTCTTCCCTGGGATATTTTTAAACATTATGGTGCCCTTCGCTTCTCCACAAACTTTAGACGTGAGACTTGGAAGGCAGGAAGAACACTCTGGAAATCATGAATCACTCCTGTCCGCAAGGAAGTGGGGGAGCTGGAAGCCGCTGTGCTGAGCTATCTGCCTCCCGTCAGCAGCAGCTGGTGGGGGTGTGCTCAGGTGCACACCAGCCTCATGCAGGTGCCCGCGGGCACACGGGGTTGGCCGGCTCACCCCTGGAACGTGCGGAGGAAACGGAAAGGAACAGGCTGGCGGCTGGGCTTCAGCTTTGCTTGGATACACGGGGAACCAGGGCACAGTGTGGTCGGAAGGTCACCTCGGGCTGCTGGCTTGGAGGCCCGGAGGCCGTGCCGAGGCCCCTCCTCCATTTCCCTCATTTTGTCTTCTCTCTTTTCCTTCACTTATTCTTTCCCTCTTTCTTTTCTGCTTTGAACATGGAAAGCAAAACAGACGCTGAAGTTTTTTCCAGCTGTGATATGGACTAGCTGTGGTTTTCCACAGAAAGCTGCCCACTTCCACCTCTACTGAGCATAATTCAGCTAACCCAACCCTACCTCTGCGAGCCTCACAGAGAACCTCAGGAGAGTTGTTTTGTGAGGGAGCCCTGTGGTTTGAATAAAACTTTTCTCGATTCAAATGCAGTAGACAGGGCTAGGGGGTGGGGAGACTGTTTCCTGATCCCTCACTGTGGTAGGGACATCCAGTCTCTGTGTCTGGAATGCTGCAAAGTTAGTTCCAAGTTTGAAGCCTCCAGAGGAGCTGTTTTCAAACCTAGTGAATTGTGCCCATTACCAAAATGTATGAGAAGCTTGAGTTTTAAAATTAAGTATATGCCAGGCACAGTGGTAATGTACTGTTATTCCCAGCTACTCAGGAGGCTGAAGCAGGATGGTCACAAATTCAGGGCCCGCCTTGAGCATTTAGACCATTCAGACTCTGTCCTAAAAATTTTAAAGGGCTGGGACATGTCTCAGTGGTCAAGTGAGTACCTCACAAACATGGGCCCCTGAATCCAGTGCCTAGTATTACCACCAAAAAAGCAGAAGTCTGTGTGTTTTGAGACAAGGTCCCACTGTGTACTTCAGACTGGTTTTGAACTCACAGTGTAGGCCAGGCTGGCCTTGAACTCACGGAGACCTGCCTGCCTCAGCCTCCTAAGCACTAGTATGATAGCCATGTGTCATGATTATGTCTGACTTGGATGTGAATTCTTTCATCTTCTGGAGGTGTGCATAGTCCCATTTAGATGGTTGATTTGATTGCATGTAGCCCTTTTCTAGCCATTGGCTGAATCACACTTCAGTGCCCTCCTGCTGCTGACCTTTGACTTCAGGAGCTGCTTAGGAATGAAAAGGTCACTAACAGATAGTAAAACTTTGAAACAGAACATGCTTCCAGGTTTTCTGAAGCAAAATTCTCAAGGTACTGGTACTTAAAAACATACATGAGCAAGCAGTGATGGGCTTAGCTGAGGTGTAGAATCTCACAGTGATGACAACATGCAAAAACCTGGGCTGTTTCCCCAGAGCTGGGGGTGGAGCCCCAGGCTCCGCACATGCTGTACAACTAAGCTGTGCTTCCAGCTCTGCCTCAGGTTGCAGAACCTAAAGTTTAGAAACAAAATTCCTTTCTCTCTCTCTCTCTCTCTCTCTCTCTCTCTCTCTCTCTCTCTGTCTGTATCTGTCTCGCCTTCTCTCCCCCTTTTTCCCTCCCCCACCATGTAGTTTTTTGGAGTATCAGGAATCAAACTCAGGACCTTTTACTTGCCGGGTAGGCTCTGTGCTGCTGAGCTACATTCCTGGCCCTCTATGTATTATTTTTACGGGCTTGAAATGGAGTCTCGTCATGTAGTTCAGACTGTCCTTGAATGTACTGGGTAGCCCAGCCTGGCCTCAAACTTGTGGTGATCCTCCTGCCTCGGCCTCTTTAATACTGGAATGATAGGTGTGTCCCACCATGCCTTGCTTGAAGCCCTGGGTTTTTAAGAATTCATTGAAGGGGGCTGGGGATTTAGCTCAGCGGCATAAGCGCCTGCCTTGCAAGCAGGCAGTCGTGAGTTCGATCCCTGGAACTGATAAAAACGAAAAAGACAAAAAAAAAAAAAAAAAAAAAAGAATTCATTGAAGTTTAACAGCTGTGACCATGAAAACATCCAGGAGTTTTTACCCATTCACACGCAGCAGGCAGACCCCTGCTTTCACCCGTTGGGGAGCCCTGGTATAGATAAACGTGCAGCCCTGCCAGTGGACAGGGTCACTTCCATTTGTTCTGTGCTTCTAATGTTTTTTCCCTGAAAGGAACTGGGGAGATATCATTAACGAAGACACTGCTAGACCTGGTTTTGTTTTGGTGGAAATATTTCTCCCATAAAATGTAGCAGCATGACACTGCTGATAGCTGGGCACCGGTATGGGGTGCGTCTCCTGAGGCAGCTGAGCGCAGGTCCCCTAAATGCCAGGCAGCTGATTGCTGCCAGCAGGCACGGAAAACTGCGGGGCTGCGGGATACTTTCTGATCCAGGCAGTGGTTTGTTATTCCTGCTGCTCACTCCGGAGGGCGTTGGGGCACATGACCTGGAGCCCCTGTTGCTGCTACTCTCCTCTCTGTGGGGTGTGGCCCCCAGGTCTGCCAGTTGGGCTGGGAATATGGGAACCACTGCTTCCATTCTGAATGGGCTGCAATCTATGTGTTTAAACCGAAGCATGGGAACCGGGCAGAGGTTATCAGCAAATTCCTGCAGATCCTATTTTATGCCAGATTTGGGCATCACACACTTTACTAGCCTCGGGGTCCGTCAAACAATTTTCACCTCTGGATGCTCGGCATCCTGTTGTGTAGCAGTTGAAAAAGACCCGACCCACCCCCAAAATGTGCTCTTTTCCCCGGTGGCTTTGTGGTATACGAGTATCCGAATGCTTTTACCTTATTAAGAAACCTAGGCCACCTGAAGATACTTCTGCTGAAGGGGACCTTGTGAATCACGTGACTCCTCGGGTGTCTGAAGCTCTTCCGGGCTTTCTGTGCATTTGCTGAGCAGTCACACTCGGTGGTCCCTGTCACCTGCGTAGGAAGTTCAGAGTTGAGAAGGACCCTGGTAGTTCCTACTCCCCACACTGTTGCCCAGTCCCTCTGCTGGGTTCCTGCAGTCTGAGGGCCTCTTAGATGTGCCCCCCCCAACCCCACCCCGCTGTCTCAGCTTCTCGTCATCGTTGTTCCTGGTCCCTGCTTGTGTCTCCCACATTGCTTCCCTGGGAAGACTGTGCTCAGCTTGTGGGGTGCAGCGCTGTGCTTCCTGGATGGTGGCCTTGCGCAGAAACACTATGCCCTCAGCTCCCACCCTAAAATTGCTGAGATCCTCGCAATTCCTTCAGGAGGCCATCTGCATCCAGCTTTTAAAAGTGGCCTTACTTTTGTTTCTTCCTGGCAGCATCACACCCCTGAGTGCATCAAAACTTCTGCTTCTCTTCTGAAAGGCACACTGAGGCGAAGCCACCCAAGGTGCTTTGTGCCCACGAAGCCTGATTTTCCTGCTGTTGTTTCCATGAGCCCCAAGCTGTGCTGGGCCCCGGGAGCCTTCTCCGCAGGTGGAGCGTCACTGGCCCAAGCCCCGACTCCCTTCTCTTAGCTCACTGCAGAGCGCGTTAACCAGCTTTGGTTTTCTTTTGTCATAGCCACCTTCTTTCTACCTGGCCTTCTCTGGAAAAGTCAGGCTAGGTTTATACGTTCCCCTTACGATCTTTGGATTGTTCCCCACGTATAAATTGATTACTCCTGAAACAAGCAGGACCCTTGTTCCCGGGAGCTCTGCTTGCTTCTGTCCAGTGTCACCTGTCCCCAGCAGCAAGCACACCATCAAGACAGGTGTGGCCTTGTGCTGGGAAAATTGGGATCAGCAATAAAGCGTGGCAGGCAGTCAGAGCTTGCTCTCTCTGGGGACTGTGGGTGCCTAAACCTAACCCTTCCAGCCCTGCTCTGCAGTCACAAATTCTGTTCAGTCGCCTTCCTAAACAGAACTTGCATTTGGGTGACCGGGAGTGGCACCACTCGGGAGGCCAGGTCTGCAGAGTCCCGTGTGTGGATAGAATTTCAAGTAGCGTGGCTTTGGCTGGAAGTGTGTGGTATCAGTGTTGTGCCCTGAGTGTGGTGGAAGGACCACGGCACCCAGGGTTCCCCCATTCCTGTGAGGGCCCTGAACATCTTACACCTTCAGCAAGCTTTAAGAATATAGAATCCATTGTTACTAAGGTCCGCAGTTTTAATTTTAAATTATACGGAGCAGGAGCAGGCCTTATGGGGCAGGGTAATTATCAGGTGATTAGTGAAAAATCTTGAAGGTAATTCTCATTTTGGATATTCGTTTGCTGTAGTTGACAGACTTCCATAAAGCCCCAGGAGCTGCTCTAATGTGTCTGCTTGTGGGGTGCCCATACTCCATAGCAAGGTAGGGTGCGGCAGGCAAGTGGGCCACAGGGCCAAGCTCCACCAGCTCTGTCCCAGTCCGTGCATTCCTGTCTTCCTGGTCCCCACTGAGTTCCGCTTTTTCACCTGCTTCTGTTGTAGCTTGGCATAACTGATGCCATCTTGAGTCCCGCATTTAGCTAGTGCCCTGTATTTGACCCAGGAAAATGGAAAATTACTCAGGGTGTAAGTCCCATGAGAAAAGCAGAATGAGCTGCACCCACAGGAGAAAACTTAACCTGCTCAACAAAAGAAGCAGGAGACAGGTGTCAACCAAAAATTAATGTAAGACTCTAGCTAAATTGTTTCCAACAGGATGTCTTTTATGATTTTGTCTTTTAAAAGCTCTGTAACTTTCCAGTTCAGTGGTACTTATTTTGGACTCTGGACTCTGAAACGGGGATGGGGGGGGGTCTGTATACGAGTAGCCCTGAGCTCAGCTAATTAAATTCAAAATTGATCAGTTTGGCTGCTTGGATTCCTATATTGTTCACCAACGCACCTCACTTCCTCCGGCTTTCTGTACTCTTCTATTATCCACGGGTTTATTAGGTATACTCTAAGCGCTGTTCAGTCCTTCTAATAGAAGTAAGGCTAAAAACCAGGCGTAGGGAAGTGTGGCCAGCATGACAGTGTCGTGGCCCCCCAAAACCTGTGGGCTGCTGACCATTCACTGAACCCCACAGGTCCTGGGCCCTGCGCCCCGCTGGTGCTCTTTCCTGGACAACCTGACAGAAGAATTAGAGGAGAATCCAGAGAGCACGGTTTACGACGATTACAAATTCGTCACCAAGAAAGACCTCGAAAATTTAGGTAAAAACACTATGATTTTTATAAAATTATTTTATTTCATTTTGTTGTTGTTATTGCTGTTCTGAACACTAAGATTGGCTAAGCTGTGTTCCTCTGATTTTCTGAACCTTTCCACCAAATCAACTGTTAAACTGTTCAATTGTCAGAATTGTTCCCTCTGCCTAGAGAGAGCCCAGATAAATCCAGGCTCCAGAGGGCTCTGTCTCTGAAACAAGCAGGACTTCTTTCAGTGCATTAGCTACATGCAGAGAAAGTATCTTAGAAACTGCAGCTAGATAACTTCTGGTTCCCTTTTAGGCCTAATCTAAAACTTAGTCCATAGTCTCTGAGTCTTCAGGTATCAAAGACCTAGACATAGCCTGAGCTTTCCAACCTGAGCCAGTATGAGCCCTGACTGCACACTCGGAAGTCTCCGGCTTTGCAGCCCTGAATTTCTGGGTCAGGAATAGTCCACTGCTGTGCAGGTCAGCTGTGTCACTATGACACTTTACCTGAGGTCATCCATTTACAACGAGAAAAGGTTTCTTTGCCTATCTTCCCAGCACCCGGGAGGCTGATGCAGAAGGATTGCTGTGATTTAAGGCCAGCCTGGGATACACAGTGAGAGACCCTGTCTCAACCACCCCCTCTCCCAAAAAGACCAAGAGGCAGCGCCCTAGACCTCATCATCTTTTTTTTTTTTTTTTTTTTTTTGTCTTTTTCATTTTTATCGGTACCAGGGATTGAACTCACGGCCGCCTGCTTGCAAGGCAGGTGCTTATGCCGCTGAGCTAAAGCCCCAGCCCCGACTTCATCATCTTTGAGACCTCCACTGGACCTCTCCCAAGGGCTCCGTTGCCTTCTCACCACACCTGTTGGACCCAGACTCCAACATTGCTGGCCTGTAGCAATCTGTGGAGTCTCTGCCCATTCTCCCGGCCACAAAGCCCTGGCACTAGACCCTGGCCTGTGCAGCTTGGTGGAGGGTCTCAGCTGGGGTTCATTTCTGTTCAGGTTTTAAAGGTCACAGCCCAGGTATCGCAGAATAAGAAACCTCAGTGCTGGGGTGTGCGTCACCCACCCCCTCAGCTGCTACAGCAGGTGCTACCCTGTTGGGATCTCCTTTGTGGGGAGGGAAACTGAGGCAGAGGGTGGCAGGAGACACCCGCCACCTGGTGCAACCGTGAGACTGAGCAACTGTGCTGGCCTGCTGGCAGTGTGGGCGAGGTGCACCCTGGGCAATGGGACGCACGGGATCCGCTCTGTGCAAGTCTGGACAGCCGAGACAGGCACGCAGTTAAGTAGCAGTTGGCTGTGAAAGAGCACTGGCGGACTAACGAGGTTAATTAAGCAGTTCTGAAGCCTCAGTTATAGCCTGTGTCCCACAGTATAGCTAATCCAGCACGGTTTATTCTTTCAGTTAATGTGTCTGAGAGGCAGCAGCACTGCGTCCCTCCACGAGGTGACTGGCAGACATCCCAGGGCCTCACAGTTCCTTCCCAGCCATTTCAAGGCAGCTTCTCCTTGTCCCTCTGGGGTGCACACACACCCACATCCTTAGGCCAGCAGTGGAGAGTGAAGGTTATTTTGTGGAGATTTGGTTTGGTTTGGTTTTGGTTTTTCATTTTGATTTTTTGAGCCCAGGATGACCTTGAAACCACAGGCATCCTCCTGCCTCTACCTCCTATGTGCTGCAATCTTGACGATGCCCCATGACATCCAGCTTTTGTGCAGTTTTTTAACTACTGCCTTTAGTATAGTTTGGGTACTTCTTTAGTCTCTGTGTTTATTTAGGGTGGGGAAAGTGATTAGTTTAGGTACATTTTGTTTAAATGTAATCTCATTACCTGTTGTAAAAAATCTATGTGGCAGCTCTAACAGCAAGACAGCAGCTATGGGAGAAGGTGTCCTTATGTGCGTCACTAGGGCCTTTTACCATGAAGTGAAGCCCAGGCTGTCACTTCTGGTAGATTTCTGCCTACAGCCTGTGTGGAGCCTCCCAGTTTACCTGAGGGAGAAGACAGGCTGTGTCCACACCCCTGGTTACTCCTCTGCAGTCTTCAGAGCTGTACTGAGCAGTGCTGGGACCTCACGGTCACCACCATGGCCAAGCCTGAGTGGGAAGTGGTTCCATCCATGCAGTGCGAGCAGGGTCACAGAGCTTGGGCTCGATCCCCACTCTGCCCGCCTGCCGGCTCTTGTGCCTGTGCGCCAGGTACAGGCGATGGCCGTGCGGGTACCCACTGTGGCTGGAGCCAGCCGGAACGTGTTCAGGCCAGGTGCCCAGACACTGATGGTGGGGAGCTTTCATTAGGCTCTGATGAAGGGGTGCGAGGATAATGTGGGCCTCGTGCAGAAGAGTGCTGATGTGTGGGGTGCACAGTGTCAGCCCTCTTCTCGGGAAGGCTGGGGCCTTTCTACATGGCTGTGGTGACAGAGTCTTTTGTCTTCAGAAACAAAGGGGATAATGTTCCTCCCAGGCTCCCGCCCTCCCCAGCTCCTGCCAGGCGGCTGGCACCCAGCCCATTTTCTTTGCTTTCTCTCTTTTGAAGTACTGGGGATTGAACCTGGCACCTTTGCTCTGAGCTGCGTCTCCAGCCTTTTTTTTAAAGACTTATTTTTGAGTCAGGGTCTCACTAAGTTACTAAATTGTCCACACTGGGCTTGAGCTGTGACCGTCCTGCCTCAGCCTTTAGAGTGCTGGGATGTCAGATGTGCGCTGCTGCACTCGGCTAAGGGTGGTGCTGATGCAGTGGGCTGAGTGTTCTCTTTCAGTGTTGAAGACCAGTAATTCTCACCCCTAAGTTTTTACCCACCCTAAGTTTTGACCCAGAGTGAAATACGATTGTGATGAAATCGCTGTCCAAAAAAATCAGTTGAGCTTTCTGCAGCCTCACTAAGGGCCACTCTGTTCTGATCCCTGTCCAGGGCTCACGCACCTCATCGGCTCGCCCTTCCTGCGGGCCTACATGCATGGCTTTTTCATGGACATCCGGCTCTACCACAAGGTGAGCGGGGACTGCAGCCTGGGGAGACAGGGAACTTTGCCCTCTGACCCTGCACTAACCACCATCCATGGTCGTTCCACTTCGGAAAGGTGAAACTGATGGTCAACCCATTCGCCTACGAAGAGTACAGGAAAGACAGAATCCGGCAGAAGATCGAGGAGACGCGTGCACAGCGGGTCCAGTTAAAGGTGAACAGAGCCAGCAACTCCCCAAAGAGAAGGATGGGTTCTGTCAAGTGAATTACTCTAAAGCAGCCTGGCCCCTTTCCACCTTTAGTGTCTACCTGACATCTTGTACTTATGTTGGTGGCATATTTGTTTCCAGAGAATGGCACTCAGAGGTTCTCTTGGGAGGGACTTGGTCACCCCATTGAGGAAACCCCTGGTGTTTGGTGTGGGCTGTGGTTTGGGGACTAAGGGTGTCACAGGCAGAGCCCACACAGCCTGTGCAATGCCAGCCCAGACCCCACGTCCCTGCGCGGGGCCGCAGGTGCTCTCTGTCTTCTGATCCCTCTGGGCCCCTGGCCTCAGTGTGAGTTGCTCATGATCCAGTGATGGTGACAGCGAGCCTGTGATCATCTGTGTCCTGCTGGAGGACTGTGCTGGCAGAACTGCCACACGGAGGACCATATTACAGCTTTTCCTTCCTTAGAAACTGCCCAAAGTGAACAAGGAGCTGGCTCTCAAGTTAATGGAGGAAGAAGAGGAGAAGCAAAGATCCTCCTGGAAAAAGAAAGTGCAGGTAAGACCTGAGCGCTTCTCAGCAGTTTGTGGGCAGGGGCCTTACTTTTGCAGTGCATGTGGTATTTCCCCCGTTTTCTGCCCTTACTGAGTAAGGGAAGTTTAGGGAAAAGAAAAGAGTATCAGGAAATTCACCCCATATTCTTAGCCCAGGAAAGGAGGCATTAATATTTTAGTGAATTTTTTTCCTAATTTTTCTTCAAATTACAAAAGTACTGTTGTCAGAGCTCAGTTTCATTTCAGAAATACGGGCATTATCTATGTGGTCTTTGGGGGATCTGAGGCTGTGGGAGATTGAGACGGGAGGATCCCAGTCTAAGCCCAGCCCTGGCAACTAGTGACTTAGCAAGTTGCTGCCTCAAAAAGTAAAAAAGAGCAAAAACCCTGGGTTCAATTTCCTATACTGGAAGAAAGAAAGAACTCTGAAGCTACTGCTGTAAACCAGTGTGTGTAACTTACTCCTCAACAGCTTCATCTTACATGGAATAAAGAGCAGCTCTGGGGGGGCTGGGGATTTAGCTCAGCAGCATAAGTGCCTGCCTTTCAAGCAGGCAGTCGTGAGTTCAATCCCTGGTACCGATAAAAAGGAAAAAGACCCCCCCCCCAAAAAAAAGAGCTGCTTTGGGGGAGGTGACTTGAGATGTCACGGGCATCTGGCCCAATCACTGAGGCTTCTGCCAGTGATGGGTCTCGGTGCTTTGGGGAACAGGGGACACAGGACACTGCAGCCCAGGGGGACATCTTCATTTCCACTCCCCCAAGCAGCACCTGTTCCCACCTTCACCGCACTGGCGCTGCCAGGCTTTTCCTGCGCCTCTTAAGCTGCACGGCCAGGGCTGGGGACCTGGCTGCCAGTTGTAAAGCACTTCAGAGCCCAGGCCTTCCCCTGCCTTCCTTTTGAAGGCAGCTGCAGAGACACAGAGGAGGACGAGCCTGGGGAGCCCTCCCGCAGCGGTGTGGGAAGCCGCCATCCAGGCAGGGCAGCTGCTTTCACGTCGGGAAATCTGCAGTCGCACTGCGCGTTCTTGTTAGCATTACTCCCTGCTGTTGTTAAATGTAGTCGTGGCTTTAATCCGTGCAGGAAGATTCAAAAGGAAACAAATGTTTTCCTAAGGATTTTTTACCCTAAACATAGGCACACAGATGTTGACTTCAGAGTCCCCACTCACAGATGACAGCACCTTGGGTGTCTTCTTGGCTCCGGCTTTTAAAGAATGGTCCGAGACTTGGGGCTGGGGGTTTAGCTCAGCGGCATAAGCACCTGCCTTGCAAGCAGGCAGTGGTGAGTTCGATCCCTGGTACTGATAAAAAAAATGGTCCGAGACTTCAGTGATTTATACTAAGTGTGCCCTGCTCGTTTCTAACGAAGGGCTGTCTGTAAGCCGTCTTTCCAGTCAGGTTCCAGCTGATGTTAAATGTGTGTGTGCTTTGTTCTCTTTCCTTCCAGAGCCTTCCAAATATTCTCACCGACGACCGATTTAAAGTTATGTTTGAGAACCCTGACTTCCAAGTAGATGAAGAAAGTGAAGAATTCAGACTTCTGAATCCACTCGTTTCAAAAATCAGTGAGAAAAGGAAGAAGAAACTAAGACTGTTAGAGCAACAAGAGCTTGACGAAAAAGTAAGATGTCTTTCGGCCTTTAGAATGTGTCACTGTTTCTTTAATGGTCAGAAATTTGAATCTGCCTTTGATTATACTTGAGACATAATTAATTCCCTCCTGGTTGTTTGAATTTTGAGATGTGATCAAAAAATGGCAAACGTTGGCATTTTTAAAAATCATATTACAATAGACGTCCCACTGTCGTCACCCCTCGCAGACCTGACCCGCACTTGGAGCACACACATCCCATCATTCTGGCTGCTTCCCGAAGCAGCTCTGGAGTCCTCTTTCCTGAGGGCCTTCAGCTGCGCCACCCCGGCCACCTCCTTGTCCTGAGTGGATTCAGAATGCCTCCCTCTCCTGGTGCCTATGACTTTGGGGTGAGGCAGTAGTCCCATGGGGCCATGCTGGGTGAACCAGGTGCACACAACCCATCCTTGTGTTGTCTTTTCAGATTGTGCTAAAGGTTTGATAGGAAGGAGTGATCAAAAATACAGTGAGCCACTAAATATTTTAAATCCCAGTAAAAGACACATTGCTACCAGTCGCCCTGGGAACCCTCTCCTGCCTCAGACACACCCACCCCAGGGGTCTGAGCAGCATCTCTGACTAAAGGAGGTTCTGGTGGGTTAGTCCTTGACCGCAGTGCCAGTGCTGGAGGAGGAAGGAGGGTTTCAGTGCGTAACTTCTCCATTCTAGGAGGAGGAAGAGGAGCTGGAAGGCAGGCCGAGCGATGCGGAGAGCTCCGGAAGCTCCGACGACGATAAGGCCTGGGTGGCCGAGGTGCGTGAGCAGCGCCGGCGGCTGCAGCAGGAGGAGAGGGCACGGCGGCGGGAGCAGCGGCTGGAGGACCAGCAGGCTGAGCTGAAGCCCCAGTTCTATGAGATCAAGGCAGGGGAGGAGTTCCGCAGCTTCCGAGACTCTGCTGCCAAGCAGAAGCTGATGAAGTGAGTGGACACAGATGGCACTATGGGGTGGGGGAGGAGCAAAGAGGAAGGGATGTTGAAAAGCACCGGCCTAAGCCGCCAGCAGCACATGCCTATGATCCCAGGATAGGGAGGCTGAGGCGGAACGATCTCTGAGTTCCAGGCCAGCCTGAGTGGGGCCTCACAATGCAGGCCGTCTCAGAAAAAACCGAAAGCCAAAAACAGGCACCAATCCTTAGTTTACTTGTTTGTAAGCAACTCTTTAAAGTCTGGCTGTTGTGCAGCAGTGCACAAGCACAGCCCCTGGAGTGCTAGAGGTGTGTGGGCGCCTATGAGCTGTGGGCCTCCCCTCACCACCTGGCCCCATGGTGGCTGTCTCACTCCAGGGGAGCAGGTCCTTTGCCTCTGGCAGGAAGCAAATGCTATGGGCATCTCAGCTCAGGTCAGCCCATCTCTGTTTACCTGGCTACTGAAAGGCTCATTTGGAAAATTAACCAGCAGTGCCAAGCAGGAAATGGGCAGGAACATCCAAAAGTCCAAAGTGGTGCTGTGGGGTATGGATGATGCCAGTACAGAGAGGCGAGGACAGTATCCAAGCAGGGAAAGGCGAGGGGGGCCGCAGTGGGCAGGAGCTTCACCTGGCTCAGCCGAAGATGCCTTGGGGTTGGGGGCGCCAAGGGCTGCCCAGCAGTTAAATGTGCTGTGTACACCCAAACAGTGCTCGCAAAAAGAGACAAAAGGGGGCCTGGGGATTTAGTTAAAGTGCCTTCCTTGCAAGTGTGCGGTTGTGAGTTCAATCCCTGGTACTGATAAAAATGAAAAAGACAAAAAAACAAAAAGACAAAAGGAGCCTGGTGTATTGGCACAGACCTGTCACCCCATCCCTTAGGGGGCTGAAGCAGGAAGATCTCTTTTAAGTTCGAGGCCAATCTGGACCACTTAGCTGTGAAAACATAAAACATAAAAACGTAAAACAAACAAAAAGAAATTGAAACAGTGAAGTACTATGTTGTAAATATTTTCTATAATGAGAAAAAAGCAGAAGTGGTGTCGAGGTCATCAGGTATTTAAGCAGTGAACATGCTGGGCACCCGGATGTGAGGGTGGAGGTGGCAGAAGGGCAGCCCAGGACCTGCTCCCCAGCCTGCCCACCCAGAGGAGCCGTTTGTGCTGCCCAAGGGGGCAGAGGAGGGACAGCGGGGAGCAGGAGTGGCAGCAGCAGCATGCATCTCCTCTGGACCGGCTCTCCTCGCATGCCACTGGCCTTGGTGCCCCCGCACGCCCCTTCCCAGCCGTGGCAGCTGCTCTGTGTCCACTGCGGGATCATGAGCGAGCGATGTGGCTGTGGCTGTGGCTTGGTGTCAGTGGCTTTGCCTGGCTGGGTGTTCGCTTCTGTGCTGGGTCTGTAGCTAGTGGCCGACTTGCAGCTCTCTTCACAGCTCGGTATTTGGGCTTTCAGCAGACTCAAGGGGCGCACACCCACAATCCGAGCATTGTGCAGGCTGAGGCAGGAGGACTGCAAGGTCAGTGCAGCCCGGGCGCCTTAGTGACTTCATGGGACCCGTCTCTAAATTACAAAGAAACTTTATAGTGGACTGGGGATGGAGAAAAGCATGGACATTGGGTTCAGTCCTCAGTATTACAAAAGAAAAGCAGAGAAGAGAAAAGGAACATGCCTTCATGTTATCTGTGTACCCCCACTTCCCTTTCTCTACAAAGCAATTTAAAAAGTCAGTTAAGGAGAGTTCTTTTTAATTAAATATTCCTAATTAAAGAAATTGTAGAGTAGTGTGTGTTTTTAGATCTCAAAGCAGTAAATTGTTCAGCTTTCCTGGGGCATCTAATAAACACCTAATTTGGTGTTCCCCCTTGCAGGCTGTGCCCTTCTTTTGCTTTGCTGTTTTTCTTTGCCATTCTAATAACTAAGGCCTTCCCTGGGGAGCCCCTCATGCCATGAGTACTCCCACTTCCCCCTCAGAATTTTAAAGCCTGCAGGTGATTTGGTTTGGTTTGTTTGTTGTTGCTGTTTTTTTGAGATAGAGTCTTGCTGCACACCCCTGTCTGGCCCCAAACTTGAGGGGACCCTCCTGCCTCAGCCCCCTGAGGGCTGGGGAGCCCAGCGCAGGATTCTGTTGTAGTTGCTCAGCTTTCCAGCTGGCATTAGTCCAAAGTGCTTGGCATGACTGTTGCTTAGAAAGGCCTCAGCACCTGCAGCCCTGGGCCATGGCGCAAAGCAGGGCCCTGCTTGCCACTGTGTCACCAGGTGTCTCTGAGGTGCTTGGAAGCTGGGCGCCAGGCATAGCTCAGGGTCACTGCACTCTGATCTACTGCACCCATCCGGGCCCAGCGCTGCCAGTGGTGCAGACGACAAGTCCTCGCAGGGGCAGGGCAGCCAGGTCCTTCTGCCAGGCGTCAGTTCCCACCATGGACCAGGCAGGCTTCTCCTCCCCAGGGTGGGTGACCCCGCACTGTCCCAGCCATGCTGAGTTTGCAGCTGGCTGGGAGAGATGAGTGTCTCGGGAGCAGTTGCAGGCACCTGGTTAGGCCTGAGCTCTGCCTTGGATGGGGAACCTGGAGGACGCTGCTCCCCGGCCTCTGCCCTCCCATCCTCTGCCTTTGATTGGCAAAGGTTGTGCTGTGGTCCTGAGTCATGGGGAGGATAAAGCGTGGAGGAACTTGAAGACGAAGAGTGCTTGGCGGGGTCCATCACCCAGTACTTGGGCACCACCGTGCAGGTCCTAGCTGGGTCACAGCAGCAGGGCCTTCAGGGCCTCCCTCTCAGGGCGCAGTGCTAAGCTCGGGCACAGTTCCCAGGATCGATGGTGCTTCCGGAAGGGGACCCCAGCTGCAGTGCCGGGCTGTGTGAAGCAGTTCCACCCATTCAGTCAGGTTGCTATAAGTAGAGGACTGGGGCTGGTTGGTTTTTGAGGAGTAAACAATAAGAAATTACATATTTTACATTTGATACATAAATTTTACATCATACATATTTTGTAGGTTATAGGTTTCTGGGGTTTTTTTTGTTTTGTTTTTTGTTTTTTGGGGTTTTTTTTGTAGATTCTTTGCTTTCTTCTCCTGTTGCTTTAGCCATTTCTCCAAGAATCAGAGCTAACTTTAAACTTACTGAGTTTGTATCGTGAGGCATCATTCACTCCTTTCCTCTAAAGCAAGTTTTCTTTTTTTTTTTTTTTTTTTTAATTTTAAGGAGAAAAGAAAAAAAAAAGCAGAGAAAGGGTACAAGTTATACAGATTTACAGAAAAAAAATAAACACTAGGAAATCACTAGTTAATGGATTACATATTGTCATCTTAGAAATAATTGTTCAAGTCACAAAATTAAAGCTTGTAAAGTGGACATTCCATCAATGATACTGCAAACAGTTCTGTTCAATGATCCAATAAAACTCTGTGATATCATTTTCTATCTTATACACTTAAATATACATGCAGTTATATAGTTTAGAGCACTTTCTTTTCCTCTCTTTTGTACAATGACTATTACACATTTTGGGTTTCATTGCTCCCACAGTTCTTATTACTTTTTTGGAAGAGAGTAGGGGGGCTGGGGATTTAGATGGGGGGCTGGGGATTTAGCTCAGTGGCTTAAGCGCCTGCCTGGCAAGCGTGAGGTCATAAGTTTGATCCCTGGCACCAAAAAAAAAAAAAAAAAGAGGAAGAGAGTAAAACCAAATGTGACATAACAGAACAGAATCGGTCAAGTCAAAAGGGTGGACATAATAGATAATGTAAAAACATAATACATCAACAATGGTTACCATAATGCCTCCCGCTATCTCTAATAGAATTGCCTATATCATTAGTTATAATACAATTGAACAAAACAGTAAAGAATAAAACCGACAAAACCAAAACATTGGAGACATTGTAGGTCTTCAAAAGTAGATAAAAGTCAACGAGAATGGGCGTTATAATGAATCTCATTATCTTCACAGCTGATGCCTAAACTTTCGAACCTGATACTACCCAGCAAAACAGAATAGGGGAACATTAGTCAAAAACAAGATGGTGAGAGTAATACAGGGCTTCAAATTGAGATAATGGAAAGTCAAAGTGGGTTACTATAATATATCCTGCTATTTTTTTTTCCTGCTATTTAAAGCAAGTTTTCAAAAGAAGCTAGCATTCTGATTCCCAAGAAAATCATTACTGTAGCCTGGTACAGTAGATACTGTGTAACTGGCTCAGTGTTCAAGTGTGGCATCATTGTGGAGGTATGCAGGAGAACTTGTTACACACACGAGTGTGAATTTCAGGGCACAGAGAACAGAGAGACAAGCCAGACACTGTGGCACACACATGTCATCCCAGCACTCAGGAGGCTGAGGCAAGAGGGTTGCTCTGAGTTTTAAGGCCAGCCTGGGCTACATAGTAAGACCCTGGCCCAACCAAAAAAAAAAAAAAACAAGAAAAAAAAATCAAATAGGAATCCATTATTTCTTGTGTTTGACCTCACAGATGCATGTTAGTAAAGTAAGAGGCAGCTGCTAACCTCTTTGGTATCAGGAGCTGCTGTGTGATAGTGAGCATCTGAGGCATCCACGTGGGGTGTGCTGTTAGGGGCGCAGGTGTCAGGATGTGGGAGGTGCTGTTCTCCCCACCCTGCCATGGTGGATGGTCAGCCTGCGTTTGTGCCTGGAGCCTTCCCCACCTGCAGCCCTCCTTGCTCACCCACCTAACACTGCTCTTTGAAATTCCCTGCAGCAAAACCCTTGAGGATCGGTTGAAACTGGAAGCCAAACATGGGACATTGAGCGTGGCTGACACCAGTGTGGGGAGCAAGCAGCTGACCTTCACGCTGAGGAAGGTGAGTGCTCCTCGGGGTTGGTTTGGACCTCTTGGAGGGAGACGCAGGCCCCTGGGCTGGTGTATGTGCATCAGCCTCTGCCATCCTCCTGCCAGACTGGTCCCTCTTAGAGAAAGTGATAGGCCTGCCCAGTGGCCCCGGCACCCAGAGCCCGGGCACCTGAGCCCTGTGTAGCCCCATAAAGTGGAAGTCCTCGCCCCTGAGGACATGGCGTGAGTGATGGTGCCCACTTATAGTCCTGAAGGATCGAAAACTGGAAACCCGCCAGCTTGTGTCAGAATGGAAGAGAGGAGCCAGGGGTGCTGCTCCCTGCCGGGCCACCAGGCCAGCATGAGGCCCAGGCTCAGCCTCCAGCCGTGAGGACCAGGACGGGGCACACCATCATCCCTGGGGGCAACCTCCCTGCAGGAGTCCTCACCCCCTCTTCTCTTTCAGTCTGAGCAGCAGAAGCAGCGGCAGGAGGCTGAGAAGCTGCACCGCCTGGAGAGGAGGCAGCTGCGCCGTTCTGCCGGCCACCTGCACTCCCGGCCCCGGAGAGGCCGCCCATTCCCCTGAGTGGCCCACCTGGATAGATGGACAGATGGACAATGTCTTCTCCTGGTCAGCAGCACCCTCATTTCTGTACCCCGCCCACCACTGTGTTAATATTGTGCAGAACAGTGAGGTGCAGGGACGCCTGGCCTGTCACCACCAGGGACCCCAGGACACTATCAGCACGGACCTGCTCGCCCCATCATTCATTTAAGGCCCTTTAGAACTGTTTTGTACCAGCTGGGCGCCCCAAGGCTGCTGCCCATGTAGGGGGCGTGGCAGTCGCTGCACCCTCCCCGCTAGAAGACAAAATGGGCCTTTCTGGGGCTGCGGTTAGAGGGACGTGCTGGAGGAGCCGTTTGTAGAATAAATTCTTCCCTTAATGCAGCCCCTGTGAGTGGCGCCCTTGCCTCGGTTGAACATGGAAATGGACTCTGGTCCTGTTGTCATTGGGCGCAGCTGCGGGGCCTCAGGGACCGTGGGCTACTCCCTGTAGTGAGGCCATGCCCTCTGGCGGCCTGGAGTTTCTGCTGCGGGGCACGGTGTGGTGTTGCCTCTCAGGTGTCCACCTCTTCTGCCCGCCCTGCCGCCCCATGGGCAGGGACAGCATGAGTCAGTTGTCCCCTCTGTGGCCCTTCGTGCTGGTGATTGTCCTCTGCACAGTTTGTGGCCCCCAGGCTAGCATGTGTCTGGCCGCAGAGCAGGAAGGACTCTTGGTTCCCTGGTGGCTGGTGACACAGCAGAGGCCGAAGCAACAGAGCCTGGGGACTACAGGCTTCTGGCGTGTATGTCCCCTGGGGTCAGGCCAGAAGGGACCTGAGTGGTGCTGTGCCCCTGGGTTCTTGGCTCTGTTTCTCTTGGGACCCCAAAAGGCAGCTTGGCCAGGGCGCAAGTCACCTCCTGTCCCAAGGATGGACCCACACCCCGCCTTGCTGGTCTCAACTTACAGTCAACACTGTCCCTGCCTGGCGCTGTTTCTCCAGGGTCTGGGCTAGCCAGCTGCGGTCCCTCCCACCCCAGTGCCGTGCCTTTTCCAATGGCATTAGCTTTGGTTGGTGGCTGCAGGCAGGAAGTGAGTGGGGACATCGAGCCTGACACCTCCATTGTCCTCCCAGCAGCATCAGAAGCTCCCAACCTTTCTGTCAGCTAGCTAGGGCAAGGAAGTATCACTTTGTCACAGTGACCCAGGGTCCTCGGGTTTCGCTGAGGATTCTCTGTCCTGTGCACAACAGCACAGAGGTCGGTGTGACACTGCCTCGGTGGTGCGGTCCCAGCACGCAGTGCTGTGTAGTGGTTTATTTACCGCTTTGCCTCTTGTTCAAACTGAGACCATGAGGCCAGAACTGGAAAAGCCATTGGGGTCGCAGGCACGGCAGTGACCTTGTAAACTGTTTTAAAAGGTTTTGTTCTGTGTTAAACTTGCAGTGCATATGAACCCCGCCTGGCTGTTCTGTTTAATTGGGTTTTAATTCTTCCTTTGTGTGTCAGGAGTCACACTCAGGGTCTTGCGCTCATCAGGACCAGTGTGGGCTACAGCTGAGCTCCGCTGGCTCAGTGAACTGGACTGGAAGTGATTCTCAAACCTGGCTTCAACTTCATGGCTGAGGAGTTGCAAAATCAGAAATGAGCATGTGGGGCATCAGCGGGGAGGCCACCCAGACCCCGGGGGGAGGTGTAGGGTTTATACTGTGTGTAAGTACTGTGCCTAAGTATTTTATTGTTTCTCTGATGTCCCTAAAAGGTTTATGTATACAAATTGATACTGGTGTTTTTTCTCCTTGGGAAAGCATGGAACTGCCTGATACTTTGAGTTTGCATGTGTTTTGGCATCTGCAGTGGCTCAATTTAGGACCCCATGTGTCTCTTTGAACATGCAGGGAAAAGTCCAGCCTAACCGCTTTTCTTCTTTTTCTTGAGACAAGGTCTCAATGTGTAGTGTAGGCTGGCCTGGAAGACACTGTGTAGTCCATGCTGGCCTCAACCTCGCCACCATCCTCCTGCCTCAGCCTCCCAAGCACTGTGATTACAGGCGTGCACACCACACCTGGCAGCTTTTATTCTTAAGTGTAATTTTTGTATTCATGTGTAAATTTTTCAAAATGAGCTCAATTAAATAGTTAATATTTGAAGGCTGTATTTTGGGCACCTATGTGCCCCGAATACCCCATCTGTCTCGAGCACAGCGCTGGTGAACAAGGTCTGCTGATGCCTGTAAGGTGCTGTGACCTGGTGTGGCGGGGCCTGGGCCTGAGGGTGTGGAATCCGGGCCCTCCCCGAGATCAGGCGGAAGCCCTGCTGCTGCCTTCCTGCCTGGAGCGCTCCAGCACACATCTCATGGAGCAGGAAGTCATTACCTCCCCACCTGCGCTCCTCAGCCTGTTTGTGACCGGTTCCAGATGGGGCTTCAAAGCCACGGGACAGGAGCCAGGCCAGCTCTTCCTGGCAGCCTTCAGTCTTGGTCATTTATTTATTTATTTGTTTTTGTTTCCTTGAGACAAGGTCTCACTGTGCAGCCCAGGCTGGCCTTGAACTCACTGTGATCCTCCTTCCTCAGCCTCCCTGATGCTGGGGTGACAGGCAGGCACCACAGCTCCTGGCCCTGCATCTCCTGCACTGTCTGCAGTCTGCAGCTCTGTCTCACCCACTGGGGAACTGACATCTCTCCTTGCGTTCCTCTGCCTTTGGCAGTGTCCCTTTCTTGGCTGCTTCAGAGCCAACTCAGACACGCATGGCCCACTTGAGTCAAAACCACTCAACAGGAATCTAGTCAGGTGCATCCCAGCCCCCCGAGTGCTTGGTCTTCACCTCTGTCCTCTTCCTCCAGGCTGGCAGCTGTTTGCTGGCCAGGCCCCCTGGCCCCTGTACCGCCTCTTGGTCCAGCCAAGTCTGGGCTCTGGGCTAATCCTTTAATGAGGAGCTGTCCAATCCCAGATGGAGTCTTCGTCTGCAAACAGGAAGAAACGGGAGGAGCCCGGGCTGGCCCAGGCTTGTGGCAAGGCTGCCAGTTAGTGGCAAAGTGACTTCACCTGCCCGGGCCTCAGTGTCTGCATCTGTGAAATGGGTTTAAGAGGAACTCCCCCCTCAGGACTTCAGAGGGGTTTGTGGAGATTAATGAGCAAGGTCCATTAAACACCCAGAAGAAAGGCAACAAACTAAGGCACTATTGGAATTGGCCCTGGGCTCTCCCACCGGGTCCAGGCTTGTAAGAGGGTAACCATGGCAATAGACTTGGTGGAAAAGCACGCCTTTCAAAGGCCTTGAATCCTGCCAGGGCAGGGAAAGTTTCCTTTGCAGGTTTCTGCTATAGCTGGGAGCTGCACAGCCCTGAGCAGTTGTCCTATGGTGACAGGACACACCCAGATGGTCAGCTCATGCCACCCCACATTCACTAGACTCAGGCTGGTCATCGCTGCACAGAGAGCCTCAGGAGGCTGCAGCAGGAGAATCGCTGTGCGTTTGAGGCCAGCTTGGGCTTCCTAGTGAGACTCTGTCCCAGAAAAGACTCAGGAGACTCAGAAAAGACTGATAAAAACTGTAATTGCATGTTGGAAGCCAAGATTGAAGCGAGGAGAGGGTGACTGGACATTGTGAGCCGGTGCAGGGCCACGGTGCTCCCCGATGCCGAGGGTCTGCCGCTTCGAGAAGGCAGCCCAGGGGTGCTGGGGGACACGGGGTCACACTGCAGGAGGCTGAGGCAGTGAGGTGCCTAGCTGGAATCTAGCTCCATATGGCTGTGCTGAGGGAACCAAGCGCCGAGTGCCAGGCAAGTGGCTGGTTTGAAGCCAGGCTTTGCTAACTGTCTGGACACGGAAATGTCAGGCTTCCCAAGGCAGGCTGCGTGGGCCCCGCCTGAGCAACATCCCCAGCCCTGTTTACTTGTTTTGAGACAGGGTCTCTTTAAGATGCTTAGACTGAGCTTGAGCTTGAGATCCTCCTGCCTCAGCCTCCTACACTGCTGGATGGCAGGTGTGCACCTCTGCGCCAGGCTCGGTTCTGCTGTTTTAACGGCTGCAGTCGGTGTGGCTGGCAGCCCGGCCTCACGCTGCCTGCATCCCCTTCCCCAGGCTGGGCTGCTCCTTCCCCTGAGAGTGTCTGTGAAGGTCTCCGGGCTCAGAAGCATCTGGGGGCAGGAAACTGAGTCGCGTTGTCCCCATCAGGCACCCCCAGGACAGGGGAGGCCAAGAAGTGGTCATTATCTCCCAGGCCACACATCTGCGGCCATGACTCCACTCCAGTCACTCCTGGCTCTTAAATGGTTTCTGCACCTGACACAGGGCCTGAGTCATGGCTGGGGGGATCCTGGGGGGCCAGGCAGCGTGTTCAGGCCACCTGCTCCAGCCAGATGCCACCCTGACCTGCAACCAGGCACTGGCCTGCGCCTCGGGCTTCACCGTGATGCCCTCACAGTGGCACACATCTCTACTCCCGGCACACTAGAAGGCTAAGGCAGGAGGATCTCAAGTTCAGCCTGGGCAACTGAGTGACTTAGTGAGACCCTGTGTCAAAACAAAGTAAAAGGACTGAGAGCCCCGTGGCCTCTCTTTCCGGGCCTGGAGGAGGAACCCAGCGTCGGGGGATTATTGCTTCCTGCACGCACGACTGGGCTTCCTTCCTGTGGCCGCCACCCCTGGAAAATCAGGCGCGTGTATCCTGGGCAGCTGGGCTGCAACTCCTTCCTGCTCATGGTGGGAGGAGAATCTGGGATAAACATGGAAAGAGGGGAGGGCCCTCCCTCAGGGAGACAGTGTGGCCACCCTGCCGTCAACAGCAGTGAGACCTGTGGGGTCTCACGGGACAAAGGACAGTGGAGGGTCCTGGGGGACTCCACAGCCTGTAATGTTACCTAGGTGTGCCCAAGGGTCTGGGGTACAGCCCTACGGCTGTGGAGACAGCTGTGCTGCACCTGGGCTAACTAAGCCTCCTCCTTGTGGCTGGAACTTCATGTGATGGCCTGAATCCCAGCAGCCATCTTGGGCCAGGAGGACAAGGACTGCAGCCCAAGGAAGAGGCACTAGAAGCCAGGGGTTGGGAAGCTGCAGTCAGAGCTGCTTGGATAGGAGGGGACGCCCCCTTTGGTTTCTCTGCCTTGCGGGTGCCAGACCGACTCACAGGTGTATCTAAGGGATGGTAATGGTTCTCCTGGCAGGGAGAGGTTTACATCTCTGTATTCTTTTGATCTCAGAGTTCACAGGAAGTATTTCAGGCTCGTTGAATCTAAACTTTTGTAATCCTCTTATTAGCCAGGGGGTCATGAAATCTGTACAGCAATCCCTCCCTGTTTGTCTCCTTTCTGTACTAGGGACTGAACCCAGGCCTGCACCCTGAGCTCCACCCCCATCCCTTTTTACTTTTTATTTTGTGACAGGGTCTTGCTAAGTTGTCCAGGCTGGACTTGACCTCAGGACCTTCCTGCCTCAGCCTCGCAGAGTGCTGGGATTACAGGCATGCACCAGCAGGCCTGACTCAACCTATCCCCGTGTAGGTCCCAGACAGGTGCTTCTGGGGTGTCGCAGTGCTGATCTGAGCCCAGTCTGCTGACGCCAGGCCCAGCTGACGTTGCTTCTTAGCTCGGTGGTGGCTGTGTGTTGGGCTGAGGGGGTGGACAGGAAAGGTTTGGGGGAAGGAAGGGCCAGGGTCAGCAGGCAGGTGGCCGGAGGGTGTGAGGCCCTGTGGGGCAGCTGTGATGGGCAGCTGCAGCTGGGGAGGAGCTCCAGGCCCCAGAGGCCAGCTGTGCCGGAGGCCTAGGAATAGCTTGAAATGGGACAGGCTCCCGGAGCCACAGGCTGGCTTCTTGCGTTATTTTTTATTTTTTTGTTCTGAGAATTGAACCCAGGGCCTTCACACTGAGCTATGTCACCAGCCTTTTAAAAGACTGGCTCGTGATAAATCACCAAGTTGTCCAGGCTGGGCTCAAACTTGTGATCCTTTTGCCTCAAGCTCCTGGGATGATAAGTGTGCACTGCCGTGCCCGGCTCACACACCTGAATAGCTGGCTCGTGAGTGGGCACGCATGCACTTTCAAGCACCACACACCTTTGCAACCCCTCCTGTAGGGTCTCCGTGCCCAGCTGGAATTTGAATCAGTCTCAAGGCCATCCTGTCTGGACTGTGCCCTCCATGCTGACGTGGCCAGGTCAGTGGACTGCAGGGCAGTGTGTGGTCCTCAAGTTGAGCAGGATGTTCTGGGGTTGCTTAGAACAACTTTTATTCTTGTGTGTGTTCCAGGAATTGAACTCAGGCCCTTGTACCTGCCATGTGGGCGCCACGCCACTGAGCTATGCCTGCAGCAGGAAGGACTGTGGGACCCAGGAGACACCATAGGTGCGGGTTTCCTGCAGGAAGCTCAGGCTGGTGACAGTGAGGGAAGAGCATTCTGGAAGGAGATGCGATGCGTAGTCAGTGAGGGCTCGGGTGTATGAGGGGCAGCAGGTTGTCCTGACAGCAGTGGTGGGTGATGGGGACCTCGGGTGAGAGGGATCAGGCTGGGAAGGACTCGCACAACCTGGCAAGTGTGGAGAGCTTTTGTTCATTTTTGCAGTCTGACTAATAATGCTCCATCATCCCTTTTGTCAGCCTGTTGTTTTCACAAAATAGAGGGACTTTTAAAAATATTTTTGATAAATGTGCTTAAAATCTGCCAATTTGCCTCATTGGTGTGGTTTTTGGATGAAGTGTGATTGAATTATATGGTGAATGTTTAAATTCTAAAAATGTGTTACAGCAAAAGACACATTGCCACAAGCCCCCTCAGAGTCCCCCCTGGTTTTGCACACCCTCGTCCCCTCGCCCCGGCTGCTTCCTGCAGCAGCTCCCAGGTCCTCTTTCCTCACGGTCTCTACCAGGTGGGATCAAAAACACAGTGACTGCGGCTGCCAAGCGCCACCCCGCAGAAAGGTGGCTCAGAAAAACAGGACGTAGTGTCCTCACCCACCTCAGTCACCAGATATGGCACCGTGTGACTTCCGGCTCTTCCCCAGAGTCACCATGACCAGGGAAAGGGAGACACTGTGAATCCGTTCAGGGCACCGAGGCAGCCAGGACAGCGCAGCTGAAGACCCTCAGGAAAGGACTCCAGAGCTGCTGCAGAAGCGGCCAGGACGGTGGGACCAGTGTGTGCAAACCGCGGAGCATTTGGGGGGATTCGTGGCACTGCGTCTTTTACAATCCAGAGTGTTGTGTTGTTCCCAGGTGCAGGTGTGACAGTTTCCAGGTGACACACTGTGTGTTCATTCTCTCATCTCCTGCACCCCACGGTAACGTTTCCTGACGCTTAGATTTTTTTCACAATGCTGAGTTGCCCAAGACAGATCACCCACCTTCTCCACAAGATCAGAGGGTCCCATTCCTCCCAGAAGGCACAGACTGTGTGTGTCCCTGTCTCGGGTATCTGCTGGGAGTTGCCACGAAGGTGGGGACATCTGGGATTCTTGGTTTGGTTGTTGTAATGCTTGAGCCTTTAGCCCATGTTCTTAATCCCTCCAGCATGGCACAGCGCTGGAAAGATCCTTCTGTTTCCTGTCACATCGGTGGCATCTGTGTCTCCCTCCCCCTGCCTGGGATGAAGGTCACTGGCCCCTGTGTCGCTATCTCCTGACTGGATCCTGAATTCCTTGAGTCACACTCCGCAGCCACGGAGGCTGGGAGTTGTCAACGGCACGCTATGTGTCCCCCCTCCCCCCCCACGCAGCTCGCTTCCAGCCCTCATCACCCGCCTCGGGTCTGGAAGAAAACTCCTACACTGGCAGCACTGAGTGGGACCTCCGCACATTGCTGAGTGTGTCTGTCCCTTGCAGAGCAGCCCCGGAATAATACGCCAAGCAGTTGTTCGGATTTTTGCCAGTGCTTACAGCCATTTCCCAAAAGCGTTTGGCAAAGGAGCGCGGTTGGTTTCTTTCCTCTGTTCTTCCAGTGTGAAATCCTGCAGGCTTTTGCCACTGGCTGTTCCCCCCACCCGCATCCCAGTGATCGCCCTTCCACCGAGCCATGCCTTTGGCCCTTTTTGTTTTTCATTTTGAGATGAAGTCTTGCTCAGGTGCTCAGGCTGAGCTCACACTTGACCCTCTCTCCTCAGCTTCTCCGAGTGCTGGGTCACAGGCATGTGCCCACCACTTAAACACCCATTTGATGTCTGGGCGATTTGGTTTTTTTGTTTTGTTTTTTGTTTTTTGTACCAGGCATCAAACTCACAACCTCACACTCGCCAGGCAGGCATTTGTGCTGCTGAGTTAAATCCCTGCCCACCCCCTTTTTTGAGACAGTCACTATGCAGCCCAGGCTAGTGTAGAATGCTCAGTGACCCTCCTGCCTCAGCCTTCCGAGCGCTGGGATTACAGGTGTGCACCCCAGCCTGTCTAGGAATTTAATTGAGTTCTCTAATGCCATCTACCTGGTGTTAGCATCAGGCCTAAATTCAGATCTAAATTCAACCCAGTTGGGGCTGGGGTTTAGCTCAGTGGTATAAGCACCTGCCTTGCAAGCACACAGTCATGAGTTTGCTCCCCGGTATCAATAAAAAAAAAAGTAAATAAATTCAACCCAGTCATAAAAGTGCCTCCTATTAGGATGCCAGCTGCGATCAAGGTCCCCCAACTTCCTCCCAGAGGACTGCAAATCCAGGAGCCCCCCCGCCCCGCTGCCACACTAGGGCCCACTGGGACATCTGCTTCTAGGGGCCAAGTGGCCATCCACGATGAAGAGACAGTGCTCTACCTCAGTAAGGCCCGCAGGTTCCAAAGTGCTGGCATCTGTCAGTGTGGAGCTGGGCCGTGCCACCCTCCTGGTGCATGGCCAGGAGCACCAACCCACAAAGCTGCAGCCTCCTCCCCCCTCTCTGCCCCCCCCTGGGGGGTCACCTCCCAGCAGCAGCAGGTTACTGAGGAGGCCTCTGCAGAAGAGGAGAAAACGGAGCAATTCACTTCACATGAGACGGAAGATGCACACAACATGGGGGCAGAGTGAGGTTTTAGAGACGGCAGCGACCAGCTGAGGCTGCAGCAATGAGACCAACAGTCCCGACTCTTTAAGGACAGTGTGACATCACATTGCCGGGAAATCCCCAGAGAGTCCCTGGACAGCCGCCTGGTGAAAGCTGCAGATTCCTCTGCGCCAGTAGCTGGCAGTGATTACACTAGTGATCGAGAAAGCTGTCCCACACCGGAACCCTGCTCTCAGCTGGACATGTCGGCACAGGTTTGTCATCCTAGCCCTGGGGGGCTGAGGCCGGAGGGTCCCTGTGAGCTCAAGGCCATTTTGGGCTCCATTAGAGTTCAAGGCCAACCTGAACTGCGTAGTGAAAAAAAATCCAGCCGCAAAGGTTTGTGCAGGTTAATTTGTTTCCTTTTCCTTGTATTGGGCATTTCTTTTACTACTGTGTATCAGGTTACAGTATTGTCACAGTTTTATATGATCTGAGCTTCCATTATTTCTTGTGGGGGCATTTGCTTTGGTGCACAGTGCCCTGGGTCACGAAGGTGTTTCTGGAGTAAACGATGCTCCCACACCGAGATCTGCCTGCTGGGTCCAGCTGAGCCCAGCCTGAGGCCCCTGGAGGCTGAGCTGCAGCCCATCTCCCGCCGGATTTGTTTTAAAGCCACTTTTCTGAGTTTTCTTTTTCTCTGTCTTTTTTTTTTTTTTTTTTTTTTTTAGCAGTTCCTATAGTTGAAACAGGAGACTACAAGGGAGGTGGGTCTTTTGCAAAAGGGAAGGGGGCTGAGAGTCCGAGGGAGAGAGGAGGGGTGAGGAGAGGAGAAAGCTGTGTGACTCCATGCGCCCTCTCCCCAGCTAGGACCCCAGCACTGTCACCAGCAGGTCTTCAGGGACTCCACCTGACCAGGTCCCCATGGCCTGGAGCTGCCCCTTGCTGGTGGGCATGTGTGGGCCTGCAGCGTGGGTGCATGTGATAGCTGTTTGTAAATCTTCCCCTCTTGAGAAACTGAGTCATGGAAGGTCCTTGTGGTCTGTGACTCACAGCCGGCTGCTCACCCCTCTCGTGCGAGCTGGGCTCGGGTGACACAGCTATACCCTCATCCAACTCACAGCTCAGTCACTGTCTCCAGGACAAACTAGTAAGGTCGCAGGGCCCTGGGGCCGTGGGCCAGGCACGGGGCAGGCAGGGCCCTAAGAGCTCAGAGACAACTTCCGGGAAGAAGGGGTGCTTGCCGCTGAGTCCCGGAGGCCACCGGAAAGGGGTACAGTCCGGGGAGGGAAGGAGAGGGCTCCTGGAGAACTGAGCCACAGGTGTCATGTGGAGCCAAGGAAGTTTTGGTTGCTTTTGTTTCTTTTGAGACATTGTCTCACTCTGTAGCCCAGGCTGGCCCCAAACTCTCTGAAATCCTCCTGCCTCGGCCTCCCAAGTGCAGGGATGACAGGTGTGCCCGGTCACACTCTGCTGTGGTACTCCGGATCGGTACTCAGTCTCACTTCCCTCTTCTCCCTCTTCCCTCACCTTCCTTCCTCTGTGTTCACCTGCAGTGATAAAACCATCCACCCATCTGCCTGAGCTTCCGAAATTGCATCCCAGGAATTTCTAAAAAACCAACCTCTAAAAAACAGAGAGAGAGAAACCCACCATGATATATGTGAATCTCAAGGTGGCAGCTCCCTAGACTCATGCATGGCGTCAGGCCATGGAGTCCTTCTGAGACTCCCCTTTGTGCAGCGGAACTTTGGTTGCACCAACGCCTGTGCTCCTGGTGGCAGGGAAGGGGACACCCAGGTGGCCTAGGTCTCTGTCTCAGGCAGCTTAGCTTCCTTTGGAGCAGGGCTGGGGCCCTGCGAGATGGGGCGCCTCGGATGCAGTAGGAGGTCACCACCTGAGTCCACATGGCAGCTCCTCAGGGGGACAGGGTGTAGCTCCGCCAGCACCTGTGGCCTTTGAGGTCCAGACGCCTCGCCTCTAGGACTCACTCTGCAGAAGGGAGGCCTTGGGTCACAGAGTGGAGCTGGGAGGAGGGGAAGAGGCTGGGGATACCTGTGCCCCTCAGGCTCTGACTCCCAGCTTTCAGCACCCTGTGGCGCCTCACGGTGGGGCACCCTGTTCTGACCCCCAGCATACTTGTTTTAGTGGGGCTGTGGTGGCGCATGCCTGTAATCCCAGCACTCAGGAGGCTGAGACAGGAGGATCACAAATTTGAACCCAGCCAGGCAGGTTAGCAATTTAGCAAGACTTGGTCTTGAAATTTAAAAAACAACAATAAAAACAAAATAGAAACGACTGGGAACATAGCTCAGTGTAAAGGCCTGGGTTCAATCTGCATTACTGGGAAAAAGAGGGCACAGAGTCCCTCCTCCACCTTCCCCTGATGGTCACAGCTTGTGTGACCCCAGGACAGCGTCAAACCCAGGAACCTGACCTTAGCGACTGCTGTTAACCTGCAGTTTAAGGTATAAGCCAGTACCTTCTCCCAGGACCCCCACACCACCCTTCCTTTCCAGGCCTCAGATTCCTGCTGAGCTGGGCGGGGTGGCGCATGCCTGCCATCCCAGTCAGCACTCGGGAGGCTGAGGCAGGAGGATCTCAAGTCAAGTTCCATCCCAACCTGGGCAACTTAGCGACCTAGGGCAAGCCTTTCTCAAAATAAAGAATAAACAGGTTGGGGCTGCAGCTCATGTGAAGGACCCCAGGGCTGCACAACAAAAATAAAAGCTTTCATCAGGGCAGAGCAGCCAGGGCCAAACAAACTCCAGCATCTCTGGAAACTTCTCTCCGGGAGCCCTGTGGAGGGGAACAGGAGTGTGTGGGGGGGTACTTGACTGCTGCCCTCTGAGAGCTACAAGCCTGACTTTGGGGACAAAAGTTCCAGAGAGAAATGGCCCATGGCCGGCTGCACAGGAAGCCTTGGTGACCCTACAGGGCAGTGTCTGGCCAGGCCATGCTGCCAAGCAGCCTTGGGGCGCTAGGGTGCATTCAGCTGGCGCTGAGGTGTGGATGCATCTGTACCAGAGGGACAAGAGGTCGGAGGTGGAAGGAGGGGACTCAGAGACTGACCTCAGCAGTGATGGCTGGCTGGTAGCAGCTCCACAAAGCAGCAGTGGACGGGGGGAGGTGGCCTGGACTCTCACTCCATGGGGCCCAGGGAAAGACTGCTGGGAACAATAGCTGTGAATCAGGGGGCAGGCAGCAAAGACCACAGGACCTGCCACTGGCTGATTGACTCACTGTTGTGAAAGTGCATTGCAGAACAAGGCTACAGCAGGGCTGCTTCTAGAACTTCCACTTCTAGAACATTCCACTTCTAGAACATTCTGCTTCTAGAACATTCCTACCCAAAAATGGAAGTAAGGGAGAGAGGGAAGGAAGGAGAAAGGAAGATAGGAACTAAAGGAATGTCCCTCACCTTAGGAAGTGCTATCTGATGTCACTGAGACCCAACAGAGCATCTCTAGGGGCTGCCTGGTCCTCTCTTGTCAGGGCTTTCACCCAGCCTGGTAGGAGATAAAGACACACATGGTGCTGCAAATAGAAGGGTCTGTCCCTGTCTTGTCACTCTCCTGTTGAGGGAAAGATAACTGGACACCCACAGTTTAAAGGAGGAGAGTTACTTAGGTTCATGGTTTTAGTGGGTTCAGTCCATGGTCAGAGCGGCATGGCAGAAGGGTGAGGCAATGAGTTCATGGCTGACCATCCTGCAGGAAGTGGGGCCTGCTTGGAGGTGGTCACTTGGCTGTGATCTGGAAGAGGGCATTTTTGTCCCTGGCTCCTCCCTTCCCTTCCTGCTTCTGGCACCATAACCAGGTTTCCTACACCAGCCCATCCATCATGATGCTCCTGCCTTGGAGCCATGGACTGAATACTCTAAAACTGTGACCACATAAACCTCTCCTTTGAACCGTGGGTGTTGGGCATGGTGTCCCAGGGATGGAAAACCTACCTAAGACACCAGGGAGCTATGACCCCGAGCTCCACGTCCCTCACAGAGCACCTACGGGCCAGCGAGCCCAGGCTGGGTGTGTGCGGCCACAAGCAGATGTCTTCGAGGGAGGTGCACAGGCACCCCTGGTTGGGGGAGACCTGGGGCACAGGAGACCTGAGTGGGTGGATGGTCCCCGCCCAGTCACACCAACTCCCGCCTCACCCTGTGTCATCTCAAGTGTCCCTGTGTTGGATTCCCAAGGCTGCCATGACACAGTGCCACAGACTGGGCACTGTGTCGGAAGGAAGGATTTCTATTTCACAGCTGTGGAGGCTGGAAACCCAAAATCCATGGGTCCACCAGGGTCAGGCTGTCAGCCAGGCATGGCGGCACAAGCCTGGAACCCCAGTACTCGGGAGGCTGAGGCAGGAGGATTGCTGTGAGTTGGAGGCCAGCCTGGGCTACATGTCTGACAGGCAATGGGTCTCCTCTCTGGCCTTGGGAGTCTCAATGTCTTCTTGGGGACATGGGACCCTGAAGTCAGTGGAAGGCTGAGCTGGGAACCAGCTGCAGGTCCTGCTCAGACAAGAGACTTCCTGCCTTGAAGTCACTCAATTATTACAAGCAGGAAATTGCTGGCTTCACCCACTGCCCAGACTGTCTGCTGGGGTCGGTGTCCAGTGGGAGGAAGGAGAGGAGGGGACCGAGGAGGAGACAGTGATGGAGGCGACCTGGGAGTAGGGGCGCGGGGAACTAGGGCGCTGTGATTACAGGAGAAACCAAGGTGGCAGGAAGGGCCTGGAAAATTACAGGGAAGGAGGGCGGGGCGGCTGGGGAGGAGCAGGGAAGGAAGCAGCCAGGGGCGGATGGGCGTCTCAGGTGACCAGGCCAAGGCCCAGGGCAGGCAGCTGGTGGTGCCCAGAACTCTCAGCTGTAGGACGCCGTGTCCTACATGTCCCACCCAGGAGGAGGGAACCCGGGCACCTGACTGAGCAGGAAAGGAGGCAGGCTGGTGGGGAGGGGGCGGCAGAGAGGAAGGCAGGAGTGACCCGGTGGGGGGGGGGCCCACAGCTGGCAGGCCAGCACGCTGGGAGGGGGAGGCTGAGGCAGGAGAATCGCAAGCTCAGGTTTGCCTGGTCAACTTAGTCCCTGTCTCAAAATTCAAAGAGAGTCAGGGATATAGCTCAGTATGAAGGCCCTGGGTTCCGTCCCCAGTACTGAGAGAAACCAAGGAAGATCCTGGTGGCCACAGATGGGGGGAGCGTCCTACCTGTTCTGGACTGTTTACCTGTAACAAATGAAAGACATAAAATTAATCCTGTGAAGGAAAACACCTCAGCGGGCCTTCCAGAGCCCCAGGCTGCGGCCTGCGTTTTAGGGAAGGGTCGTTAATCTCTGAGAGGCTCTCCCCTGGCAGGCCTAGTAAATACCTTCTGGTTCTACAGGCAGGACCCCGAGCTCAGAGAGGGTGAGGAGCAATGCAAATCACACAGCATGCCAGGGGCCCTGGTCCCTTCCCCCCGCTTATGCAGCCTGGGTGGCTTCCAGTTTTCCTGGCTCTGTTTGGCTGTGGTTTTTTTCCCTCTTTCCTCCTGGATTCTCCCTGGGATCCTATCAAGCTGTGTATATTGTCTTGCACTGCCTCCCCGATTTATTTGTTTGTCTCTGGGTGTCATTTTATCAGTGTGCCAGTGATTCTTGTGCATGGGGACTTAGGCTTTTTTTTTTTTGGAGACAAGGTTTCACTGCATAACCCAGGCGACATTCCTGCCTCAGCCTCCCCCACTGGATGTCAGTAGGTGCACTGACTTCCAATCAGCAGACGAGCCCAGCTTGGAGGTGAGGCTGTGATACAGGATCTGTCAGTGATGTAAAGGGGGAACGAATGGAAAGCCCAGCCTGCTGGGTGTTCAGTGCCACGAGTTTCTGTGCCCCGAAGTCAAAGAATGAATTCTCAGGAACAAACAACAGAGATGAGAAATAGAAAAATTTACTGTGGCTAGAATGGGGAACAGAAGTGGCTCCTGAGAGAAGGGAGGGATCCAAACAGGTTGCTAAGGAGCCCAATTCTCAAAGGAAGCTGATAGAGGAAGACTAAGACGTGGGTGCAGCCTGGGGGAAGACCATGACTGACCAACCAGACTAGGAGTACCGCCACTTAGGTGGTACTGGTCCAGTGGAAGCAGTCACATGGCAAGGGTAGCTGGATGACATCATTAACCTTTTGTTGTGTTTTTCTTTTGGTGACAAGATCTTGCTATGCAGCTCATGCCTGTAATCTCAGCACTCAGGAGGCTGAGGCAGGAGGATAATTATAAATTTGAGACCAGCCAGGGCTACAAAGTGAGCTCAAGGCCAGCCTGCACTGCATAGTGAGACCCTGTCTCAAAAAACAAAAAAACAAAACAAAACAAACAAAGAAAGAGGGCCTGGGGGTTTAGCTCAGCGGCATAAGCACCTGCCTTGCAAGCAGTCAGTCATGAGTTCGATCCCTGGTACCGATAAAAACGAAAAAGACCAAAAAAAAAAAAAAAATTAAAAACAAACAAACAAACAAACAAAGAGAGAGGCTCATTGCCAGGAATCCCCCCCACTTCACACACACTCCTCCCATCGTCCTGGCTGCTTCCTGCAGCAGCTCTGGAGTCCTCTTTCCTGAGGGTCTTTAGCTGTACTGTCCTGGATGCCTCCATGTGCTGAATGGATTTTAAATGTGTCCTTTTTGTGGTTGTAGTGGCTTTGGGGAAGAGGCAGAAGTCACATAACGCCCAATCTGGTGACCGAGATGGCCGAAGATGACTCCGGTGGAGGAGGACATGGCATCGTGTTTCTTTTTGACTGAAATTGCAGTGAATGTGGCCACAGGGCCGGAAGGTGAGGATGGAAGAAGGCCCCGGGGAGGTCAGCACGCTGGAGGGGACAGTTCAGGGCCTGGAGCTCTGGTTCCCTCCTGGCTGTTCCTGAGCGGAAGGTCCAAGGCCATCGGCCATTCGCCTCCATACCTCTTGTTCCGGAAGGAAAATCAGCTCAGATTTGGCTGGCTCTCACCATTTGCAGCAGAAAGCATTCCTAACATTCATTTTGTGCATTCTAAAATCCTCAATTTCTCTAAGGTTGGTTTTGAGGTTTTTCTATGTCCCGGGGGTTTGCTCTGAGCAAGCATCGTCCTTTCTTATGTATCAGAATAGTATCTATTTCCTTGCAGACTCCCAGGGTCTAATACCATGCCAGTACTTGTCCCTTTTTTTTGTTTTGTTTTGTTTTGTTTCTTTTTTGGTATTTTGTTACAGGATCTTGCTGTGTTGTTCAGGCTGGCCTTGAACTCACAGTGATCCTCCTGCCTCGGCCTCTCAGGTGCAAGGATCACAGGCTGGATGCCTCTTTTTGCTTAGAGAATTTAACCACCAGATTCTCCTAGGCTCAGCTTGTGCTCTTAGTGCCTGGATTTGGTGTGATCCAGAGTGAATCTTCCTAGGCCTCTTAGTACCTAGGGGACTGAGGAAAGATCACCCCTGGGGAGTCATCCCAGCACCCTGGCCTCTGTGCCAATGGTTCCCAAACCCACATCATCTGAGTGGCCTGAAATCCTTGCTATAGTTTAGATCTACTATGGCCCCAAGTCTTGGGTGTCTGGAAGCTGACTGGACCGTAGAGGCTCACAGCTGATTTGCCATTAGGAGGCGGGGCCGGGTGGAAGAGGTGGGCCTGGGGGTGGGGCCTGGAAAGGTTCGGCTCCTCCCTTCTCTCCAGGCTTCCAGTCCCGCACACCCTGAGCAGCTCTCCTCTCCCAAATCCCCTCCCAGCAGCTTCTGCCCAGAGCAGCTGACCACACAAGGACTGCGACTTCTGAAACATGAACCAAAATCACCTCTCCGCTTTTAAGTTGCTAGTACTGAGTATTTTGTCCCAGTGTTGACAAAGTAACTAGGATATACTTCAAAAGGCAAGTATGGGGTTAGTTTGCTCTGGGGCAGAAGTGGGCTCCCTCAGTCTCTCAATCTCTCTTCTCTTCCATGGAAATAAGGAAGCAAGCTTGAGAATAAATAAAAGGGGCTCAGTGGCACAAGCGCCTGCCTTGCAAGCAGGCAGTCGTGAGTCCGATCCCTGTTACCGATAAAAACCACAAAAAAAAAAAAAAAAAAAAAAAACAAAGAAAAGAAAATAGATAAAACTGCCCCAAATATTGCACATAATAGAATTATAGGAAATGAATGTGAAAATTTCTTTTTTTTTTCTTTTTTCTGTGTAGTGTTCCCACTACACAGTTCAGGCTGACCTTGAGCTCACTTTGTAGGCCCAGGTTGGTCTTGAATTTGCAAACAAACTCCTACCTCACCCTTCCAAGTGCTGGGATTACAGGAGAGCTCCACCACCACACCCAGTGAAATAGGTCTTTTTTGTGGGAATGAAAAATATAATAACAAAATGTAAAAGTCAGTTGGAGATTAGATATAGAAAAGGAGAATCAGTGAATTTGGAAGATAACATGGAAGAAATTACCTAGGTGACAGCACAGAGAGACAAAAAGATGAGCAGCATAAAAAAGTAGTTGAATGTGGTAGCGAATCCCTATAATTCCAGCACTCTGGGAGGGAGGCTGAGGCAGGAGGGTTGCAAATTTGGGGTCAGTCTGGACAGTTTAGTGAGACTCTGTCTCAAAAAATTTGAGAAGGGCTGGGGATGCAGCTCTGTGCAAAGGCCCTAGATTCAATAACTAGTGTTTAAAAAAAAAACCAGCAGAAAAGGCCTGGGACACAGCGGTGTTGGGGGTTCCCCCTCCCGTTTCAGGGAACAGGAGATGGCTTCCTTCTCGAGGCTGGCAGCCCACACGCACCAGGGAATCTAAGAAGGCCTCTCCGGAGCACGGCTGGAGGACACGGTGCTGCAGCTGGAGACGCCCAGTGGATCCGAACGGCACTGGTTACATAAGCGGGACGGCGCGGCGCGGTGACTCAGGCTGTGTAATGGGGAAGTTCGGATCAGTCCTGGGGAAAGTAAAGGACCGCCGCGTGAGTCACCGGGCCACCCTCCCCGGAGCCGCGGAGCAGAGACACCTGCCATTGATTCAGAGCCTCCCTTTGTCTTCCTTCCTCCCGCGGCCCTGTTTCCATGTTCCATCACGGAGCTCTGCCAGGGCTGGCAGGCAGGGCCGAGGCAACCGATGGAGACCACAGCTGACAGCAAAACAGCAGCCAACACCGGAGATGCCTGCTGCGGTCCAGAGGTGCTTGGACTCTTCTTTTTTCTTTTCTTTGTTGAGATGGAGTCTCACTCTGTAGCCCAGGCTGGCCACGAACTCTGGGCGATCCTCCTGCCTCAGCTTCCTGCGTGCTGGGATCACAGGCCTGCGCTGCCATGCCCACTAGGATTAGTTTTAATTTACTGCTGAGAGCATGAGGGCCCTTGTGGAAGCGATGCTTTAGTCAAGACTGATGAAGTGTACCTGGGGTTTTTCCAGGCAATGCTCTGCCCGCCCTATGGAAATTCACACAAACAGTAGTTTTGAAAGCACAATGCTCCTGGGGCGCAGTGCATGGCACAGTGACCTCGACCTCAGGAAGTCCCAGCTGAGCCAGGTGAAGAGCCGCCCTCTGATGGCTCTGGAGTGACTCACATGTTTAGATTCCTACTGGCCTGACCTACTTCTGCAGCCCCGCCCCTTTCTGGATTTACATATGGAAATTAGTCCACCTATGCAAATATCCCTTGCCCACTGCCCCGGTGCCCCAGACCCTCTGTGCCCGTTACGGAGAGGAGGAACCTCGAACCCTGGTTTCTCCCATGCTGTTCTGTGGTGGCTTCCACAGCGGGTGCCAAGCAGGGCAGTCTCGGTGGCAGCCCCTGTGGTGATGTCCCTTAGGCCTGGCGGTGGCTACTTGAGTGCAAGTCACTGTCTTTCTGGGGCAAAATACCACAACTTAAAGGCAGACAGTTTTAGTTTGGTTTGAGTCCATGGTCGGCTGTTCCAAGGCAGATCAGCACAGCACAAGGTCCCGCAGAGCAGAGGTGCAAATCTCATAGGGTGCAGGAAGCCGAGAGAGAAGGGAGGAGCCGGAGAGAAGATAGTCTTCCAGGCCACGCCCCCAGGACCACTTCTACCAATCAATAGCAAGGCAGGGCTAAATCGCCATTATCCAATCAGCTTCCAGAAGCCTCGCCTGCCTGATCATAGCTTCTGGGACATCTGGATATGAACTCAAGCGGAATGCTGCCAAGCCTCAGCCACTCCATTCTGGGATCACGCCCAGCTACAAATATTTTCAGCCAGTCTGGGCCTTGTTTTTCTTTTCCTTAACAGTGTCTTTGAAGCACAAAAAGTTTTATTTTAATGCAGTCTAGTTTAACTTTTTTAAAAAAAAATGACTGGGGGGGGGGAGGGATCTAAAAACTGGTCGCCCTGCCCCAGTTCATAGAGATTTTATCCTGCATTTTTTTCTGAAAAATTTGCAGTGTGTTCTGGTGTGTGGGTCCAGGTTCCATTTTGGTTTAATTTTTGTGTAAGTTGTGAGGAAAGGGTTCACTCATACCTTTGCTGAGAATCAATGCAACATCCATGGAAGGGTTCGTTTCTGAGCTCTCCATCCTGTTCCATGGAGATATGCTCATTTCCGTGGGTATGACCTTGTCTTGGTTATCACGGCTTTATTAACAAAATAAATGTAAAGGCAGATGCAGTGGCACACATCTATCAGCTCAGCACTCGGGAGGTTGAGGCAGGAGGATTGTTGTGAGTTCAAGGCCAATTTGGGCTACAGAGCGAGACCCTGTCTCAAAAAACAAAAACACTTCAGTTTCCCAGAAGGATGTTTGGGCGATGAGGATGTGCGTGTCTGGTTTCCTGAGTAAACTGATCAAGGTGGAGTGAAATTGCATTCTGGCTTCATCGCCCACCTGCTTGTTCCCTGAGCTGCTTATCCTGCTGGTCTCTAACATGACCTTGCTAAGTGTGTTCACTGCTCCTGGTGGTTGGGGGCGTGAGCCCCTGTGAGACAGCGGCGAGTGTGTTTCTCAGGATTCCCTAGCTACAGGTTATGCTCCTCGCAGAAAGACAGTTGTATTTCTTGCTTTCCAATCTGGATGTCTCTTATTTCCTTTTCTTGCCTGTTTGTACTAGCTTAGACCTCCAGTCAAAGGATGAGCAAACCAGGCATAGGGGCGCATGCCTGTAACCTCCCCACTCGGGGGAGGCTGAGGTGGGAGGATCACCAGCAGGAGGATCACCAGCAGGCCAGATTGGGCTACCCAGTGAGACCGACCCTGTCTCAAAAACACCAAAACTGGGCTGACAATTTAGCTCAGCAACATAAGCGTCTGCCTGACAAATGTGAGGTTGTAAATTCAACCCTCAGTACCAAAAAAAAAAAAAAAAAAAAAACCCAAAACAAACAAAAAAGCCAAAATGATGAATGAAAGCAGTGACAATGAAGACCTTCCTTGTAATTTTACCATTTTAGGAAAAAAGGGATGTATTTTCCTGTGAAAAAAATGACATCAGCTGTAGGTTTTAGGTTTTTAGTAAACATTTTTAATTGTGTTGAGGAACCATCCTTCTATTACTAATTTGTTGTGTTTTGTTTTGTTTTGGGTGTTTTTGTTTTTGCTATTTTGGGGATACAGTTTTTGCTATGGAGTTCAGGTTGGTGTTGAACTCGCTTTGTGGCCCAGGTTGGCCTTGAACTCACAGTAATCCACCTGCCTCAGCCTCCTGTGTGCTGGGATTACAGGTGTATGCCACCATGCCCCAGCTGTTGAGACCTTTTATCATGAAGATCTATTAGGTTTTGTTAAACGCATTTTTCTTTGTTTAATGAGATGACCACATTTTCAGGGACCTCTTTTTTTTTTTTTTCTGTTGATAACAATGTATTTCACTTAATAAATTTTTTGCATCCGTGGGAGAAACCATGGTTAGCCATGGTGGCATGGTGCATAATTCTTTCACATGTTGCATTCAGTTTGTTAGCATTTTTTGAAACTCACACATCTATACATAGTTTTGTTTTGTTTTTTGAGACAGGGTCTCACTATGTAGCCCAGGCTGGTCTGGACCTCGAAGTAATTCCCCTGCCTAGGCTTCCGAGTGCTAGCTAGGGTTACCAGTGTGCACCACCATGCCTGGCCGCCTTTATATTTAGGAGACATCCAATTCTGTGGTTTTGCAATTGCTCTGTCAGGTTTGTAACCCTGGCTTCTTAGAATGAACTGGAAGCTCCCCTCTGCCTCTATTTTCTGGAAGAGCTCGCAAAGGCTGCATCTTGTGCTCTTTCAATGTTTGACAGGACTTCCCAGGGAAATATCTGGCCTGCACTTTACTTGGGAAGTGCAGTGGGAAGTTTGAAAATCACTCCTGCAGTTGTGTTTTTCAGTGTGACGAGTCCGCCATGGAAGCTGCTCCCGAGCCAGCTTTGCTAATATGTGTTTCTAGGATGGGGCCTGTTTCATTTTAGTGTTTACCTCAGTAGCCCAGGCAACCCTCTCCCTTTGACTGTCACAGGTGACATGTCCCCTTGTGTCCCTGACTCTGGTGATGCTGACCTCTCTTTTTCTTTTCACAGTTCTGGTTAAGGTCGGGCAGTATTGCTGATGTCTCTGTCTCTCTCTTTTGGGGGTGGCGGGTACCGGGCCTTTGCATTGAGCTCACCTCCCGCTTTTTCTATTTTTTATATGAGACAGGGTCTTGCCAAGTTCTCCAGACTGGGATCAAACTTGTGACCTTTCTGCCTCAGCTTTTCTGGGGGTCACCTTGCTAATAGAGATGGAGGTGACATTGAAGCCCAGCTTGTGGACAACACTTCTTCCCACCTCCTTCCTCCTCTGTTTAGAACCCCTGGCAAGGGATGAGGCAAAAGCTAGAACTTCAGGTGCCCTTTGATTTCATGTGCAGGTAAACTGAGGCACCAGGGCTCCAACCAGCCCATCAGCATCTGAGCCCAGCAGATTTTCCTGGGCCCTGCCTGCTACTCCAGATCTTCCAAATGCCCACTGACACAGCAGTGTCCATCAATCACACCTATAATTCTACATTCGGGGAGGCTGAGGCAGGAGAATCTCAAATTGGAGCCCAGGCTGGCAATTTAGCAAGATCCTGCCTCAAAATAATAAAAAGGGATAGGGAACCATGCAAAGGCCCTGGTTCAGTCCTCACTACTAAAAAAAGAAGAAAATGCACATAGGGCTTTTAGCTTTTTCCACATCTTGAAATATCACCATTTAATTGCTTAATTTTCTACATTCGTCCATCTTAGATAGACTAGCCCGGGGCTCTGCAGCCTGGTGTATTAGAGAACCTCTGGCTTTTTAATAGTAATACTTAGTGTTTATATAACACGTTTCATGTTCAAAGTGCTTTACAGAGTTCACTAATTAATCAGAACACCGCTTGCCGCCCAGGGCAGGTTGGACCAGGTTCTCAGCTCCTAATTGCGAGGGGCAGAGTCCCCCGCCGCCGACCCCTCGCTCAATCTGTGGCCCCATTTACGTCCAAAGCAGACTCTAGGCCACCAGTCACTTGTCTCTAGCAGGCTCCATGGCTGGGCAAGGGACCTGGGGCTGGGGCAGATGGGCCACTTCCTGGAAGCCCCATGGGCAGCAACCAGATGGATCAAGTGCTGACCCTGGGGCACAGAGTGGTCAGGGCCCACTGACCATGTGGAGTCATCAATGGGAAGAGGGGCTTTGTAGAGTGAAGAGGAGCTCTCCAGGGGGAGCACATAGCCTGAGCAGAACCCCAGAGGCAGGGCTGAGGGGAAGGAACTCAGTATTTAAGGAAGGAGGGGAGGGTGGAAAGATGGAGGAAAAGGGGTCTCTGAGGTCTTGTTTTTGTTTTTTTGAGACAGGGTCTCACTGTGTGGCCCAGGCTGGCCTCAAACTGCTGGTGATCCTCCTGCCTCAGCCTCCCGAGTGCCACCACTCCCGGTTCTCAGGGTTCTTCAAGGTCAAGGCTGTGCTGTAGGGAGCATGTAGAATCAGGACCAAGGTGAAGTGGTGGTCGCTGCTGGGGTCTGGAGCTTGCAGAGTCAGGTGGGGTCCAGTCCTGGGGGTGTTGGGGCTTCTCTCTGGGGATATTGGGGGGCTCAGCCACGAGGGAGGTGGGATGCAGTGGGGTGGGGTGAGGACAAGGTCACTGGGGCCACCCACAGCATGGGAAGGGAGCCAGGCCTGGCACAGCTGCTGGACAGAGATATCTTTGGCTCCCCCGGCCACTGGCACACGCTGTGGGCCAGGCTGCAGCACCCAGTCCTGCAGGGCTGGATGGCAGAATGGGGGCTGGAAGGGGCCTGGGTCCCCCTCAGAGGCCCGGGGCTCTTCCTCTTCTGCCCACCTACAAGCACTCTGCCCTCTGGCACTGGCAACAATTGTCCCTGTCCCAGGGCACAGGCTCAGTGATGGGTCTGGAAAGTGACCCGTGGCCTCCCTCCCAGGTAAGAATAAAGTGTTTTTCCAGTACTGGGGTAGAACTCAGAATCTTTGCACTGAACTACGTCCCCCTTCCTCTTTTGACTTTTTGTTTTGAAACAGGGTCTTGCTAAGTTCTGAGTGGCTCAGGCTGGGCTCACATAAGCACTGAGATGCTAGCATTCACACCACTGTAGGCCTTAGGCAAAGTCTCGTAGTGGGCTCAGAACAAAGTCCCAGCAGGCCAGGGGGACAGAGTAGGGAAGCCCAAGGGCAGCAGGGTGGCCGGTGGAGCCGTTGCTGCTGCAGGGCGGGGGGCACCGGCCTGGCCGCCCAGCCCCGCATGCTGACTAATGGGGCACTCACCGTGCAGGCCCGCAGCCGCCCGCCAGCTCGAGCCTGGGGTTGGGAAGGAGGTGGGGAACTGAACACTAGCAGCAGCTGGGACCTGAGCCAAGCGATCCTAATTAACTTTTACTGAGCCACCGCCACTCCCTTCCCCCTGTGGGAGAGCAGCCGCAAGTTTGGCCTGCACACTACAGCCAGGGAAACTGAGGCTGGGAGTTGAACCTGGCTCTGCACTGGGGTGGCAGGTGTCCCAGAGTGCAGAAGGGCAGACAGCCACGCTTCCCCCTGCGGCCTCTGCTGCCCAGAGCTTCCAGGTAGCCCATGGGGCAGGGAGCCAAACCAGGAACGGTGGGGACAGGTGGCAGGTGGCAGGTGACACAGCAGCTGCCTTCCACCCTTTACCTCCCTGTGCCGGGCCCAGTCATGGGATTCACTCACAGTGACTGAATGGGTTTGTCCCATAGCCTGGGCCTTCAGTGCCACCCTGGGAAGTCCCCTCTGTGTTATGCAACCCACAGCAGTGACCGAGCAGCAGGGACAGCACTGGATGGACCACCCACCCTGGCAGGACCTGGACAGAGCTGGCACAGCCCCCTCTTCTCAGCTGTGCTAAGGAAAAAGTGGATGTGTTCGACACTTGGGATGGAACTTGAGGCCTCCCAGGGAGCCACCCCCCAGCACTTAGTATTTTTTATTTTGAGACAGGGTCTCATTAAGGTGCCCAAGCTGGCCTCCAATTTGTGATCCTCCTGCCTTAGCCTCCTAGAGTATCTTTTATTAGAAACTCTTTTTTTGTTTTGTTTTGTTTTGTTTTGTTTTTGTATGGGGGATCAAACTCATGACCTAGCACTTGCCAGGCAGGCACTTATGCCACTGAGCTAAATCCTCAGCCCTAGAAACTCTTAAATCAGGCGTGGTGGCGCATGTCTGTAATCCCAGCACTCAAGAGGCTGAGGCAGGAGGACTGCCATGCATTCCAAGGCAGCCTATGCTATGTAAGTGAGTTCAAGGCCAGCTTGTACTTCATAGAGAGACCCTACCTAAAAAAATAAATAAATAAAAAGAAAATTTAAAAATCGACTAAAATTTAAAAAAAAATTTTTTTTAATTGCCAGCTGAATCTTGAACTTAGGATCCTCCTGCTCAGCCTTCTGCAGTGCTGGGACCACAGACCAGACTGGGTGCTCAGTAACGGAAGGCTCTCCCTTCCCTACTCCCATCTTAGTTCAGAAGAAAGACTTGCCTGGGCGTCCTTCCTCCCAATGAGGCCTGCACCCTGGCACCTTCCCTCTGCCCAGCCGGGCTGCCCCATTGCTCTGCCGGCCTGGCCCAGGTCACTGCGAGCCCCGCAGGGCGACGCCGGCCGGGCGGGCCGGGCCAGGCTGAGTTACTCACCACGGCCCCCAGCCCAGCCACGCTGGTGCATCACGGCCGCACACTCGCCACGCCCCTGAGCCAGGCCCAGCGTGTGACACATTGCATGTGGTTGTGACACGCGGCTGGAAGCCACACCGCGCGGGAGGCCGAGGCAGGGGCGACAGGAGCGCTGGGCTTTGGGCTCCGTGGCCTCGGCCAGCAACGCCAGAGCCCTGGGCCAGCCTTGGAGGGTCCCGGGGACCCAGATCATCGCTCCTTTATTTCTCATTGGCACCCATTTGAGGTGCACAGTGACCACGCGATTGTTCACGTCCCTTCCCCTCTCCCACCCCCTTACTGCCTGAAAAAGTCCTGGAGACGGTTGGATTGCGTGTCCCGCATCTGAGGCCTCAGTTTACCATCTGTAAAGTGGGAGCAGGGGTGGTACCCACTTCCCGTGGCTTTGAGTCCGGTGAGCTGATGCCTCTGTGGGATGGGAATCTAATAATAAAAGGGCTGTGTCGGGATGTTTCAGGAAAGTTTGATGATTCCTTTCACTTACTAGTGATCTGGTGCCAAATGCAGAGGTCTTCAGTGATTCCTGATCGGAAATAAAAAGACTGCATAACTTTGACTTACATGAAGTAAAATATTGGAGACTGGGGAGAAAAATGAAAGAAAAACAGCAAAAAGTTGATCATTATTAAATATAGAGTTGGGCGAGGTGGCAGGCACCGTAATCTCAGTGCTCAGGAGGCCGAGGCAGGAATGTCTCTGTGAGTCTGAGGCCAGCCTAGGGTATACAGTGAGTTTCTGGCTTGGCCCCTCAAGGGCCAGGATGATGGGCTTGTGTCACCACACTCTGCTTATGGTCAGGGCTTGGAGCGTGGGGTTTCAGGGCTTTTGCAGTCCTGGTCCCCTATTCCCTGATGGGGTGATTTGCAGAATCTTGAGGCGGGGTAGGCAGGGAGAGCAGCACTCCTGGGCATCTCTTGTGGGAACTGGGCTGCAGTGCAGTCATGGCTGAGGCAGCAGAAGGTCAGCTTGTGGTCACCCCACAGAACAAAGGTGAGGAGTCCTGGCAAGAGGAGGGAGCCGGCAGCGGCTGTGCAAGGCTCCCCCGCCAAGCCGGGCATGAACCCGCTGACCACCCCAGACCTGCAGAGGACAGATCAGAACTGAGCCTCGAGTCCAGCTCACCCCAGGCAGACTGGCCATCATCAGGAACACAACACAAGCAATCAGGTTTGTCCCTCTTTAGGGCAGAGTAGTATTCCACGGTGTGTGACCACCACATTTTCTTTATCCATTCCTGCTGATGGGTTCATAGCCTGCTTCAAGACTTAACACCACTGTATTAAGTAACTTAGACATGCAAGCTCAATCACCCTATGGTTTCTCCTCTATGAGAAACACAAAGCAGAAATAAAGGGTAGATTGAAAGATAGGTCATGGAAAACAGAGACAGAGCTTTTCAGCTGGGAAAGGAAAGGAAGCAGATGAGAAAGAGTTAAATGCGTCAGGTCCATGTTGCAGTTCCTGAGATCCAGTAGTAATAAACATTTTAACAGGAAAAACAAAAACCACTGTGGAGGCCAGGGCATGGGGTGGGAAGAGCTGGCGCCACCCTGGAGAGAGACTTAGGGCAGCCCCTGCGGAAATCGGTGGGGAGCCGCCGAGCGCTGGCCCGGCCCTGGTGACTCAGAGGTGGCTTGTGAGCCCCGCTCAGTCACCTTTTCCTTTGGGGTTTTCCCTCTTCCCTGGATGAGCCCCATCCAGCCGATGTCACCATGCAGAAGGCGACCTGGGCCGTCCCCTCACCCAGCGTCACTGGCCGAGTGAGGCAGCAGCTTCCTGGTGGCGAGAGGGGTCCACGCTTGGAGGAGGAAGGCGCCATAGGCCCCCGGGACCCGGTCTGGCTCGCCTGTCTTCTTTCGCCCAGCACAGTGCTTGGAAGGTTTGTCCTGGGTGGCAGAGGCCGGCTCATCATCCTGGTCCTTGTCACTCGGTACTGCTCCACAAAGGTGTACAGTTTTTAAATTTATTTATCGGGCGATGGACATTTGGGTTGTTTCACTTTCGGCCACTACAGAGAGCACTGTGGATGTGCATTTTTGTGTGAACCTAAATTTTCAGTTCTCAGTATATCTTAGTCACTTTCCTGTTCCTGGAACAAAAAACCAGGCCCTTGCAAGAGTAGAGAGTTGCAGGGAGTGGTGGCACATGCCTGTCATCCCAGCACTCAGATGGCTGAGGCAGGAGGATCGCAGCAAGTCCGAGACCAGCCTGAGTTGAAGGCCAGTCTGAATTACAGAGCAGACTCTGATTCAAAAAGAAAAAAAAAGCTATTTTCAGTGTTTTCAGTCCATGGTCAGCTTCTCTGAGGCAGGAACATCATGGCAGAAGGTGGAAGAAAGCTGCTCATCTCATGGTGGCTAGGAAGCAGAGAAGGGAGGAGCTGGGGACAAGAACACAGCCTTCCAGGTCACACCCCAGTGACTGGCTCCAACCAGGCCTCACCTCCGACAGCACGGTCAGCCCTGAGCTAATCCAGGATGGATCCACTGAGCACAGCGCTCCGTGGTCCATCACCTCCCAGAGCCCCAGGTCTAAACACAGCAGAGCTGAGGAGGTATATCAGATCTAAACCATAACATCTGGGCAAGAACGAAACTGCCTGGTCACCCTGTGACTCTGTGTGAGGCGCTGCAAACTGCTTCTCTGCAGAGCTGCCTCAGACAGTCCCTGCCAACAGACAGACTCCGAAGTCCCCACACCCTCTCAGTGCTTGTAAGTGCTGTCACCCCTGCCGAGTGGGGTCTCACTAGGGCCTCGACTTGCATCCCCCTTTTGATCCATCGGACTGAACACCTGTTCCTGTGATTCTTGGCCATTTACAGCCCTTCTTCAAGCAATGTCTACTTACATCTTTGCCAACTGTTCAGGGGTTTTTTTGTTTTTTGTTTTTGTTTTTTGAGGCAGGACATCACTATGTAGCTCAAACTGTCCTTGAACTGGTGACAATCCTCCTGCCTCAGCCTCCTCGGTGCTGGGATTACAGGTATGCCCACCACACCTGACCAATTTTAAAATTTGATTTGTGTTACAAGAGTTCTTTTTTATGTTCTGAACACTCAATCCCAGCATCAAAATGACCATGAAAGGAGTAGAGCCTTGGGGCTCCTACTCCTGAGACTCGGATTTTTTTTCACAGTGACCACCGGATCCCACCAGTGCTCTCCCAGAGACCTAAGATCCTGCTTATCATGGTGCAAGTCACAGAAAAGGTGGATCCACTTTAGCCATTGTCAAAAGGTTAAACCAGGCAACCCCGTGAGATCCCAGCATTCAGAAGGCTGAGGCAGGACGATCACCATGGTTTTAAAAATAAAACTGCCCCCCAATTTAAAATAAAAATTTAAATTTAAATTAAAACTGCAGCTGGGTCATTGCCATCGCCTAAACGGATATGCTTTTGGTTATAGTTCACGTCAGAGGGAGACGCGGAGACATCAGACCCTCTGCACAACAAAGATTCTTTGATCAGAGAGGAGTGTTTGGTAAACTCCCCGGAGTGAAACTAATTGGGTGGGGCAGATTTAATCTCCGAAAGACCTGGCTGCTAAATGAAGATAGGTCAGGGTGCTGGGACCTCACGGGCCGGCTCCAGGAAGCACGGTTAGGTTAATTGGCCTCGGGCTCTGGGCCCTGTCTCCCCACAGCAACCCTCCTGCCTAGATGAAAGAGGGCCCTATGCCTGGGGACGCTGGCCAGCAGGGGCCCAGGACCTTCCCTGGGGACCAACCGGGTGCCGGGCCCTCATCCAAGGAGTGAGGCCAGGCTAGAAGAGACAGCTCATCCCTGTGTCCTGATCACACCTTCCTGGACCACTGGACAACTGGAAATACGGCCACACAAGGCCCCAAATGACCTCGGAGAGAATCTCTAGGCAGGGCTACCAGTGTCTCTTGCCTGGCTCCAAACACCAATCCATATCTGGAGCCCCCATTCAGAAGCACCCTTGGTTAAGCCAAGCATGGTGCCACACGCCTGTGATTCCAGCACTTTGGAGTCTGAGGCAGGAGGACCGCTGCAAATCTGAGCTCAGCCTGGCCTCCATAGTGAGCTCAAGGTCAGCCTGAACTACATAGCAAGACTGTGTCTCAAAAATACAACCAAAAAAAAAAAGGCAAAAGAGGAAGAGAAGAAGAAGCATTCTGGGTCAAAGAATGCTATCCCTCCCTAACTGGTGTTACAATGGAGGTTTATGTGGCAATTCATTTTTGTTTGTTTGTTGTTTTCTGTCTTTTTGAGACAATGTCTCCATATATAGCCCTGGCTGGCCTTGAATTTGTAGCAGTCCTCCTGCCTCAGCCTTCCGAGTGCTGAGACTAAAGGCCTGTGTCTCCACGCCTGCCTAGAATCCCTCCACCCCCAGGGATTGCTGTGCGAAGGAGAAACCCGGGCTCAGGGAGGCCTCCTAGGTGTGAGTCAGGAGAAGGTGCAAAGGGAAACTGGGCCTTCCACGTCCAGGGAAGGCCAGGTCCCTCCTCTGGTGCGGCCCTCTGTCTTAGTTACTGTTCTCCTGGCTGAGACCAAACACCCGACACCCAAAGTTAGAGGAGGAGAGGGTTTGGCTCACAGTTTGTGGGGGTTTCAGCCTGAGGTTGGCTGACCCCTGGCAAGGTGACATCGCAGAGAAGAAACAGCTCATGGTGGGCAGCAGGCAGCAGAGAAGTCAGGGGCTTTCTGTCCCTTCTGGCTTACCCAGGCTGCTCAGGGAGGGCAGCACTCACCCTCAGCCCAGTGCCCTGGAGCCAGCACTGCACCATGAATCCATCTCAGTGTCACACTCTACATCAGCCACCTCTGAAAAAGCCGCCTGACTGCATAAAGCTTTGGGGGCATCAATGCAGGAGCCATAACACCCTCTGAGTCTCAAATTTCTTCATCTGTAAAATTTGACCAATCTCTAAAGCTGCTTCCAAGCCAGGTGTGGCGGCACATGTCTGTCATCCTCGCACCCTGGGAGGCTGAGGCAGGAGGATCACTGTGATTTAGAGGCCAACCTGAGCTCCATAGTGAGTTGGAGGTGAGCCCGAACTATACAGTGAGAACTTGCCTCTAAATAAATAAAATAAATAGTCCCTGCTGCTGTGAGATGCTGTGACTATCTGCCCACTTCCTGTTTCTGCTGTCTCTGAACACTGAATATGCAGAAAAAGACAAGGAAGAAAGTCAGCCAGCAAAAATGGTCATGCCTTGTCATCCGGCTACTTGGGAGGCTGATGCAGGAGGACTGCAAGTTTGAGGGCAGCCGGGGAAACTCAAGGAGACTCTGTCTTTAAAAAATGAAATAAGCTTGTGTGGTGGCACGTACCTGTCATCCCTTGTAATCAAAGGCAGCCTGAGTTAGGACACCATTTCAGAAAACCAAACCAAAACGAAATGAAAGGCCGGAGGCAGTAGTGCAGGCAGGGAGCACTTGTCCGGCCTGTGCGAGGCACTGGGCTCCAGCCCAGTATGAGGAGGAGGGGGAGGGGAGAGGACTGGGGGAGGGAGAGGGAGGGGAGGGATCACTGTCACTCTCTGCTGTTCACTGCTCTCTGCATATTACTCAAGGATGCAGGCGTGCACCCCACATCTCTTGAGGGCCGCAGGAGCCCATCTAGGCCTGCTTGCATACCAGGCCATGCTCACCAGCCCTGCCTCAGTGTCCCTGCCGGGAGCCTCCCAAAGCCTGCATCTGCTCCTCCATCCTGGAGCTCCCCAGCCCTGCAGCTCAAGCACACAGCAAGTCTCCCCTTCAGATGAAAGCAGCCGCCCCGCCTGGCCCGTCTGTGCACAGGGCCCTCGCCTTTACAGCTCTATCTCTCATCTATTAATTGTTTATTTTAGATGGGAGTAATTGACTCTCCACACAGATCAGAAGCAGGAGGGCAGCCTTTCCTTCCGGAGGGAGCAGCTGGATGATGGATGCATCGCTCTTTGAGCCTGGAGGCCGGAGGAGGCGGCTCATCTTCTCTCCTGGCCGCTGGAATCTGCTGCAAGATCTCGGCTGTGGGACTGTGGGGTGTAATTCACGGGAGCCCCTAACCCCAGATCCAGCACTGAAGACGCCTTCTGTTGTTTGCTGACCTATGTCTAAAATCTGTAATTATCATTCTGCATTGATTATTGGTAGGGAGAAAGCATGTTATAATTTTTTCAAATTATATAAATTATCTTCGGGACTCTTTTTCAGAAAATTTTCTATGACTATATCTGCCTTTGTTTCTGCTTGTATAGAAATTAAATTTTTGCCTTTTCCTGCAAAATTATCTTTTATAGCCTACTGGATGATGATAATAATACTTTGTACTTTCTGAAGGGCCTTTTATCCGGGGATCTCAAAGCACATCATAAACTTTAATTAATTCTTGCAGCCAGCCCCGTGAGGGAGGTAAGTATTATTAACCCCATTTTACAGATAAGGACAGTGAGACGTGGAGAAGTTAAGTAATTTGCCGAAGGCCCCAAAGCAGTTAGAAGCTAAGTCTGAACAAGATCGCCCTGCGCCCGTCTCGAGCCTGTGGCCCCGAGTCCCCCCTGGCCCGGCGCGATTGATGGGGCTCAATCAATGCAGTGTCTGCCTTAAGTACATGTTGTGTGGCTCACCGGCGTTATGGGGAGTTATTTTGGCTGAGTCACGGGCTTCACCCCTGGGGACTAGCCTATCTTCAGGTGGCAAGCCCACTTCTCAGGTCCCAAAGCTCTGGCCACGCAGCCCCCAGCCTCGGCAAGCCCTCCTCCCCAACTTCCAGAGTCCCCCCAAGCAAGCGCTCTGCTGGCCACCTCAGCCCTCTGCAGCTTCCTCGGGGATAAAACTATGGCCTCCGGAGGAGGGGTGTTACCCTCAGGGTGCACAGGGAAGAGGATTTAACACAGGGCACATACTTTATAGAATTATCTTATAATAGCTGCCCAAAGAGTGAAACTCAAAAAGTGCAGGAGATCCATCCACACACTAAAGATCCCCAGAGAATCCAGCCGAGGGCCCAGATCCCATGACGATGTTCTGTGCGGGTCCAGCTGAAGACCTGGAGCCCACGACATGTCTCCTGCAAGTCTGTTCACCGGTCTGCCCTGGCGAAGGTTCCGGGGTCAGTGGCGGAAGCTAGAAAGTCTGCACCAGTGGGATGAAGGATCTGTGCCAGCAGGCTGAGAGGTCTGCACTGGAGCCAGGAAACGACACTCGAGGTAAGGACCAGAGCTCCCCAGAAAAGAACCACAGCTGTCCTCAGGGACAAGGACCTGAGCTCCTTTGATGATAGAACAGCAGAGTTCCTATCAGGAAAGCCAGCCAGACAAGCTTCTCCAGAAGAATCAGTAACACCACCTTTCCTTCCAGTTCTGTCTGCTGTTGGCAGCCATCCTCAGGGGGCCCTCCACACCAGGCACCACAGTGCCTCAGGGCAGCTGGGCATTACAAGTTGCCCACCAATTGTGTCTGCCACAAGTGGTTATGTTAGCCCCATTTCATGGGGAAGGAAAACCGAGGCTCATAAAGTGAAGGGTGGCGCTCGCTTGTCCTACCAGCTCTTGGGAGGAAGGCTGAAGCAGGAGAATTGCTGTGAGTTCAGGGCCAGCCTGGGCTGTGTAGTGAAAAGAGCACAATCCAGGTCCCATGTAGAATCAGAATCCCAACCGAGTCATGGCTTAACCAGCCATCTCAAGCCTGGGCCCCACCTAGGCCACTGGGCCACAGCTCCCAGGGTGACATTTGCTAGGGACACAGCCTGGGATCAGAATCCAGGCCTTCGCGCCTGCCATCCCGTGCCCAGCTTTGTGAGGCCTGCTGAAGCGAGAGGCCCGCGGGGGGCCCAGCACTGGCTGTCCTCATCGGCCACCTGCTGCCGTCTCTCTGCAGCGGCCTCTGTCACTGGGGCAGTGAGACCCATACCCACCCTTCCTTCTGCCCAGCCGTGCTGCTGCCGCGGGAGAAGCCAATCCGAAGCGGGTTCCCTGCCCCTGCGGTTAAACCGACGCAGCTCCCGACCGATCCCTGCCTCACTCTCCTCAGCAGGCCAAGGCACTGTCAGGAGGCTGCTGTAAGAGAGGGCACCTGACGTCCATGGCATCCTCCAGCATGCAAGAGGATCAGCTGGGGTCGCTGTCCCTGGCCAGGACAGAGCGAGGGCCTGGGCCAGTGCTGCCAGTTCTTTTCCTCATCACCTTTGCTGAAATCGAAGCCTCTCGAGTCCAGCGTGGGCCAAGGGCCAGGTCCTCTCTGTGGGATGTGCTTTCAGGATGGAGGATGATGCCAGCCCTGCGGACACCTGTCCCCCACTCCCCACCTTCCTGCACCCTGGGCCTGAGTTCACCCTGAACGCAGCTCCCCTCTCCCAGGACTGCAAGGGGAGCCCCAAGCTCTAGCCGTGGCCTTTTTATTTTTAATTTGAGGCAGGGGCTCATTAAATCACCCAAATTGGGCTTAAACTTGTGATCTTCCTGCCTCTGCCTTCCAGAGTGCTGGCTTTATGGGTACTACTCTACACCTGGCTTTCCCTGGCATCTTGAACCTCTTGGTCTTCTGCCTATTGAGCCACTTTCACCTTGACCTCAAGGACATGTGGGGGGACTGGTGGCGGGTACCATAGATCCCCTTCCAGCTGTCCCCAGCACACGGGGCTGATGTTCTTAGAAAGGAGCAGAATCTGGCTGCTTGAGGGGCTGAGACAGGAGGATCCGTAGGAGTTCAAGGCCAACCTGGGCTACAGTCCTCTTGGAGGGTGGCTATTGCTACCCCATTTTACCACATGGGGACATCGAGGTAAAGAACTGCCATTTCCCCCAGGGTGCATTCTACCCAAGGCACAAGCTGGGATGCGAACCCGGCTGATCTGCTTTTTCAAGACGGGGCCTCACTACACAGTTTAGGCTGGCCTGCCACTGACTACAATCCTCCTGCCTCAGCCTCCCAAGTGCTGGGATGACAGGTGTGCAGCCCCGCACAAAGCTCTGCTTTTGCTTTAGGTCTGGAGCAAGCCTGGCTGTCAGGACCTCTAGTGCTCCCCTAGTCAGCAGCGGGGAACCCTAAGGAGCCTGGCAGGGCTGGGTCCCGGTGGCCCCAGGGCGTGGCTGCAGCTGAGAATCCCCATTCCCTAAGGACACAAGCACTGCTCCTGCAATTAAGCCAGCACATGGACAAATCCACCCATGGGCCGGGGGCTACAGCTCTGCACCACAGCGCACCGCACCAGCCGTGCTGAGGTCACGGGGAGTTGTCCCCAGCGTTGCCTGGTCCAGCGCCTGTGTGCTGTGCAGGAGCTGAGGCCAGCGGCGGCTTCGGTTCTACATAATGAGGGGTTTGGTTTTATGAGCAGAAGGCATCACCTCCTCCGTCTGGCAGTGAGGAAAATGGCTTTAAAGTTAAAACTATGTCCTGGGTGGCTCTCAGATGTGGCCCAGCATGGCCTCTGGCGGGAGAGGAATGGGGTGCTCTCCTCCTGCAGGCGCGGCCGTGGCTCCCTCAGCACCGTCTGAGAGCACACTTCTGTCTTTCGTTTTGCTTTGCTTGGGTTTTTGAGGCAGGGTCTTTGCTGCTATGTAGCCCAAGCTGGCTTTGAACTCCCAGTGATTCTCCTGCTTCAGCCTCCTGACTGCCGGGACAACAGGCCTGTGTCACCACGCTGCTTTGGAGAGCGCAGACTCACATGGAGAGACAGGAACTGCAGTCCTGGAGTTCACCCTGCCTTCCACACGAGGCTCCATCAAGAACACGACATCTGAGTTTGTGGCTTTGCCCCAGAGCTGCAGGCTGTGACACCGTGCCACCAGCCAGGGTCACTCAGATGAGGTGCCACTGATCACCCTGAGTCTCCAGCACCTGAGCCATTTCAGGAGTAAGACCCATGTGTGGCTGCCAGTGGCTGCAGGGGACAGCAGAGAGACACAGTGCCTGGTCACCACTACATCACTAGTAGGCAGCTGATATAGACCCACAGCGCAGCGTGGGGGCGCACACCTGTGATCCTGGCACTCTGGGAGGCTGAGGCAGGAGAATGCCAGGACCCAACTCAGCCTGGGCAAGTTGATGACTTAGCAAGACTCTGCCTCAAAATAAAATATAAACGAAGGGCTGGAAATGAGCCCGAGACCCTCAGGACAGTGTGTGTTCTTCTGTCCTAGGACCAGAGAGGAATTCACTGGCCAGTACCAGTTCCAGAATAAACTTTGCCAGAAGGGAATGATAGACACTGTTGGACTTTGCTTTGGACATGTATTTCCTTCTGCAAAATACATCCCCATTTACTTATTTATTTTTAAGAGGTAGGACCTTTTGCCCAGGTTCATCCTAAACTCCTAGCCTCAAGAGATCCTCCTGCCTTAGCCTATTGAGTAGCTGGGACCATGAGCTTAAAACACCACCCCTGGATCCTGTATTTTTCCACTGGTGAGGCTTGAACCCAGGGCCTCTGCACTGAGCTACATTCTCAGCCCTTTCTAATTAAAAAAAAATTTTTTTTTTAAATTTTGAGACAAGGTCTTGCTAAGTTGGTAAGTTACCCATGTTGTGCTGGACTTTGAGGTCCTTCTGCCTCAGCCTTCCAGAGTACAAGGATCACAGGTGTGTGCCACCCCCCAATAAGGAAGACAGAGAGACCCTTGGGAGGGAAAGACCCCTCCCTGGGCCAAGAGTACCAGAGGACAGCAGATCTGCACCCGGCATCTGCAAGAAATGAGGTGTTGATGACTTGACCCCAGGGCCACACTGGAACAGGGCTGCGTGGCCCCTGTCCTCTCCAACAGCGGTGGCTCTCTGGGGTGCAGGGAGAGGAAACAGCCAGCCAGGAACAGCACTCGGTGGGCGCTTCAGGGGATGGGACCCACTCATGCACGCATGAACATGCCACCAGCAGGACCAGCACTGCCCAGAGAATGTGATTCCACAAGGCCAGGACGGCGAGACTGATGTGAATGCAGGATGCCCTCATTTGCCATGAGGTAAATTTTAATCTGCAAACTGGGTACCCCTGTAAGCCCAGCTCTTGAGAGGCTGAGGCAAGAGGATCGTCTAGCTTAGGCAATTTAACAAGAACTTGTTTCCAAAAAATTTTTTTCTTCTTTTTTTCTCGGTGCCGAGAATCAAACTCAGAGCCTTGTGCTTGCCAAGCAAGCCCTGTGCCTCTGAGCTACATCCTTGACCTTTTTTTTTTTTTGAGACAAGGTCTTCAGGCTGGCCTTGAACACACTGGAATCCTGCTGCCTCAGCCTCCACAGTGCTAGGATTATGGCTATGCACCACCACACCCATTCGGGAAATCTCCTTTGCCCAGGGACAGAACCCACAAATGTCTAAGTGCAAGATGTGCCGGGGAGGCAGAGGGACTCGGGTAGGTGCAGAGAGCAGTGGCAGAGAGAAGTGAGAACAGAGCCCAGGCGGCCTAGTAGCCCCAGCCTCGGCGCTGTGCCCGCTCCTCTGTGAAATCAAGCCCCTGACCCAGGGGACTCAGAGCACCCCGTGGCTACAGGCTGGCCGGGGCCACACCACACACGGCTTCTTGGTGCCAGCCATGCTGGGGAGGGCGGGAGACAGGGCGCCACCCGGCTCCAGTGGCAAGAAGGACTTGCTTTGTTCTCCAATCGTTTTTTAAGTCATAATAAAACTGACTCAGTCTCTCTGTTGTCATTATTGTCGGCCGTCAATCCCAGTGGCGTCCCCTGAGAACTACCATTATTCTGAGCAAGGACGGCCAGGAGACCTGGCTCTGTAGATCCCCAGAGTCCTGACCTGGACCAGGGTCCCCAACCCTTCCCCAGGTGACCAAGAGGCCCAGCACGCCAGGTCCTCTGCAGGGTTTGGCCCTGATGGTCCCAAACCCTGGCCACCCCACCTGGGAACAATTTGGAGAAGCCTTGGTCATAGAAGGCGGGTGCCAAGGAGTCTTTTCTTTTTTAAAATTTTCTTTTTCTTTCTTCTTTCTTTTTCTTTCTCTTCCTTCCTTCCTTCCTTTCTTCCTTCCTTCTTCTTCTTCTTCTTCTTCTTCCTCTCTCTCTCTCTCTCTCTCTCTCTCTCTCTCCCCCCTTCCTTCTGTTCTTTCTTTTTTTTGAAACAGGATTGCACTATGTAGAGCCTAGCCTGGCTTTGAACTCCTGGTGATCCTCCTGCCTCAGCCTCCCAAATGCTAAGATTACAGGCGTGTGCTCCTGCACCTGGCTCAGGGTTGCTTCTTCATGGCAAGTGCATGCAGGGGTCACACTGATAGTCACCTGCATCTTTCTTCAGGCTCCTCCAGTGCATGCACCCTCCTGCCTCACTCTGTCCCACTCCGTCAGTGAGAAACGATGGTTCTGGACCTGGGCCCACCCTGATGACCTCACTCTGATCTGGTTACAGATGCAAAGACCTTGTCTCCAAATAAGGTCGAATTCTGAGGATTGGGCCAAGGCCTTCAAGGTAGTGACGCACACAGTGGTTAACAGATAGACAGGATCTTCCAAGGTGAGTTGTTCTTCATGGGAAGCCACTGAGTGACTTACTGAGACCCTGTCTCAAAATAAAATTTAAACACGGGCTGGGGATGGCATTGAGTATGAAGGGCCTGGGTCCAATGCCCTTCCCTTCTGTCCACATGCTTTCTTTGTAACTGAAAGTGATGCCTGGAGCAAGGGCAGCCACTTTGGATTCACAAGGGGAGCAGGGCCAACCAACACCCATGCACAGAGATACAGAAAGACAAGAAGAAATGCAGGTCTTTGGTGTTCTTGAGGCTCTGAATAGCAGAAACCAGAACCGGAACCTCCCTGCCCTGAGACTTGTATGTACTATGGTGGATTTTCCTTATTGCTAAAGCAGACATGAAAAGCCACCCCATGCTTACTGGAAAATTCTTCTCAGGAAGTCTCTTGAGGCAAGACCTTGACAGGCCTTGGGAAGGGCGTGTCTGCCCTCAGCCTCAAGGAGCTGAGAAGGAAACTGGGTATTCTTTCTCTCCCACTTTTTTGAGGGGGTTGGTGCTGGAGTGGAGTTCCTGAGGATCAAACCCAGGATACTCTTGTCACTGAGCTACACCCAGCTCTTTATTTTATTTTATTTTATTTTTGGTACCGGGGATCGAACTCAAGACCTCACGCTTGCAAAGCAGACACTTATGCCACTGAGCTAAATCCTCGCCCCTCTTTTTTATTTTTTAATTTATTTTGAAAGAGTCTCACTAATTTGCCAGTCAGGACTCAAACGTGTGATTCTCCTGTCTCAGCTTCCCCGAGTGCTGGCATCCTGGGAGTGCTGGCCTCCTGGAGCGTCTCCCCCAGGATGGAGGCCTGTGTGACCGATGGCTGTCTGAGGATGGCCTCCCCTGGGGACGGTGCCCACCTCCAGGGCAGAGAACAAGCAGTGACTGCACTCGGAGCCCCTGGCCCCCCAGCCCTGTGCCCACCCTGGAACCTCAGTTGCACAAGGGCCCAAGGGCTCACAGGCTGCTCCCCACTGCCTCCAAACAGGGGGAGGGAGGGAGGGAGGGAGAGAGGGAGGAAGGGATCCTCCCCGCTGTGGGGTTTCCCAGAGGTGGGGCCCCGGAGGGTGGGGGCCCCAACAAAAATGGGGCAGTGGCAAACCCAGCGGCAGAGTTGCTGCAACTTGTTAGGTCCCGGGGAGTCACCAGGGCGCCAGAGAAACTGCACCCAGGAGGCCGCTGAGCAGGCGCCAGCAGGAGGGAGGATTGGCCTCAGGAAGCCACGATGCCCAGCCTGGTGTGTGTGTGGGGGGGTGGTTTTGTGTGCTGGGTCCTTGCTAGGGAGGACCATGAGGACAGGCGTGAAGTCACATGTTTGCCCTGAGCTACATCTCCACCACGTTTTTTTGAGGCCAGGTCTGTCTGAACTGTTAAACTTCCCAGGCTGGGTTGCAACTTGAGATCTTCCTGCCTCAGCTTCCTGGAGTAGTAGGAACCCAGGCCACCACACTCAGGGCCACAGGAGTAAAACGCTGCTGGGTACTAGCCACTGGCATGATGAGCCGAGGCACAGGCCACTGTCTGCTGTGGGCTTTGTGGCCCCTGGCTGGCACAGCCCAGGCCCGGTGTTTGGCCTCCACCTGCCTCTTCCCAGTGAGCCACCGGGCTGGGCCAGGCTGGGCCACTGTGCCAGCTGACGTCCTGCACCTTCCATGCAATGCAGCACGGATGACGCCACCATGGCTCAGCTGGGGCCTTCCCTGCTCTGGGCATGGCATGCGAACCATGGGTATAGGCAGCCACTTTCAGCCTTGCAGGAAGGGAAGCGCGGCTGCTTGGAGACACCCAAACCCCTCTGGGGCAAGCCAGAGTCCTGGGATCATGAGCCACACACGATTCCTGTCACAGGTCCAGACCCGATCAGGCATGCTGGCCCCTCCCCCCCTCGGTGTCCTGAGTTGGGGTGCCCCTAACTGGACAGGAAGGAACCCTACTGCAGTCACCTCTCCAAATGCTTCCAAAGAAATATGGAGCCCAGAGTGGCAGTACAGGCTTGTAATCCCAGCACTTTGGGAGGCTGAGGCAGGAGTATCACAAGCTCAATCTCTCCCCATCCTATCTCAAATTGGATACAGTGGCACACGCCTGTAAATCCTGGCATTTAGGTGGCTGAGGCAGGAGGATCGCTGGGTGTTTAAGGCCAACCTGGACCACGGGCAACACGGCAAGACCCAGTCTCAAAAACATAAAAACAAAAGGATCCTATTTCAAAATTAAAAATAAAGAGGGGCTGAGGGTGTTGCTGAGCACAAAGGAGAGTGAGAAAGAAAAAAAATTCAGCAAGGCAGAACATGACTGTCTATGTTCAGGGAAGACGCAAAATTCATCTTCCAGAAAGCCCTCTGTGTCGAATATTCCACCACAGCGCCAGCCTGACTCCTTACATCTGAAATCACTAAAGACTGATAAACCTTTTCAAGGTAAAAACACAATTAAAAGAAAGCTGGGTGTGGTGGCGCAAATCTATAAACCTGTAGGCTGAGGCAGGAGGACTGCGGCTGAGGTCAAGGCCAGCCCGAACTACACAGTGAGATGCTATCTCAAAACAAAACAAACAAACCCCTCCACGGCAGAGTAACTTTTAGGGATTTGTTCTCATCCATTTTTCAAGGGTGTGAAGTGTGGCTTTTTCCTGGTTTTCCCAGTGCTGGGATGGAGGCCAGCCCATCCCCCACCATGCATCACATAGCATTGGGGCCCTCACACCTGAGCTGCCCTCCCCCCCACTTCCTGATTTTCTGCTAGGGAAGAAAGGCAGCGACGGGGCACAGGCCCCAAACATGCACAGAGAGATGAGAAAGAGGACGAAGGCCTGCACCTGACTCAGGCCGGGCTGAGTCACCGGATTATCTTCTGGGATCTGTGAGTCTTCTGACTCAGCCTGCTGCCCCGACACCTGCTGCTGGGAGTCGCTGGCCCGAGCCTGCCAGGCCCATGTGCCAGGAAGCCCTGCTCCGCGGAGAATCTGCAGGGTCTCGCCCCTAGTGCTTCTGCTGCTTGGTTGCAGTCAATCTCCTAAGACTAACGTGGCATGCCATCCTGCCACTCTGGCCGTCTGTCCCTCTGTGCCAGACTGCCGAGGGGCCCACACATGCTGCCCTGCGAGCTGGGCAGCGAGCGCTGAGTGACAAGGGCATTCTGTTCTTCACAGAGCAGAAAACAAAGATGTCCCAGGAAGCCAGGCATGGTGGTGTACACCTGTAATCATAGCACTCTGGGAGGCTGAGGCAGGAGGATGCCAAGTTCCAGCCCAACCCGAACAATCTGGCAATTTAGCAAGGCCCTGTCTCAAAGTAAATGTAAACAAAGGACTGGGGATGTGGCTCAGTTATAAGGTCCAGGGTCCAATCTCAGGGGCCAGAAAAAAAGAGAAAGTCCCAGGTAGTGCTACAGCCTCGGACTCTTCCTCCCTCCCCTGGGGCCTAGTCCTGGGCACCTGACTCTTCGGCTGCAGCAAAGCCTGCACATTGTTCTGCCCACCCCATTTTCTGTGAGAGCCAGACCGGGTTTGGGAAACGCCGCTCCCAGGCTCCCATGCTCCTTCACAAAGACTCTCCCACCATGCTGGGCCTGGGCTGGCTGGGCTGGGTGGGGTCCAGGGAGGTCTCTGAGGAGGCTGTGAAGAGACCCTGGGGCTGAGGCCCAGAGAAAGGTGACTGGTCCAGGTGTGGCTTAACACTTTAATCTCACTGAGCTCTAGGGTGGATCTCACCCTGTTTGTTGATTGATTGATTGTGTGTGTGTGTGTGTGTGTGTGTGTGTGTGAGAGAGAGAGAGAGAGAGAGAGAGAGAGAGAGAGAGACAGCGTCTCACCACGGAATGCAGGCTGGCCTACAGCTCAGGGATCCTCCTGTCTCAGCCTCCCGATGCTGGGATTATAGGAGTGCGCCACCATGCCCAGCCGTTAGTTGGATTTTGTCTTTAAGAAAATGAATAGTAACTCCCCTTCACCCCACAAAGGGGCAAACTCCAGCTCTTTGGGAGGCTAAGACAGGAGGGTCACAACAACTTCAAGCCCATCTTGGGCAATTTAGGATACCCAACAGCCCCAGGCCCCATGCGAGAATCCTCCGCACTCCTTCCCTGCTGTGCCTCTCTGCTTCCTGTAGCAGGGTGCGGGGCTGCACAGGAAACGCTTCTATCTCCGGCTTGCAGGCCCCAGGCTGCAGGGTGCAGAGTCCGCCGCGCCGGTCTACGTGGCCCGGGCGCCCTAGGACTTATCTCGTCATATCGTGATATCGTCTTCCTGCCCAGGGCACCAGGCAGTGAATGCCAAAAGGAAAATAAAGTTTTGCGTGGCTGCAGGTGCTGGAGCCCGGTGAAGTGCTGTCAGTTTGCCCACCTTGTCCAGGACCTGCAGCGTAGTGCGCGTGGGCAAGCCGGAAAAGCCGCGGTCAGTAGTGGCCCAGGGGTGTGGTGCGCGTGCGCGGGTACCCGCTGGCCGGGTCGGTGGGGGGCGGCAAGGTGCCCATGCGCGTGCGCAGACTCGCCGCGGGGCTGCACGGGTCGCTAAGTGGGCGGTCAGGGCCAGGGCGGGAGGGAGCGGCACGAAGTCCCGGGGCGCGGGAGGGAGGGCAAGAGGGCGGGCAGGCACGCGCGGGGCGGGCGGCGGTCCCGGGCTCTGACGTTTACTGCCCGCGCCCCGCCCGCCCCTGTGTCCCGCTCGGGCCAGCCCCGCCGAGCCCCCGCCCCGCCCCCGCCTCCCGGCCGGAACCGATCGCAGCTGGTTTGAGCTGGTGCGTCTCCATGGCGACGCGCGAGGCATATAAGTAGCGGCGCGGCGCTGGCGGCTTTGTCAGTCGCCGCATCCGCCGCCGGCCGCCCTCAGCCAGCAGCTGGGCGCCACCTCGGGCCGGCGTCTCCGGCGGGCGCAGCGAGGCGGCGAGGGCGGCAGGCGGCCCAGCACCGCGGCCCAGCTTCGGCTCCGACCCGGGCTAGTGCTCGGCGCAGTCTCAGCCCGGTCCTGGCTCCGGCCCCGGCTCCGGCTACAGCGCTTCCATGGGGCCGGCCCGCGGCGCCCGGGCACTCTGAGCGAGGTGAGCGGGCGAGCTGGTGAGCGAGTGGGCGGGCGGGCGGCCACGTGTGCGGCCCGGAGGGTGACACGTGGTCCCTGGGCCTCGCCACCCCAGGAATCTCCTCGGGCGTGGGGTCGCCCCTCGCGGCCCACCGCGGCCTCGTCTCCTGGGGCCCCAGCAGCCTGTGCTGTTTTCGGTACTTATTTCAGCTGTGGGCACGGCAGTGACACCGATGGGCGAAGCTTGCCGGAATTGCTAGTCTCAGCCAGGAGGAACTGTGATGAGGGTGGCCGCCCTGGCGTGGCTAGAGTGTTTATTTAAAGGCTCTTTGAATGACTTAGTGATTTAAGAAAAAAAGCTTGCTTCTCCAAAGGAATTGAGTTTAGTTGCTCGTGCCTGTAATCCCAGCACTGGGGAGGCTGAGGCAGGAGGCTCACTACTAGTTCGAGGCTGACCTGGTCTACATAGCGAGGCTCTGTGTCGAATCCCCTATCTATTCCCCCGTTTAAAAAAAAAAAAAAAAAAAAAAAAAAAAGGAGAAAGGGAAGCCTGGCTTGCGAACCAGTGTGCACACAGGAGCTAGTTGTGACGGTTTACAGAAGAGGCTGGTGGTGGGGTTGCAGAACCCAAATGGTGGTGAAATTAGAGGCACCCAGGAATGTCTGGGGAAGACAAAGAATGTGTTGGCTTGCTTCATTGAGACCTAACATGGGCAGGATTCGGTTGACTCACAAGATTCTTTTAAGTTTTTGTTTAAATGACCTTCCAGCCTACCAGCTTGTGCTATTTACCTTAGAAACCAGACACTGCTTAGGTAAAATTTTTCATCAGTTGTTTAAGGTTCTAAAAAGGTGCAGAAAACCAAACTACTAGGTGGCATATTCTGAAGAAATGAAGCCTTCCGGGTTTAAGCTGCCTTTGATTCTGAGACGTTTAGCAGGACCAGTGTCTTACTGCCTGAGGCTTTTTATTAGGTGACTGAGAAAAGCTTTCCCTAGGGTGAATTAGGCAGCCTGAAGTCCGGGGTGCCTGAGACTCCCGGTGTAGCCAGTAGCTTGGGTTTGGATTTGTTGCTGGTCGCGATCGTCCCTTGTTATGGGTGCGGTGGCATCTGCCACAGCTGCAGCACCCCAGCGAGAGCAGGGCATACAGTGGGAGAGCCCCACATGCTAGGAATTGGGTTAAAATCAGTAACTTTAAGATAACTCACTCACGGGCCGGTGTCACATTTAGTGAAGGCCGAGGACAGGCTTTTATTACTGCCATGGTGTTCTTATTTTTCTTCTGGAGTAAGCTGAAGCCTCCCATATGGCGATCTGTCCCGCAGCCCAGCAGCTAGTGTCCCAGAGTCTGGCTCTTCTGGTTTAGGAGTGCCCAGTTGCAATTCAGTACCAGTATCTTGGTGAAGACTAGATAGAGAATCAGCTCTCCGGAACTCCCAGTAAACCGAGTATGCTGCTTAAGCAGGGAAAGTCCTGTGGAATTTAGTGGCCACAGGGTGTGGCAAGAGGTCACAGGCTGTGTGTGTGTGTGTGTGTGTGTGTGTGTGTTATCACTGCATTGCTGTGCAGGTGTCTGAGCAAGGACAATGCAGAAACAAAGCTGACAGAGCTCCTGTCCCTTGGGAGGCTTAGGCAGGAGGACTTGAAAGTCCCACATGGAGCTCTGAGTGAGGGTCCCTGCCCAGTCCCTGTTATCTGAAAACAGTGAAAAACCTTTGTCCTGCCAGTGAGCTGAGTGTGGGGGAAACACGCCTCCCCTCCAGTCTGTTTGGGACACCCATATTTGAACTACTTGTTTGGAAATGTGCTATATCTTTCGTGGAATTGAGACCCCCTGCCATCATCCATCAGCTTGGACGCCTGGTCCCTAGTTGCCCTGGTCGCCCTGCTTCCTGCCTGCTGGTGCCCTGCAACAGAAGGCAGACTCTCAGCTTCTCTTCTCAGAACATTTCCACTGCTGCTCCGAGGAGATTGGCCTTGTGAGGAGCTGGCAGGGTCTCTCTACTTCCACGTTCCTCTAATACCACGCTTCAGTTTCCCATGTGAGTGTGGGGCCTCTGCGGATGGGGTGGGCCCTGCTGTTAGGCTTCAGCCTGGGAGTAAGTTTCCCTCCCCGCCCGCAGCCCACTGCCTTCCTAGGCTTGGAGAAACCATGAACAGCGCCCGCAGCGAGGAGTTCGACTGCTGCTTCCTGGACGAAGGCTTCACGGCCAAGGACATCCTGGACCAGAAGATCAACGAGGTCTCCTCCTCAGTGAGTGAGACTTGTGAGACCTGCAGGGCCTGTGGGGCCAGGGCTAGGGCCGGGCTGTCACTAGCGGTGCTCATTGGTGACATCGGTGGGGGACCCTGAGGGGATGACAGTGGATGCATGTTGCAGAGCTGCCCTTGTACCTGAACCCCACCTTGTTTTAGGATGACAAGGACGCCTTCTATGTCGCAGACCTTGGGGATGTTCTCAAGAAGCATCTACGCTGGCGGAAAGCACTCCCTCGAGTCACCCCCTTCTATGCAGTCAAGTGCAATGATAGCAGAGCCATAGTGAAGACCCTCGCTGCCATCGGGACAGGATTTGACTGTGCAAGCAAGGTGCAGAGAGCGGATGGGAGATGCCACAGGGAGGTGGTGCTGGCGGCTCCCGTGTGCTGCCCACCGTGCAGACAGCGTGACCCTGTCTCTGCCTTCTCAGACGGAGATCCAGCTGGTGCAGAGTCTCGGGGTGCCCCCAGAGAGAATCATCTACGCCAACCCCTGCAAGCAGGTATCGCAGATCAAGTATGCAGCCAGCAGCGGTGTCCAGATGATGACCTTCGACAGTGAAGTCGAGCTGCTGAAAGTGGCCCGGGCACATCCAAAGGCCAAGTAAGTGGCTGTCCTTGGCAGAGGGCTTCTCATCAGACTGGGTGGAATCCCGGTTTCTGGAAAGTACAGGGTGCCCTACCCGGTGGCAGGTTATTATAATAGAGCCCCTAGGCTCAGGCCACGCTTTGCTTAGGGAGCTCCATTTGACTGTGGTTTTGAGAGGGCTTCTGGCCAGAGGTGTGCACCACACTTCTCTCTCTCAGGTTGGTCTTACGGATCGCCACTGATGACTCCAAAGCTGTCTGCCGCCTCAGTGTGAAATTCGGTGCCACCCTTAAAACCAGCAGACTCCTTTTGGAACGGGCAAAAGAGCTCAACATTGATGTTATCGGCGTCAGGTGAGGTCTTGGGGGTCCAGGGTGCGGCTGAGACACCAGGTGGTGCTGGGGCTACAGGCTTTTCCCACACCATTGCCAGAGGTAAGAGACTGACCACCCCCCTCTGCCCGTAGTTTCCACGTGGGGAGTGGCTGCACTGACCCTGAGACCTTCGTGCAGGCTGTGTCAGACGCACGATGCGTCTTTGACATGGGGGTGAGTGTGACCGCGGGGTATGCCATAGGTGGGGGAGGGTTGGGGTGCTGATCGAGGGTAGCCCCAGCCCCAGACAGAGGCCCTTGCAGCTGCGGTTCCCCAAGCACCAACCTGACCCCCATGCTCTGCCTACAGGCCGAGGTCGGCTTCCACATGCATCTGCTTGACATTGGTGGGGGCTTCCCGGGATCTGAGGACACAAAGCTCAAGTTCGAAGAGGTGATTTGCAGCAAAACTTGGGGTTACAATGGGTACTGTAGCATGTCCTGGTTTAAACATTTTTTTGTTCCAATGTAATAGAATTGGATAAGAAAATACGAAAGCACTTCTAAGAAAACATGAAACAAGGTTTTATAACAAAGTAATGGGAGAATAGCAGTTACTGTACTGTGTATCCTGACCTTAAAGAATGACCAACATGTAGAGTTCTAGATAGAAAAGTTTCTTTTGTAGGAGAAACAAAAGGACAGAAATTTATTTCAGTGAACAAAGGAGACTAGGAATACTAGAGAAATAAATTAGCATTTGCTTTTAAAATATCTTAGAACAACAGCACAGATACTTTGGGGGTTGCTGGGACCTTCTCTGCTTTCTGTTTCTTCCTCTTTCCTCTTGGGGAGGAGTCCAAGCTTAGTGTTTGCAGGAGTGAAAGGGGCTGACCCATCCAGGGACTGTGTGCCTCTTGCCCCGCAGTCTGCCAGGTAATTCCCAGCAAAGAGTTGCTGCTCCAGGTTACAGAGGGAGCCCGGCCTCTGCCCATACTCAGTGTGCCCTGCTGGACCTGGTACTTGTGCCATAGGAAGCTAAGCCTTTATCTGGTGTTTAGATTAATTCTTTTACGGTGACACACACCTGTCATCCCAATATTTAGGAGGCTGAGGCAGGAGAATCACTGTGAACTTGAGGCTGGCCTGGGCTACATAGGGCAACGTGCATATTCTCATGCAGAAAAGAAAAAAATGATGTGAAGAAGGTGGAGGGAGGGTGTCTTACTTGATGGCATGCTTTTTGCTGCATTCCTTGTCACGTGTTGGTGCTACTTGATGAAATCCTAACTCCCGACCCCTTAAAAGGATGGTGCAGGTGGCAGCCATAGGCTTTTGTTTTTGTGCTTCTGTGCCTGATGGCGGCTGCCCCCTGCCCATCCCTCATGAGGCCCTGGGTGTCCCCCTGCGTGGGTGCCATCAGTAGCTGTTCTGCTCCTCTGCAGATCACCAGTGTGATCAACCCTGCCCTGGACAAGTACTTCCCGGTGGACTCGGGTGTGCGCATCATAGCCGAGCCCGGCAGGTACTACGTGGCATCGGCCTTCACCCTGGCAGTGAACATCATTGCCAAGAAGCTGGTGCTGAGGGAGCAGGCCGGCTCCGACGGTGAGTGGGGCGCACAGGGCTGGGCCAGCTCCCGGGGCATGTGTGCCCAGGCGGTGCTGAGCAGCTCTGTCCCTCAGATGAGGAGGATGCGAGCGAGCAGACCTTCATGTATTACGTGAACGACGGGGTCTATGGCTCCTTCAACTGCATCCTCTACGACCATGCGCACGTGAAGCCGCTGCTGCAGAAGGTGGGTGGGTGCTGCTGGGGTGGATGGGCGTGAGGCTCAGGCCTCCCCGGCAAAGGCACCAATGCCTCCCTCCATGCGCAGAGGCCCAAGCCCGATGAGAGGCACTACCCGTCCAGCATCTGGGGGCCCACATGTGACGGCCTGGACCGCATCGTGGAGCGCTGCGCCCTGCCCGAGCTGCACGTGGGTGACTGGCTGCTCTTTGAGAACATGGGCGCCTACACTGTTGCTGCAGCCTCAACTTTCAATGGCTTCCAGAGGCCCACCATCCACTACGTGATGTCGCAGCCCATGTGGTGAGCGCGTGTGTGCGTGCATGCATGCATGCGTGTGTCGCTTAGGGCAGGAAGGAGTGCCAGGCACGCATGGGGCTGCCAGGAAACCCAGCTTCCTGGGAGGCTGAGACAGGAGGGTCACAAGTCCAGCTTGCACAACTTAGCAAGACCCTGTCTCAGCAGGCCTGGGTGTAACTCGGTGATGGGACATTTGCCTGGCACGAGCAAGGCTGGTGTGGCCAGTGTGGCCTGCCCTCTCCAGGAGAGGCTGCCACCGCGTGGGGTTGTGCTGCTCCTCCGGCCCAGGGAAGCACAGATGACACAGGTCCCTCCCCCACTGCTGACCCTGGCAGGTCCTCCTCACTTGCACACAGCGCCCCCTCCCCCTGACTGCTGGGAAGGGGCTGAGGTGGTGCTTGCTGAAGTGCTCTCCCTGCGTCCTGTGGCTGAACCCCATTTTGTTTCCCAGGCAGCTCGTGCAGCGGCTCCGGAACACCAGCTTCCCGCCCGGGGTGGAGGAGCAGGATGTCGGGGCGCTGCCTGTGCCCTGTGCCTGGGAGAGCGAGATGAAGGGGCACACGGCCGCACGCACCTCTGCCAGCATCAACGCGTAGCTGCCGTGGGCTGCGGGCAGCTTCCATCTCAGTGGCTATGGGAGAGGCCTGCGCGGGCAGCCGCATGCAGACAGCAGACGGGTCACGAGCATCTGGGTTCCTATGGAAACCATTTGAATATTTGTTTTATATGGATTTTTATTCGCTTTCACACATTGCAGAAGAGGGCCCAAAGCTGCTGCACAAGCATTTGTAGCTTGTGCCTCAGCATCGGGGCCGAGAGCTCAGTGTGGCCTGTTTTAAAAATAAAGTGTCTGGAAAGCCTTTCGAGTCGGAGGTGTCTGTAGCGGTGCCAAGGGGGCCACCCTGCTCCCTGCATCCACTCTGCATCTGTGGGGCCCTATGGGCCCTGCACCCCTCTGAGGGAGGGGCTGCAGCCTCAGCTCCCATCCCAAGGGAGTCACAGGGCATCCTCCACAGCATGTGGCAGTCCCCTGACAGCTGGGTGTTGGCAGTGGCCATACTGGAGATCTGTACCTTCCAGTGCAGCCTGGGGTGACCTCCCTGCTGGTCCCTGCCAGGTCCTGCACCAGAAGCCAAAACAAAAAGCCCGGTGTGTACCACACCCTGCCTGCTAGCCTCACGCTGCTTCCCTCCCATTAGGGGTCCTCAGAGGAGTTGCTATGGCAGGCAGCAGAGGTCCAGCCCTTGGTGCCCTCTGGCCACGTGTCACATCCAGCTGGTGTCCCTGGGCAGCAGGGCAGGCTGAGATAAGCACTGTTGTGCAGATGGTTGGGCCACCTGGAGACAATTTATTGCCTACCCCTGGGCAGCTGCCCAACAACTGAGGGCAGAACTGGAGCTGGGGGGGGGGGTGCAGTAGGAGGGCCTCGTGTGAGGGCTGGCTCTGGGCACAGACCTGGTGGCAGGAATGCCACCCCAGTGCCCCGCTCAGGGCTCAGCTCTACACCTCAGGCAGAGTGCCGGCTCTCCCGCCCACTCACTAAAGCCTGTGACCCCCCACTTTTGAGAGCCAGCTGGGCGCAGCCCTAGCAGCCTTCCCTCAGCTCAGGTGGGAGCATGGGAGGACAGATTAGCTTGGCCAGGTTGGCCTTGCAGTATACCTGTCAGTCCGGCTACTCCATCTGCCCCCGGGACCACGCAGGCCCAGTCCGTTTCACTGTGGTGCCCAGGTTTAGGGCCCTAGACCTAGGAGTTTCCTGTGGTTTCGCGGAAGCTCCCGGCTGTGTGGCCTACTGTACCTCAGGCTGTCATGATGGTCTCACTGGACAGAGAGCAGCCAGGCAGAACTGAGATCCTGACCCATGAGACCCAGGGACGCCACACTGGCCCTCCCAGATGTGGCCACTAGGGGGCAGCAGTGCCTTGAGCAGAAAGTGCAGGCCAGGGTGCCTTGAGCAGTGCCAGGCCACACTGCAGGTGCCCCTGTGCCCACGGCTCGGCACAGAGTACATGAGGGCATTAATGGGCACACAGTTGATCCCGATGGAGAAGGCGGGCTGGGCCCATTGTGCACCACAGCCCATGGTGCTGTCATCTGTTTGCATGTCCACCTGTCCTTCCTGTTTATCTTCTGCCTGCCCCTCTGCAGGCATGTAGATGAGCAGCTGGACCAGGGCTTCCTGGGGTCCAGGCTGTATGCAGCTTCGCTTGGTGTCCATCCCTTCTGTCTCCCGCCCACTGCCCCCAGGCCCCATCCCCACCCGGCAGCATGGCTGAAGGCCCTGTCCCTCCTTTGTGGCAGGTCATGTTTACCTGGCCTCACCTGAGGCCCAATGACTGAGGGTGTGGGTGCATCACCAGGAAGTGGCCACAGGTCCCAAGACTCCACTAGCAGACTGGGCACAAAGGCTCTACCAGTGTCATCACACGTCTATTCCCTGACCTGGAGCCCTCACGGTCACCAAGGGGGGCCACTAGGATGCAGGAAGCTGGGGAGCAGTGACAGATGCTGCAGGGGCCTGTCTTTGGGGACCCCTGCCAGCTGGGGCCAGTCATGGCCATCATGTCCTTGCTGGGGGGTCCAGACTAGGTCGGGCTGGGACCCCAGGGGACATGTTTGGTGGCAAAGGCTATCTGCAGGGGAGATGGTGAGATGCTCCCTCCCTCAGCAGTGAGGCCGTGCAGAGGCTGCGCCCTTGGCTACATGACACTCAGGACTCGCTTATTGGATCATTTAATACCGGAAATGCCAGACCAATTGACAGGAAGGACGATCACACAACTGCCTCTGGCCAGCATGCATCGTGAGACAGCAACACCACAGACGGCCACAGGCCACAGGACCATGCTGCACAGCGCCGGGGGCTTTAAATAGGGACCTGCGTCCCACCCCACAGCAGCATACACATAACTTAGGTACGGAAAGAAGGACCACAGGTGTCACGAGCAAGCAGCTTTGGTCACACATGGACGCGGGGCGGGCCATGCTCAGAGGGAGGGCTTGCCTGTCCACACTCAGTGAAATCACCCATTATGGCGGCCTCAATGCACTCCCAGAAGTCCTGCCCAGAGCCCGGAGCCAGCAGCTCTGCCCTGCACAGGGCCCCATCCCTAGGCGTCGCCATGGAGGGACCAGGCCAGGTGGGAGGGGGCCTCACGCTGGTCAGATGGAGGGGGAGGCACAGCCACGGGGGCAGGGGCTGTGAGTCACCAGGCAAGGCTGGGCCAGCCGGAGTGGGGACGGCAGGAGGGCAGGCGAGGCGTCCGCTTTCACAAGCAAAGCTGAGGGTGCAGTGTCCGTCCCGAGCTCAGAACTGGCTGGCGCTGCTGGGGTCGCACTGCAGCAGCCGCACGATGGAGGGGTCGCTCTTGGCACCTTTGATGAACTCTTCCAGGGACAGCTTGCCTGCAGGGCGGAGACAGGGACAGGGGATCAGCAGTGCTCTCAGGTCTCTGCTTCTGGAGGGGATGGGAGCGCTCACATCTGTCGTCCCAGCACTCAGGAGGCTGAGGCAGGAGGGCGACCCGAGTTCAAGGCCAGCCTCAACCACCAAGTGAGACCCTGTCTCCAAAAACGAAACAAGAAGGGGCCTTGCGGAGGTCAGGGTCAATGCCTTGAGTTTTCCAGTTTCCACTCACTTCTAGCGCACTCAGGAGAGACAACAAAAAGGTAAAACAAAACAGAGCCCAAACAACCCTGCCAGCTCTGGCTGCTCTCTGCAGAGCACCGGCAATTCCAAGTTCCTTCTCAGCAATGCAGCGGAGCCTAGTTGATGAGGAAAATCTGGGGAGAAATCACCCCACGCTTAACAAACCTATGAAGCTGGGCATGGTAATCTCAGTGTGCTTGTAATCTCAGTGTGCAGGGAGGCTGAGGCAGGAGGATTGCAATTTTGAGTTCAGCCTGGGCAACTCAGTGATTTAGGGAGACGCTGTCTAATAAGAACAAAGGCTGGGGACAGCCCTGTGGTACAGCAGCCCTGGGCTCTTTTTCCAGAACCAACCAACAAAGAGCAAGGAGCAGAGCGGGAGAATGGGCTGGGGTCTTCCCTGAGTGTCACTTCAGTTTAATGACACCAGCGACAAGGTTCCCACGACCCTTCCATGTAGTTCAGATGGGGCTCAAACTCAGGATCCTCCTGCCTCCGCCTCCCGAGTAAGATTACATGTATGCATCACCACACTTGGCTTCACGGCTGGTTTCTTACTTTTTTCCCCCTGGAGTACAAGGAATTCAATAATCTGGGGCCTCTGTGCTGAGTTACAGCCTTAAGTGTGTTTTTATTTATTTTGAGACAGTCTTTCTAAGTGTCTAAATTGCTTTAATTTGTGATCCTCCTGCCTCAGCCTCCCAGGGTGCTGGGCTCCCAGGCCTGTGGTGCCACCCTGGGCCGTAAGACGAGCTCAATCTCCCTTGCTATTGGAGTGGCCTTTGGCTGTCTGCAGTTAGCCGGAAGCCCTGCTCTCCACTCAGGGCTCTGCCTCACCCCCACTTAACCCACTCGAGACATCATGAGCATTTCCTTGCACGTTAGTTTATTCTGCATCTCAGCACGGTCCAGGGAGCATTTTCCTTTCCTCCCTTCTGGTCTTCCTTCCTTTTAAAATATGTTTTTGTTTGTGTTTTTGAGGTAGGATCTTACTATGTAGCCCAGGATAGCTTCCAACTTTTAATTTTCCTGCCTCAGCCTCCCAAATGCTGCAATTATAGACGTGCACCGCCCCCATGCCCAGTGATGAGCCCAGACCTTCTGCATGGTGGCCATGGTCACCAGGCAAACAAGGTGGCCACATCCATCCTGACAGGGTCCCCAGACTCCCAGGGTGGAGACAAAAGGGGCTCAGGCAATTCCCAGGACCCCCAGGCTCAGTGCTTTGCAGCTTGGGGGCCCCCTGCAGCCAACTCTGCCCTTAGTGCACCCTCGGGATCACGAGCAGCCTGTGACAGAAAGGAGCCACCAGGCCCCCCACTCTACCATCGTTGTTGGTGTCCATCTGTCTGAAGATCTTGTCCGTCCGCTTTTCCGGGGTGGACTCATCCTCTGGCATCTTCATCACAGACGACACCATCTTGTAGATGGCCTGCAAGATTCGTGTGACAGGGCACTCAGGGGACGCGTGGGGCAACAGAGGGGCAAGGGGCAATGGCTCACTGCGGGGGCTCCTGCTAGCTCGGCCCCCGACCCCTGTGTGTCAGGCTGGCATGGTGTGCTGCTCGGGTCCTAGGGGGCCTGGACCGAGCCCCTGACACCCGTGAGAGGGAACACTTGGCAGGCAGCGTGCCAAGCTCAGGGGCTAAGAAGCCCAGACTGCAAGTCACCTCCCAGGGCACAAGGGCAGAAGCTGCCTGATGCCTTCACCCAGGGCTTAGCCAAGGATCTACACACTGCCCCCACCCCCAGCCCTCTGCTTTGCTTTTTGTTTGTTGTTTGAGACCGGATCTCGATGTATTTCAGGCTGGTCTTGGGCTTGCAGTGCTCCTCCTGCCTCAGCCTCCTGAGTGCTGGAATTACAGGTAGGTACCACCATGGCCTGCATTTCTTGCTTTTTGGTGGTCCTGGGGGACTAAACCTGGGCATCGGCACTAAGCCACATCCCTAGCCCTTTTTATTTTTTATCTTGAGGCAGGGCCTTGCTAAATCACTCAGTTGCCTAGGCTGGACTGGACTTGAGATCCTTCTGCTTTGGCCTCCCAGAGTGCTGGGAGGACAGGCAAGCGCCATCATACCTGGCCTGACGATGGCTCTCAGCAGTGCCCCCCCCCCGCCCCACCCAGGCGTGCCCAGCCCACCTGCACGATCTCCAGCATCTCACTGCGGCTGATGTAGCCGTTGCCGTCCAGGTCGTACATGCTGAAGGCCCACTTGAGCTTCTGCTCCAGCTTTCCCCGTGACGTCACACTCAACGCGATGATGAACTCCCGGAAGTCAATGGTGCCGTCGCCGTTGGTGTCGAAGGTGCGGAAGACATGCTCGGCGAACTTGGAGGCGTCGCCGTAAGGGAAGAAGTTGGCATAGATCTTCTTGAACTCATCCACAGTCAGGTGGCCAGTGGGGCAGTCCTTGAGGAAGCCCTTGTACCACTCCTGCAGCTCGTGGTCAGTGAACTCCGTGTTCTCACGCAGGTCCTGCAGCACCTCGGGCCGAAGCTTGCTGTTCTGCTTGCCCATGGTGGCCAGAAACTGCCCCTGTAAGACACGCTCAGCTGAGGACACGGCATGGCCCAGCAATGTCCCAAGTGTCCTGTGCCACAGGCTACAGGGTCCCAAGGGAGTCCGCTGTGACAGTCAGATTGGCCTTGAACCTGCGGCAATCCTCCTGCCTCAGCCTCCTGAGTGCTGGGATTATGGGTATGCACCTGCACAATGGATCTACCCAGAGCCCTGTCTAGCCCCTCCCCACTTCCCCACTCTACTCTCTGATCTGCCCTGGAACTTGGGGTGACAGCACCCACTGATATGCTCTGGAAGGCTTGGAAACATCCTGGGTCTTTTTGGCAGCATTGGGGACTGAACCCAGGGCTTTTGCACTGAGCGCCCCCTTGGCCCTTTACTTTTGGAGACTGAATTTTGCTAAGTTGCTAAACTATCTGGGCTAGGCTTGAACTGAAGACCCTTCTTCCTCAGCCTTCCAGAGTGCTAGGGTCATAGACCTGTGTCGCAGAAACTCAATTACAAGAGAAAAATAACTGAAGCCACGGTGGGGTCACAATGGCTGAGGCCAGAGTGTGTGACATTTAACCACACAATTGGCATGGGATATGCCAAGGGGATGACACAGCTCGCTCCAGAGTGTGTCTGGTGGTCATGGAGGAGTGACTTTGAGGTCCATATCTGGTTCCTCCCTTTCCTCTCTTGTCTGTTCCCCTGCCCTGCTGCCCTGCTCCCCTAAGCCCTTCTGCCAGGATGATCCTGCCTTGGGGCAGCGGACCATGGACTGACTCCCCTGAAACCCTGAGCCGGATCGAACCTCTCCTCCCTTATGGGGCAGGAGTTGCATATCTCATCTCAGCCACTAGAGACCTGACTACACCAGGCACGGCTGCTCCAGAGAACCCAAATTAACAGAGCAGGACACGCTGTCCTCAAAACTGTCCAAGATGCAGGCAGGGGCTGCTGCCCAAGGAAAGCACAGGGAGGCCTGCTTAGTGGTCCACGCCTGCCACCCGCAGGCTGCAAGCTACTCGGCCACTCACCAAGACCTTGGCTCAGGATAAAAATAAGGAGTATTGAAAATAAACAAAGGCGTCCATGAATAGCAGCGGAAGCTGCTGGCCTCACATGAGCCCTCCCGGAAGCCCGCAGGCCCGAAGCCGGAAGAGAGCTGTGCGTTGTGGTGTGGGGACAGTGGGTTGTTAACAAAGCTGTCCAGGAAGGTAGGCAACGAGAGCACCTCCATGCAGAGCCAGCGCCCCGTGCGTCTGGGCCACCTGACCTGGTGGCATCATGACAGCACAGACTCAGGAGCAGAGCTCGGCTCCTGCCTCCCACCGGGGCGCAGGGCAGTGGAGGGCACAGGCCAGGTGGGAGGGACACACACTGAGCGGGCGACACCTGCACTCTGCTAAGGGCAACAGAAGGGTCCCTGTCACTGCTCTTAACGCACTAAGCTGGAGAGGAAAAGTAGTTCCGGAGGTGGGGAGCCCTTGGTAAATATTTAATACAAAGCTGGCATGACTCCTGGGGCCCTGGGGCCCCAGCAGGCCAAGGTCCCCTGAACCACAGCTTAGTGCTGAAGGTTCAGCCCTCATTCCACCCTTGTGCTCCCAAGTAACGCCCCCATCAGGCTGCACGTAGTGGCAGGCATCTGCCAGTCCCGAAGGCTGGAGGCTGAGGCAGGAGGATCTGAGGAAGGGCCAGGGCCCAGGAAGAGCTGGGGTGGCTAGTGAGCCATGACCGTCCAGCTGTTTCCACCTGGTGTGGGGCAGACCCGAAGGCAGAGGTGGGAAACAGGTGGGTCTGTGCTTTCCTACCCGGCCCCAGCTCCTTCTCCCAGTGACCCACAGACATACCCTCCCCTCACTGCAATCCTCCTGCCTCAGCTTCCTGAGTGCTGGAATGACAGGAGGGCATCACCAGGCCCAGCTCTGATGACATTTTAAAAACAACTCAGGTGTCCTTTTTCCTGTCCAGTCAAGCCTCTCTTCCAGGCAGCTGGGCAGTCCTGGACAGGTGGGTCCAGAGGAACAGGTCGATGTTGCCACCAGATGGACCTGGCGCCAGGCTGCAGTGCACCCTGGGCGACACTAGAGGGCGCAGGCGGGCAGCTCCCGGGTCTGAGCTGAGGCCCTGCCCCTGGCCACACCCCCCACCCCGCTCTCCGCCGGCGGGGGGGCGCCTCAGTTTCTTTTTCAGACCTGCTCCCCCCTACCACCGCCACCCCTGCCACAAGTGGCTGTCAACCACTTAATATGTGGCCAGTCTGGACCCACAGGGACCAGACCCTCTGTAAATACTGGATTTTGATGCTTTTGTTTTGGGGGGCAGATCTCGGGCAGGCTGAGGCAGGAGGTTTTACCAACTCTGGGGATTTTGTAATCCAGACAAACTGTGCACTTGATGGTTGCAGAACTGCACAGAGCAATACAGAGGAGCACGAGACAGGAAGAGATAAACAGAAGCAGGCCAAGGGGAGAAGAGCCAGAGGGAAGAAAAGATCCCATGCAACCCTGGGAATTCAGACTTAGAACTACAAGGGCAGCCCAGACAGGTAAACCCCTGAAGTGATGCAGAGGCCTGGCGTCCATGGGCATTGGTGACAACAGATTGGACCCTGTCGCCCACAGGGCTGTCACTGCCAGCTGGAGCTGGGCTCAGAGGTGGGGTGATGGGCTTCATGGCCCCCTGGAGCGCTTTTTCTCCTTGCTATGAAATCTAGGTGGGGACGGCACAGTTCCAGAGGTGCCATGTGGGTCCCTGAGAGATGCTCTGCCAGGACTGAACTCCGCAGGTCCGCTGCTCAGCCCTTTCCCCAGGCAAGGGGAGAAAGCGCTGTTTCTGCTGGACCCTGCGGGGGCGATGACTCACGGGCCTCCCAAGTGTTTCCAGAGTTTCGACTCATGTGCCCCGAGTGAGTGAGGTTTGGCCACACTGTAAGCTGCCTTTGAGAGGCCACATCATTGTGAAGTTGACACTTCAGAGGTGTCCTTGAGCTGGATGTGGTAGTGTGCACACCTGTCATCCGCCAACGTGGAAGGCTGAGGCAGGAGGATGGCAAATTTGAGTCCAGCCTGGGTTACCTGGTGACTTAGTGAGATCCTGTCTCAAAATAAAAAATACAAGGGGTAGGAGACGGAGCTTAGTGCAAAGGCTCTGGGTCCAGTCCTAAGGGCGGAAAGGAGACGCAACATGCCGCTGCTGTTCTCCAGTGAAAGCACTGCACTTCTTTTTAACCTGGAGGCCTCCAGGGCTGCGGGCTTTGCATCACACCTAAAGTCTGGGAAAAAGAAAAGCAGCAAGACCTGGAGACAAGGTGGCCCTCGGTGGGCTCGCAGCTGTCACTCCAGCTTTGCTAGAGGACGTGTTTATAGTTAGGAGTGAGGTCAGCGTGACAAGCTGTCCTTCGCCACCTCTGTGCCTTAAGTGAACCCAGGAAGCCATGGAGTCTTCGGGGCATGCCACGCCGGGGGTGTGGCTTATGTCCACTCAGTAAGCATTAATTAAGCAGCTACTGGGTGATGCCTCGGAGCTCAGAGTGGAGACAGAGGCTGCAGGAGGCTCCAGCAGCACGCACGCTCTGGTCCCAAGGCAAGGCCTGAGTCCTGCTCTTTTCTGATTTTGTTTTTTGCAATACCGGGGATGGAACCCAGGGCCTCCACACGGAGCTACAGCCCATCTGTTTTTATTTTTTATTTTGAGACAAGGGTCACTAAGCTGCCCAGGCTGGACTCAAACTTTGATCCTCCCACCTCAGCCTCACAGAGTGCTGCAGTGACAGGCATGGGGCCCAGCTCTGTGCCCTTCTTGCCTTTTCCTATAGACTCAGCTCCTCCTCTGCCAGGGTCTGCTTCTGGGTGCTGGGCACTGGGGGTGCATGGAACGGGCAGCAACTCCTCAGTGAAGCTACTGACACCCTCCTCCTAGCCCCGGTCCCCACAGTCGCCGACTTCCCAGGGCACGGAGGGGAGAATCCAGCCCGGACAGCACACACCGGAAACAGGAAGTGCGGCGAGAGGAAGCCAGCAGGGAGGGAGAAGGCGGGCTCCTGAACACCCCCAAAGCGCGGGATGGGCGTGTGTTTGTCACCCATCTCCTGGGTGCCCGACGGTTACTTCTAGGCTCCACACTGGCACCAGCGTCTGGCGAGGACCCCGGCAGAGATAAAGGAGAGAAAAGTGAGCTCCAGGCTGCCCAGGAGCCCTGGCTGTAGCCAGGTACGCTGGGGCCTCTGGGAGGAAGGCAAGGATTGGTGCCAAGAGGCCGGCTGGAGGCAGCGGCCTGGGCACCTGAGGGTCTGGGAGTAGCATGGCCCGGTCACCGGCTCTGCAAAAGGTCCTGGCTGTATACCCCCTGGGGCTCCAAGGGAAGCTGCCCAGCATCTGAGCTGTTCCCCTGCCTCCTGTGTCCCCTCCAGATAGGAGGGGCCCAGGCCAGTGCAGCAGGTGCTCTGAGAGGCCGGCAGGCAGGAAGCCCCTGCTGGGCACTTATGGACCCCTAGAGGGGTCAGGACAGGGTCCAGCCCTGTACTGAGTCTATGGTGCATAACAGGTGTGATTGAGACATAAGACAAATGTTTCAGCTAAAAAAAGTTATCACAGCAGAAGACACATCGCCATAAACTGCCCATCCTCCCCTGGCTTCCAGCACACGCATCCCTGTCCTGGCTCATTCCTGCAGCAGCTCTGGAGTCCTCTTTCCTGGGGGGTCTTCAGCTGCGCTCTCCTGGCTGCCTTATGTCCTGGATGGATTCAAAACGTCTCCCTTTCATGGCCACTTTGACTGTGGGAAAAGCCAGAAGTCACACAGGGCCAGGTCTGGTGATTCGGGTAGAGTCGTGTCTTTACGAGCTGCCATTCTGTAGGATGGTGCTCAGCGGCAGCAGTCACTGTGCTTTTGATCACATCTCATAGACACAGCAAAGAGGACTCCAGAGCTGCTGCAGGAAGTGGCACGGATGGTGGACTGAGTGTGTGCAAAGCCAGAGAAGGACTTTGAGGGGATTCTTTCTAATGTGTCTTTTGCTGTAATAGGTTTTTAAAAGTTGAGCACTCACCATATTTGGATCACACCTTACACACGCATGTCCCCGTGTGCATATATATGTGTTGCGTGTGCGTGTGCTAAGGCCAGTGGGAGATGCTCACAGGAAGTGATATTGCAAAGTCATCCTAGAGTGCCCAAAAAATAGGTCTTGGCTTGGGGAGGACTCTCGCTCCCAGGCGCAGGAGGCCGAGGCCAGCTTGGGGTGTGTGAGCTTGCCTGGGGCTGGAGCCTGGCCTGATACAGGGTGACAGCCAGACCCTAGCTGGGGGTGGGGTGAGTCCTGGTCACACCCCCGAGGAGCCCTGGCTAGCTAACCTCTCAGCCCAACACCTTCTGGAAGAGCCAAGGCCCCACCTAATCTCCAGCAGCTAGGAGATCCCCTAACCTGATAAACTGGGCCCACAATGCTTGTCTATCTTCTCATCCCCTCCAGCCACACTGGCCCTTGGCTGCTGTCATTGCTGCATTTCTGCCCCAGGCCCTCTGCACAGGCTGTTCCTCAGATAGATGGTAATGGTTGATACATTGTGTCAACTTGAGAATTGAAAAGTTACAAACTTAACTACGTGACTCAGCAGGGGACCAGGGTACTCACTCTGTCAGCCTCTGGAGCTTATGGAAGAGGAGGGCACAGGGATGCTGTGGGTGGATAGCCTACACACAATATAAGGGGCGAGAATAGGCTTGCTCCCCCGCTTTTTGCTCTTGCTGCTTTTGCTGTCTTGTGCCACCTTGAACTGTTGCCCCTGTACCAAGCCACTGCCTCGGGGTCAACTGGTTATGGACTGAAGCCTCCACAAACTGTGGACTAAATAAACCTTTCCTTTCTTAATTCTGGGTGTCAAGTATTTTGTCTCTGCAATGAGAAACGTGGGAGACAACTCCAGTGCTCCCCTTGAATCCAAAACAATTACTGTGACTTTGAGTATTTGGAGACTCATTTCCTTATACTGATGTGTAAAAAGGTGGCTAGGGTATTTCCTTCTCTTCAATTAGCTCTGAGCATGGCAAACAAGGCTAGCCCAGGTGCTAATGTGCAGCATCACAGATGTGAGAGACTACTCCAGTGACTCCCTTTGGATCCAGAACAATTGCTGTGACTTTGATTACTGGGGGACTCATTTCCTTATACTGATATGTGAAAGGCTGGCTAGGATATTTTTTTTCTCTCTCCAGTTGGCTCTAAGCATTGCAAATAAGGCTAGCTGAGGTGTTAGTGTGCAAAGTCTAGCCATCAGACAGTCCTGTTTCCTCGCATGGTGCTCTCCACAGTACAGGATTGAGCTGGCGAGATGCAGAGGAATTTGCTCCGGTAATGTCAACTGGGTAGGAGCCTCAAGATAAGAGGCTGTGACTCTCCAGGGCACAACAGTTTGCATATCCAAAACCGAAGCAGTAGCCCACCAAAACAATTCTACTGCTACCTTAATCAGGTTATGTAAATTGATCCTTCTGCATGTCTTTATCTCTGCAAATTACAGAGATGCCTTCCTTGCACCTGGCCAGCCAGCCCAAGTTATTCAGTAATCCCAACATCCTGACTGTCACTCATCCCTGAGCAACCTCTCCCTTTCTTCACAAGACAATAAATGCTGGGAGACTAGGATCGAGGCCTTTGTCCACATGTCCTCATGGGAAATGGACTGGCAGTGGGCCTTGGCATCATCCATGTGGTGCTGGTTTTAGGTGCATGCAGAGTGCGAGAGCTGTGAAGTCAAGAAGGTTTCCACCTCAATTTTAGAAGGCCTGCGAGGCCGGACAGTGTGTCTGAGAGGGCAGTGTGTGAAGCTGTGGGTGTGAAGCCCAAGGTGCAGTGGAGATGCCAGGAGTCTGGAGAAGCCAAGGACATGGATCGTCTAAGGAAAGCTGCGAGGAGGGAGCGAAGTGGGCCTGAGCGAGAAGCTTCGGGAGCTGCAGCCACTGGAAGTGCCATCCAAGCCCTTTGGAGCTCTTGATTTGCCAGATGGCTTCACATGCTGGATGTGGAACTGCAGGACTTCATGTTTCCCTGCTGGATTTTGAACTTGCTTTGCTCCCATTCTTTTGGTCTCACTATGCAGTGAGGCTGGTCTTGAGCTCACTTTGTAGCTTGGACTGGTCTCAAACTTGTAGTGATCCTCCTGCCTCAGCCTCCTAAGTACTGGGATTACAGGTGTGAGCCACCACACCTGGCTGGTCCCAAGCCTTTGTATCCATGTTTGTAACTTTGGAAATGAAAATGCTTATCTTGTGCCACTGAATATTGGAAGTGGCTAACATGATTTGCACAGGGTCTTGCAGCTAAGCGTTTTCCTTTTACATTTCAGAGGAGATTCGGACTTGGACTTTTCAGCAGCAAAGAAATTGTTAGAACTTTGACAATTCCTGGAGATGGACTGAATGTCTTCTGTATCAAGAGATGTGCATGGGGCAGAAATGTTTTGGTTCTAATGTAATATAATGTTGACAGACTTAATATTGGTGCTTAAGGATTGTTAAAGCTGTGTTCTAATGTTCAAATTGTGAATGAGGAAAACATAAGGAAAACTAATTTCCTCACCCAAGGAAAACGTTTCCATTTGTATGCAGGACAGTTATAACAGGTTAGGAGCAATTATAAGCATGTGTTTGTATCTGGAGACCAATTTTTTTTTTGTCTTTTTCGTTTTTATCGGTACCAGGGATCGAACTCGCGACTGCCTGCTTGCAAGGCAGTGGAGACCAATTTTTAAAGAAAGGTATCTGGTTGCCAAGTCAGTAAGGGGTGAACTGTAGTGGTTGATACATTGTGTCAGCTTGAGAATGATAAAGTTTAGAAGCTTAACTAAGTGACTCAGCAGGGGGCCATATAACCCCCCCCACACACACCTTTGTAAACATCTGGAGCCTGTGTAAGAGGAGGAAGTGGAGATGGTGTGGGCAGGTCGCCTGCATACAGCATCAGGGAGAGGAAGAGGCTTGCTTTCCCCCTTTTTTGGGCTTACTGCTTTTGCTGTCTTCCACCACCTTGCATTGTTGCCCCTCTGCCAGGCCACCCCGCCTCAGAGCCAGCTGATCATGTACTGAAACCTCCACAAGCTGTGAGCCTTATTTATTTATTTATTTATTTAGTCTTTTTTCATTTTTATTGGTACCAGGGATCGAACTCACGACCGCCTGCTTACAAGGCAGGTGCTTATGCCACTGAGCTAAATCCCCAGCCCCTAGCTGTGAGCCTTATAAATCTCTCCTTCCTTAACTTTGGGTGTCCGGTATTTTATCTCCATGAGGTGAGGAAAAGTAACCAAGTAACCAGCCCTCCTGTAGGTCTGCGCAGTGGCCTCCCTAGAATGCCCACTCTGTCCACAGCAGAAGGCGAGATACACATTCTCTGTCCCTTCTGATGATTTTAGAGACCCCACAGGCTACCCCTACCACCCCCAACCTCTAACCTGCCCCACTTCCAGTCTCACCAGGTCCCGTGCACCGGTGTGAGGCAGGGGCTGCACAATGTGTGTGCAGGTGGCACCCGGGGTACAGCGCTTCCCCGCCAGGTCCAGCAGGGCTGGGGAAAGGAAGGAGGCAATGGCCACGGTCTCAAAGCTCCTGTCTGCTTCCTTTTCCCAGCAGTGCTGGAGCTGGAGCCCAGCGTCTTTGCACAGAGCCATCTCCCCAGCCCTGTATATTGTTTATTTTGAGACAGTGTCTCTCTAAGTTGCTAAGATTCCCAGGCGAGCTCAATCCCGTGATCCTCCTGCCTCAGCCTCCTCAGCATGCTCTACTCCAATCAGATTCTTTTCTTTGGTGGGGGAACACAGATCTGATCCGAAGCAGATTAACGTCCACAGGTAGAGGAGATGCCCACTTGGGGCTAGAAGACCCATTCCACCCACAGGAAATTGAGGGATGGTGCTTGGTAGGGCTCACGGTGTCCCCAGGAGTGCCAGCTGCAGTCACGAGGATACCAGGCAGGAAAAAAGCTGCATGGGTGCCAGGAGCCTGGCACCAGACCCTGCTGTGCACCCCTCCATCTTGTCACCTCCAAAATTAAGGCAGTGACCCATTAACAGGCCCCCAAGCAGAGGTACCGAGAGTCGGACGGCCCACCGAGAAAGACCAAGAATCGACTGAACTGGGTCTAGCTCTGTGCCTCAGTTTCCTCACCTATCCCCTGGGCGTGCTGGGCAGCCTGTCGCACTGCTGTCTGCTCTGCTCTTTCTCAGAGCTCCACCAGGACCCACGGTGTGGGGGAAACCACCCCTGCACTTCCATCCCTCCCAGTCCTGCCGCCTGTCTTGGGGTTCACTTACCTGGGGCTGAGTGGAGAGCGACACGCGGCAGGGGTCAGCGGCTCCCGGCAGGTGCACGGGCGCGATGGGCAGCTAGACCATGCCCCTGGAAGAGAGCACATGGGTCACCCAGGTCATACTGCCCCTCCACCTGCTCTACCACGTCTGCTGGGCCACGGCTGTGGGAGCCCCACACTAATGCATGCCCGGTGAGACACTGGCCACCCCTCTGCCACCCCTGGCATTGCAGGCCCCAGGGATCACAGTGCCAGTGCTGGAGCAAACCCAGGTTCAAGTGCCAGCAGCATTGCCACCCACCAGGTTGCAGCTGGCCACTGGACATGCAGTGCCCAGCCAATCCCCATAAGAGCACCCCTTTATCTACCTGTACCAGCAGCAGGGCCCCCCTCACCCTCACTTAGCTGACTCCTGAGGCCCACACGGGTTCTCAAAACAAGGGCCTGAAAGTGGATATGGCGGTACACACCTGTCAGCTCAGCACTCTGGGAGGCTGAGGCAGGAGGATCGCAAGTGGGACTCCGCTTGCTTTGCAGAATGGGAACTGCACCTCACCCCCTTCCCACACATCCAGCTGGGAGCTTTACCAGGCCAGGAGGCGTCAGCTTCCTTCCTGTATACAGGTACCTCAGCCAGGCTGCATACAAGCTCTTAACACGTAATCAGTGGTTGACAAAGGACCTCCCCAAACCTAAACTCCCCATTAGAACTCAATGCCAGAAGTCATGCATCTTCCTGCCAGCAATCTCATGGCCGGGCTCACGGGCTTTTTAAAGACAGCATTTTGGGCTGGGGGTTTAGTTCAGTGGCACAAAAGCCAGCCTGGCAGGCGTGAGGTCATGAGTTCAACCCAGTTCCAAGAAAATAAATAAATAAAATAAATACAGACAGCATTTCCTATATTTACACACATAAATATAAACTTGCACCTCATATACAGGACTGGGTTTTTTTCCTAGTATCCAACTCAGGAACTTCACACTGAGCTACATCTTTACTTTTAATTATGAGGCAGGGCTCCCAAAGTGTTAAATTGCCCAGGCTGGGCTCAAACTTGTGCTCTTCCTGCCTCAGCATCCCTGAGTGCTGGGATGACAGGTGTGCACCACTGTGAGTACTGCTCTGACCCTGGGGAAATCAAGGTCCAGACGGGTTTGAGAAATTCTGCAAAGCCACCAAGAAAAGTGTGAGGGGGCCTGCAATGGGAAGGGCCAGGTGCAGCGCGTGGCCACCACGCCCTGTCCCATCCTCTCTGCTGCCCCGAGCCTTCCTCTGCTTGGTTACTGAGTATGAGGAGACTCCACACCAGGCCCAGGGTCAGTAGGACGGTCATTCCAGGGCTGTCTCCCAGTGGGTGACCTGGGCCACACCCTGTCACCTCTGTCAGTTTCCTAAGTATGTGGGAGTGTTCCTGGGGTCAGGGCCAGCTTGACCCCTGAGGCTCCCAGCAACAGAGGCCTTGGTCCCAGAGAGCCCTCGAGTCCCAGGGAAGGAGAGCACACCCTATAACCTGAGCTTCCGGCTTCCAGTCCTGCTGCTGAGCTCCCAGTGACAGGCAAAGATGATAGTCACTGCGGGGCCTGGATTCCAGGCGGGAGTCATGCAGAATGACATGTGGGGTTTGGACTCGAGGCCATCTGACAGGCATTCAGCCCCTTACTCCTACACAGGGGCCACAGTGATTTTTGAAGAATCCACCTGCCTGCCTAGGAGCCAAGGCTACAGCTCCTGCCAGTGCCTGGGAGAGGAGGAGGGGTCCGGGCAGGTCCTGCCTGACATCTGGGCAGGGCTCCTGTCCCGCCCAAGGCCTCTCACAGCCTCAGGCCTGGGACTCCTGGGACAAATCCTAGGAAGTGACCAGGTCCCCAGTCCTCGGCACAGCTGTCCCCAAGCACAGCATCAGGGTGGTTGGGGACCCCAAGTCACCCAGAGAGCTACAGCTTTCCAACTCCATTTCCTGGTGTGTGACCTGCACCTGCGACCTCACAGCTTCTGGCTCCCTCCCCACACCTGTGAAATGGAAATCACAACACCACCGAGTTTATCAAGCTTGTGTTACAACAACTCACTTGTAAAAGAGCTAACGTACACCCAAACATGCTTAGTACACGGCAGGGATTCAGTGAAGTCACCTCAGTGGGTGTGGTTGTGCCTGCCTGTTATCCCAGCACTTGGGAGGCTGAGGCAAGAGGATTGACTCAAGTGTGAGGCCAGCCCGGGGTACATAGCAAGACCCTTTATCAAAGAACTGAAAAAACAAAAAAAGAGGGCACACAAGGGACCAACAGGCACAACCCAAGACACTCAGAGCGTCAACTTGTTAAGAAAATGCTACTCAAAAGCACAGTGAGGTATCATTCCAAACTCACCAACATATCTCAGATTAAAAAACTAGACCAATTCATGTATTAGCAAACATTTAGGAAAATCAGAAGCCTTCCACAGATTGTGGGAATGTGGAATGATACAGCAACTTTAGCAAAACAGCCTAAGCAGACAGTTACCATATAAACCAGAAATTCTTCACCCAGGTATGTGCTCAGCAGAAAGGAAAACTCACCCCCACATACACACTTGTAAATAGCTACATTTTTCATAAGGACCCGAACAGCAGAAACAGTCCAAATGTTTATCAGTGTCTAAATGGGTAAACCGAATGTGGTATACCCATACAATAGAATATTATAGAGCCGTAAAAAGTAGAAAACGATATATGGTGCCACATAGACATACCGCAAAACATCGTGCTCAATTAAAGAAACTAAATACAAAAGTGTAAAATGATGTGTAGTTTCATCTGTATAAAATATTCAGACAGGAAATATCAGGCAGAAAATATTCAGGCAAGAAATTCAGTCAGAAGATAAATTAGGGTGGCTACGAATTGTTTATCTGTAAAACTGGTTTTAAAAAGTGATCTTGGTCAATATCCTACCTCTAGACCAGAGCACAGAAGGGCAAAGGGCAGAGTCTTGGGCAGGGGATGAATGCAGGGCACTAGCGGACATTAGGCTCATGTCACCTCTGAGATGGAACAGGTGGGTGGTGCCAATGGCACTGGCAGCCAGGGCACGGGAGCCTTGTACCCAGGGACGTCCCCAGGGAACCACCTGGAGAGCCCCTTCCCATGTCAGGTGCAGGGCACGTCCCCACCTCAGCTCCTCCGCAGTGGTCACCGTTCTGCCTCAGCAAAAGGGGCCTCCGGCACCCAGCAGCCTCACATCCAGACAGGAGCTTCTGGGCCACCTCCAAGGTCTGCACAAAACCGGAAATGGCCTCGTCTGTGCCCTTCCCTGAGCCAGAGGTGAGCTCGAGGTATGAGTCACTTTAATGTATTTTAAAACCCTACTTAATTAGGAAGCAGAGCATCTGCTTAGGGAGAAAAAAAGTGTCATGGTGTATGTAATCTTAAATTGTTACCTCATCTCGACGGAAGTAAGAACCACTTCACTTCGCTGACGGTGCAGTTTTGGGCATGTCAGATGATTGACACAGAGACCAGCAAACTGGGCAGGAGACCCTCCCCGGATGTGGGTGGCACCAGCCAATAGGATTGGACGGAGTATAAGGGAAAGAAGCAGGAAGTATACCTGGTGGAAGAACTATGGGCACCCTGGAGGATGAAAAGACTATGTAGAGATGAAACCTGCTGACAGGCGGGGGGGGGGGGGGGAGGGCTATTTCTCCACCCAGTCATTAGGGAGACTCTAGGAGAAGAAAAAACACCCAGCAAGCTGGGAACTCTGAATTTTATGTAGAATATTGGTGTAAGACAAAAAAGCTGGAGAAAAGCATTGTGGGCCAAGAGCTGTCTCAAGGATGGGCAGCTTTTCTCCGGAAAAGCAGAAGGACAAATGCCAGACGCAACAAGTTTCACTTAATCTAAACGTCCTGTTTAACCATCTGGTTCTCACATGGCCAGTGTGCTTCGGCCCCCACTGTAACCATTCAGTTTAATCACTGACTCGTGGCCTTGTCTTCCGATGCCCATGGTCTTTGGACATCAGTCTCGTTCCTCAGCCTTCTCCTACCTGACAGCTACCAGAAGCTCCTGGACCTCTGGCCTCCCGCCCTTGCTCGCTCTGGCTCCGGGCTTCTGGCCTTGTGGGCTGAGCGGGTCGGACCCGGATAGCCATAGTGAACAGTTGCCTTGGACCCCGTATGCGACCTAATAAGTCCCCCCATGTGATTACACCATCAGTCCCATTCTCCTAGAGAAGTCTTGGACATGGTGTGAAGTCAGAGATGGGTGGTCCAGGATTATGCTATGCTAATTCTGAGGTGACTCTGGCTTAAGAATGACTGCTTCTACCACGGTCCCCAGGTAATGAGTGTAGCTGTGCCCAGAACACCATCTTTGGTTGCACTGTCTTGGCTGCCTCAATGTCTTGAATGGATTCAAAACGTTTCCCTTTCCTGGTCACTGTGACTCTGGGGAAGAGCCAAGAATTGCACAGGGCCAGATCCAGTGACTGAGGTGGATGAGGACACAGTGTTGTGGTTTTCTGAGCTGCCTTTCCATTGGACGGCACTGAGCAGTATTTTTTAACACATCTGGTAAAGACCCTTAGGAAAGAGGACTCCAGAGCTGCTGCAGAAAGTGTGAATGTGTGTGAAGCCAGGGGATATTTCAAGGGAGATTCATGATGATGTGTCTTTTCCTGTAATAATTTTAAAAATTTAAATATTCACCAGCTAATGGGGTCACACCTCATATGTCCACCTATAGGGGCATGAAAGTTCATAGCTGTGTAATTCTACACCAGTGTCAACCTGGAAAAAACCTGAAGGTCCATCCACATGCAATGAGTAAGTAACAGGGGACAGTCATGCAAAGTGACCCTCAGTGACACATGACAGAAATGAATCTCACAAACACAACATTTGATGAAGCCACCAGGAACAAAAGCTTCCCTACTCTGTAACTGAGTCAGGCTGCTGTAACAGAACCAGAGTAGGTGGCTCAGACACCACATAGCCCCAGTTCTGGAGGCCAAGTCCAAGATCAAGGTGCTGGCACAGCTGGGAGCCATCGAGGGACAGATGGCACCTTCTTCCTGGTCCTCGTGAGAAGGGGGCAGGGTTCACCCTCCTCTTAGGACAAGGGCACTAATCTCAGCTTGGGGCTCCACCCGCATGGCCTCATTTAACCCCCATGACCCTGTATCCATTGCGCTTTAGGGATTCCACTTGGCACCAGTGATGAGCCCCAGAGGAGGTGGAGCTGGGCTTTCAGCAGCACAGGGTGCTCCTGCCTGGTTCAGGTGCAGATTTTTCTCTTTCCAGAGAAGGGCTTAGCAGGGGGTGGTGCCTGCGAGTCAGGGTAAGGGACCTCTGTCTTACTGTGGGATAAAAGTTGTGGAAGGACTCTGAAAACTACAAAAATACTACACCAGGTGCAGTGGTGCACACCTATATTCCTGGCACTCGGGGCTGAGGCAGGAAGATCATCACAGTTCAAGGCCAGCCTTGGCTACATAGTAAGACCCTATCTCAAAAAACCAAACCCGGAAAACAAAAACACCAGGCAAAACAGCCTGGACTTCAGGGCAGTAGGAGTGAGGCCTTGAGACCGGCCACCTCTGTCAGAGTGGGGACAGGACAGGACATTTCCAAATGCTGTCTTCTGAGATTGGGTATGCAGTCCCTTGCTCATGACTTCCACTGCAGGACAGAAAACAGTTCACTGCCCATGAGCAGGATTCTGGGGATCCCCTGGGGCCTGGGCCACTGCCTCTTCCAGCATAGTTGCTGTCAGTTCCCTGGGCCATAAAAAGCCAGCTCTGTGGTGCCTGAGGCCCTCAGGTTCCAGAGATGAAATGACCCTCTGCCGACATCCAGACAGGGAGAACACAGATGACCCCAGAGGTAGGGACAGTCACTCCCCACCTATCTGATCTGGCACTTCTGTTTTGAGGAGCTCCCTATCAGGGGTCAGGCCTGCTACCAGGGTCTATCTTTGGCCAGAGAATAAGCTCAGAATTTTTTCTTTTTCTTTTTCTTTTTCTTTTTCTTTTTCTTTTTCTTTTTAGGTCTGAAGATAAAACCCAGGCCCTCGCACTGAGATACATCCCCATCCCTTTTTATTATTTTGAGACAGGGTCTCACTAAGTCACTCAATTACTCAGGCTAAGCTTGAACTTGTGATCCTCCTGCCTCAGCTTCCCAGAGTGCTAGGGTTACTGGCCTGGGCCACCCCCCCTGGCATATCTTTGGAATTCACATCCTGATTGCTGAACCAGCCTCAAGCCCAGGGCCTGCTAGTGCCTGGCCAACGCTTCCTGAGCAGATGAAGGGAGGAAAAAGCAGCTCCCCACACAGCCCAGGAGAGGAGCTCGGAGCCCCCCTGCCATGCAGCTGGCAAACCAGCAGCCTGGAACCGGGTGCCAGGTCAGCAGAGATTAAGCGGAGCTCCTCCTCCCTCCGTGCCGCCAGAACAGAACGCAGAGATGTGCCTGCCGCAGCCACCAGGATGGAGCAAGCCACGCGAAGAAAACAGCAGTGAATTATTCATTTCCCACAAATGAGCAGCCGAGAGGCGCCGAGAATCCTGTGAGTGACAAGGCTGAGCCCGACAGCCCGCACCAGGCCTGTCTGCACTGCTCCCACTCAGTGTCCAGGGCGAACTGAACCAGCTTCGCCAGCAGGCAGAGGCTGTAGCCCTGCCAGGCTCCCGGGAGGCAAGCTTAGCTCGGCCCAGCCTCCAGCCCCAGGCCCTGCCAGGGAGGCATGCATGGGAGGGTGCTAGCTACCTCGCTGATGCCCAGGCCCTGCCGGGTGCCCACCCCATACAGGGCCAGTGTCAGGACCAGCTGCCTCCGAATGCTCCACCCAGGGACTCGTGACATGCGCTGTGGCAGCGTGGAGACCGTGGGCAGCGGGGACGTGAGAGGGACTGGGGCAGCCCCAAGCGGGTCTCCTCTCGGAGCCAAGGGGGAACTGAGCTGCTTTGCGCTGCTCTTCAGAGAAGCAGCGTTGCTTGCTCTGGGTAGTGGAGACCCAGATCTGGGAATTCAGGAGAGCAGCTGAGTCACCAGGTGGGAAGGGAAGGGACACCCCAGGTCCCTTCAAGGACTTCTGTAAGGTCTCAGCAGACATCTGCTGCTTTCAGTGCAAAAGCTGCTCCTCGGGGGTCCCTTCGGGGTACCTGTGTGACACCTGGTAGCTCAAAGACACACACACCTCCAGGCAGGTGTCCACCTCCTCCAGGACCCTAGCTGGCCCTGCAGGACGCCGAGGCTCTGGCCTGCCCCTCGGCCTAGGAGGATGCAGCAAGCCAGGGACCTGCACCAGCCAAGCCTGGAGGCCCACACTCTACCCTGGGCTGGAGCAGGAGTTCCTCCCAACACCTCCATTTTTTCACTCGGGACAGACTTAGCAGGGCTCCTACTGTGTGCCACGCGGTGCCTACATGTTACAGACACCGTGGTAAACAACAGTGATCTCTGCTTTCCAGGAGCGCTCAGTGTGGCCGGTGCCCCAGGATATGAAGAGACCAAGAGACAGGTGCCACAGGCCAGTGAGCACAGGATAGAAGGGCAAGCCACAGAGGGAGGGGCCTCCGAGCCAATTAGTGACCAGGGAAGTCTTCCTGGAAGAGGCCAAGTCTAAGGCCGAGGAAGAGTAGTTTCCATGCTGTGGGAGGGAGGGAGAGAGAGAGAAGCAGGTAGGGCTGGGCCTGAGGGGGCACAGAACCTGCAGGAGGCAGTGATGGCTGGTGGAGGTTGGTGGTAGTTCTGATCAGTGTGATCACAGCTAAGGTGGCCTCTGGCCAGGCACCTGCGCATGGGTCCCAGCAGGCCGACCCGGCTGGAAGAAGCCCAGGGACTGGTCAGCGAGGACACACTGGGCTGCTCTGTGGTGTTACTGGCCAGGGACCCACGGGAAGCTCGTGTTGCTTCCCCACCACCAGAGAGCACGGGCGCTGGTGATGCCAGGCCAGGAGGACCTGTGTGGTGCTGGGGTCACCCAAGGGCAGAGCCGCCTGGAAGGCCATGCCCGCCTGGCTCCCTGCCTGGGGCTGGCATTCAAGCCATCATAGCCTGTGACCGCCCTTCCACATGGACCTTCAGCCTCTGGTGGCCCAGAGCCCCCGGCTGCTGGATGCTGGAGGGCTCCAGGGCAGGCACTGGCCTCTGAGTGGCCACCCCTGCCAGTCGCCCTGGTCCTGCCCCTTCTCAGAACCAACCAGACCCTAGGCCTTCTCCAGCTGTGTGCCTCCACCCTGGCTGAGCTCCCAGCTCACAGTCTCCTGGAATTTTCACAGCTCTCCTCAGCTTTGCACCTGGACAATCGGACCAACACCTCGGAAGATACCTGGAAACCAATGACCTGCTCCGGGCAAAGCCACAGCCATCCCACTCCTCATAGCCTCTGAGGGGGACCAGGGACCATCTGCAAGGCCACCTGATCACACCACCATCCAGCTCCCATCACAGACAGGGAGCTGGAAGGGCCCAGGCCACAGCTCAAAGCAGGAGCCTGGGTGGGTGTCTTGGAGCTTGGCAGCACATCTCCCAGGTTCCAGACAAAGTCACTTCTGTAAGCCACACCTCAGACCCCTCATTACTGTTTACTTTTTTGAGACAGTGTCTCACTGTGTAGCCCAGGCTGGCCTTGGACTCACAGAGACCCTCCTGCTTCAGCCTCCCAAGCACTGAGATTACAAGTGAGCGCCACTGCACACAGCAAAATTCACCTTTTCTAGTTGCACAGGTCTAAGGGTTTTGACAAATGAATCACTAACTACCACCGTAACTTCAGCGCAGCAGTGGAATGCATGTTAACAAGTGGTTCCAGCTAATATGAATATTCATTGTCGCCTAGCTATTTCGTTGAATTATTTTACTAATCACCAGTTATCCAACGATTTCCTTGGCTTTTTTCCAAATATGAGAGACTAGCAGAATGAGACCCAGCTTCTGCTGTATGAAGGGAACGCACCGGTGCCTAAGACAGGGGCCTCCTGGTTTGTTTTCCCCTCCCTGTCCAATCCTGCAGCGGGAAAGCGACGGCCGGAAAGGAGCTGATGTGCCCCAGGTCGCACAGCTGGGAGAGGCCCATCTGGGGCTTCCATGCGGGTCAGTGCTGCCTCCCAAGTCCAGGTCCATCCTCCACCGCCACACAACAAATGACATCACTGTTGGCTCCAGAGGGTGGCAGCAGCCACGCCCTCCACTGCTCCGCTCCACAGCTCTGGCTGGGGATCTCCCAAACCAATGCCAGTCCAAAGTGGATGGTGGGTGTCCAAGCAGCAAGCAGGAGAGGCCCTGGCCACTCTGCCTGCCCAGTGAGTTGCAGGGAAGCACTACATGTTGCTAGGCAACGGAAGTGTAAATAAAACGGGGCAACCTGGCTTTCTGTGAGGGATCCCCTCCCCGCTTTTCTCCCATGGGAGTTTGTAGTGTTTCTTCTCTGAAGAATGGCAACTTGGGGAGAGGTCTCAGGGCCCCCACCAGGCCCAGTGTCCCCGAAATGACTGCTCTTCTGAGGCTTCTCCTCTCCTCCATGGTCATGAGCATCTGTCCCACAGGGTAGAGAAGCCCAGAACCCTGAGCAACAGCCAGCCACCGAGAAGTCACAGATAGGCTCGAGGCCGGAGGGAAGCAGCCAGGGCGCCCCCTCCAAACTATTAGGCCCAGCCTCAACCCCCAGCCCTCCGGAGCCACATTAACACTCCCCGCAAACTGCTCCCCACATTCCACTAGCACCTGTCTCCTGTGTGTGGACTGGAACAGGCATGGGTGTCCCTCGCTGGGGCGTCGGAGGCAGGGGTGGCAGTGTCGGGGTGGGCGTCCCTCAGCCCAGCATGCTGCCCAGAACCCCAGACCTGGAGGAAAACGGAAGCAAAGGGTGCAAGAGAACTGGGGGGCTGGGTCAGGACATGACCACAGGTGACTATTTTTGTGGCAGTGGGGATTGAACCCATGGCCTCTGCCCTGACCTGTACCTTCAGCCCTGTTATTTATTTATTTATTTGTGGAACTAGGGCTCTAACTCACGACCTTGTGCTTGCCAAGCAGGCTCTTATGCCTCTGAGCTAAATCCCCAGCCCCTATTTTTAATTAATTAATTCACTTACTCTGTTTTGAAGTCCTGCGGGTTGAATCCAGGAAGAGCCAATCAGAGAGAGAGGTCCCCAGGATCCGGGTGCCCCAATATCCAAAACGAGGAGACCCTAGGCTCCTCTGCCCTTGGCTTCTGAGGCCGAAGCCAGCAAAGCCCACCTCTGGGAGCCAACACCGAGCCACTTGGAACCTGACCTCTGGTTTCTAGGAAAGCTGCTGTCACGGTGCCTCAGGACGCTTTAAACTTTAATTTTTCTATTACTGAATCAGATGATGAGGAAGAGACTGCCAGGCCCTGCCTCCTCATGCCTTATTCATGGAATTCTGAGAGGAGCGAGGAACAGGGAACCCTCCTGCGGGCCGGGGCAGGCCCTGGCCCCCCTCATCCTGGGCTGCCCACCTGCCAGCCCTCAGGCTACCTCTGTCCCCTCCCTCAGCGACACATCCATCTCAGCAGGACGTAGCTCTCTGGGGTAGCCGGCTCCTCTGCACCTGCAGGTTTAGGACTCAGTGCCTGAGGCAGGGGACAGGAGCAGCTGTCCTGCTGCATCTGCAGGTGGCAGCTGTCAGCGTGGTGACTGAGGAAGTGATGTGGCCCAAGCCACTGACCACACAGGCATGGGGAGGAGAAAGCTGGGGGACTTAGGCAGTGCACAACACCAGCTGCCACGCCCTGCCTTGGTGACAGCGTGTGTCCTGCTGTGTCCTGATGCCTTGTTCACCCAATGTGACATTGAGGCGAGATTCCACCCCCGCTTCACTCCCCAACCTGTGAAGGTTCACCAGAGGCTGAGGCCACAGAAACATGACACTACTGACCCCTGGGCTGCTGAAGGGTGATCCGAGTGGGAGATAAAGCGAGACTAAAATCAGGCCAGCTGGGGACAGATTAGCCCGGCGCAGGCTCAGGACTATGGCTGAGCAAGTGGCCCCAGCTTCCAGCCACACTGAGGCTGGATGGTGGCTTCACTCAGGACAGAGTGCAGCGCACACAGAACCCTGCGGGGTCCAGGCTGCCCACAGCATCCCCTGAACTGTCACTGGCACCCCTGGCCACCTGGCCGACTCCCAGCCCCTCATTTGGGTGGTGGCTCCTACCTGGCCTGTGGCCAGGCCCACCACACCGCCAAGCCCTCAATCCCCACATGGGTCCCTTTGTCCTGCAGAGGTGGAAATGCAGGTTGGTGGCTGAGTCGGGACCTGAGCCCTGCCAAGGCCCCCACTCAAGATTGTCCTGAGCTTGTCCTGGTGTCCACATGCCTGGGTTCCCAAGGAGCAGGACCGGCAGGAGGCACCCCCAAAACACTGTGTCCACCTGGCCTTCTCCTGCTCCTCAGGCCCTCCTGCTGCCAGTGCCCACTTAGGGCCCCCCAGGGGCCATGGCTTTGCAGTGAGAGTCCTGACACTTCCAGCAGGGACAAATTCACAGACCCAGCCCAGCCCAGCCTGGTGGAACAACATCAAAGTCCTTGCCCCATTGCCACGTTCTGCTCAGGCCCCATGGCGCTCGCCAGGATCCACAGATACGGGGGCACCAGGTGCTGATGGGGACCTGGTGTAGGTGGGGGTCGGAGGGGATGATGAGGCTGAGGCCCTGGGGAGCAGGGCCACTTCCCATGAAGGCAACAGGAGGCCTCGTCAACATCCACTGTCCTCTGTGAAGGACGAGAGGGCCCGGCCCGTCCACCTGTTCGTCTCGGCCAGGGGACTGACCCAGGGTGCACCGAGAAGATAAGTGGCCCAGGTAGGCACCTGCATGCTAAGATAAGGCTATTTATAGAGCGGCAGAACTGTTTTCTCCAAAATGCCCAGAAGCGCACGGCGAGGAGGGAGACAGGCTGGAGGACACAGGAGGGAGGGCCCAGCGTGCTCGTGTCTCAGAAGCCTAAGCTGCACTTCTTGAGGCAGAGCTAGTTCTGGTCTGGTTGAACCCGGGCTTCCTTTCAGCGCCCTGCTGGCTTCCCCTCATGGTCCATATGCACCATCGGTCCATTCAAAGGGAATCGGTGAGCAGCATGTGGGGCACCCACACCTGTGATCCCAGCACTCAGGAGGCTGAGGCAGGAGGATTGTCATGAGTTCAAGGCTTGCCTCAACTACACAGGGAGACGTTATCTCAAAAAACCAAAATAATAATAATAATAATGAAAAAAAGAGAGAGAATCAACAGTGTCCACAGGATGGAGCTTGCTGGCATAACTACCACCTCCTGCAGGAAGCCTGCAGGGACTCCTCCCGGCCCACCCTCCCCTGCGCCTGGTGCTATCCTGCCTGTCCTCAAACTTGTTCCTGGTTCGGGTAGGTGCACACGAGTGCTGGCTCTGTGGCCTAAGCCAGGAAGCAGCCAGGAAGCAGCCAGGAAACAGCCAGGAAGCCAGGGCCCCGGCTCAGTAACACCATATGTCCACATTCACCTGACACTGCCTCCAGGTGCTGACACCCCGACAGGGTCCAAAGGGAGTCCTGGGCCCTGCATGGATTCTGCAGGCCAGAGAAGATCTGGAGAGGGGTCATGGGGGGCCTGGGGCCAGTGGGATATGGGGGCCTAGGTCTACAGCCCTAGAAGACAAGGCTGGGACATAGGCATTGGCCACGGCCACTGGACACTGTGCCACTGGGACACAGTGAGGCGTTTCCAGGCAAGTAGGGACCCAGGAGCCCTCTGCCTGCCCCATACCAGGAGCAAAGCCTTGGCTGCTGCCAGCTTGGCAGACGTGCTTTTGGGACAAGCAAGTCATTACGACATCCTTAGCTGTGGGCTACGAAAACCAAGCGGGTGGCAGCCGTGACTTATAGCAGATACAATCAGATCACCTATTCCTGGATTCTGTAGTCACCAAGATGTCGATAAGTCTATTCCTGAAATGTCACTTCACAGCTGCTTGCTCCCTGGCCAGCACCGGCCTGCTGACCTTGATCCCGGAGCCTGTGGGGCCAGATTCCCAGAGCTCAGGCTTGAGGCTCTCCTGATGCGTGGGCCAGGCCTGGAAAACCACACCACCGATTAAGTGAATTAAGAGCCGGGCACGGGGTGCACACGTGTGATGCCAGCACTCAGGAGGCTGAGGCAGGAGGATCACCTGGAGTTTCCAGCCAGCCTGGGCTACACAGTAAGTTCAAGGCCAGCCTACACTACAGAATGAAACCCTGTCTCATAAAACAATAAAAAAAGAAACCTACACCAAGTGGCCCCTTGCCCAGCTTCAGAGCCTGGCTCCCTGTAGCAGACACGGGATCCTGTGAGATAAGGGTGGGACACCCTGCACAGCTGCCGCCTTGGCAGAGGCCAAGACTGACCAAGGCTCCTCCCACAGCCAGGCTCAGCTGTCCCCTGGAGACAGAAGCCCAAGCCCCATCTCCGACAGGAGCACAGGGCAGAGCAGAAAGCTCTGGTCCTGGATGCCTCAGAAGCCAGGACCCTGGAGTGTCCATCATATCTGACCCACAGGTCAGCCCAAAATGTCCTTCACACCCCTGCTGTCTCCATCACACAACTCTCAGGTCCCCAAACAGGATGGTTTCATCCCAAGAACCTTGAGCTGTCACAAGCCCTCCCTGGGACTCGGCCCTTCCATGAGGGCGGCATCTGGAGTCTAGAGACAGCAAGACCTGACTCCTGCATGGATGCTCCTCACCAGACACCAGGCCAGGAGCAAATGCCAGCTCATTCCTGGTGTAGGAGCCACCCGTGCCCACCTCTCCCGATGCAGGCGACAGCAGGCATCCAGCAGGTGCCTACTCAGTGAAGGCCAGTGGTGGGTAAGCAACAGGGTCATTAAGAAGAAAGTCCCAGCTGCGTGCAATGGCGCATACCTGTAATGCCAGCACTTCGGGAGGCTGGGGAAGGAGGATCACAAGTTCCAGTTCAGCCCAGGCAATTTAGCAAGATCCTGTCTTCAGAAAAGAAAGGAAGGAAGGAAGGAAGGAAGGAAGGAAGGAAGGAAGGAAGGAAGGAAGAAGGAAAGAAGGAAGTTAGTTATTTCTTCCAAAGGGATGTTGGGTGGGGATGGGGAGAAGGGAGGGAAGCCATGAATGCAGAGGCCTAGAAGCCCTTCGCCCCCACCCCTGCTCTGCAGTCACCTGCATCAGGGCCACAGGGAAAGGAGGCGCCAGGAGCCGGGGCCCTGGGGCCACAGCTACCCCAGAGCCGCCCACCTGAGGCTGGGCCCCTCTGGCCACCGTGCCTCTGCCCTCCGAGCCACCAGCGATTCTGCCGCAGACAGGAAATATGACTCACCCCGCCTGCTCCCTCTGGGATCCGCTCTCAGTCCCCTCCTTGCTGCCGTGGCACACCCAGGCTCTGCTGGTTAGCGCGGGGCCAGACCCGCTGAGGAAGGGGCCCCATAAGCAGCACTTTGTCCCCCACGCTCAGCAGTTCCTCCAGGGTGGTAAAGAGGCTCCATCCTAGCCAAGCACAGTGGTGCACGCCTGTCGCCCCAGCACGCTGGGAGGCGGAGGCAGGAGGATCGCAAGTTTGAGCCTGGTCATGGCAATTTAGTAACTTAGTGAGCCTCTGTCTCAAAATAAAAAAGCTCCGGCGGCGGGCGGCAGCAGCAGTGAATCACCGCGTTCCCGGAAGGCCAGGAAGGGTCGCGCACTTGGAAGAGCACGCCCTTTTTGCCCCTCTCCACCCAGAGCGACCCCTGCAGGAGGCTGGCTCACTGCCGCCTTCACCGCCTCCGCCGGACCCACGTCACAGCCACAGCCGGATGAGGAAGCACTGCAGGATGACCAGGAAAACAGGCCAACAGGAAAGATGGCGAGTAAGGCAGGGCCGTGACCCTGTGGGGCCTGCAATGGCGCCCCACAGCTGTAGCCCCGAGCCCAGGGCGCAGGGAGGCAGGTGGGTGGCAGCCCGTTAGTTTTCCAGATAGGTTCTCACTCTAAGTCTCCAGGGCTGGGCTGGAACTTGCAATCCTCCTGCCTCAGCCTCCTGAGTAACTGGGATCACAGGCATCCACCACAACACTCAGCAAGAAGATTTTGAGGAGCAGACCTTGCTGTCCTGCCACATAGTATGGGACAGTGGAAAGAATGTGGGGTCACAGCCCCCGGGCCTGCCTGTGTTTTGACCCCCAGGCCTAGGCTGTGCTCTGGGCGTCCTGCAGCCTCAGTTTCCCATTCTATAACAGGACAGCCGAGTACCCAAGGGGCAACCTGGCACGCAAATATGGAAGGAGGTTGACCCTACCTAGCCAAGCAAGCAATGACCTGACTGCTTAGAGCAAAGGGACAGGGCGGCCCAGGGGACCTCTCACCTGCGGACCCTCAACCCTCTCGGGAGGCATCTGAGGAATGAACTGGGAGGGCGAGGGGCCTGAAGGGCGGAGCCCGGAATGGGAGGGAGATTCCCAAGCTGCGGGCTGCAGGGGAGGAGAGCGGGGAGGACGATTGCGCAAGGGTAAAGCAGGGTGTTGGAAAGCCCAGGGTGGGGTGAGCTCCCCGTCACGGGAGGAATGCAAGCCCAGAACTGATGAGCGGTAGCTTTACAAAACCAGTTAGCATAAGAACCTTCTCAAGCGTCTCTATGCATTTCAGATCAGGGGTCAGCAGACCTCCCAGGAAAAGCAGCACAACATCCGGGGCTCTCAGCCTGGGTCTCCGCCCCAGCCCAGCGGGGTCTGGGTAGGAGGGGGAGCTGCTCTGGGTCACGTGTCCTGTGGCGCCGCCTGCCCTCCTGGCATGTCCAAAGCAGCCCGGTCCCCTTCCCAGCAGGGTCCAGGCATTCTGGGCAACGCTGCCATCTCCTTCACCTCAGTCACCTTCCATCACATAGTGTTTATCCTGTTGCTTTGTTTTGTATTCTTTTTTGAGGCAGGGTCTTCCCTTAAAGTTCAGACTGGTCTTGAACTCACTATGTAGCCCAGGCAGATTTCAAACTCGAGCCAATCCTCCTGCCTCAGCCTCCTGTTGGGAATCCAAAGCAAGGCCCACCATGCCCGGTATCTTAGTTTTTATTACGTTCCTGTGTGTCTGAACTTTCCACAATAAACAGATGAAAAAGAAAACTCAAAAGACTCTGAGCCTCCTTGAAACCTGATCATTACAACCCCACTGTCTGGAATAGGGAGCCAGTGTCCCCAGAGCAGGGGGCAGGTGTGGGACTTCTGTGTCTGGAGAGTTCCTTTACAGACCACCCTGCTGAGATTACAAAGCCAAGTGTCCTGAGTATATCCCTCCTGCCCTCAGCATTCTAAATGCACAAAGGCCCTGAACCCTGCACAGCTGTGCAGACCCTCACTGGTCCTCCCATTTGACAGATGTGAAAACTGAGGTTCAGAAAGATGGGTTGTGCCCCTTTGCCCAGGTTGCCTGGCAGCAACAGCAAGGCTGGTGACTGTCTTCCATCTTCATCCTCACCACTGGCTGGGGCGTCTGAGCTGCCCTGGCTCCACCTGGTCACCCAGACTCCAGCTACCCCTTCTCGCAGAGGTGATCACGCAGAGCTTGGAGCTGCCTTCCCCATGACCAGCACCAGGCACACAGTGTCCAGCCCCCGCTCTGACTTTCCTTTCTGAAGCACCAGGGATGGAACCCAGGGCCTTTGCTCCCAGCTATGTCCTCAGTTCTTTTAATTTCTATTTTAGTTTTTTTTCAGACAGAGTCTCCCTAAATCACTCAGTTGCCCAGGTTGGGCTTGAACTTGCAATCCTCCTGCCTCAGCCTCCCAGAGTGTAGAGATAACAGAGGTGCACCACAGGCCCAGCTCTCATTTTTTCTTTTTAATCTCAGGAACCATACCCACCTTCAAAGGATAACTTAGCAGGTGGCAAAAAGACCAGAAATTTCCTTTAAATCTGCTGCAGAGGCTGAAGGGCTCAGTCTCTGGTCAGAAAGGGGAGGGAGCCTCCTGCAGTGTGGCACCAGGCCTGGCTCCCTCCCCAGCCTCCCTAGGGGCCCAGCCTGGCACTGGGCTCAGGGCAGCCAACCCATGACCCAGCTCTCAGAGGCCCCGGGCACCTCCTGCCCCAGGTTCTTAGAGGCTTCTGACTGCTGCTGGGACTCAGCCTCCCTCCAGAGTGAGAGCGAGCGGCCCATCCCGCCAGGCGAGCTGGAAACCACACAGAGTCTCAGCCACTCATGGGTACAAAGCATGGCGCCTTTCAGCCTTGCTCACAGGACCAGGGATGGAAGCCGGGAGCTGCAGCCCGGCTGACTTTTGTTTGCGATGGGACCTCAGTAAGTTGTTAAGATGCCCAGGCTGGGCTCCACCTGCAATCCTCCTGCCTCAGCCTCTCAAGGAGCCCTCTGCACCCCGGGCGGTGTGATGATGGATTGGAAGGAAGAAAGGAAGTTTGCAGCCAGGCCATGCAGAGGGCACAGGGGAATGAGCTCCCTCCACTAGCATCTGTAAAGGCAGAGGCTGGGAACGTAGGCGGGGAGCAGCTCTCCTGCTGTTTAAATTCTTGGGGTTTTCAAATAATGACTCTATTGAGATATAATTTACATGTCATGCAATTTCCATATTCCAACGCATAGTAACACAGCTGGGTGTGGAGGCGCACACCTGTCATCCTAGCACCCTGGGAGGCTGAGGCAGGAGGATCTCCAGGAGCTCCAGGCCAGCCTGGGGTACACTGTGAGTTCAAGGAAGCCTAAAATATACACTGTCTCAGAAAACAAAAAGTGAGAGACACACAGGCAGAGTCAGAGTCAGAGACAGAGAATATCTAAACTCCTTTATTGGTGCAGGAACACCTTGCTGCGAGGTTTCATTTTGGGGGATCCACCCTGGATGCAATCAAGGGATCACATGGCGGCCCTCTGTATAAATTTTGGGGAACTGGCAGGCACTGCCAAAGCAGCTGCCTCTATCTCCACGGCCTGTGTGCACTTGCACTCTTCTGCTGGCGGACTCCGGATCTCTGCGGGTACGAGTGACTAATGGATCAGTGTCATTTCCTGTTCTCATCTGCCCCTCCCGTGGCCTCTCTAGAGAAGACCCTTTGTCTATATTGTCTGTGAATTGGCCTTTATTAGTAAGATGTAAGAGTTCTTTACATTTCCCAGATTCCAGTTGAGGAAGTATGCTTATTTTGCAAATATCTTCTATTCTGTAGGCTTTGGGGGAGAGGGTTTGTTTTGTGTTTTGGCAACACTGGAGGTGGAACTGGGACCTTGCACATGCTAGGCAAGTGTTTGACCACTGAGCTACATCCCCAGTCCTTTTTGAAAAATTTTATTTTGAGACCGGCTCTTGCTGTGTAGTGCAGGCTGGCCCTGCACTCACTATCTAGGATTGGCTGGCCTCAAACTCAGTGATCCTCCTGCCTCAGCCTCCCAAGTGCTGGGACCACAGGTATGCACCTCTAGGCTCAGTGTGAAGGTCGATTTCTGAACAATCCATTTTGCTTCATAGACCAGTATGTCTGCCTGTCTGTCTATCTGTCACTATTACACCACCTTCATCACTGTTGCTTTGTAGTAAGTTTTTTTTTTTTTTTTTTTTTTTTTTGTCTTTTTCATTTTTATCGGTACCAGGGATCGAACTCACGACCGCCTGCTTGCAAGGCAGGTGCTTATGCCGCTGAGCTAAATCCCCAGCCCTGTAGTAAGTTTTGAAATCAGGAAGTGTGAGTTCCAGCATTTAAGTTCTTCTTTTCAACATTGTGCTGGCTTTTCTGGGTGCCCTGAGTATCCACATGAATTTTATTTTACTGATTGTTACTTTTATTTTCTTAGTTCTAGGGAGGGAAGCCAGCACCTCCCCCAGGCTAGGCAAGCGCTCCGCCACTGAGTCACAGCGCTGCTCTGCCTCAGGATTCTAGGATCTGCTCATCAACTCCTGCCAAGAAGCTGGCTGGAAGCCGGGCACAGTGACTCACACCTAGAACCCTAGCACTTGGGGAGGCTGAGGCAGGAGGATCACTTCAAGTTTGAGGCCAGGCTGAACTACATAGTGATACTCTGCCTCAAAAAGAAAGAAAGAAAGAAAGAAAGAAAGAAAGAAAGAAAGAAAGAAAGAAAGAAAGAAAGAAAGAAAGAAAAGAACAAGAAGGCAACTGGAATCTTCCCTTTGAATTTGCAGATTAATTTGGGGGCTGAGCTGCTGTAAGGATTGTCATCTCTGACCCATGAACAACACCAGCCTGGAGTAGGTAGCCTTGTAAGACTTTATAAGATGAGCCCACCACACTTGGCTACCATTTAGAATTTCCAAACATGCTATAGACTATGAATTATTTTACGTAGTGAAACAGTCTGATGGAGTCTTTTGAAGAACTCACATCCATTCCTACCCAGTCACAATAGGAAGGATTTCAAAAAGCCCCCTGTCCTGGCCAGCAGTTTACAGATGTCAAGAGAGAGCCACAGCGTCACAGAGCTGGGCAGACAACATGCAAATAGAGCGAAACACACACACCCAGGTCTCAAGCACGCGGCCACACTGGCCGAGGCTCGGAACCCACAGTAGAAGACACGCTGGGTCTGGGTCACCCGGGCTCCAGCAAGGTGGCAGCCCCCAACTCCTGGATTTCCTCGGAGGAGGAACCTAGGCAGTGGGAGAAACCAGGCTCCTGCTGAGTGGCGAGGTCAGTGGATTTGGGAATCTGTGTCCCCTGGTCCCAGCCCCACTGCGACATCCCCAGTACAGGCTGAGTGTGCGGTGGGCGCCCAGCAACCAAGAGGAAGCGGAGCAGCCGCTTACCAGGGACCGCAGCCCCGCCTTGCCCCAGCCTCATGTGTCTTTCCTAGGTGTGACACATGATTCGCCAGTCCCATCCGGGGCCAAATCACAGAGGGACAGAGATGAGGGGCTGGAGGGATGGGCTGACAGCTTCTCAGAGCATAGGGCAATGCCAAGAAGCCCTCAGGGATCCCCCAGAGGCTGAATAAAAAGCCTGAGTGTCATTGAAATAGGTGACAGCACAGATGCATTTCAACCTGGTGAGCAGTTGGGCGTGGTGTTACACATCTGTCACCCCAGTGCTTTGGGAGGCTGAGGCAGGAGGGTGGCAAGTTCAAGCCCAGTCTGGGCAAATTAATGAGACCCTGTCTCAAAGCAAAACAGAGCAGTAAAAAGCGCTGGGGGTGGCGCTCAGTGGGCTCACGCCTCAGCACTGCAAAACACCTGGCAGGGAATCCGGGCTGGAGAAGGACCCGGGGTCTGGAGGAGAAACAGCGCTGGCCGCTGGGGACTGAGGTCCTGGAGTCCCGGGGCAGCATCCCGTGGTGGTGGAGCTGCCTCCGGCCGGGTTCCAGCCCACCCCAGCCCTGCCCACCTCACTGCACAACTGCCGCCCAGGCATGGGTTTCCAAGCGTTGCCAGGCACTGGGGGGCACATCTCCTACTCTCCTGGGACCCGAGATCATCATAGGTCTGTGCCCACACTCACATCCACACACACTGCACGCTCAGACACGCCCACGGCCTCCAACTCCCATTTATTTCCACAATTATTCCTTCTGCTTTGGACACAGAGCCCATCTGTGCACTCGGCCTACTTAGGAAATCTTCCAAGACCGGCAAAGCGTTCAGAGCGGCTCCCCTCTGTAATGTGGAGACTATGCAGTGGGGCCTCAGTCCATGAACTCAGTTCTCTACCGAACTGAAGGAGAACCAGTCAGATTCAATGGTTAGGTTCAGTGCTGACCTCAGGAGGGAATCTGATGTGGTTCTCACCCAATTCGGTTTGTGACAAGAAATGTGGAAAGAATTATGTTTGTGAACCGAGACATGACTGAAAGTGATGAATTTCTTTTCCAGCTCCTCTGTACTTTCTAAATATCCTACAGCAAATGCAGACATGCCACTTACATCTGGAAAAGCTCTTTGTTTCTGGTTTTGTCTGTTTGTTTGGTTGGTTTTTGAGACAGGATCTCTCCGTGTAGCCCAGGTTAGCCTTGAACTCCAGACAATCCTCCTGCCTCAGCCTCCTGAGCCTGGAAGGACAGGCATGTGCCACCATGCCCGGCTGCCAAGTTTTTCTGAGACAGACAGTAAGCAGCCTCCTGCAGGACGTGCTCAGTGTTAGTCTCACTCGAGCCCAGAGAGAAGCTCCCCAACCTCAGAAGACACAGTCAAGGTCATGGGGATCCCAGGGCTGTCCAGGGCCACCCAGCTGGCAAGTGGCAAGAACGGTGTCTCCCTCCCGGGAACAAGGCAGACAGCGAGAGGCGGGGGAGGCGAGCGCGGGTGTGGGGTGCAGGGTGCCAGGAGCCGTCTTATTCATTTGATGATAAAACATTGCTGAATTGCCAGATGGCAGAAGAGCAGCTGCTGGGCCTCACTTCTCACCTGGGCTCCCCTTCAGCCTGCAGAGGGTGTGAAATTCGAGAAGTCCCTTGAGGGCCCCAAGACAGTGACTGACCCCCACTCCATGGCTCAGGTCCATTGCACACCCTCACAGGTGACTCAGCTGGCCCAGAGATAGACCAGTCCCTGCCTCAAAGCCGCGGGAAGGGGTCCACCTGGCTGCTCCAGGATTCTGCCTTTTCTGTGTTTCATTTACTTTTTAATACAAAACTTGCCTGACATGGTGGTGCACACCTGTCATGCCAGCATTTGGGAGGCTGAGGCAGGAGGATCACCTCGAATTTGAGGCCAGTCTGGGCCTCCTAGCGAGACCCTAAGAACAGGTACCTGAAGTTGTGCAGGCACCCGGGAGCAAGCACAAACTTCAATGTGAGGGCTGTGAGGGCTGGACAGACACCACTGTGTCCTCTGCAGACACGTCACAGTAACGATATGACACCACACAGGGCCTGGTGACTGTGCCACTGCTGGAGAAACGTCATCCTCCACAGGCACGGCCCCTACCTCTTCAAGGCCTCTGAGTAATGGGATTTGCAAGGCTCCTCGACTTTGGCTAAAAATAGTAAATCCCCACACAGCACCCCAGCCTGGCCAGAGATACCTTAATACAGATTACGCCTAGGGAGCCAGGAGCAACTTTCCTTGGACTAGAGGGAAGACGGAAGGCAAGGTGTCACTAAATACAGGCGGGATTCCAAAGGACCTTGTAACAAACCACAGGAAAGAGGGAGGAGGGTTCTGTTCACAGCAAGGAAGCACTTGCAGCCCATCGGCTCTGCATCTGCACTGGGAGAGCAAAGGCGTGACCCCCACCCCCTGGCAGGATCCCTGGGCGGGGAGGGTGAGAGTAGGGCCAGGTGGTGAACCTGTCCAGTTGCTGAAGTAGATACAATGTTGCATGCAAATAAACCATGTTTCCTGCACATCCAGGTGTTCACAAAGTCTGCACACCAATGACACTGTTATTCCTTCCCACTGAGCCTTCTCGGGACAGCTGGTCTGTGTGCCCTGTGTCAGAGTTCAGTGACATCTTACGTGCATATAGTTTATGGGCCAGCCAGATCTCAGAATCCAAACAAGACCTGGGTGTAGTGGTGCACACCTTATAATGTTAGCATTCAGAGGGCTGAGGCAGGAGGATCCCTGACAGTTTGAGGTCAGCCAGGACAACACAGTGAGACCCTGTCTCAAAAAATTAAACTGAAAAAAAGGGGCAGGGGAGAGCTGGGGCACAAGGGAGCATTGTAGGTGCTGGGCTCTGGTGGTAGCTGGAGGGTACCCCCCTCATCAAGTACCCAAGGAGCCCGGTGTGGTGACTTCCTGACATCAACACAGGCTTTAGTTCTCCAGGGGGTACCCAGAAAGTCACTGAGGCAGCCCCAAGCCCAGGTACCGATGTGCAGAATTTGTCACAGCCACCTTGTTTGTGGCCTGGGGCTGAGAGGAATCAGCAGGTGGTAAAGTGAGCAGGGTCTCTGTGAACCACGAGGACCTGTGCCCATCCCTGTCCCCCGGCTGCAGGTTCAGATGAATTTTCCCTTCCAAGCCTGAAGCCTGGTACAGGAGCTCAGAGTTCACTAAACAAGCCAGTGCTAAGAGGCTGAGGCAGGATGATGCAAGTCACTCTCCATGACTACCCAGACATATCCCGAGGTGGGCTTCACTGCTCCCTGAGTGGTTCCTGAGCCAACCAAGCTGACAGTCCAGCTTCCTGTCACATGGACACTGCAGGGCTCCAGGCTGAGGGTCACATGTACCTGGTCCCATGGCAGAGTCTGCCATACGGCAACTGTTGAGCCCTCCAGGCCTGTGTGCCCCCCCCCCGTAAAAGGCAGCCTCAGCTGTCACCTGCCTGCAGTGCACAGTTTCCAGGGAGAGTGGAGAATGGGGTCACACTCAGGGTCACTGTCCCCTCTGGCGACCTGCTCCAGAACTCCAAGTGTGTAGACAGAAAGAACCTCAGCGTGAGTCCTTCATGCTTCCTGATAGACAGAGCTCCCAAGAAAGAGGAGGACAGACATCATAAGGCATCGTAAGTCAGGAATGCGGTCACCATCTACAGCGAGGTTCCCCAGGGTGCTGAGCCCTCCTACATTGTAGCCCTAAATAACTGCACTCTCCACAGGGCCAGTCCTGGGCTCCGGGAAGCGGGCTCCCTCTCACCTGTGTCTCAGGATGAAAATCAGATGGGGAACAAAGCTTGATCCAGTGTCGGGGAGAGGGAGGTTGGGGGATGCTCCACCGTGACACCTCCTATGGTCCTCTCGGCAGCCTCCCTATGCCAGCATGACTTACACGTGGGGAAAATGAGTCTCAAAGAAGAACAGACGACTCAGAGCGCCCGAAGCAAGAACCGCAGTCAAACCCCAGCAAGCCTAGCATCGGGCAGGACCAGAGAGCTTCTCCCACCCTGCTCTGCTGGGCTGCGGAGCGCGGATCATCGATGTAGGGCAGGTGACGCTGGACTCCCGCAGCTCCAGGTGATAGAGCCGGGCCCAGGCAGGGCAGCTGCTCAGGCCACCCAGGCAGACGGCTCATCCGGCTCAGAAGCCAGGAGCTTTCCAGGGAGCAAAGGCCTGGGCCACAGCCAAGCACCGAGGCAGGAAGGAGCAGGCGGGCGGGCTGTCCTGGGACGGCCCTGGTCCAGCACGGCAGGGCGTGAGCAGAGGAGGGGAGACAGCAGGATCGCGGTGGCCGGCAGCCCAGGCTGCAGCTGCGGGCATCTGCAGGGAGCCCAGCCAGCAGGTTTCACAGGCCCAGGGAGAGGAGGGGTGCTGCCCGTGACTTCCCCCAAAAAGAGGCCCATCAACGCTGGTCTTCCGGTTTTTTCTTTCACAGTAACAGAATGAATCTTGGGCTTCTGCACAGACTGTATCCCCAGCTCCCCCCATCTTTTTAATTTTTAAATTTTGAAACAAGGTCACACTGATCTGCTAAATTGCCCAGACTGCACTCAAACCTGAGATCGTCCTGCCTCAGCTTCTCAGAGTGCTAGGATTACATGCAGGTACTACAGTGCCCAGCTCTGGTCAAGGTTTGAAAGCAGGGTCCCCATCACCCACTGAGACAACCCCAGGATGGCAGGTGACCCCAAGGACAAGAGCTAAGCTTTCCTAACAGCCTGGAGGGATCATCTCGAGTACCTCCTGCCTACCCTAATCAGGCCCAGCTGAGTCTGGGATACGGCACTGGAGAAGGGAGGCGCAGGCAGCAGAGCAGCAGCCCGGAGGGTAGAGAAGAGCACACTGCGCTCAGGCAGGGACCCACATTCCCGCCGGGCACGGCCACCCATCCCCAGGCTGTGGGCAAATCACCGTCCAGGTCCCATTTATTTTCAGTACTAGAGATTGGACCCACAGAGCACCAAGCCACAGCCCTAGCCCTTCGCGAATTTTATTTTGAAATGGGGTCTTGCTAAGTTGCTCAGGCTGGGTTCAAGATCCTCCTGCTTCAGCCTTCTTCCTAGGACTACAGTCTTCTTGTCTGTGAGGCCTCCGAGCTGGGGCTGAAATACAAGTAAATTTGGGAGACGAATCTGAAAGGGAAACCCTGCATGGGAAACAGATACAGGACTTTGAGGCCGATCGGGGAGACTGTTAGGGTTCAAAACCCAGAGACTCCATTAAGCAAGGAAACTGAGGCAGAGGGGAAGCAACCCCTCTCCCAGGGCCCCCACTAGGAAGCTCCGGGGTTCAGGAGTCTCCTGACCTGCACCCCTGGCCACAGGAACCCCACAGGGCCTGGTGCACCGCTGGCCCGGCAGGGCAGGTGTGACGCAGGAGGCTGCTGGTGCACAGCTCCACTGCCATGGCAACCGCAGCCCTAACAACTTTGGCATTTCCACAAACTCCGATTGATCCAGGATCTGAGATTAACATCACAGTGGACCGTGTTTGTGCTTAATTCCTTTTAATTGGCTTTTACAGAAAAACCCACTGGACTGGGTTTCACCTTTTGTAACAACAGGGCAGAACTCTTGCCAGGGAGGCCTGCACCAGCCAGCGGGATGCTGCCCGCTGCTCCCAGCATCCTCGCAGGACGTGGCTTAGCTGCTTAGCGCTCTCACTGGGTCCCGGGACAACAAGCGACCTCAGGAGTGAGCAGCTCAGCGGGGTCACTGGCATCTTGCCTGGCATTAGCACCTGCAGTCATCTGGGTCCTCATCACCCTCCCGAAGAGCTCACCCCCTCAGGCCTCAGGCGGGGCCTGAAGTAGAACAGAGACCACAGGGCACGGTTGCTCCCTGTGCTCCATGGCTTTGTCTACAGTAATGAAAGACTTATTTTTCAGAAAATGCCAGCCCCTGAGATGCACCTGACAAGGTGAGTACCAGGTGCACAGAAGCTGATCAGCTGCTTGAGGTGAACACCTGCTTTTTGTTTGTTTACTTGTATTTGTTTTTTTGAGACAAAGTCTCAGTCTGTGGCCCAGGTTGGCCTCAAACTCACAGGATCCTCCTGCCTCAGCCTTCCTAGTGCTGGGACAGCAGGTGTGCACCACGACACCCAGTGTTGCTGGCTTCTTGCAAAAAGTGGGTGCTTGCCAGGTATAGGCAGGGAGGGGGAGTCTAGGCTCCCAGCAGAAGGGACCACAGCATGAAAAGGAAATACAGCCCCTTCCAAAGGCAGAGTTCACAGTATCCCCTGGTGGGGGAGATCTCAACCCTGGTGACCGACTCAGTGGTCAGCTGGCTGGGCTGCAGGATGTGCAGATCTGAGCCTGTCATGGTCTACTCAGGGGACGTGGGAGTGACACAGTCTGGGTGTGAGGATATATTCACTGCAAGCAACACACAACCTGGCCTGGATGAGAAAAGACCGTCACAGAACGAAAGAGCAGAGGCTTGAGAGCTAGGGCGCTGGTAGTGATTCAAGAGTCCATCACAGACCGGTCTTCGGCTTCACTGTGCTGAGCATGTCCACTGCAGCCGCACGGTCATAAGAGGGCTGCCCTACTTCCTGAAATCATACAGGCTTTTCAGGCAGGAAGAAGATGGATGAGCTGAAAGCCTGCCCTGGGAGCTGGACTCTCTATTTAGAAAGGGAAGCCCTTGCACTGGGCCTTGAAGTAACATCTCAAGGCCAAAACCTTCTGGAAGAAAACTCGTACCTGCTGTTCCCCCTTGTGCCTCCAGGGGCCAGCGTCCTCATTTCTCTGCTCAAGGTCACCTGCAGGTGGCTTCCTCTGACCCCTCAAGTAAAACTGCACTCTCTACATGCCTAAGAGAAACGAAGCACCATACTCCATAATAACCCGAAGGAGAAACAGAAGCGTTTGTCATAGATAAATAAACCCAAAAGGTGGGCTATTCGTGGGATGGGATAGTATACAGCCATGTAAAAGCAGAAAGTATGGATTACAGGCCATGTCTGGGTGGAGCTGTGTAATGGTGTCTACACACAGAGGGTACAGTGTTTATGCTGCCATTCACCCCCAAAATCTAAACAGACAAATCCCAAGGTTTCTCGGGCCGTGGACAAGACAGACTGGGAAGGGACTGCTCCTGGCGATGGGAATGCATTTGCGTAGTGTTACGGTTTAGATCTAGCTGCCCCCAGACATGTTCTGTGCGTGATGTGACTGGATCGTGGGGCACTGTGCAGGCTGCTGAGCCTCCGGACTGGCCGGGCTGCAGGAGGTGGGACCTGGCTGGAGGCGGCCCCTGGGGTGTGGCCTGGAAGGCTGGGTCCTTGTCCCCGGCTCCTCCCAGCTCTGTCTGGCCAGTAGGTCACTCCAGACTTCGGGCGGATGAGACCGTTTCCGGTTTCCTCAGGGAGGATCCTGGCCTCACCTCTCGCAGGAAGGAAACGGAAGCGCAGGTTGACCTTGAGCAGGAGAAGAGATCGCGCTAACGTTCAGGCCGTGAGTTTCCAAACCAGGATCCAAAAGGCGCTGACCCGGGCAGTGCACGCCTGTTGTGCCAGTACTCCGGGAGGCTGAGGCAGAAGGAGCTCAAGTTCGAGCCCTGCCCCGGGCCGGTAGCAAGTCCCTGTCTCCAAATAAAAAAACAAAAAGGGCGATGTGTAGCTCAGTGCAAAGACCCTATGTTCAATTCCTAGGAATGAAAGTTAAAAAAAAAAAGAGAGAAAGACACTTGATCCTCATAAGAGCAGGTCAAATCTGCACTACACACACAGCCTGGGCTGTTTCCCTTCCTACGTCACTGGTGTCAACCCTCAGCCCCCAGATGTCCCCAGCACTGCCCCAGCACATGCCCAGCTGCCGCCTACAGGGATGACAGGGCCCCTTCTTCCCCAAGACCCACCCGGGGAGGGGCAGAGCAACCACCCACTGTAGAAGCAGACTGACACACACCGTGCTACCTCCAGCAAACGCCTGCACATCGGGCATGGTGGTGCCCACTGTGAGCACAGTACTCAGGAGGCTGAGGCAGGAAGGTCACCGCAAGTTCAAAGCCAGCCAAAATTACACAGTGAGACCCTGACTCAAAACGAAACAAAACTAAACGCCTATGAATAATGGACCAAGTAGCTGAGGCACCACCAGGATGCGGGCCTTCATCTCACGGGGACAACCGAGGAGGGTCCTGCCTGCAGATTGGCAGGGAGCCCAGGTCCTCCTCAGAGTCACAGTCTGTGGGATGTTCCAGTTTCAATCTGAAATGCCCCCCAACAAAGGCCCAGATGTTGAACACGTGCTTGGACAGCAGCCCGTGGTGCTCTTGGTAGGTGGTGGGACCTTTAAGAGGTGTGGCCTCAGGGGTAGCTATGAGGTCATTGGGGGCGTGGCCTTAAGGAGCCACCAGACCCGCCCCTTCCTGTTTCTGTCTTTACTTCCTGGCCCCTGTAAGGCCAGCAGCCTCCTCTGCTGCTGTCCACCTCTGCCACGAGGCCAGGATGCCCTGTCCTGCCACAGGCCCACAGCAATGGGGCCAGGTCACACCTTTCTTTCGGACAGCCGATGCAGCTGTCTGGTGCTCTGGGTGAATGACCTGGGGATGACAATGCGCAGTGTATGGACCACTGCTGCCCCTGCCTGACATGTTTGGAAATTTTTTTTCCTCTTTGAAATAAAATGGATTTGAAAAAAAACACAAAAAACACCTTCTTTCCTGTTAACTTGTTGACCTCAGGGGTTTTGAGCCGGCTGATCCAGGGCCCCAGGGCTTGGGCCACAGCCTGGCACACGGCAGGTAACTGCTGGGCTAGCTCAGGGGCAGTGATCAGGGAGGCCAGAGCTGACGCCCCTGGCTTTCTGACGAGACGTTGTGGTTGTTTTTGATCGATGGTCTCCTGCGTGGAAGCGTTTCCGGCAGGAGGAGGGAAGGTGGTACGGTGTCAATAATTAAGCAGAACCAGACCCCAGGCATCCTGCTCTGTGTCGACAACAGTGTCTGACCTTTGCCTAGAAAAGCGCACACGTAGTTGTTCAAGAAATATCACCCTAAAGAGTACTGCTTCTCCAGGACCACCGGGGTATAGGGAAACCACAGCACACCTGGTCTCCATGGCAACCCAGCGGTCTCCAGTGATCCGCAAGCAGCTTCCTGCCTGGGTGTTGGATGCGGAATCACCAAGGACCCAGCATTTGGAGGAACACGGTGTGAACACGGGAGCCATCCTCATTCTTTTTAAATTTAGCTTCCTTATGAGGAAGAGCCTAAAATTATGGTACCAGACGTGATGGGATTTTACCGAGAATTGCAATTTTTTTTCTCCAGATCATAAATACTGACAGTGGGCTATGCAGAGGTGATTTGTTAACTGTCCAATCTACACTGAGCTAATGGTAGTGGCAGGCTGGGATTTCCCACATTTTACAGCAGTGTTATTTATCTGGAGGTCACCCAGCACCCCACTTCCCTCTCCCTCGCCCACCCCAAAATTAATCTTCCATTTCAACCAATTTCTCTGCTGCCTGGCCTCCTCTTCATAACCGTCCATGCTGCTGCCTCAATATCCTAGATTTGGGCAGATTAAACCTCTGAAAAATGCCAGGGAATAACAGCCCCAGGAAGGAGGTTGCCTCAAGACAGGCGCGGCCCTAACAAGGGACACAATGGCCCTGCTCCACAGCTAGCAGATAAATCCATGCAGGCCAGCATCCAGTGCCGGCTGAGTCACCTCCCAGCCTGCCACTGGAGGGAACAGGTCCACTCCCTGGGGTCCCGGGGGAGCAGCAAGACAGGAGCCAGGAAGGTTGCTATCAAACACACAGCCAGCGCTGCGTGTGATGGTGCATGTTTGTAATCCCAGCACTGTGGAAGGCTGAGGCAGGAGGATGACAAAGAATGCAAGCCCAGCCTAGGCAAGGTAGCAGCGACTTAGTGAGACTCTGTCTCAAAATAAACAATAAAAAAGGGGTGGGGATATAGCTCCATGCGAGGCCCTGGGTTCAGTCACCAGCACCACAAAAACAGAACGAGAACACACTTGTCTGGATTGGCACACAGAAAGGGTCATTCCTAGGGACACAGAGACAATGAGAGAGGAGCCAGTGGTGTCAGCACCCAAGGAAACTGGGTGTGATGGTGTACAGACATAATTCCAGGATCGGGGAGGCTGAGGCAGGAAGATTGTCGTGAGTTCAAGGCCAGCCTGAATGACATAGCAAGATCCAGTCACAAAAACAAACAACAAAGACAACAAGCAAGGCCACCAGGCCTTCCTCGGAGTCAAGAGATGAGGCAGGTCCAGACTCAAGCAAAGGGAAAAGAACCCAGCTGGGTGGGTGGGGGAACAGAGCGCCCCTGCCACATGGGAACTCTGAATTTCCCGGAAGACCCGGGACATTCTTCTTTCTCCCCAGTTCCTGCTTCTGCTCATTGTTGAATTCAGACTGTGGGCAACAGATGCTCAGGATGGTTTATGATACATTTCTGTCAATCCAAGTGATCAGAGGTCTGCAGGCAGCAGGTTCTAGCTAGTGCGGGGATAGAAAGGGAATCCAGGGGCGAGAGGCAGGCAAGGGCTGGGGGTGCTTGCAGCTCCTCTTAGATCATTTTTCTTTCTAACTGCAGAAGTAACACATGGTCCCTGGAAAATGGAGAACGCATAGGAAAAGAAAAGGCAGGAGACAGCAGGCACTGTGATCCCACCGCTGCCACCAACGATTTCGCGTGTTCTTTCCCTTCTGCATGTCTGGCTTCTCCTGCCTCCCAAACGCATGAACCAAAACTGTCCAGGTGACTCCACCTCTCGACTCCCAGCCCCAAACTTAGCAAAGATGCTCTGCTGCTGGTTTTCAACCCTCACAGCTAATTCTACCTTCACGAATATGCTAATTTTGAAAGAGGTTTTAGGAATTCGCTAAGGAGGCCAAGTCAAGGCCAAATCCAGTCCGCAGTTCGCCCGGCTAGATACACTCTGTGTCTGGAATGCGATCACATGTCCTGTGTGACACTTCCGGCGCTGACCCGTCCAGCAAGGAGCTCAGTGTGCGGTTTGGACTTATTCACCCACGCACTTCTCCCTTCTTTGTTTTCTTGGTGCTGGTGGTGGGGCCTGGGATCAAACCCAGAACCTTCACACTGAACTCCATTCCCAGCCCTTTTATATTTTTATTTTAAGATGGGGTCTCACTAAGTCGCCCAGGCTGGGTTTGAATTTCAGATCCTCCTGCCTTGGTCTCCCAGGGTGCTGGGATGACAAATGTGCCCCACCATACCCAGTCTGTCCCACGATGTTAATGAGTTCCTAGAACAAAAATGTGCCAAGCAACAACATACACTGAAAACGGCATTATTGTGTTGGCTTGGCCATCGGACCTTCAGGCAGCTGCCGAGATGTTTGAATAATTCAGCACACCAGCCGGCCTACAGCTGAGTGAGCGGGAGTGGCCAGCTGCAGCCACACATCTGGGCATGTGTCACGCCCCAGGCTCTGTACCAGGGAGGCTGATCTACAAGGGGAAGTCCACAGGGTCCCCTGAAGAACGCTGCTGTCACCATCAATCTGCATTTTCCTATGTCTACATCTTCCTGACCTGGCCCCCAATCCTGGTGAGAAGGTCAAAAAAAGACCACGAACCCAGCATGGTGCTGCTGCCTGGCATCCCAGCACTCTGGGAGGCTGAGGCAGGAGGACTGCAAACCAGAGCCCAGTGTGGGCAACTTAATGACTTGGCAAGCTCTGTCTCAAAATAAAGAATAAAAAATGGAGAGAAAGGGAGGCTGGAGATGGAGCTGAGTGTGAAGGCCCAGGTTCGATCCCCAGTACTGTTAGAAGAGAAAAACACAGCTAATTTGGTAGGAAAGATCCCAAGATCAGGAGTGAGTGTGAAGGCTGCTGACCATGATGGTGATGGTGATGCTGACCTTGGGGCTGGAGAAGAAAGCCAGCTCCTGGCCACAGGGGAAGGCGTGATGGGCCCCAGTGAAGGGTCCTTCCTACCCCTGCCCTGCAGCATCCCAGGCCACGAGAATCCGGGAATCCTCACTGCCTGGAGTGCTTGGGAAGGAGGACCATAAGGTCACCCAGTCCCTCCACCTGTGTCGGACACAGGCTGGAAAGCACCACTACCCCGCCCCATGCCCAGGAAGAAGGGCCAGGCCTGGCCCAGGACGGTTACCGGAGGTCCCCAGAACCCCCTCCAGCTGCCAAAGCAGTGAGCCGCTTCCTGAGCCACGTGGGGTCAGGGACCGAGAGGGAAAAGGAATATTTAGTAGAGGAAGCATCACCATCAAAGACGATTTAAAAAGTAACAGCAGGCTGGGTGTGGTGGTACACACCTGTCATCCCTGCACTCTGGGAGACTGAGACAGGAGGATCCCAATATGGAGCCCAGCCTGGGCAACTGAGCATGAACCTGTTTCAAAATGAAAAATAAAAAAGGGCTTGGGATGTAGCTCAGTACAATGGTCCTGGGTTCAACCTCCAGTAGTGGAAAAAAAAAAAAAACCCACAACAACAGCAACAAACAACAACAACCGAAAAAACCACAAAAGGCAAAGAGAAAACTACTTCTGGGACATGCAAAACGCGGAGTCCACAGCCTGCTCCCCTGCGCACCCCTATTTACCAGGGGGTTCCTGCCCACTTCACAGGGCATCAGCGCCTCCTGGCCAAGGAGCGGCCAGGACTTACACAGGGAAACGGAGCACTGCCGGATGGGGCAAAATGACAGGGACGAGGGCGACCTGCTTTACGCCCACTGCTGCTTCCTGCCACACCCAGCCTTCCTCCAGCTGTTTTCCTCTGGGCTTCCGCAGCTTTTCATTTAAAAAATGAGTTTGAGGGGCTGGGGATTTAGCTCAGCACGTAAGCATCTGCCTTGTAAGCAGGCAGTCATGACTTCGATTCCTGGTACCGATAAAAAGGAAAAAGATAAAAAAAAAAAAAATGAGCTTGATGCCATGGGCCCCATGGGTCCCTCAAGAATGGATAATGGAGGTGGCGGGGCTGTGGCTCCCCAACCCGCACCACCCTGCACCTGGATTTCAACCCCACAGGCTCTGACAAGAGGTGCAGGAAGAGCTGCCCTGGCAGTCCAGGCCCGGGCCCGGGGTATACAGCAGGCGCCACTGCTGTGCTGGGTGTGGACAGGGGAGGGAGGGCAGTGAGGACACTTTCATCCCAAGGGACAACAGACTTTTCTGGTGCTGAGTTTCAGGAAGGCTTCAGGCAAAGGGCTCTGTGTCCAGCACAGGAAAGGGCCAAGAAAGCTGAGGCCACTGCAGAGACTCAGAGGGCTGGAACGCTGAGGCAGGAGAGTTAAAAGTTAGAGCCCAGCCAGGACACCTAGTGAGACTAGTGAGATTGTCTTTAAATAAAAAATAAACAGTTGAGGATGTAACTCAGTGCAAAAGCCCTGGGTTCAGTCCCCAGTAGTTAAAAACAAATCCCTGAATTATGATAGTGGTTGCACAACTCAAAAATCACTAACCTGTACATTTTAAAAAATTTATTTGGCTTGTGGCAGGATCTCACTATGTAGCCACACTGCTCTTGAACTTGTAGCAATTCTCCTGCCTCAGCCTTCTGAGTGCTAAGATTACAGGCATGCGCCACTTCACCAGACAGAACTGGACAGTAAGAATGTATACATTTTATATGAATTACTGCATATCTTTTTTTTTTCCGGTACCGGGGATGAACTCACAACCTCGTACTTGCCAGGCAGGCACTTTGCATATCTTGATATAAAAGGGGAAGATGTTGGATCCTGCAGGTAAAGGAAGATATTGAGAGGGGAACCATGCACCACACAGCCTTCTTCCTCCTTCAGGGTCCTGGTGACCTTGAACTTGGAGCCCTTAGTCGGGTCAACAGCCCAGAAGCCCATTACTATCAGGGTACACGTGGTGCTGGACAGCCCCTCCAATCTCAGTCTCCTGGCTTCCAGCCAACTTGGGTTGGCCCTCAAGCGCTGGAAAAATCAATTATAGTAGCACCCAGAAAACACAGCTGCCCAGTTAGCAGTGTTGGGGGTGCAGTAAGTTGTTTGGCTTGGGTTTGGTTTTTTGAGATAGGGTCTCACTATGGAGCTCAGACTATCCCTGAGGGTGGCCTCAAACTTGCAGTGATCCTCCTGCCTCAGCTTCCCCAGTGCTGGGATGACAGGTGTATGCCATCATACCCAGCCTAGGCTTATTTAGATAAAGAAAAAACAGCCTCAAGAAGACCCCTCACCTTAGTTATGCTCCAAAAAATGCAGAAATGTGAAGCTCTACCTCTGACATTCAATTTTACTTAAAAAGATGTAGCCCAGGCAGGGTGCTCTAAGGATTTACTGTGCTTCCAAGATGATAAAAAGGAAAAAAATTCTTCAGACTTGCACCTTGCTCAGCAGCACCTAAGAAATGCTCTGCCTGGGCTGGGGGTGAGGCTTAGTGTCCCTTCCCGTCCTCCTCTAGGAATGTCCCACTTGTCACATTGTGTTGATTTCCTGAATTTTTATGACAACTTGTTTTACTTTTGTGTTGTTGTGTTAAAAAGTGCATTGAAAGAAACATCCCCGCGTCAGGCAAGTGGCACTAAGACAGCCCCTAAACCCATCCAAGCATCTCTACCATTATCTCTGGCATCTCAATTAGAAACTCAACCCAAACACAAAAGAACACGAGGCTTACAAGATGCACAGTCTTACTGAAGAAACCAAGTAAGACGGAGAACGCCTGTACATGGTAGTGCATGCATGTTATCCCACCACTTGGGAGGCTGAGGCAAGAGGATCACCATAGGTTTGAGGTCAATGTGGGCTACATGAACTATAAATTGAGACCCTGTCTAAAAAAAGTAAAACGGGTTTCAAGAGAACAGAAAGCCCTCAAAGTAAAGCATAATTAAAATCTCCAAGTGTCAGCTCACCCTTAGCTCCAAATGCACCCCCTCTCAGCACGATGACGTCAGGGGCTAACATCCTGATAAAATGTGCAGAATCGCCATTCGAGCCTGAGCTGGACTCATAAATTCTAAATATCCTCCCACAGCAAACAAGCACAATCGGGAACTTGCTGGAAAAACAAACCATACTCCTCCCTGAGCCCAATCTAGATAAAACTCAAGCTGCCCAGTCATTTAATGGTCAAGGCCAAAGTGAGTCTAGGGCCCTGCTAGTGACCGCCCTGGACAATCACTGGGACAGTGAGCGTGGTGACCTGAGGTCTGGGGTGAGTCAGAGGTGGATGCAGGGAATCTTGTGGAGAGGGTGACACCACAAATGGTAGGGGGACAGCATGGCCCCCGAGGCAGCCAGCAGGGTACTGGACAAGCACAATCCAAAAGGAGAAGGCTCGGGCATGCAGAGCTGCACCGGGAAGCTCGCCGGGAGTGCAGGCAGGGATGGAGCCAGGGGAGTACCAGGCTCTGGGTGCTCTGCACCAAAGGGAGCCTAGGCTTCTCCTGCCATGGCTTGGTTTTCGAATTCTGCGCCACTTTGGGGGCCAGAAATGGAGCGGGAAGTCCATTCTGAAGCATGGTTTTCTATCTCTTGGAGCCTCTCTCTGGGAGGGCTTTGAGGAAGGCACCGCTGACTGGCTGCTCTCTGGGCAGATCCCTTTTCTTGGGGGGGGGGGGGTTCACTTGCTTTGTTTTCTCCAGTTGCCTGCCGGGTATCTGATTCCCAAAGCCACCTCTCCCTCCTGAGTGGTTCTGACACACAGACAGTGCAGAGAAGCAGAGGGAGGGGCCGGGCTCCGGGTGGCACCACAGCCCACGGCCAGGAGAAGCAGGGCTCCTGCGCCTTCCCTCCCTCCGGCGCGTGATCCAATAAAACCTCAAGAGTGCAGTAATTACAGGCACTTTCAAAAGTGAAACAGAAATAGACCGAGGGCCAAACACAGGTTGGCTGGAGACAAAGGGCCGGCTTCAGCCAGCGAAAAGACCAAAACAAAACAGCTTTACAGTCTGTCTCCCGAGCTTCCAAAGCCAGACTGGTTTTAGAAAAAAACAAAAACAAAAACAAATCGAATCTGATGAGGGGAGAGAGGAGGATTTGAACTCGAAGCCCTTACCTCCTGGAAGGCACAAAATCACCGATGAAACAGAACACAGGTTACATTAGAAGTAAGCTTGACACCAAATCTTGGTGCGATCAGCCTGACTTCCCCGACTACGGAGTCTGGCGCTGCTCAGGGAAACGCGTCCTACACCCGGGCGCCGGGGCCTGGCAGTCCCTCCCAGCCGCTCCACTCCAAGGCTCCATTTTGAGTGCTCCGAGCACTGCAGGGTCTGTCACTGCCCAGCCCCTCTCTGCCACCCGGAAGGGTCCCAGAGGAAGGAACCAGTGCAAAGGAGGGAAGGGGATGCCTGACAGCAGGGACTGGCAGCTGGGATTTGCCTTGTGGATGCTCAGCAGACGCCCAGGTGAGCTCTCGCGGCTCCGGCTAAGAGCAGCGTGCACCAGCCCGGACCACCAGTGCTGCCGCTGGTCAGTCCCCAGGGGAACACGTCTGTAAACGGAGTCAGACCAGAAGGACGGGTCTCGTGCTGATCCTGGTTGACGCACGAGGCTGATGCCAGGGCGAGGTCTGCTGCTGCCCAGCAGGTGCCCAGCGCAGGACTCTGTGTCCTTGTAGACACCCTTCTGAGCAACAACGGGATGACCTCCGGGTGACCACGCCGAGAGCCCCAGATCCGTGCCTGCCTGCCGGGAGCACCACTTGCATAGGCGAAGCGTAGTCCCTGGGGACTAGGCACTTGTTGAACGAAACGTAACGCGACTTGCAGTCGCTGCCTTCCAGCCAGGAGAGGGACCCCCAACACGGGGCGCGGGAGCCTCTGGCTGGAAATGGGCAGACGCCCCGCGCTCCCGCGCACCCCGAGGCCCAGCACACACAACCCCGGTGAAGCCGAGCAAGCAGCGCGGCGGAAACTTTCGCGAACCTGCGGCTTCGCGTTAAGTTGGGACCGGGAGAAAGGCGCTGAGCACGATGTAGGGGTGGTGGGGGTGGTGAGAGCCTCGCCCACAATCAAAAGGAATTCTAAAAAGAGAATCCAACACACGCAGCACCTACTACGTGGTAGGCACCGTGCCAAGGACGGCTTCGCGCGTTCCCGTCCCAATGTCACCAGAGCCCTCAGGGGGCAGCTTCGCCGGGTGCAGAGACGCAAACCGCGATCAGGAGGGTGGCGCGTCCGGCCGGGGCGCGGGAGGCCGGGACTCGGTTCAGTCCCCTTGCCCCAGAGGAGGCGCCGAACGCTGGGCGCCGGCCCACGTGGGCCTCACGGACCGAGCCCCGGGCGCGAGCTCCGCACTGCACCGCGCGGCAGGGACCCGGGGGCTCCGGCCGCCCCCGCACCCGCTCTGCGCACAGCGACGCCTCCGGCTCCCGCCGGCCCGGCCCCCGCCGCAGCGCTGCACAAACGCAGTTCGAATGTGCGGCCCCACGGCGCGCACACCGGCCCCGCGAGGACGCACCAGCCCCGCCACGCCGCTCAGGGCGCCCCCGCCACGCGCGCCCGCCGAACCAAGCCCGCAGCCCTTCCGTACCGGTCCGGGGCAGGACGCGCTCCGCGGATGGCTACCCGAGGCCCGAGAGGCGGCTAGGAGCGCGGGCGTCCGTGCGCCCGCAGGCTCCACACGGGTCTTACGCTCATCGCCGCCTGGACAGACAAAAGGAAGCCGGAGGCCGGGCAGCCAGCGCGGTGTGGGCGCCCCGGCCCGCCGATCCTCGGTCCGCCGCCGTCGCCTGCCCGCCCGGGAAGGAAGGGATGAGGAGGCGGGGCTGGGGGCGGGCATGGGCGGGGCGCGCGGCGGGGGCGGGGCGCCAGCTTCCTGCGGGACCGCCCCCGCCCCGCCACGCCCCCTCTTGGTCACACCCTTAGGCGACGAGACGGTCACGCCCCTGCGTGGCCCCGCCCTGACCACGCCCCCTGGTGGACCTAGGGTCCCCACCGTCTTTGCTACCCGCGGCTGTTCAGTCCTCTCTCTGCACTACGGAGTGTCCCCGAGTCCCGTTTGGGGGACGGGACAGGGGTGGAATCGAGCGCCTGTCCCGCCTCCCTAACCTTTGGCCTCTGGTCTGCGGGTTCAGGAGAGGCCGAGAGGCGGCGTCCGGGAGGGGCCGGCCTGGCAGGAAGTTCGGCCAGGGTGGCCCGGGAAAGGGAAGAAGCCACGTCGCCCCAGGCACTCAGGGGCCCCGCTGGGCCGCCCCGGAGGCCTACGTCCCCTCCACCCCTGTTCCTGAGCAGCTGCCACCCAATCCCGCGCCTGCATGGGGCACAGAGCCTAGCCCGGGCAGTGACCTGGTTTCCACTCTGGTGCCCTCCGCCACCTCCCTGGACGCCCTCTGCCTCAGTTTCCCCTCCTGTGCGGTGGACGGCGGGAAGGGGGCTGGCTTCTCCCGGCCCTCCCTCCCATAGGTATGGGAAACTTAAGTCTCCTGGTGGGGGAAGGAACTTGGTGGCCTCTTGGTGACCAGGGGAGGGTGGCCTTCTGGGTGTGTCCTGCGGGCTCCTAGAAGCCCTGCCCATGTACCCGCGGTGACCACCCTCCCTGCTGGTCCCCACAGACAGGTAACCACAGAAACAGCCGTGCGTGTGGAGCCGGCACCCCTGTTGTGCTGAGAAAGAACCGTCTTTCCAGCGTCTCTAGGGAGAAACCCCAATCCCTCTTTCAAATCCTCCAGCACAAAAAGATCCGTGAGCACGTGAACTCCCGCTGTACACGGGGCTGCCGCACTTTAGGTGGCGGTGGCTAAGCAGCTGATCCCCGCCTCCAGCTTCCTGACCCCTCCGTCCCTCCCTGTCTCCTGAGGGCATGATAGCAAAACCAAAACCACCGGAAGTTGTCTCCTGGCTGGCCCTGCGGTGAGGAACAAATGAAATAATGCCTGAGAGGGTTAGCAGCGTCCTGCTGTTGCTTCCGGGATATTAGGGAGCCCGGCAAGGTGGTGGTGCACCCCTGTAATCCCAGCACGGGAGGTTGAGACAAGAGAGTCGCTGTAAGTTCAAGGCCAGCCTGGGTTTCTTAGTGAGTTCGAGCCCAGCAGGGATGACGATGATGTGGTGAGACTCTGCCTCGAAAATATTCAAAAAGGGATGCCCTGATGCCTAGGGGTGTTATGCCTTCTTTCTTGTTAGAGATTTACAGCCGAGGTCATTCTGGAGCTTATTATAGCAGATCCTTGCAGGGGACCGGTGAGGTAACAGGTGACAGGCTCTCAGACACCCAGCCCCATGGTGGTCCATCAGCCAGAGACCTGCAGTCCTGGTGTCCAGGTATTGTGTGAGCCAGGGTTGGCTCTACTGTGCTGTGGTCCCCAATTCTCACCCAGGTTGCAGGTCAATTTGAAAGGTGGGTAGCTCACACAGGAGTCAGCCAGTGTCTAGGGGTGAGCCCCACATTTTCCCTTGGGGCTTCCAAGGCTGCCCCTGGTTCCAGTAAGAGAAGAGAGAGTCTGGTAGAGGAACCCCAGGGCATCGTCCAAGAGCCAGGCCTGTAAGTCGTGCCTATCGTTTTTGCCCACATTATTTGCAGCATTAGCCACGTGGCCCCGCCTGACCACAAAGGACTCTGGAAGTTATGACTCCTGACTTTCCAGGAAAAAGCAGCCAGTTTGATAACCACATAGCCAACACCCTGCCAGAGAAACTAAGCACAATTCTCCCCCGCCCAAGGCCACAGGTGCCCACATAAGCCCAATAATCGTCATGTTCCAGGCCTTTCCCATGAGCACCAACAGGAGTCAGTGGTGGAGGGGGCCATCGAGGCACCCGGAAGTAGCCAAAGTCAGACTCGAATTGGACTGGGCCCCCACAGGCTCTGGAAGAAATATATTTAAAAAAAAAATTATTTGCAGAGTTTTAATAAACCTGGGTGCTTGTTCTACAAAGAAAAACCTTGCAAAGAACGGAGACTCCAGCTTGTGGACTCCAAAGATGTCTGAGGAAGTGGGGAGCAGCTGTCTCTGGGCCCTCGCTGAGTTCGATCACCTGGCTGTGTCTGTAATCAGTGAGTATGTGGCCGGGAGGGTTCGTGGCAGAGGCATCGCCCCTGGCCAGCGGTCCTTGCCCTGACCCGGGAGCTCACAGCCGGAGGAAATGGCAGAGCTCCCAAGGTGCAGGAGCAGTAAGGGGCCAAGGAAGTGCCCGGGGTGAGGAAAGCTCCGAGTTTTGTGAGATCCGGGCTTGCAGGATCTCTGCATCCTGAGAGTCGGTGGAAGGGCCGGGGACGCGGGATGGTTAGGTCCATTCATTCATCTCCAGGCTCCCACGCTTGACTGCTCCAGACACACACACTGCGGATCCTGCTCATCCCAGCAGGATGACTCAAAGGCAGGTTCTAATGGGGCGCCTGACCCTCTTTATCTTTGCAGGCTCCAGGAAGCCAGGAGCAACTTGAGTGTCCTGTCCTACAGTGGCCCGCCTACCACGGTGACTCACCACTAACCAAGTCTATTTAGAGGCAAGGGTTTAGGGTTTGGGGAGTTGCATTAGTCAGCTTCGTGTTACTATAACAAATACCTGAGATCATCTGTCTGCAGGCCCGCAGTCTTGGAGGTTCTAGTCTAGTTGAGCCTGTGATTGGTCCAAATTCAAGCCTGCTGATTGGTCTAAATTTGAGCCTGCTGATTGGCCCAAATTGGTCAGAAACACAAGCCTTTTAATATGAGCCTGCCAACTGGTCCACATTTAACTCTGCCCCTGTTTCAAATTCAAGGCGGTCCCACTCCCACCCTCCAACAGTCAGAGTGGTCCACCCCCAGAAAGGGGCGGGCCTCCAGGACAGCCAACTGCAGCAGTCAGTAGGCATAGCCCCACCCGGGCCTTAGAGGTAAAGGGAAGAGGCCCTCCACTCGGATCTGTCTCAGGAAGAGGGTTTGAGGGCCGGCCTTTGCAGAACCAGGACTCCAGGGACCTCAACCTTGGACTTCCAGAACTGTGAGAGACCCACACTTCGGGTTAGGTTTCCCAAACACCCTTCACAGCCTTAAGGCTGCTTTCTTTTCCGCGATAATTTTTTGAAATGCACATTCAGTGCTCACAGCACAACTCAGTTCGGACTCACTGCCACTCACGAAGCGGATGTGTGTTGGATGCTGTTACCCATCATCTTGAATCACAAGCTCTAGTGTCCCTTGGGAGGTCGGGAGGCCTGGTAACCTTTGGTTGCTAGGCCTCGTCCCGGGGTTCCTACAGCAGTGACTCCAGCGTTGGCTGGGAGGCTGCGTTCCTGACCAAGGTGCAGGAGAAGCTACTGCTGGTCCGAGGACCACACTTCAAGAACCACAGGCCTAGACCTCTGCAACGAGCAGGAAACATGCTTTTTCCTCCACCTGCAGCCCCTGGAAACCGCTTCTTACTATGATGCTGCAGTGTAAGGACAAGGAAGTGTTAGTGTAGAGATCCACACCCGGATGGATGGAATAAAATGGAAAATCCAGAAATAAACCCTCACACTTTATCATTTGTTTTTTCAGTACTAGGGATTGAATCCAGGGGTGCTCTACCGGTGAGGTGCACCCCCAGCCCTTTTTCACTTCTTTATTTTGACATGGTCTAATTGCCTAAGCAGGACTCTAACTTGCAATCCTCCTGCCTCAGCCTTCCAAGTGCTTTGGGTTATGGGTGTGCACCTCCAGCCAGGCTTGAATCTTGACAAGGACTGGAATATGATTCAGTGGGAAAAAATACAGTCTTTCCAAATAGTGCTTCTGGGACAACCGAATGACCAAATATAAACTAAGGAGTCTGGAGCTGTGCGTGGCACTGTCATCCCAGCATTCAGGAGGCTGAGGCAGGAGGATTACTGAAAGTGAGAAGTCAGCCTAAGGAATATCGTGAGTTCAAGGCCAATGTGACCTACTAACGAGACCCCGTCTCAAAATCCAAAAATAATAATAAAAAAGAATAAACATAGAGGCTACTACACAACCCAGCAATTCCACTCCTGTATATATACCCAAGGATATTAAAAATATATACCCATGGCAGAATTTAAATACGAATGTTGATAACCGTGCGACTCACAATGCCAAAATGTAGAAACAAACTGAAGTCCATCAACTGATGCATAAATTAACAAATTGTGTTCTGGCCACAGGTTCAAATATTCATCAGCCCAAGGAGACAAAGCACTGCTAATATTGTGGGATGTTGAGCCCTGACAATATTGTGCACAGCTCTGTAATTCGGGCACTCTGAGAGGCTGAGGTGGGAGGATCATAAATTCAAGCCCAGCCATAGCAATTAAGTGATTTAGTGAGACCTTGTCTCAAAATAAAGGACTGGGGATGTAGTTCAGTGCAAAGGCGCTGGGTTCAGTCCCCAGGACTATAACAACAACGACAAAACTCCCAAGCCAGCAACACACAAAACTCACGGAATTGCATGCTTCATAAATAAATACACCAAAGAAAGCAGAGGGGAAGGAATTTCCCCAAATCGAATAACGGCCACCTGGCCTGTGGCCTCCTAAGTGGATCCCTGTCCAGAGGCCTCTTCCTCTTCAGGGCTGGAGGTCGCGACAGTGCCAGTCCTGCCAGGGACACAGACCAGCAACACAGCACCTGCCTGGCAAGCGCGAGGTCGCGAGTTTGATTCCCAGTACCAAAACAACAACAAAAACAAACAAAAATCATAACCCGTTTGATGAGATGAACAGTGAGTGTTATCCAAATGGCCAGCAAAAATGTAGGACGGAGGCTCACACCCATTCAGGCTCGGCTGGGATGGACGGAGAAGAGAGCTGGCCCCGCCCACTCGGGGAGGGCTCCGCCACCCCACCCCCACCCCCCACGCCTGCCTTGAGGGTCCTTAGGGGCTTAGGGAGGTCCAGGGGCATTTCCCTTCAGCCCAGCGGGGGCTCCCAGGAGTTCTATCCCCCTAAGGAGTCTGCCAAAGCTCTGATACCCCTGAGGCCTGGGGTTCGGTTCCCAGCTCTGCAAATATTAAAACAGTGATTTTAAAAGAAAAAGAAAGAACACTGCTGTGGAAAATGCAAAGTTAGCGGAGTGGAATAAAGCCGGTTATATCCGTAGCACGGGTGAGTATAAATTGCAGTGACCGTCAGTTACAGACACGTGTGAGCCAGCCTAAATGGACCTCCGAGACAGCACTGAATACAATGGACAAGAAATGGAAATAAAGACAGGCACAGTGGTGCACGCCTGTGATTCCAGCATTCAGGAGGCTGAGGCAGGAGAATCTCCACGTGTTTCAGGCCAGCCTGGCTCCACAGCAAGCCCCTACCTCAAAAAACAAAAACAGAAAGGATCAGGCTAGGATGCACAAACAGAGTTACACAGGTGGAAAGACATCAAAAGTGACACTGAAGCCACTTGGCCCCATCAAGTCAGCCTAAGAGGCCAGTGACGGAGCAGCAGGTAACCAGCCCCCTTTAGAGGAGTTAGGAGGGGCCAGGAAGGCTGGCAGGGAGCTGAGCAGGTCACTTCAGGAGCAGAGCTCTTTTGGACGACTGTGACAGCCCTGTGCCCAAGAGCTGACCTCTGCTGTGTCATTGCAGCGCCCGGGCTGGGACCCAGGACCTGCACGCTGGGCTGGGGAGGACCAGAAGGTTGGCTCCCCTTGAAAGAAGAGCGTTTGGCCATGCCTCTGTGTCCTGATACGTGCAGAGCTGACCCGCGTGTTTCCTGACCCCCTCCACTGGCATTAAGCAGTGCAAATGGGTCCAGCCTTTGGAGCAAGGGACGGGTTCCTGACGCCCTGCCTGTAGTTCCCGACTAACATGAATGAGCTGGGCTGAGACTGAGCCTTGAGAAGCCGTGGCATCTCAGGGCATGGCAGTTACACCTCAGAGCCCAAGCACCGACCCCCAAACACTGGACTCTGTCCCAATCCATGACGTGCAAGTGAGGTGACTCTGCGTCTCTCTCTCTCTCTCTCTCTCTCTCTCTCTCTTTCCCTCCCTCCCTCCTTTCTCTCTCTCTCTCTTGTCTTTCTCTCTATGTATATCCCGCAGAGGTAATCTCAGGCTGGCCTACCTTGCCTGTTCATGGCTCTCCCTCTCACGTACTTCCCGCCTTTCTCTCAGTCACTCAGCCCCGAGCCACTCCCTGCTTCATGAATTAATAAAACCCGGGTTTGGCCCTGGGTTGAGCCCTTCGTTCTGGTGAGCCACTCTTTTGGCTGGACTAGGACCCCTTGGGCTCCCCTCAACTACAAATATGCCTCAGAGCCTTTACTCTCCCCGTGCATCCCCCTGGAAGTGGTGGACTGGAATGACTAGAATTCCAGTGACCTTTCCGTGAGGTTATAAACACGGACTGGACTATACTCTCTGTCCTTTGTCATTTTTTATTTTGAGACAAATTGTCACCAAATTGCCCAGACTAGGCTCTAATTTGCAATCCTCCTACCTCAGCCTCCCAGAGTGCTGGGATGACAGATGTGTGCCACACCTGCCCAGTTCCCTGCTGCTCTGAAAACTTCAGGACCCACAGAGAGCCAGGCATCTGCCCATCCAACACTAATGCCTGGGACAGGGTGTGACCAGGCAGATGCACAGAGATGACGATGGGTGTCAGGTTGCTAGGGACTGGCATGGAGGAGAAGGGGTGTGATGGCTGGTGCACCCACACATCTCATGGGTTCTGAGGGTGCTCCCAGCACTGGCCACTGTGAGGCACCACTTGATTCCCGTCAGGGCTGGTAGTCTCACCTCCAGATGCAGGGCATATGGGTAGCTGCTAATGGGCCACAGCAGTGTATCTTGGGGATGTCATGGTTGATACATTGTGTCAGATTGAAGAGCTTAGAAATTTAACTAAGAGACTCAGCGGGAGCCAGGATCCTTACTTTGTATATATCTTGAGCCTGTGCAAGAGGAGGGCCCAGAGACTTTGTGAGTGCTACACCTGCCCTGGGAGGCGGGGGTGGCCTGCTAACACTATAAAGGAGAAGAGGCTTGCTCTGCCCACCTTCCTCTTTTGCTCCTACTGCTTTTGCTGTCTTCTGCTGCCTTGTCATCCTGCCTTGGAGCCAGCTAACTTTAACTATGTACTGAAACCTCCACAAGATGTGAGCTAAATAAACCTTTCCTTCCTTCATTTTGAGTGTCAGATATTTCATCTCAGCAATGAGAGAAAAGTGACCAAGACACTGGGCATCGAACTCAAGCAGGGAAAAGCTGCCGAGCCCAAAGGTCAGCAGTCCCCAGGAAGGGTCACATCAGATGACCTGCCCCTGGGGAGTGGGGTGCCAAGGTGCAGGTCTCCACCCAGAACCCCCTGAGGGGGCCTCCGGCCTCAGATCTCCGCACTGAGCCTGCAGAGCCAGCATCACAACCCCAACCCCACGTAAGGGCCTGCTGTGTCCTGGCACCCTCCAGCTCTGACCTAGAGCAGCTGCCAGGGGCTGGGGTCTTCCGAGGGCTGAGCTGCTCAGAGTCCGATTGTGCTCTGTCCTGAGTAGGAATAAGCTGCAGTGCAGTGGGCCAGAAGCATCGGCTTCAGCCAGAGGTGTGGCTTGGTTCCTTCTCCTGTCACAGCAGCCCAGCAAGAGAATCTGCAGGAGAGGAGGCAGACAGGACCACCAGGAGTGGGGTGTGTCTTGGAGGGCAGGGAAGACTGATTGGCTACAAAGAGGTGCAAGGAACTCTGGGAGGTCTGGAGTGTGCAGCATCTTGACTGAGACACTGGCTGCACAAATGTGTAGATCTGTCAACTTCATTAAACTAGAAACTTAAGTGCAGCAAACACACAAATAAAAAAGCAAACCAGAGGCAGGAAGCTTGGAATTGAAATGGCAGCTTCAAGTGACAAGGACCTACGTTTCTTTTCTCTTGTTTCTCTGGCTGGCATGATCTTTCTTTCTTTCTTTCTCTTCTTCATCTTTTTAAATGATCTTTATTTCTAAAGTCAGTTCATGACAGGATAGCTGCCAAAGCTTCAGTATTTACATCCTTATTCCATGTAGAAGGAAGAAGAAAGGGAAAGAGCAGCCTCCTTTCTAAACAGAAGGTAAGTGCCACACAGTCCTGCCTGCGTCTCAGGGGCCAGAGTTAGTCACATGGCTACATCTGTCTCTACGGAAGATGTATCAGCTTTCAAAGGGTATCTACACAGTTCCCAATAAACTCAGGATCCTGTTATTAAGGAGCAGGAAGTAAAAGATTACTGGAGAAAATGCAATATTTTGGAAAGATTTCCATGAAAAAATGGTCAACATGAAATGAAGGTTGAACACTCCTAATCCAAAAATCCAAAATCCAGGCTAGGTGTGATGGCGCACACCTGTAATCCCAACACTTGGCAGGCTGAGGCAGGAGGGTTATTGAGTGTTTGAGTCCAGTTAGGGCTACAAGGTGAGTTCAAGGCCAGCCTGAACTACAGAGACTGTATCTCAAAAAGACACACACACACACACACACACACACACACACACACACAATCCAAATACCCCAAAATCCAAAACTTCATGACAGCCGACAAGAAATCAGTGTGAGACTCCACACCTGAACCGGAACTCAGGCCACAGCCCGAGTCAGAATGCAGGTGCATTAAAATAATGTGTAGACAGGCATGGTGGCACACACCTGTAATTCCAGATACTTGGGGTTTTTGATTTCTTATTCTGAGCCAAGGTCTTGCTCAACTGCCCAGCTGAGTTTAAATTAGAGATTCTCCTGCCTCAGCCTCCCAGAGTGCTGGGATGACAGGCGGGCACCACCATACCCAACTAGATCTTTGTATTTTGCTCTTAGCAAAGAGGTGATGCAGAAGGGCCATTCTGCATCTTCATGCAGACCGTGGCGCCCAGCCCCTCCCCCCTACTGTGGCCTCTCTTCAGTCAGCACCTGCCCCTCAGTCCTGCACTCGGCACTTTCCAGTCCCCCGCCACAGGGCGTTTTCCTGGCCTTTGAGGTGGTTGGGCTGATGGCCTGCACTCCGCCCTCCTGAGCTGAGCGCCTGCGCCTGGCGGTGCCTAGCGAGGTCCGGAAGAGGTGGCGGGCAACCTTGCGCTGTCGCTGTGCAGCTGGCGCTTGGGGGCAGCTGGCCAGGATTCAGGGGCTGCTGGGGGCCTGAACAGCCACCTTCTTTCTGCGCAGTCTCTAGGGCGACCAGGCACCGGGCCAACTTCCTGCTGAGAGGGGCTGTGTTCCCAGCCACCTGTGCCTGACAGGGGTCTGGGCCTGGCACCTGTGCTTCTGAGGTGCCGGCGCTAACCCCTGCAGCCAGGGACACGCTGCACAGCCTCTCAGTGCCACTCACTGCATTCGGGGTAGGACAGCTACAGGCGCCGGCAACCTTTTCCCTGCCGGTGTGGCACACTGGTGTTGTGATCTTCCTGCCTGGTCCTCCACCACAGGAGGGCCCACGCACCTATTATTAAGCATTGAACCTGAGAAATGCACCCCAAACTCAACTCCAGCAGTCCGTGCGCTCAGCCCCTCACGCTGCGCCCAGGGTGCCCGAATGGCAGTCGGTGGCCCTGGAGGTTGTGGACCCGCTGACCAGTGACAGAGGAGGCCGGAACAGAGGACCCTCTGGGGCCCACAGAGAGGAGGCCCTCAGGCCGCACTGCTCAACCCTCCAGCCAGACGTTGGGCATCAGCCTCTCGGCCCCCGCTGCCATCAGCGACCTTGGCCAAGGGGCTGCAGTGGGCTTGGATTCAAACAAAGCATGTAACTGAAGTTAGGTCCCTGGGCCAGCTCAGATCAGAAGCCCGGAGTCTCTACCAATCGGCAGGCTCAAATTTGGGCCAATCACAGGCCTGCTGCTACTATATAAGCAAGACTCCCTTCTCTCAGGCCTCAGATGTAGGAGGGCTTCCTCTTGTGCTCTGCTAAGTGTGTTCCCTGCTCAAAGCATTCGGGGAGTCCTGTGCATCTGCTTGTGATTTATCTGAAGTCTTAGGAGGTTATGTAAACCTCTTTGAATTCCTGCGGCTCCAGTGGACAGAGCAGTCATTTTAGAAAGAGCTCTAGCAAGTAGCAGCAGGAGAGGGTCAGGGGACAGTGGGGCCAGCCCGCATCGAGCAGCAGTGCCGCGTGCTTTGATCTAGGCGGTTTTCCGTGCCAGGAGGCTCACTCATGCTGGGGGAGGGCATTGAACAGGCAACCACCTACCCCGTGGATGCAGCGCAGCTGGGTGGGGTGCTACTGCCACCAAAAGCTGAAGACTTTGCCCACCGGGGCAACTGCCCTGAGGGAAGGTGTGCTGTGCTGCTTATATAGCAGCAGCAGGCCTGTGATTGGTCAAATAGCGCCTGCTAATTGGTCCAATAGCGCCTGCTAATTGGTCCAAATTTGAGCCTACTGGTAGGCTCTGATCTGAGCTTGCCGACTGGTCCAAATTCAAGTCCTCTGCTTGGCTCAGGTTCAAGGTCCCTGTAGCCGGAGAGGACCTCCCAGAGTGGGCGGGCCTCCAGGACAGCCAGCTCTAGCTGTCAGCCTACTCAGTGCCCCTCTGGCCTTCCAGGGAAATGGAAGAGTTGGGTCGTTCCTGCTCTGTCTCAGGAAGAGGAGTGTAGTCATGGGGGTTAGATGCAGAAGGCCAGGCTCGGAGAACCAGAGGGAAGAAGAAGCAAGCAGGTCCCTTGATGCACAGACCAAGGGGTGGTTGGAGCTGGAAGGCAGGAAACAACTCTGGGCAGGAACTCTCACGTTCTGGTCCAATCTAGGAGGCTGGAAATTTACCCTTTTAAGCCCAAAAGGATGTCACCTTGTGCGTCCAGAATCCCACAGAAACTCTCCTTTCCCAAGCTTTTATCACTGGTGTGTTTGGTTTAGCAAGACATTGGTTAAAGCGAATATTTTGTTCATTATAGAAATTTCAAACACATCTTCGCCTTATTAAATTTAACTTAAGACACACAAAATCCATCCTTTTTGGGGGAAGTTTGAGACGCGGCTTTGCTATGTGTTCAGGCTGACCTCAAACTTGTGGCAGTCCTCCTGCTTCAGCCTCGCTCGTGCTGAGATGACAGGTGTGAGCCATCGCACCTGGCAAAAAGTCTATCAGGGTTTTTTTGGGGGGGCGGTACTGGGGATCGAACTCACTACCACACGCTTACCAGACAGGCACTTATGCCACTAAACTAAACCCCCTGCCCAAGTCTATCAGTTTTTTCCAGGGCCCCACACTGCCTGGGAGTGCAGGGTCTAATGTGGGAGCGTGAAGTAAATTCAACAACACCACTGCTCCTGGCTTTTGTTTATTTACACTGCAGCAGGAACTTGAGAACAGCTGTGAAGTCACTTGGGTGCAGCCTCCTCTCAGCATAGTTTTCCTCTGACTCTTTTATAGCCATCTGTCTCCCATGCACTAGTCACTCACAGCTGTGTAACAATTAGCTCCAGTACTGGGTGCGGTGCAATACTTACTCGCCCTCATGTTGTCTGTGGCCAGAACTTCGGGAGCAGCTGGGTGACACAGGTCTGCCCAGGATTTCTCCAGAGGCCACTCAGATGTTAGCCGGGGCTGCCCATGTGAGGATCACTGGGGCCGAAAGATTTGCTTCCAAATCGGCTCCCCCACAGGCTGGTGCTCAGCTGGCAGGCGGCTCTCACTTGTCTCCAGCAGCTTCTTCAAAGAGCTGTCCTGAACACGATGGCTTCTTCCAGAGTGAGTGACCTGGGAGAATCAGGGAGGGGCCGCAGCCCTTTTAGGACCTAGCCCTGGGAGAGGTAGCATCACTTTACACTTTGTGTTCCTGTGTGGGAGAGAACTATGCAGTGGTGCGCAGGGTATGGGGCAAGAATCGTGGAGACAGACCCAGCACCCCAAGCAGAACTCCAAAGCAAGGCTTCCAAAGCAATTCCTCTCTCTCTCTCTCTCTCTCTCTCTCTCTCTCTCTCTCTCTCTCTCTCTCGTTCCCCCTCCCCCTCCCTTTTGGCAGTATTCAGGATTGAACCCAGAACCTTCACACTGAGCTACATCCCCAGCTCTTTATTTACTTTTTATTCTCAAAAGGGTCTCACTAAGTTGCCCAGGTTGGGCTTCAACTTGCAGTCCTCCTGCCTCAGCCTCCCACAGTGCTGAGCATGACAGACATAGGCTGCTGTATTGAGCTTTTGACATCTCACTCAGAGCCCAGGCTCCACTTCAGTTGCATCCTGGGGTACTGAGTATCAGGGCTTAAGTCCACCTGTGATAGTGAGGGAAGGGCGCCCACAGCATCTGGGAGCTCCCCATACATAGCTGAGGCCCAGCAGATGGATAGGAGTTTTCCTGGCAGAATGAGAGAGAGGCAGGAGACTCCCAACCTGCCCTCCTTCCAAGGACACTGAGAACCGTAGCTGGCACAGCCCGGCCCGGGACACTGTCACAGGTGACTCAGGGGGAGGGACCAGTGTGTGAGTTGGCTCTGGGCATGGAAAGTTAAATCAGCTGGAAAGAGCAAAAGGATGTTGGAGAAATATTTACCTCAACTATAAATTTAGGAGTGAAAACAGAAGGGGAGGCGACGGGGCCTTTCGGAAAAAGTTACTCGGCCAACAGGCCGAAGCAATAAAAAAGGGCAACCCCAGGATGCATGCACGTATGCCTGTGCCTGTGTACGTGTGTGTGTGTGTGTGTGTGTGTGTGTGTGTGCGCGCACGCGCTGTGGGCCAACTGCCCAGAGTCTGTCTGCTAGCACACAGAGAGGTCAGCCTGTGTGACGGCGTCTCTGGAGTGCTTTAAAAGATCCTTGGTGCCAGGTGAGGTGGCCCAGTCTCAGCATCCCAGCACTCAGGAGGCCGAGGCAGGAGCGATGCAGGTTTATTTATTTGGCGATACTAGGAATGGAACCCAAGGTCTTCACACTGAGTTACCTCCCCAGCACATTTCTCTTTTCTTTTGAGATGAGGATTCCTAAGTCACTAAGTTGCCCAGTCTGGGTTCAAACTTGAGATCTTCCTGCCTCAGCCTCCCCAAGTTCACAGGTGACAGGTGGGCACCCTCACACCCAGCTGCCTTTCATGCCAGCTTTGCTGGAGTGACAGAGGCAGGGTCATGGTACCATCGTTCTGCTCCATGCCATTACTAGGGGTACACAGGGGGACCCAAGGCTGCATGCACGCCTGGAAGCAGACAGATCAGCAGTGCAGAGAGACGCCAGCACCCCCAGGATCTGGCTTGGGTCTCCCCACTGCAGGTGACCTTAATCCTGTCTTTGCTCTGAACTGAGGTGGAGCTGGGGTCCTGGTGCAGGGCCCTGGGATCCTATGACTCCGGCCTAGGCTAGCCCTGGGGTCCCTCAGCTACATAGCCCTGGGCAGAATGCAGACCTCAGGGGACAGCCACTATGCGGCCAGGTCCACGGGCTCAGCGTCTTGGACAGCTGAGCACCCTTCCAAGCTGGGCAAGGGGCAGGTGCTGGACCGAGTCCATAGCTGTGCTCTTCGGCTGAGGTCAGCTTGGAGGCCTTCCAGTGTATACAGAGGCAGGGCGCACACTGGCACACACACGCACTCATAACCACACACCTCCCAACCTGGGACGCCAGGTCTGCGAGATCCGGACCAGGCTGTCCTGGGCTGGGCTGGGCTGAGGAAGGTGGTTGGTGCCGCATGGAGCAGGTGGTACAGCAGGGCCCATCTGGTCCCTCCCTGGGCACCTCGTTGCTGGCAAAGTTGTCAGAAGCCCAGGCGAGGCTCCAGGCCTCTCCCCTGTGGCTGGGTGGAAAACATGCCCAGGGTCACCTGTCCCTTCAGCGTGTGGCCCCTGGTCCCTCTGTGCCTGTCCACCTAGGTATCTAGGGACACTGCAGTGGCCACCAAAGCTCTGGAGGAGAGGCTTCTTCTCCCTGAGTCCCCCAGGCCTGTGCCACACTGCAGCCTGCTCAGGCCAATCTTGGGGGGCATAGACAGCTGGCCTAGTAGCAGCCTAGAGTAGGGGTTCCTGTGAGGGAGGGAGAAGAGGGGCCCCTCCTACCTGCTTCTGTCATTTTGCTTCCTCTGGGACAGTGCCTGTCACATAGAGGTGGGGAAGAGCCACTGGAAAGGTAGCCAGGCGATGACTGTTCCCCGGAACTCAGGAGCAGTGTCCCTATCTCCGCACTGGCCATTTCAGCTCCTCCTTGCAGGCTGCGTTTCTGCCCCCCCACAGAGCCAGAGATGGAGGCTCAGGGCCTGAGTAACCCAGAGCCACCTTGCCCTGGGCTCCTAGTTCAGAGCCAGCTCCCTGTCCCCATGGGACAGCTGGGCCCAGACTAGAGATGCAGGCCTGGTGTCCATCTCAGGGTTCAATGCCCCCTGATGATGACGAGGACCCCACACACATTTTTGGTGGGTTATATCTGCCTACTGTTACTGTGAAACAGAAACCAAAGAATGTTAGGCGTTTTTAAAATCCACCGTAGTAAGCCGGGCGTGGTGGCTCAGGCCTATTAACCCAGCATTTGGAAGGCTGAGGCAGGAGGATCACTGCAAATTCGAGACCAGCCTAAGCTACAAAGTGAGCTCAAGGCCAGCCTGAACTGCATAGAGAGACCCTGTCTCAAAAAAGACAAATGGCATAGCACCTGCCTGGCAAACACAAGGGCGTGAGTTTGATCCCTGGTGCCAAAAATAAACCAATAAATATACAATTCACTTTAAATCTGTGTCATGTGAACACTACACTTTTTAATGAGGATATTTTAAAAAAAAACACTATATTTTTCCAAAACAAAGCTATTTAGTGGAAAGTATAGCCCTGCTTTTTTCACTTTTGCTTCTTTTTTTTTTGTACCAGGAGCAAACTCACAACCTTGCACTTGCCAGGCAGGTACTTCCCCAGCCCCTGCTTTTCACTCTTACAAACACTGTGTTTTCATGCCCAGCTGGACTGAGGTGCATCTCATCCACTAGGTTAGTGTGCATATTTGGGAAGCACCACTTGTCCACTCATGAAAGGGTGAGAACAACAACAAAAAAGCAGCCAAGGTCCTGGTGTTGCTGGGGAAACCACTTCTGACTCCAGGGACTTTCCAAAAAGTCCCACGGGGGTGGGGTTCCCCCAGGAGTACCTTTGGGTCAACAATTTGAGAACTATTAGGGAACACTTTCTGAGTGTTATGTGCAAAACAAATCGCCCTGCCTCCCTGACCCTGAGATGTGTCTGTCCAAGCTGAGGTATTTGTGAGATCTTAAGTCACTTCCAGCTTGCAGCTGCCCCTCTGCTCAGGCTCTCAAATTCATACAGTGAGCACCTTCCACCCGCAGCATCTGAGATTCCTGGGGTGACCAGAGGAGCCCTCGATGACCCCACCGCAGCTCCTTGGCTCCTCCTGCAGCCACCTCACCCTCCCTCTGGAGGCGGCTTGGCAGAGCAGTGCCCTGCTGACTGCGGCTGGGCCTCCCCTGCTGGCCGCGGGCCTCCCGGGGAGGAGGAAGTTTCAGTCCATCCTTGTAACCCCGGAGCTGGCTCCCAGCCAGCCTGAGAAGCAGGTGCCAAAACCAAGTTTCCAAGGCCCTCATCCTCCAGGCAGATAGAGGCTGAGGGGAGAAGGGTCCAGCTTCAGGACAGCTGTTGGCAGAACCAGGATGTAACCAGTCTCCCGCTCTCTGAAGATAAGGGGTGTGGGGCACCTGGGGACCCCAGGAACGCGTGCTCTACTCCAGCAAGAGCGCGGGTGTCTCATCCTCTGCAAGCTGGCCCGGCTCTCATCTTCTAGTTACTGGGGGAGTTTTCTTGTTCTTGTCTCTGGGTCCCCCAGCTCAACACAGGGGTCAGAAACACAGGGGTAAGGTACCGTTTCACTATGCAGTTCAGGCTGGCCTTGAACTCATAGTGATCCTCCTGCCTCAACCTGCCAAATGCTGGAATTATAAGCACATACCACCACACTTGACTCTGAAATGAATTTTTAAATGCGATGATAAATGTAGTGATAAATGTATTATTTGTTTGCTTATTTTTGAGACAAGTTCTTTTTATGTTCCCCAGTCTGGCTTCAGACTCCTGTGTTCTAGTGATCCTCCTGTCTCAGCCTCCAGAGCAGCTGGGCTATTAGGAAAATATTAACAGGAAATGCAAAGTGATGGTGGTATCCTTTTCTTTCTTTCTTTCTTTTTTTTTTTCTGGAGGTGGTACTGGGTATTGAACCCAGCATCTTCACACTGAGCTGAATCCCTAGCCTCCTTTTTATTTCTTGTTTTAAAAATTTTTATTTTTTATTTTTTCAGTACCAGGGATAGAACTCACGACCTCGTGCTTGCCGGGCAGGTGCTTATGCTGCTGAGCTAAATCCTCAGTTCTTATTTTAATTTTCTTATTCTGAGACAGGGTCTCGCTAAGTTGCCCAGGCTGGTCTCTAACCCTCCTGCCTCAGCTTCAGTGTGCTGGGATTACCGGGAGGCAGCACCACTCAGGGCTTCTCATGGTTTCTGTGAGGACTGAGTATTGTGGCTTCTTCATTCGTGGCTTTTTAGTACTAGGTCTTCTTAAAATAGAACCCCTTAAAAATAAAATAAAATGAAACAAAACAGCACACCTGGGGCACACATGCTCGGGAAGCTGCATCCAGTCTGAGCAAGTGAGCAGCTCTGCCCATAGCGGGGTTTAGAGGCCTCTGTGCCTGGGGAGCCCCACCTGTCCCCTCAGGAGCCTGTGAGTGAGGCCAGTGCGGGGCACAGCCGGATGCCAGGCACCTCCCAGATGGAGGGGTGTGAGCTTCACCCTCATCCCAGAAGGTGGGGGGATGACTAAGGAGGGACAGAGAAAAGACCCCTTCTTGGCCTGCATGCACACACACTGGTCCACCAGCCACCATCCCAGAAGGTCCTGACGGCTGGAATTAGAAACTCCCTTTTTGCAACAGGGAAGTCTTATTTCCCTAAGGGACGCTGAGTCTCGGAAAGGTGAGCACAAGCAGGTAGACTCAGGGTGCTGGGGAGCACTCAGGGCCCCTTCCGCCCAACATCATGTTTTTCTGGGGCTTCCTCTCCTCACAGATTTGGGAGAAAGTGTGATTTTTTAATGTTACACAAGAATATCGCACGGAAATGAATGTGCGGGCGAGCATGTTTGGGTGTGAAGGAGTGTGTGATTAAAAGTGGGAATCCGGGGCGCTGCCCAAAGGCAGACAGAGAAGCTGGGTCTTGGGGCTGCTGGGGTAGGAGCTGGGGGCCCCACCTCCCTTTAGGCAGCTGTAATGGAGAAATACAGTGAGGGTTTCAATTTAAAAATCATGACTGTGCGAAACGCATTGCTGTGAATCCCTCAAATCCTGCCTGGCTTTGCACACACTCGTCCCACCGTCCTGGCCGCTTCCTGCAGCAGCTCTGGGGCCCTCTTTTCTGAGGTTCTTCAGCTGCGCTGTCCTGGCTGCCTCCAGGTCCCGAGTGGACTCGAAGCGTTTCCTTTCACGGTCACTGTGACTTTGAGGAAGAGCCAGGAGTCACACGGTGCCAGATCCGGTGAGTACAGTGAGTGAGGATGCAGCGTCCTTTGTTTACGAGCTGCCTTTCCACTGGATGGCGCTTGGCAGCCGCACTCACTGTACTTTTTAAACAACTTGGTGAAAACACCCAGGAGAGGACTCCAGAGCTGCTGCAGGAAGTGGCCAGGACAGCGGGCTGAGTTGTTCATAGCAAGGGTGAGGCTTTCAGGGCCGGGGATTTAGCTCAGTGGCTGGAGCGCTTGCCTAGTAAGCGTGAGGTCATGAGTTGGATCCCAGTACAAAAAAAAAAAAAAAAAAAAAAAAAAATGTGAGGACTTTGAAAGAGATTCATGACAGTGTCTTTGACTGTAATACATTTTAAATTTAAACATTCACAGTTCAATTTGATCACCCCTCTTCCCTGAGAACTCAGAGCCCAGGGAGATGCAGTCACTTGCCCCAGGGCTATACCCTGACCTACGCCAGCTGATTTGACCTGGACCCTTGCCTTGAGATATTGCTGATTTGAGCAAGGTCCTGGGTCCTGGCCACCAGAACTGACCACAGCTGGCACTGAGAATTGGCCTCCTCCTGGGATCCTCAGAGGCCAGGAGTCCCTGGTGGCAAGGCCGTCACGCAGGGGCCTGCAGCTGTGCGGTGAGGGTAGGCAGGACAGCACGTGCCCTGGAATCCCTCTTGGGCCACCCCACCTCCATGAGCCTCATATCTCTGAAAAAGGGTTCATGTGGGTGACCAATTTAGAAATTTTGTGAGAGAGGGATTCCTAGATTATCAAGGTGGCCCCAGATACAGTCACAGGGATCCTGAAAGGGCGGCAGAGGGGGCCTTCACCAGAGAGGAGGTGATCACAGGAAGACAGGATGAGGGGAGCCAGGTGTGGAGCTGCACACCTGTAAACCTAGCACCTGGGAAGCTGAGACAGGAAAGTCACCATGAGTTCAAAGCCAGCCTGGGCCACATAATGAATTTAAGGCCAGCTTGAAGGAGCCGTGTGCCAAAGCACAAGGGCAAAGAAATGAAAGGTCCAGGGCACTGTTTCCCCCCCAAACCGTGTGCACCTTGGTTTCAGCCTGAGGAAACTGGCTCCAGACTTCGGATCTCTGGAGAATAAATATGTGTGGTTTTCAGCCACCAGACTTGTGGTGTTTTGTTACAGGAGCTGCAGAAAATGGAAGAAGGTATCCTCAGGACTGCTAAGCTACGACTGACCACATCCCAAATTTGGGACACTTTGCCAAGCTCAAGAATGCACCAGCAAGCCAGGCATGGTGGCGCCTACTCTGGGAGGCTGAGGCAGGAGGATCACAAGTTGGAGGCCAGCCTGGGCAATTTATTGACTTAGTGAGATTCTGACTCAAAATTTAAAAACAGCTAGGCATGGTGGCTCACAGCTATAATCCCAGCACTAGGGAGGCTGAGGCAGGAAGATGGTTGTAAATTCGAGACCAGCCTGGGCTACAAAATGAGTTCAAGTCCAGCCCAAACTGCATAGCAAGACCCTGCCTCAAAAGACAATAAATAAATAAATAGTAAAGGGATAAGGACAAAGCTGAGCACAAGGGCCTGGGCTTGGGCTCCAGCACCAAAATAAGAACGATACCAGCAACGCTGCAGGTGGATGGGCAGCCAGAGGCAAGGGTCAGGCGAAGGCTCCAGTTCCCAGGTGACAATCTGTCTTGTGTCCTCAGAGCTGGGGGTCACAGAGCCTGAAGGGTGGGGCCTCCTTCAGTGAGAGGCAGGCGCCCTGGGGGGAACCTGACAGCCATCAGGCCACTGAGCCAGGCTGCAACGGACAGTGGAGGTGTCCAACCCCCGGTGGGCAGATACCCAGGATGAGTCCTTCCCCCATTGACCCTGGGCAGCCCTGGACTCTGGGCAGTCTGGTCTTCTGTCTCCAGGCTCCTTCAGAGCCCCCGGCCAGCAGCGTCAGGATTCCTGGGGACCACGATCCCACCAGCACTCAGCTAACCGTGAGAGGCCCCAAGCTGGGCCCTCCCTAAATCTGGCCTGCTCCCCTTCCATGGGTATCTGAGTCCCCAGTTCTCTGGGGGCCTTGAGTGACCCCCAGTGGGGCCAAGCACCTCACTCTCTAGCCCAGGCTGCCCCTGAACTCATGATTCTCCTGCCTCAGCCTCTCAAGGGCTGGGATCCCAGGTGTGTATCACTAGCACCGCCTGAAACCTGAATTTAGGGACAGGGAAACTGGAGGGGTTGTAAAGAATGAACTGGCAAATATAAAGACACAAAGAACAGGTTAGACCACAATGAAGGAGAAAGGACACCAAGCTCCTGTGCTTCCAGCCCTGTCACCAAGGGTTACAGCCGCGGTAGCCGCATATTTTGTAGAAAAGGTGAAGAAATGGAAAGAAAACCTCCTGTGCCCAATTATATGCCAGGCTGTCACTCAACAGGATCCTTCTGGGGGATTTAGCTTGAATCAAGAAGAAAAAAATAACAAGAAACAAAAATATCTGCCAGGAAAAGTTTCTCCATCAGATTAAAAAGTAAAAGCCCAGTGCTGTGTCTGGGCTCAGAGAATACTCTGGAACCTTGCCCAGGCCTCCTCCAACAGTGGCCCCAGAGGGAGAAGTGAGTTCTTGAAAAAGGTTCTGCTAGCTAGACATGGTGGCGCATGCCTGTAATCCCAGCGCTTGAGAGGCTGAAGCAGGAGAATTGCTATGAGTTCAAGGCCAGCCTGAGATTCTCTTTTAAAAAAAACTAGAAAATAAATTTTAAAAGTAAAAGGGCTTTGCTTAGGCCATGTTTCTGCTCAAAAACCTGCAATGGCTCCCTATTATCCCCAGAATAAAGTCCAACTTCCCCGCGATTGAATTCTCAGGTCCCAGGGTGACCACCCCTTCTTCTGCTCAAGACCTCTGGAATCTTCTCCCTGCAGGCCATGACTACTGCTCTTGTACCTTCAAGGTTCCCAGCGCCTCCCAGTGTACTCAAGGAGGCACTCAGATGTCCCCCAGTTCCCCTAAACTTGGGGAATGCATCACCTCCACAAAGTTGGCTTTCTTCAGTTTTCCCTGCCTTGGTTCTCCCAAGACTTTGAGCAGATCCAAAGCCATTTCCTCTTCCTGTACACACTGTGTGGACTATATTTCCCAGACTCCCTTGCAGTTAGGGCAGCTCGGAGACCAAAATGGAGCCCAGGAACTGGTGCAGAGTGATTTCCTGCCCTTCCGATTCTAACCCATTAAACCCCTTTCCTTTTCTCCATGCCCTTGCTTCCTCCTGGTGAACTGGACGGGAGAAGACCTAGCCAGTGACGTCGGAGCCTGCTACACGTGGATATCACTCTGGACTCTTCCATTCCCTCAGTTCTCAGACTGAGAAGCCATTTTAACTACCAAATAACTCTGTTCCCTGTCTTCATCACCTTCCTGTTGCTGGAACAAAATAGACAACACCCGCAGCTTAAAGGGCAGCTTTCTTTGAGCTCACAGTTCATAGAGGCTTCAGTTCATAGCCAGCTGCTGGTGGTACCGTGAGGGGCCTGGCAGAGAAGAGCTGCCCACTGCACGGAAGACAGGAAGTGGAGCAAGAAGCCAGGAGCCTGGAAAAGAATGCACCGCATGGAGGAGGAAGCAGATGGAAGGGACATGGGCAAGATCAGCTGTGCCCCTGGATTCCTGCTCGTGCGGGCCCAGGAGCACCATTTTGTTCTGATCTTGAAATCTTCCTTTCTTTGTATTCCGAGCTTCCCAGTGCAACAGCTGAGTTTAATTTAATTCATCTGCTGATCTCCAGAGCATCCTCAGGCCTGGCACACTGCACGTGCTGGATACGTGTAGATCTCGGCCATCGGTGGCCAATCTGAAGGAATTGTCCAGGGTTATTCATTTTACTAGAAAAGTTCTACCATTAGGGAATGAAAAGCATTCTTCCAAAAAGATCCACAATACAACTAGAAGGTAGAAAGCTGGGTGTAGTGGCTCACACCAGTAATCCCAGCATTTGGGAGGCTGAGGCAGGAGGATCATCTGAGCTGCATAGGGAGAACTTGTCTCAAAAAAAGAAAACCTCAAGCCCAAGTTTCTGGTTCCCATCCCAGCCAGTTTGCTTTCTGTAGTGCTACCAATTCTGATCAATAAATCTGAAGCCTGCATCCTCCACTTAGCACTGTTCATCTGGGTTTTACTACAAAATCAACAAGGAGGTCTCTGGGAAACTGGAGGGCCATGAGAAGTGACAAAATGAACCACATCAGGAGGGGACCCCAGCCCTACACCCTACACCCAGGCGGAACCTGTCTGAGAGGTGACATTTGTTCAGCTGTGACTGCAGGTCTCCAGACAATCAGAAGTCTGTGTGTCTCTAGAGAAACTTTGTACAGCAATGACAGTTTTAATGACACCTTCCCAATACCGTTCACCCTGCCCGAGGGCCATCAAAGTGCACCCCTAAAACGGACACTAAGTACCCTTTCAAGGCTCACTTCCACTGTCCCCATGCACTGTCATCAGCGGCATCACCAGAATGGGTAAACTGGGGCAGGGAGGGGCTGCCATATTTGGGTGCAGGGGCATCACTCCGGGAGGCCCCATCTGCTCCATCACCGGCTCGGGGTCCTTGCTGCAAGATCGGACTCCTGGATTCAGGGTCAACATCAGACAAAAGATCCTTTGGATTCAGAAAGTGCTACTTAAACCCTGGCTCCCTGATCACCGGTGGTCACCTTGAGCCAAGGGGCGAAGCACCCGGAGTGTGTCTCCCCCGTTGCAGGTGCTAAGGACACCTCTGCCTAACTCAGTTTCCTTCCTCATCAACACTGGTATATGATGTGTCCCATGAGAATGCCCACCCTCTGACCCCCACGTCACCCACAGAGGCAGGAGGATCCCCAGGAGTTCTGGGCCGGCCCGGGCTACAAACTGAGACCCTGTCTCAGCAGTCACATGTAAGGGAGGATCTGGGCTTGGCATGGTGGTGCATGCCTGTAATCCTTGCAATCTCAGAGGCTGAGACAGGAGGACACAGCAGCCCATTTCCTTGGGGAGGTACCCTTTGCAATGCTGCTTTGAGCAGACCATCTCACAGGTTCCTACCTACCCCTGCAGGATGGCTGGGTGGGGCAGCGGAGATTTCCCTGAGAGAAGTGGGAGCCACACCTGCCCCTCTCAGCTCAGGGACAAGGCTGCTCCTGGACTAGAGACCTCAGCAAAGGAAGTGCCAGTGGGACCTAGAGGGGTGGGTCTTAGGACCTGGTACTTTTTTGCTCCTTGAGTGGATTGTCTCTTTCTGGGACTACACAGGCATGTGGATTTTTTTAATAAGAAGATGTCCTAGCAGGGTGCTAGGACACCCTGTGATGCCAGCACTCTGGGAGACTGAAGCAGAAGGATTGCATGTTAGAGCCCATCCTATGCAATGTGGTAATATAGTGAGACCCTATCTCAAAATAAAAAACAAACCAGGCACGGTGGCACAAATCTGTGATCCCAGCACTCGAGAGTCTGAGGCAGGAGGATCACCAGGAGTTTGAGGTCAACCTGGGCTACATAATCGAGGTCAAGGCCACCCTGGACTGCATAACAAGACCCTGTCTCAATCAATCAAATTAGTCAGTCAACCAATTACTCAATCATTCGATCAATCAATCAATCAATCAATCAAGAAAGGGCTGGGGCTATAGCTCAGTGGGCAGGGCCTCAGTTAGATCTCTAGGGAAGCAGAAAAGGCTAACAAGCTCCCGCGTGAGTCTTGGAAGGGACTTGGCCTCCCAGCCGGTGCAGAGTCCACCCAGCACTCTTGATGCCAAGGTCACCAGCACTGGGTTCTGCTCCTGTGGCAAACTCGGCCGCAGGGCCTGCAGATTTAGCAACATTGCCCTGAGCTGGGGGCGATTCCCTGCCCATTTCTCCCTCTCTGGAGGAAGACTTAGCCGGCACAGAGCCCGGGCTACATAGGCTCCCTGTTCTGGACAGGATTCTGGGCGTGTCTGCTGCTGGCAGGCATGTGGATCTCAACCAGGCCTCCTGTCACAGTGGAGGAGACTGAAGCCCGGGTGGCTATGTCCCAGGACACTGCCCCAGCCTTCGCTGGAGCCGGGAAGGGTGGCCCACAGCACCAGTGCAGATAGGGCAGTGCCCTGACCAAGTCACTGAAGGAGGTGTCACCACACAGCCAGAGGGGAAACTGAGGCTGGAGCAGCCACCTCTGCGAAGCCCCTGCTGTGGGACCTGGAGAAGCAGACTGGATGTGGGGCAGCCCCGGGTCCCCACCTCTTCTGCTCCAGGGCTGCTGGGCCTGCACCCAGGTGCCACGCTGGTGGCCATGGCCTCTGCTCCTCTCCCATCCCCCTCTTCCTCTGTGGCCTCCTCCTCACCCACCCTCGGGCCTCACCTGCCTGGCCCAGCCCTGCCTGTCTCTTCCCGCCAGGATGCTGGGGGAGAAATCACCTCTGGTAAACACTGTTCCCCATCAGGGCTCCCAGTCAATATTAATAAGGACAATAATAACCGAGCCTTATTAGGCAGCTATTGGGAGCAGCCTTGTAACAAGGGGACAGCCAGGGAACCCCAGGACCACTGGCAGCTCCTGGGGGTGGTGTCCACCCTCAGGTTGGCCTGGCCCTGGTGCTGCTCTGGGCAGTGGCCCGGGCTGTCACGGCCTCCACAGCCTCAGTCTCCCGAGTGCAGGTCGCCAGCAAGCGTCCTCTGTGGGTGGGAGCCCTCATTTCTGCGGCGCCCTAACCTGGACGTGTATTTTTAACGTCCTCCCATGCCCTCGATTTGCTCGCTCATCCCATCCCCATTTCCATGGCCCCCGGGACTCAGAGCCTAGTTTTAACGAAGGTCAAACACGGTTTCCTGAGGCAGCCTCCTTTCTGTCCCTGACCTCCGCAGAGAAACAGAGCAGTGGGTACTTTGAGCACTTCCTGTCCCCGGTGGGGGTGGGAAAGGGGCCGGGGTCTCAGATCTGGTGAGGACTCAAGGTCCCTGTCACAGGGCATCGGGCTGGTATCCATCAGAGAGGTGCTGGATTCTCTGGATGGTGGCCCAGAGCTGCCAATGACCTTAGTCATCGCACTTATATTTGGGGAAACTGAGGTACAGGTGGTTTTTTTTTTGTTTTTTTTTTTTTTTTTAGGGAGGGCCTTGAATAACCAGGCCAAGATGCAGTCCAAATCAGAGCCTGGGCTCTATGACTTCACCTCAGGAGGAAAAAGAGGGAAATAGGGCCATGGACCATGCTCAGCTTCATGGCACACATGCTGTTTTCACAGCGCTGTTCAGTCAGCTCCGAGCTGGCTCAGGGTGAGCACCTGGTGACAGATGGAGCTCGGTGGGGAACGCAGTGAGGCAGCATCCAGGCAGCGGTAGCAGAGTTGCTCCCGAGCTCAGGCAGTTACTAGAATGCAGGTCAAGTAGGAAGGGCTGTTGGCTGGCCTGGTTTATAGGATCCCCTGCACCAAGAGGCAGAGGCTGAGTGACAGAAAAAGAAAAGACTCAGGGTGGCCAGGCATGGGGGTGCACACCTGTCATGGTAACTCCTGGGAGGCTGAGGCAGAAGGCTCCCTACCAGCTTGCTGCCAGCCTGGGCTGCATTCTGTGTAGCCAGCCTGAACTACACAGTGAGACCCTGCCTCAGGAAGAAAAAGAAACTCTGGGCAGGCTGAGGTGGGGTTAGGGGGTTGCGTTTTGCAAGCACTGGTTCCCGGGGGGCCATCTTGACTCAGATCCCATGGTGACTGCAAGGATAGACCACAGCGCTGAGCAACAGAGTAAGGCCTGCTCTGATGCCCAAGCAGATCTTGCCATCTCACAGCTGCAGCTGTGTACCGCAGAGACTGCTTGGTCCTCAAGTCAGGGCTCCTCAGAGCCGTGTGCCCCCACAGCCACGGCCGGTCACCCTCCCTGTCTCCTGATCTCCGGGTCAGGGCTTGGGACCACGTCTGCTGCCAGTGATGAATCTGCGAGGCTCAGATGGTGCTGGCTACAGCTATGGGCCGGAGCTTTTCATTGTCAGGGCTGCTGGATGGGAGGCCCAGGGTCTCCTCTGGAAAGAGCTGCTGCCCCTCACCCTGAGAATAAGTATGGGTTCTCAGCTGTGCCTGTGCTTGGGGGGCGGTCCCAGTCCTGAGACCCAGGCCACAGCACCCATGTATATAGCTGAATTGGACCCATCTTTAGTGTGCCTGGAAATGTGCATGGTGTGCACCAGTGCACAGATGTGAGTGTGCATGAGTGTGTGTGAATGTGCATACAGAGGGCTATGTGTGTGTATGTGTATCACTGTGTGTGCATGTGGAAATACACAGGCATGTGTGTGCTGTGCTCAGATGGGGGTGCATGTCTCCCCCACCAGCCAGGGAGTGAGGCCTCCCCCAAGGCCTCCACAGGGACGGGGATGGGGAGGAAGCCCCAGGGGCCAGGGCTGGTGCTCCCCCTTCCAGGGGCAGCAGTGTGAATACCTCGGAGGATTCCCTGCCCCTAGACACATGCAGCTACAGGCTGGGCAGGTGCCATGCGTGAAAAATCCTGCCTGTGACTCCCCCTCCCCCAGCTCCTAACTGCACAAAGCCCATGAAAGCCTCTCAAAATCTCTGGGATCTCTTGGGATATTTTCCCCCTTCCGTCTGAGAGAATGAAGTGGGTGAGGAGCCCCTTGGGGTGGGGTAGGGAATGGAAGCTCGAGGAAGCATTGTGTCTCACCCAGCACAGCAGACACCCGGGAGCCCTTCGGATGATGGACAAAAGGAAGACCCCACACAGAGCATGTGGGGTTTTCAAAGAGGAAAACTTGCTTTGGGGACCGAGGGATCACTGAACTGACTCTGTAGAAAAGCCCAGCCCCGAGGCCTGAGGTGGGAGTGGGACATGCTTGTTCTTACCCGACCCAGTGCCAGGCTCGTGGGGACCCTATAACGTGGGGCTGGGAAGAGGCTACTGTGGTATCCACAATGACACCCTGGATGCTCGGGACTCCTTGAGCCAGTGATGCAGGCCAGGGTGCATTGGAGTGGAGATGCACCGTCCACTCGCCTCAAGGGTCCTCAAAGGGAGCAGGAGGAGGGTGGGGGCCAGACAAACATCGCCCTGCCTGACCCAGCCGCAGGCCTGCGTGTGAGTGGCAGAGCCAGGTCAAGGTGGCAGCGCTTCCGGGGGCTCTGCCACCAGAACACTGGGCAGTCACAGACCGCTGTGAGCTTCATTCTGTACAGGCAGGTAGAGGAGTGAATCTGTGACCTCAGCCAGGCTACGCCCACAGAGGAGCAGGAGAAAAGAGCTCCCGTCCTAGGAAGCGAATAGTAGTGAGGTTGTCACTCTGGCCTTCATGGCCTTACCTGTCACTCAGGTCCGGCTGGACTTCCTGCTGGGCTCTGTATCCCAAGGCAAGAAGCAGGGAGTAAGCCAGAGTGTGAGTGTGGACAGCTTGGCCAGGCCCACAGTGCTGCCCCTGTGCCACCGCAGTCACTCAGGGGTGGCTCTGAAATGTCAAGGAAATGACAACTGCTGGCAGGGGCCAAGTGGGCTGAGAGGCCTTGCACAGCGCTTCCTGGGTGTCTCCTGAGATGCCAGGTCCATCCCAGAGTGTCCAGGCCCAGGGCAGGCGTGACAATGCCAGGCCAAGTACAGGGGAGGCCTCCATCAGACACCAGATGGGTGACCTTGGACGAGGAAAGGCTGTGCTTTTGCTTAGAAATGGGAAAATTGGCAGCCACTGTTGTGGACAGGCTGGTGGGTGGCCAAGGGGGTTCCTTGTCACCGTTAAAGACTGGATGGGCAGCAGGTGTGGGACAGCTGCTGAGCATCCATTCTAACTGCTCTTGGCTGGGCCACGGTGCCCAGGGAGTGGGGACAGACTAGAGCCTCCCATCGCAACCTATCACCATCTCCACTGCCACCTGGGGCAGCAGGAAGTGGAAGGCACAAACAGGGCTCGCGTTGCCATCCTGCAGACTCTGAGCCACCCCCCCCCACTTTCCCTCTGCTGGGGGGACTTCAGCTCCTCTCCAATCAGATTGAGCAGCCTCGCACCCCGGAGCCGGCTGGCAACGTTACAAAGAGAATTGTCTATGCATTTGGGGACTAAAACTAGAAAGCACTTGATTTGATAAATGTCACCTACTGGAGGCATTTTCAGAAAATGTATGCGGCAGCAGCGGCAGCCCAAGCAACAACAATGTCAAAGAAAACCAGCTTCCTGCTGCCCAGTAAATGATGGCTTTGTACTTTTCCAGAACTCGCCGGAAGTGGCCCCCAGGGACCACTGCAGAGCAGGGCGTGACTCACCCATGCCTGCCACTGAGGCAGCCGTTACCTGGGCCCAGCTAAGAACACACTCCGGATTCCTTAGATGCTTCTGAACAGGAGACATCCGGGCTCTGGATTCCCCTCCCCTCAGACCCAGGCCCAGGTCCCACTGCACTCACTGGAGGCAAGGGCCACCAAAGGGGGACTGCTTCCCCTCCTCCAAGCCCCACCATCTGGACACCATTTCATAGTCCACCCAAGCACAGGCACCAAGGACACAGCTCCAAAGGAGCCCTTGGTAGGGTCATGGCAGCTGGCTGGGGGTCCAGGGGCTCAGTGTGCGAAAGAGGATGAGTCCCGCAACAGGCACTGTGGGCTGGAGGAAGATGACGGTCTCCATAGTGAGGACAGGGCTGGAGGAACACGATCCCCATGGTGAGGAGGGACTGGAGGAAGATGATCTCCATGGTGAGGACAGGCTGGAAGAAGACGGTCCCCATGGTGAGGAGGGGCTGGAGAAAGATGGTCCCCACGGTGAGGCGGTGCTGGAGGAAGAGAGTCCCTTGATGGCTTATGTCTGGATGTCCCCCTCATTCTCCATTCACTCTAAGTTGGCCTTCCAGAGGTGGCTGGATCTAGGGCGTGTGGTTCTTGAGTTAAGGGTGTGTGGTTACTAAATTAGTGCTCTGAGTGGTTGGCATAATTCTGGGTCATAATGGGAAGACTCGCTCTGGGTGTGAGAGGCACCACCCAGAGGACAAACAGCCTGCATGGGATAAAAGGGAGGAGGAGGCTGCTGCTGCTGCTCTGCTGCCTTCCGCCCACCATGAGCTGCTTCTCCCTTGCCATGCCTGTCTGCCCTGCCTTGGACTCGCTGATATGGACTGAAATCTCTGCAAACCTTTCCTCCTCTAACTTGTTCATGTATCTTGTCATCAGTAAGAAAAGTAACTAAGACAGTCCCCGTGGTGAGGGTGAGGTGGATGGTGGTCCCCTCCACAAGGATGGTGACAGATAGGGTCTCCTGTATCTATGGTCTGAGCATCACCTGAAGAGGACCGTTCTCCCTCATATGCACACATGTTCATATGCACACTCACATGCACAAATACACTACACATTCGCACTGGTACTCAGAATACTCACACACATTCTCCCTAACACACGCGTGTTACACACACTAACACACGTTCATACACATGCATGTTCATGCACATGCAGTCACCCTCCCAAGTGTGTTCTCACTCATATACACTCAACCATACACACATATTCACATGCACAGGTAGAATGCTCACACACGCTCATGCGTGCACACACATGCACAGATTCATTCTCACTCTACACCTCAGACACACTCAGCCATACACACTCACACATTGATACACTTGTGTGGAATATTCCACTCACACATACACATTCATCCTCATTTGCATCCATGTACATATTCACACTCACACTCATTTATAAAATACACTCACATATGCCCACTGAGACACACAACATTCACACGTAGTCATACCTCATTCACACACCCATACACACTCATGTACACTCATGCGTACACACACTCACACACAAATTCACAAACAGTGAGCACACACTGCCAGGCCTCCCAGGCCAGCCCCTCTCCAGCCCACACACCTTCCCATCTGGCTCCATGCCATCTGCCCCTCCCCCACAATGCGAGCGCCCTCCTGGGTAAGGCCCCAGCCTTGGATTTGTTTTCAATACCGCTGGTTGAATCCAAGCCCTCACAGTGAGCAGTATACCCCACACCACACCACCCCCTCTTTTTGCGACAGAGCCTCACTAAATTGTCCCAGCTGGGCTCAATGTCAAGATCTTCCTACCTCAGCCTCCCAAAGATGAGATGCTCATTCTTGGGCAAATCACCAATAGTGAACTCAGATCTGGATCTACACCAGCTTTCTTCACCCCCACAGCCTCTGCCCTCCAGGCTGTGGGCACAGGGTGCTGGGAGGGAGATGGCCCCTCTGTGGGTGTGACTGTCCCCATAACCCCTCAGCTTGGCTGGGTGGTAAAATTTCCTGGGGAACTAAAAATGCTGAAGCACTCATGTTGCGGCAGAGACTGGGTGGTCTGGGTAGGGACCAGGCTCAAAGCCCCCAGGGCACCCCAGGGGGAGACAGGGCTGAACCCGTCCAGTCAAATGTGCTCAGCACCCAAAGAGGCGAGTTTCCAACGTCGGGTGGAACACTCTCCACCTGCATGTGCCCCTGCCAGGTCATGCTGTCTGCAGCTGAACGCCAGCCCCTGTGAGCTGTCTGGACCAGGACAGAGCACAAAGAAAGTGTCCAAGCCAGGCGTGGCAGCACACACCTATCACCTCTGCACTCTGTGAGGCTGAAGCAGGAGGATCCAAGACAAAAACAAAAACCCAATAAACAAAGTCTGAGCCCTGCCTACAACTTAGGGAGACGCTGCCACAAAATAAAAAATAAAATCAAAAGAGACAGGATTCCATTCCAATCGCTGCAAAAGGAGAAGGGAGAAAGAGGGGGAGGAGGAGAGGGAAACCTCCAGGCCTTCAAATGGGAAACCACAGAGCTTGTGCCCTGCCACGTGACTCAATTAAAAATGATGCTTGGAAAAATAGACAGAAAGTAAAGCTTTCTTGCAAAATGGAAGATGAGAGGAGCACACCGCAGTGCATGGTTATTTCATTATGGAGCAGAGAGGCAGAGCCTGGTGCAGCCCAGGATGTTCCAGACATGCCTCAAAGGGCAAGGGCCATGTTAGGAAGGCAGCACCTGCTGCAGTCTCCAGAGGAGAAGGACACTGTCGGGCTCTATACTCCTGCACCTTCACCTCCACCTCCACCTGCACTGCACCTCCACCTGCACTGCACCTCCACCTGCACTGCACCTGCACCTCCACTGCACCTGCACATGCACTTCCACACTGCTCCTGTGCCTGCACTGCACCTCCACACTGCACCTGCACCTGCACTGCACCTGTGCCTCCATTGCACCTCCACCTCCACACTGCATCTGCACCTGCACCTCCACTGCACCTGCACCTCCACTTCACTTGCACCAACACTGCACCTGCACCTGCACCTCCACTTCACTTGCACCTCCAGTGCACCTGCACATGCACTTCCACACTGCTCCTGCACCTGCACTGCACCTTCACACTGCACCTGCACCTGCACTGCACCTGCGCCTCCATTGCACCTCCACCTCCACACTGCATCTGCACCTGCATCTCCACTGCACCTGCACCTCCACTTCACTTGTACCAACACTGCACCTGCACCTGCACCTCCACTTCACTTGCACCAACACTGCACCTGCACCTGCACCTCCACTTTACCTGCACCTCCACTGCACATCCACCTCCACTGTACCTGTACCTGCACCTCCCCTGCACCTGCACCTCACCTGCACCTGCACCTGCATTGCACTTGCACTGCACCTCCACCTCCACTGCACTTGTACCTGCATCTCCACTGCACCTACACCTTCACTGCACCTGCACCTCCCCTGCACCTGCCCTGCACTGCACCTGCATCTCCACTGCACACCTGTACCTCCACTGCACCTCCACCTCCACTGCACTTATACCTGCACCTCCACTGCACCTGCACCTCCACTGCACCCACACTGCACCTGCACCTGCATTGCATCTGCACTGCACTTCCACCTCCACTGCACTTGTACCTGCATCTTCACTGCACCTGCACCTCCACTGTACCTCTACCTCCAATGCACCTGTACCTGCAATTCACCTGCACCTCCACTGCACCTCTACCTCCACTGCACCTGTGATATCCTTCCCAACCCAGAGTTGAGACAGCTGCTCTCAATGGCTTCAGCTACTGCTGCTGTTGGCCTTGACTAGATTCCACAGCCTTGTGGCTTGGACTAAGTGGAGGACAAAGGGGACTCAACAGGCCTTTGTCTGCCTACCCAATGCCATCAGAAGTGCTGGCCTTGGAGTTCTGCCCTGAGCCTAGGAATAATTAAGGATGTGTAACTGGGACCATGTATTTGATAGCCTAGAAGAAAACAGTGAGGCCAGGCCTGTGTGACCCTCACACTCATTGCCCTCCTGCCCCCTACTCAGTGTCCCCCACCTGGGGACCCTGGGCTGCATTCAGCCACCCGACACAGTGACTGTTCCCCACTGGCAGTGTGACCCTCATGAGCTAAGCCACGTGGAATCTTCCAGACTCAGCTGTGGTGCCCTGGGGGCCCAGCCAATCTGATTTCCCGGCCTCATTCTCTCTCTCCTGGCGCTGCATTAAGGGAGTTCTTAAAAAATCAATTTTGCTGATTTTGAAGGATGAGGGTTTGAACTCAAGTATCCTGAGAGGGCCTGCTTTCCTGATTTTGCTATCAGGCCCTGGTCCCCAGGAGCCAGCAACTGGGCAACCTCCTAAGTCCCCTCTCCTCTGTGTGCTCCCCAGAGCTGTGGGCTGGTGCTGACCTAGGACTGGGTCTTCAGTGTGGCCAGCAGGGCTATGGAGGCCTCTACCCTTGATGCCCCAGCCTGAGTCTGGTGCTTTGTGTCCCCTGGGTCATCTAGAGTTATACTCTGTGCCACGAAAGGGTGACGTGGCTCTGAAACCCAGCCTAGGGCATTTCTGACACTGAAGGCCACAGAGTAACAGCCCGGGTGACAATCACAATTCCTATTGGCAAGGAAGGCGTCACTATGGCTCTTCAAGGACAGCATGCAGGAGGACAGGCACTGCCCGACCCCTGTGCCTCGCTTGTGACCAGGCAGCCCTTCTCCACTGCGAGACCCTCCTGTCTCGTCCCTCCCTCCTCCCTCACTCTCCTGGCCCTCTGCATCCCGTGACATCTGCCCCAGGGCTAGGTGGAGCTATCTGAGGGGCCTCTCCATCTTTGGAGACAGAAGCTGAAAGCAGCAGAGCTAGGGCACTGCATATCATCCCATATCCCGGGAGCTGGAACCCCAGATCACCCCAGTGCTACGCTCCCTCTGGAGTTTTGGTCCCTACTTTGCTCCTTCCACCTGCCCCTGTTTTCCCTCTTCATATTTAAGAAAATATTTTTTTCAATGTTTTGAGATGGCTCTCTCTTTGTAGCCCAGGCTGGCCTTGAACTCAGGGCAGTGCTCCTGCCTCAGCCTCCCAAGTGCTGGGATTGCAAGCGTGCACCACCCCTGGCTTCTCCCAAGTTAGGGCCCCATACTCCAGTAAGAGCTCATCGTGACTTAATTACATTTCTAACCAAGGTCATCGAAACCTTTTCGGGGCAACCTAACTCAACTCCCAGCAGCGGGTGGGGACTTGGGTCCCAGGGACATCCTTAGCTCTCTAGGCCTCATTTTCCCCATCTGGAGGCTGAGAAGAGCAATCTCCCCTCCCCCAAGTGGCCACAACAATGTCCTTCAGTCCACAAGAGAGGGAGCAGAGAGCCCAGGCTGCAGATCTCGAGTTAAGAGGCAGCAAGACAGAGAAACCTCCCCTCCTGCTGCCCTTGGTGCCCATGCCCTGCCCTGGTAATGCCCAGGCGCCCGGCACAGGGCCCTGCTTGGGAAAGGAGGGGTCCCTGTTCCTGCTGCTTCTGGGGTGAACACCAGCGGAGCCTACGATCCCCGCACCAGACGGATGAGCTGAGGAGACCCCAAGAATGCCAGCTACGCTACGAGGGGGAGGTCGCACACCCCAAGTCCCTTGTCAAGGGGACAGGCGAGGTGGGCGAAAGTGACCCTTGCTAAGAGCTTCTCTACCCAATTTGGGTTTTCCATGAAACAGAACATTTGATTAAAAGACCTGAGGGTAAATTATTACCAACTGGGAGTGATTATCCTCAAAAGTGTGTTGCATAATTCAGAATGAGGTTTAAAGAAGTTAAAATACCTAGTGTATTGGTTTGTTTGGGTTTGGGGTTTTTTAACACTTTAGGTGATAATGAGGGAACCCCACTTGCTTAAGCAGAAAGGGTAATTTACTGCTTTGTGGAGCTAAGAAGTCCAGGGCCGGTGGGCTTCAGATACAGCTGGATTCAGGGCTTGAACTGTCCTCCTGGGGGTCCTCTGTCCACTGTCTGGGCAGTGGCTTCATCCCCAGGCAGGGGACCAGCCTGGTGGCAGAGACATCAGCTGGGTCTTCAGCCTCTCAAGCCACCTCTGGACACCCCAGCAGCTCCAGCCCAGGAGAGCATCCCCCCAGAGCCAGGGAACAGGAGCTGAAATGGGCCAAGTCTGGTGGCCTGTCCCCCCAGCCCCCGAACAGAGAGACCAAGGCTTCTCAGAGCCAGGAAGAGCCAGCGGGGCCACCCTGAGCACCATTATGCATGAGTGGCTGTGGGATGGGTCCCCAGGGGATGGCGAGGGTTCTGGGAAGCCCGAGTCCCCTGCTCAGTCTTTCAGGGGCCCTTAGCAGCCCCCTTGGCCACACCCCTAAGCCTGGGTGCCTGGGACCCTGGAATCTGCCAACCAACTCCCACATCGCCACAGTCTCTGCAGCCCAGGTCTCCAGCTCTGCTGGCTCCAGCCCCAAGGGCAGCGGCGCCAGGCTATGGGTGAGGCATGCCTATTAAGACTCCTCCAGCCACCTCCTGCCACGACAGCCTCCATCAGTGACTCCCAGCACTGGCTCTGAGAGCTGGCATCTCTCTAGCACCCACTTGATTGTCCCAGAAGGAAGTCGCCTCCCACCCTGGCTGATGATGGATCCAGTGGATGCCTGACTCCTAGATCAGGGTCCCTTGCAAAATCAGGTTAACTGTGAGACCCAGGAGGGTTGTGAAGATGAATTGCCAATGGCAAACCACAAAGGGCTGTACCCCCACCCCACCCCTGCACCCAAAGGGGCCACTGCTATCAGCTGCAGATCACTCTCATCTCCTCTGTGGGACCCTCACCGCCTTCCCCCCAGCAGGTGACAAGAACAAAGCAACAAAGCTCATGCTGGCGGCAGCTTGGCAGCTGCTCGAGTTCAAGAAATAAATGGTTCAGGGTTTCTCACTGCGATAGCAAAACATCATTAGCAGAATGAGAGACGCTGGCTGATTGAGCACATTCTTCTCAGCCAAACCCCAAATTACTCGCGCTATTGATGGAGGCCTAATGGGAAAGCGGAGGTCCTGCAGCGAGCCCCTGCCGAGGCCCTGGTGGCTGCAGAGCCAGGAGACACCTCCTCCCCGGCTCCACCTGGCGCAGCGGCCTCTGCCCAGGTGCCAGTCCTGGGGTCCTGGAGGGTGCTGTCTGGCACTTGGTGGGTTGTAGATGAATGACCCCCACCACAAACGTCACTCTGCTGGAAGCTGCTGATCCCTGGCTCCAGCCCCTGGCTCACAGTGGGAATCGGGGCTCCCTGATACTGTATGGTTTCTGTAGCTCACTCCAAGGTCTGGGACCCCAACCTAAGCACTGTTTTATTTTGTTTTGCAATTGGTAAAATATACAAGGGCTGATAAAAAAAAAAAAAGAGGGCATGTTTTCAAAAGTTAAAATGCCATTACAGTAAAAGCTGTGGTATCAGGAACCCTAACCTCTCAAATCCTCCCTGTCACGTTGTGCACTCACATCCCATCGTCAGTGCTGCTTTCTGCAGTAGCTCTGGAGTCCTCTTTCCTGAGGGTCTTTAGCAGATGTGATAAAAAAAAATAATAATAATAATACAGTGAACACTGCTGCCCAGGGCCATCCAGAGGAAAGGCAGGCTCATAAAAACAGGGCCCTGTATCCTCATCTAGAACTGGTACCATGTCACTCCTGGCTCTTCTCCAAAGTCAAAATGAGAAAGAAAGGGAACAGTTTTGAATTCATTCGGGACTTGAGGCAGCCAGGACAGCGCAGCTAAAGACCCTCAGGAGAGAGGACTCCAGAGCTGCTGCAGGAAGTCATGAACCATAAAAGTCACTGAATTGCCAGAGCTGGGCTGGAACTCGGGATCCTCCTGCCTCGGCCTCCTAGAATGCTGGAGTTATAGAAGTGTGCCACCACACCCAGGCTCAATTTGTGATTTTTAACCATTGCCCTCCCAGTGGCATGGCACCACACTGTGATCCTGCATGGGTTTTCCAGGCTCTGCCTTCCACGGACCACAGTGCCAGACAGGTTCCCCTCCCCCACAGGCCCACAGTGGCCTCGGGGCCAGTGGCAGATCCATGCTGTCTGTACTATCCGCCCCACCCCCCTCCCCTGCCCTGGTCTCAGGCCACAAATGGCTGCTACCTCCCTCCTGCTGAGATCACTGAGGCAGGGCCTGGCACTGACCCCACGTTCCTCACGCAAGATGCAATCTGCTCTTCAAATTGTCCAGCCGTTTACCAACAGCATAGTCCTCAAGGCACTCGTTACCAGGCCTGCATCACCCACAGAATGGGCCTTGCTTAATAGGAAAATCAGCCCTGACGGCAAGGCTGGAAGCTGCAGTCCTCCTATGCATGGAAGTGGCCCTGCCTGGGAGGTGGCAGAGGATGCCTAGCTTCCCCACCCGGAAAACCCCGCTCAGCTCAGAGGGCCTCATCCACCCTGCACCACAATCCAGGTTGCTGTCTAAGCACAGCAGAGAACCGGGCCTCCCACCTGCTAGGGAACCAGAGCTCCTGCCACACAAACTGTGAGCAAATCCAGTCCCTGCCACCTGCTAGCTGAGTGGCCTTAGGTGAGTTGATTGGCTTCTCTGAGCTTCCATTTTTCTTAACCATAAAACAGAGACAACAATAGTGTCTTAGCTGATTTTGTAGTGCTCTTACCATACCCAAGACTGGGTGGTTTTTTGTTTGGTTTTGGTTCTTTGAGATAGGGTCTCACTTATGTAGCCCAGGCTGGCCTTGAACTTCTGGAGATCCTCCTGCCTCAGCCTCCTATCTCCTAGAGCAGTACACCCAAGTGCCAGGCAGCCCTTGGACACTAAGCCCAAGAGGCAGGCAGACCTTGGCCTCACTTCCTAGGGCTCTAAGGCCTGGGGCATGTGACTATAAAGCCACCACAACCCCTAGGGCACAGCAGGCTAAACAAGGGGAAAGGAGAGGCCACTTGCATGACTGAAAGAGAGAAGCAGAGAACACCCTGCTTCAGCCCATTTCCTGGGGTAGGGGATCGACTCGGAAGGAGGAAATGGCAAAGAGACAGCACCGAGTTAGAACAGCGTGCCCTGGGTTAAGACCTGTCTTGGGTAGTTCTGCCCAGCTCCTCCTGGGCAGCAATTCTAGTGCGATGCGATCCAGGTGTCATGGACACAGAGCTCAGCCCTGCATGGGGGGAGGAGCTGGGACTCGGCTTGGAGTGAGGTGGGGTCCTCCCTGCAGAGGGCGGCAACCAGCGGACCCCAGACCGGCTGGCAGGACACCTGGCAGCTGTGGGCAGGAAGGGGGCTGCGCTGTGCTGCGTTGCCGTCTGCCTGGCAGCTCCCTGGGGGCCAGGGCTCCCGGGCACACACTGAGTCTCTGCTTCAGCTGCCATGGAGACTGGGCAAGGAGGCTGTCTTTTCCTCCCCGCATCTCTATCCCCTTTGCCATGTGTCTGGGGCCCAGGAGATTCCAGAGCGTACCCCATCTGCATCTCCACCCTCCAGGGCTCCCAGTGGGTTCAGCCGCAGGGGTCCAGCTTCAGAGGAGGGCAGCCTGGGCCAGCGGGCAGCGGCTGGGAACCATGCCACCATTCATCATCCCTGAGCTGGCACCACCATAAATAATGAAACAAGCTCAGACGCGGTGATTCAGTGTGTCAAAATATAGAAAGGCCATTTAGTATTGGTGACAGAATCAGATGAGAGGCTTCCCTTCTTCCAATGAAGAAGCAGGTGGAGAGGTATGGAGAACACAGCCCTTCATCTCCATCTGTCACCAAGAACCCAGTCCCCACTCTGCACCACCATAGCCCAGGTCACCAGATGTACCTAAGAGGCCACTTGCAGGAGGACAACTGTGTCCTGGGAGGACACACCTCAGAGAGCCCGAGATCGGCAATCAAACATGCTCTTCCTTACAAGAATGTAAATATTTAAGATGTCCTGAAAGCCAGGTGTGGTGGCACATACATGTCGCTATCCCAGCACTTGGGAGGCTGAGGCAGGAGAATCACTGCGAGTTGGAGACCAGCTTGAGCTACAAAGTGAACTTGAGGCCAGCCTGAACTGCATATGGAGACCCTGTCTCAAAAAGACAAAAATAAATAAATAAATAAAATTTTAAAAAATAAAAATAGGGGACAGGGATTTAGCTGAGTGATGCAAGCACCTGCCTTGCAACCATAAGATCATGAGTTTGATCCCCAGTACCAAAGAAAATAAAAATAAAAAATATATCATGGTGGCCGAGTGTCCAGGGCTTGGTGGACTATAGCCTCCCTGCCCCAAATGTCCATGCAGTAATAGCCGGTGGTAAAAACCACACAAATTCTCCAATCAATTCCTCGAGGCAGACTCACTGTACACTATGAAATCTGTGTCATAAAAGAAATGAGGCCTCCAAGAATGCATGGCCATTAACTGGGATTATCAGCACGACTGCCTAGTGGAACCTGCCCAGGGGACGGCCAAGCACACCTCAGTCATGGACAGTGACCCTGGGGTCCATTTCTGTCCCTGCCCCTTCCGCTCTGGCTCTGGCCCCTGCTCTGTCTCCTGGTTGCCGTCAGTTGGCAGCTTTCTTCCCCCACATCCTTCTCCCATGATGCTCCTGCCTTGGCACAGCTGACCATGGACTGAACCCTCCGATAACACGAACCAAGTTTAGTCTCTCTTATTTTAAATTGCTCCTGTGGGTATTTTGTCCAAGTCATGGAAAAGTTGGCTGATACAGAATGCATTCTTCACTTTATGTTGAGATGTTAGGACATGCATGTGCAAGTGTCCTGGCATCAGATGGGGCCAGGCAGTTTGTCAAAACTTGAATCCAGAATCTTGGGGCTGGGGATTTAGCTCAGCGGCATAAGCGCCTGCCTTGCAAGCAGGCAGTCATGAGTTTGATCCCCAGTACCAATAAAAAGGAAAAACACAAAAAAAAGAATCTGAGGTACTTCAGATGTGTCCCTCAGGAAATCACTGGGACTTTGATTTTGTGTGCAAAGCAAAGAAGCATTTAAGGTGTGATCCAAAGATAGGTTGCATGTTTACATTTTAAAAATTACTATAGTTAGACATGGCCCTTTTTGTTTGTTATATTTCATTTTATTTTGGTTTTGTTTTTTTACTGTTTTTTTTTTTTTTTCTCTTTTTATCAGTACCGGGGATCGAACTCATGACCACCTGCTTGCAAGGCAGGTGCTTATGCCGCTGAGCTAAATCCCTAGCCCCTATTTTGTTTTTTTCAGACAGGGTCTCACTATGTATTTCAGGCTGGCCTCGAATTCATGGCAAGCCCCCTGCCTCAGCCTCCCAAGTGCCAAAATTACAGGCATGCACCCTAAGCCTGGCTTTAGACATGGCCGTAAGTCCCTCTCAAAATCCTCCCCGTCTCTTGTGAGGTTCTTTACCAGGTGGGATCAAAAATACAGTAAAAGCTGCTACCGAGTGCTATCCAACAGAAAGGCAGCTGGTAAAAACATGACACTGTGTCCTTACCCACCTCTGTCACTGAAGTCACACTGACACCGTGTGACTTCTCCAAAGTCAAAATGACCAGGAAAGGGAGATGTTTTGAATCTGTTCAGGACCTCGAGGCAGCCAGGACTGCGCAGCTAAAGACCCTCAGGAAAGAGGACTCCAGAGCTGCTGCGGGAAGCAGCCAGGATGGTGGGATGAATGTATTCGAAGGAAGGGGAGGATTTGGAGGGAAATCATGGCAATGCATCTTTTACTGTAATAAATGTTTAAAATTTAAATGTATGCTAGGTACTGGTCTCAGGGAAGAAGGAGGGGAACGGGAGGTTTGGGAATTAAATTCTCACGAGGGGCAGTGGGCCAGCTCACCCGCTCACAGCTCCTGTGAGAACCCGATGCCCTCTGATCCGACAGGAGGTGAAGTTCAGACGCAACTGCCCCTGCCCATGGGGACACGGAGCCAAGGAGGGACAGGAAGCCATGGGCAGCGGCTGTGTCTGCCCCACCTGCTGAACTGGGCTGGCGCTGAGGGTGAGAGAGCAGGTGGAGGTGCCAGGCAGTAGAAGGCATAGAGGGCACCTGGACGAGGAGGGCTGTAGAAGCCATTGATGATGACATTCAAGCCAGGGAGGTGGCACACACCTGTCATCCCCTCTCTGGGGAGGCTGAGGCAGGAGGATCACTGTGAGTTCAGGGTCAGCCTGGGCTTCACAGCAAGACCTTGCCTCAAAACAATGACAGAGATTAACCCTAGGGGGTCCAGCATGGCCCTGGTGGGCAGTCCTGGGTCCTGGGCAGGGCACAGCAGGGGGCAGCTGGCTGCCCTATTCAAGCTCACCAGGCAGTCATAGCAGACAGCACAGCCGCTGGAGGTAAAGGTCACATGGGAGCCACACAAACCCTCATAAAATATTTTTTGTGCTTTAAAATGAAATAGAAAAGAGCTCATGAAACAAAGGAGTGAACCAATAACCCTTTTCCCATCTTAAATGCACAAAGACGAGCACCACACAATCACAGCCCATCTCGCCATCCATCCCGGCCGGGTCCTCATCCGCAGGAGGAGGCTCTCAGCGTGGGGACAGGAAGCCGCCTCTGTCTGTCCCCCATGCCAGTGTTTGATGTCTTAATGGTTTTGTGACTCAGGTTGTTTACTCGGGGTTCCACCGTCACCCCCTGATGCAGAGAAACCCGGTTTCGATTTCAGAAGCAGGAAGGGCTTTCTGGTCTTAAGCAGCTTGGGCGTGAGTGGGCTCCTCTCTACCCCGCCTCACCCCGGTCTGGATGTCCACAGGCCAAGCACCCCCTCCTCACTCGCTGTCCCCAAGCCCGGTCCCTCTCAAAGGCCACTGCAAAGCCAGCTCTGCCTCTGCTGTCTGCTTTCCTCCCTTTCCTTTCCCCATTCCCAAGCCGCCTTCTTCCAGTGATCTGACTCAGGAATGCAACTGAAACTCAGGGACGTAAAAAGGAGATGCAGCTGCATATTCCAGAGGGTCTGGGACCACAAAGCGCTGCGTGCTAAGCCATGAACTCAGCCCTTGGTCACATGCTGCCCACCTGCCTACTCTGCACCAGGTCACTACCCCTGGTCCCCGAGCAAGAGACAGCCCTGGCTGGGCAGCCCTGGCTTAACCTCCCCACCCTCTCTCTTAAAAAATCTCCTCTCTCTCTCCCCCGACTCTAGTCTCTGTGAGACACGAAGAGGATGCCAAGGCAGTGGCATACAGGCTCCTCCAGGGCCAAAAAAGGCCATTTCCAGCTGAGTGTGGTATCTCGTGTCTGTCATTCAGCTACTCAGGAGACTGAAGCAGGAAGATCTCAAGTCTGAGACCTGCCCAAGCAACTTAGCAAGAGCCTGTCCCAAACAGAAAAAAATACAACCCAAAGCATTTCCACCATCCTCCCGCCCCTGCATTGCCCCTCCAGAGTGTCCCTGTCTGCCCACTGCCCTTCTCCATTTCATTCCAGAGTGCAGGGTTCTGCCTGCCTGAGCACACGCCAGGCCCCCTTGGAGCCCAGCCAGGGGGACACAGTGGCCCTGGGTCCCTGAGCCCGGGTGTGGGCTGCTTGGGTCACGTGCCTAGGTCGGAGGAGCCCCCCGCTGCCGGGTCCTTCTGAGGATCCACCTTGGCCTGCTCCAGTCGGGATGCTTCTCCTGGGGACTGTGTGCCTGGCCACACTCCTGCCCGCTCCCTCACTAAGCCCCACAGTCACCACTGCTGATTCACTGTGGCACTATGACCACCCCCTGCCCCAGAAGGGGACTGTATTAATCTTCCAGGATGGCATCGATGCTCAGGGAGATAAGAAATATGCTGGGTCACACGGGTCACAAAGGGTAAAGCTGGCCTTTAGCTCTGAGTGAGGCCACATGTTCCCAGAGGCTCCTCGCTTGAGGAGAGCTGCCCTGGGGCGATAAGGACCAAGGGCGCCTGGCACTGACAGAAAACCAGCCCAGTCACTGCTCTCTCTGCTTAGCAGCAAAGTCAGAAGGCTGACTGGGCTCCTGTAGGCAAAAGGCTCCCCATGGCCCTAAGGCCCAGCCCTCCAGTCACAAATGGCTCCCAAGTTCCCGTTGGGCACCACTGTGGACTCCAGGCAAAGCCAGGCAAGAGATAGAGCCGAGGAGGGGAAGAGGTGAGCATGGGTGTTACCACCGTCACCCTCATCACCAGCGTCACTGCCGGTGGAGTCGGCAGCCGCGCAGGACTCCACCCGGGCTCTGTCCTTGGGCACCATGGTCCGGTGGCCAGGCGGTGCCCTGCCACACGGCTCCCGAGTTACTGTGACACACCATGTGGCCACAGTCCCTTCCCGTTCACTCCACACTGTTACCTCCGGCTCCTGGACCCACACTGCTCTGGATAGGTGTCTGAGCCACGAGGTCCAACAGTCTGGCTTGCCTGGGCATGGCCTCTGCTGCCCATGACAGGGACTGTCCAGCTCTCCCCAGATTGTGTCCGCCAGGCCCCGCCCTGAGCCCAGCTGTCTCCAGTGTCCCTCACAGGGGCCCCGGTGCTCGGGACAACAGCTTCTGCAATGACACACGGAAGCCATGACCCAGCCGAGAGCAGGCTGGAACAAGGACCCTAAAGGAGACCTCAGTCACCAGGCGGGGAGAGAGCAGGATCAGGGAGCCAGTGGGAGGAGGCGGCCACCATCCATGAGCCCCTGGGTAGACTGAGTCAGCTGTGTCCCAAGCCTGGCTCCTGGGCTACAGAGCTGGAACAGTGTGTGACACAAGGAGGGGCCCACAGGACTGCCACCCCCATCCACACCCTGGCCATTGCTGTCACCATCGCCCAGGGAGGCAACACCGGCTCAAGGGCCTCGCCAGGGACCCCAGCTCCTCAGAGCCCCTGGCATGCAGTGCACGTCCAAAGCCTGATCCCCAAGCCCAGCCTGAGTCTGGGTGCATGAGGAGCTTTTGTTTCTACTGGGGCTTGGGGTGGGGGAGGAGATGGGGGACCTGGACACCTGCTTTGAGAATTCCCACATCAGGGATACTCAGCTCACCCCAAGTCCAAGCCAGTGGCAGGAGATCCCCACCCCCAATTGCAGTCATGGCGTGGGATGACAAGGAGGCAGTCATGCTCTTGGCCTGGGACAGCCCTGGGGGCAGTGTCCCCACCCAGCAGTGCCAGGCTCAGGGCGAGAGTGCGGCACAGATGTCTGGCCTCGTGGGGCGTTTCAGGCCAGGGTTCAGGGAGGGAAGATCGGCAGTGCAGCCACTGGGCAGGTTTCCATGGCAACTGGCTGCTGTCCTCTGTGATTGCCTGGACCTCAGAGGTGACCGCGATGCCCCTGTTGGGCAGGACGAGCCCTCACTCACTTCAGGGGTGGCTTGGCCAAGCCCCTAGTCTCCTATCAGGGACCCCTGGGGGACGGGGACACCAGGAAACCAAGCTAGAGGCTGGGAAGGACACCTCACCCTCAGCTCTAAGATTACACACAGGTCCTGAGCAGAACTGGGCAACAGTGTCCCACATCCCTGAAACCCCGAGGGCACAGAGCACAGAGATGCACACCTGGCTCCCCGTGAGGAGGGCCCTGAGTAGCCCAGCCCCACCCTGGCCCTCAGGGTGGGTTTGGCCCCAGGACAGCCCTCAACAGTGTCCAGTGATCACCGAGACCTCTGTAACAGAGGAACCACTGAGCCAGAGGGACTCAGGCTTGGATCCAGGTGGCCAGGGCTCTGCTTCAAGCTGTGGTGCCTGCTCCTGAATTCATCAAGGAATTAGCTGGGGCTGAGTAACCAGATCTGCATCCAAAACCATTTTTATCTCAGCACTCAGGAGGCTGAGGCAGGCAGCTCGCTCTGAGCTTGAGGCCAGTCTGGGCTACAGAGTGAGACCCTGTCCCCACCCCTGCCCCCCAAAAAGGTTTCCTCATCCTCAACAGTTTTCAAGAATGCATCATGTGTGTTTGAAAATAGAGTTAATCATCTTTACAGATGAACTACGGGTATGCTGGAATTACTTCAAAATAACTCAAGCTGGGAAGGAAGAGAAGGGGTGGAGGTCAAGATATAAGGAGACACTGGCTCATTACATTATTCTATTTTTGCCTGTGTTTGAAATGTTCCACTATAAAAAATGTTTCTAAAAAGTATGTTTTCAGTTGGGTGTGGAGATGCATGCCTGTTATCCCAGCACTTTCGAGGCTGAGGCAGGAAGATCCCTGTGAGTTCAAGACCAGCCTTGGCTACACAGAGAGTTCAAGGCCAGTTTGAACTACATAATGAGATCCTGTCTCAAAAAAACAAAAACAAAAAAAAACCACAACAGTATGCTGCCAATATGTTTCGGAATTTTTTTTGGTCAGGGTAGGGAGAACAAGGTCTCACTATGTAGTTCATGTTGGCCCTGGATTCACTATGTAGCCCAGGCTGGCCTTGAATTCATGGCAATCTTCCTGCCTCAAGCTCCTGAGTGCTGGGATGACAGGCATGCACCAACACATCTGGCTTATATTTCAGAATTTTTTTCTGGTACTGGGAATCAAACTGAGGACCACCTTGCTCTCATCAGGCAGGCACTGTGCCACTGAGATATATCCCCAGCCCCATTCCAGAATTTTTTATGTTTTTGTACTGGGGATCAAACTCATGACTGCGTGCTTGCAAGGCAGGCCCTCATGCCGCTGAGCTAAATCCCCAGCCCCTCCCTTCCAGAATTTTTAAATGAAGTTTTAAATATAGTTTTCTTTATAAGAAGAATAAACACAGGGGGCTGGGGATTTAGCTCAGCGGCATAAGCACCTGCCTTGCAAGCAGGCAGTCGTGAGTTCGGTCCCCGGTACCGATAAAAACGAAAATGACAAAAAAAAAAAAAAAAAAAGAAGAAGAATAAACACAGATACATATTTGTTCAGTCCTATAAACTGCACCCAGGGCCTTTGCACTGAACAACATTCCTGGTTTCTTTTTTTAAATTCTGAGACGGAGTCTCACTAAATCACTGTGTTCTGGGGCTGGATTTAAACTTAAGACTCTCTGCCTTAGCCTTACACAGGGCTGGGAAAACAGACGTGTGCCACCAGAAAACAATGTGTCAATAAACCAATGCCCCCTTCTCCTAGCACCTCTCGCCTCTGCCCCTGAGGCTTGATCCTACCCTGCTATGTTTCGGTTTAGATCTAAAACATCCCCCAGAAGGTGCATGTGTTCAGGTGGGGGCTTCTGGCAGGGATTGGACTGTGGGCGTGCTGGCCTGATTGGTGGATTCACTGATTGATTGCATGTACATGGCTGTTAGGAGGTGGGGCCTGGGTAGAGGAAAGAGGTCACTGGGACGTGGTCCTGGGAGGATAGACATTGTCCCAGCTGCTCTGTCTCTGACCCACTTCCTGGCCACCATGAACTAAGCAGCTCTGCTCCCCCACACGCTTCCACAGGGATGCTCCCGCCTTGGAGCAGCTGACCCTGGACTGAGTCCCCTGAATCCATGAGCTGACTTAAACCTCCTTCATCCTTTCTGGGGCATTTTGTTCCAGCAATGAAAATCCAACTCCAACAGCAGCCAAAGGGAGCAGAGGTGTACTGATTCTGTTCAGTGAGAATCCAGAATGCTTATTAAAACGCTGATGCAAAGGAAAAAATAAACAGCAGTCAAAGACATCACAGAAACCCTCCCAGTGTTCCGTGTCCTATAGAATTTGCCGTAAATGTTAAATTTCATAAACAGATCAAAGAAACCAGCATATCTGCTGTCCCAGCCAGTGACAACTTGGCTTTAGCAGCCTGTGCTCTGGTCACATGGACCCCTCCATTCGAAGAACATTGCTGCTATGATAAAAATGCACACAAAAATCTGGGTGTTGGTGTCATTTCAGCACTTGGGAGGCTGAGGCAGGAGGCTGACCGACAAGTTGCGTGTACCATGAGTAGTCCTGCCTGAACACCCCACAGTCTCCACTAAAGCAAAACAGCCACCCACTGTGACCCAGCATTCCACCTCTGGATGCACCTCGGGAGGAAGAGGGGTGCGTGGTGACCAGAGAACGTGTATGAGAAGGCTAAAGCCACACAGCCCCCAACCCCGTCGTGGAGGTAAGGGGTTAACAGCATCACTGTCATGCGGTGGTGTCTCACATGACAGAAAAGACAAATTTGTGCTTTGCACGGTGCTGATGGTCTGGCTGACACCATGAGAAGTGAACGCAGCAGACATGGATATAAAACACTGCAGCCGCTGCTCTGCACATGTGACAGCGCCCACACGATTAGGATAGAATTTCTGCGCTGGAGGCGTGATCAGTGGTAGCACATTTGCCCAGCAGGTCCTGGGCTCTGGGTTCAATTCCCAGTAGAATAAAAGCATTGACAGTGTAAAATTCACATTGCCATGAATCCCCCTCAGAATGCTCCAATTCGCTCTGAACACACTCGTCCCATCGTCCTGGCTGCTTTCCGAAGCAGCTCTGGGGTCCTCTTTCCTCAGAGTCTCTACCAGGTGGGATCAAAACTACAGTGACTGCTGCTGCCGAGTGCTACCCTGCAGAGAAGCAGCTCAGAATAGCACGATGCTGTGTCCTCACCTACCTCAGTCACCGGACCTGGCACCATGTAACTTCTGGCTCTTCTTCAAAGTCACAGTGACCTGGAAAGGGAGATGTGTTGCATTGACTCAGGACACAGAGGAGCCGAGACAGCTGGGCTGAGTCTGATGCGGGGCCCTCTCCTGCAGAAGCCGCCTTCCCAGGGCAAGAGAGCCTGGTCAGTGCTGTCTGCACCTCTGGCTCTGGTTAGCTGTGAATCCTTCCTTAGCAGCCCCGCTGGTCTTGGGCTCCACATATGAATGTGGGGGGCGTGAATGGAGTTCCCAGTGGTCACCTGCACACCCCTAGTCCAAGCTGTGGCTGCATGGCTCCCTCTGACCTGGGCATCCCAGCCTCACCTAGATCCAGAGGGCAGGAGCTTTGGCTGTGCTCAAGGCTCTGGAATTGGGTTTTGTTGATTTTTTAACCAGCTGTGTGGCTGTTAAAACCCTTGAAAGCCGGCAAGTGGCACACATCTGCAATCCCAGCACTAGGGAGGCTGAGGCAGGAAGATTCCCAAGAGTTTAAGATCAGCCTGGACTACATAGCAAGACTCTGTCTGACAAACAAACCATTTTAAAAATAATAAGCCCTTGGAAAGCAGAATGTGCAGTGGAGTGCTTGATGGGGGTCCCCAGTGCCTCTTCTCACTCTTCCTCCCTGCCTGGGCATAAGGGCTGACTCCAGGTGAAGCTTCTAAACCCCAGAAGGCTGAGCTCCAGGTGGGGGCAGAGCTGCTCCCAGCCAGAGAGGGGACATTATGCAGGGCCAGGTGACACTGACTTAGGCAGGCACAGGGGAAGTGAGGAGAGGAGGGGGAGGCAGCGCTGAGCAGGGGCACCAAGGACAGGCTCCATGCCTGCCCCTGCAGGACACGGGGCGCTCTGGCTAGGGGCTGGAAGAGGGGTGAAGGAAGGGGAAAGGATTAAGGGGGGAGACCACATAAGACCGAAAAGACCTGGGTTGCACATACCTGCAATGTGTGAGAGGCTGAGGCAGGAGGGTCTCAAATTCAAGTCCAGCCTGGACAACTTAGTGACTTAGCAAGATGCTGACTAAAAGAGAAAAGTGAAAAAAGGACTGGGGATGGGGCTCAGAACACAGGTTTTGGGTTCAGTCCCAGTGCCCTAAAGAGAAATAAATAAATACATCGGGGAGAGAAGGTCAGGCACAGACGTGGAGGGGAGGTGGAGGGAAGGGAAGGAGGTGCAGTCTGTCCCTCGACAGAGGTCCCCAGCACCCTCCGGCCTGCCAGCCGCTGCCACAGGCCTGAGGACAGGGCCCACGCCCACATCACAGGTGTGGACCCTGCCGCGCTGGGCCTGACTGTAGCTCACTGCCTGCCATCACCCACCCCAAACCCTCAGCCCTTTCTGGACAAGCCCACGGTTCATTCTGCAAATGCCACAGCCAGTCCCGGGCGACCTCGTCCTCCCTCCTGGGGCTCCTGTTCTAGGAGAAGGAGAGGGAGACCACAGCAGGTGTTTTCTCCCATCCCTGGGTCTCCAGGGAGAGGGCAGGATGGACTGGCCTTCAGGCTGGAAGGGCAAAACCTGGTTCTTCCTACAATTTCATTATGGGGAAAATCCCCTGTTCCCGGGACAGCCTGCTCACCAAACCAGCTACTGTCCACAGGGCAGCAGGGTCTCTCCCCAGCACCTGCCAAGGAAAACTGGGCCGGGCCTGGTCATTCACCCGCTTCTCCCTAGGGTCCTAAACACCCCAAAATGCCTGCACCCAGGCCCCATCTGCTACTCACCAAATCCCCTTTTCTTCATTTAATGCTGGTTCTGTTTTCCAGTTCATATCAGAGCGTCTGATTGGGCATGGTGGTGCACACCTGTAACCCTAGCACTCTGGGAAGCTGGGGAAGGAGAATCTCATGCCTGAACCCAGCCTGGGCAACTGACCAAGTGGGAGCCTGGCGGTGGGCAGCGCTTGCCCCTTTGTCACAGTGGCAGAAGCATCACAAGCTGGCCAGGAGGACTGCGCCAGGCTGGGTGTGGCTGGAGGTGAGAGAGGCCGCCGAGGACCCAGCCAGCAGGACAGCACCCCACCCCATGGCCAGGGCCAGTGTGCTTCTCTTTCCCCGCAGAGGAGGCCTCCCCGGCGGTACTCAGAGGCTGCAGACTTGCTGCCTGGGTCTGTGCAAGGGGGAAAGTGCCCTGCCTGTGTGCGCTCTGGGCAGCAGGGGCCGAGGTGACCCTGTTCCTGCACCCCGGCCTGGCTGCGGGGTGCACACACCACTGATGCCACCTCTCCTGTTCCCTGCATTTTGGACTGGCTGTGGCTCAGTTCTGGCGTCTGGTTCCTAATCAGGCGTGTGCTCTGCAGTCCTCTCAGAGCCCCGGCCACGCCAGCAGGGAAAGAAGCAGCCGCCGCAGTAGGCTGCACCCACAGGGCTTGAAATAACCAGGTAACCAAGGCCTAGCTTCTCCTAGACCTCTCTGTCTCCCCCTCTCACTGCCATCGAGTCCCAACTCCCTCCCCCAGGGCCACACCGCAGGCCCCGGGCCAGCACCCAGGCTGGGGAGGCCACCTGCTGTCCCCCAGAAGCCAGCTCAAAGCCCCTGGCCGCCCCCTGGCCATGGCCCCTTCCCAGCAGGAGCAGCACTCATTTCCTGGGTGTCAGCCGGGGCCCAAACCCTGTTCCACTTCTGTGCTGGGGCTCCCAAGGCCCGCTCAGCCCACACCAAATCCAGGCTCCTGTCCAAGAGGACACAGGAGGCCTGGGAGTGGTGGCACGGAGGGCAGGCAGTGTCCCAGGGACCTGGCCTGCGGGAGCTCACAATGTATGGGGCGGGGGGAGGTCCCAAGTGCACCCTAAAGGCAAGAAGTCTGAGCTGGAGCAGGCGGGGCTGGGCTCCTCCCGGGGTCTGTGTGCTGGGCCCCAGGGCCAGGATGTGGGACGCTGGGCAGGGCCTTCTGCACACTCAACATCCAGGCCTCCCTGCCCTCAGCCCCCAGGTCCAGCGCAGACAATGTTAAAGCCAGCTTTGGGACTTCATGGGACCCCAAGGTCCCACACCCTCCTGGTGGCTTCAGAACTGTATCCGCAGGGCGGTCCAGGGATGCAGAGGCTTCAGGGGGCCAGGGAAGGGCCACTCAGGGATCATCAAATCCTCCAGCCCCCAGCCAGCCCCTCATGTACCCCACACCCTTTCCTTCTTGGGTCCCCTGTCATCAGTCACTGTCTCCACAGCAATGTCACATTTGGCTAGTCACGGTGCTCACCTGTAAGCTCAGCACTCAGAAGGCTGAAGCAGAAGGGTCTGCGTGAGTCTGAGGCCAGCCTGGGCTGCATACCGAGACCTGTCTCTAAAAACCAACCAGGGGGGAGCACAGCAGCTAAAATGGTGCTGTTTGGAGCTGGGGATTTAACTCAGCAGCATAAGTGCCTGCCTTGCAAGTGTGTGGTCATGAGTTTGATTCTCAGTACCAAAATAAAAATAAAATAAAATGGTGGTGTTTGCTAAATAGTAGACGGAACAGGGCCGCTGTTGAGAACCACTCTTGGCTGGGTGTGGGGATCCCTGGCCTGCAGGAGCCTGGGGTATGGTTCACATGCCAGGCCCTGAGGGAAGGCTGGATTGCATGATGGTAGGTGAGCCCTGATGGGGGATGGAAGGAGAAAACGAGGAGATGGAAGAAGGAGAAAAGAGGAATGAAGAGAGAGAGGGAAGAAGAAACACAGAAGGGGCCACAGGTGGAGCAGAGGCTGCCAGAGGTGAGAGCATCTTTGCAGCTGTTTGTGCAGGAGGCGGGGAACAGGAGAGAGGACCTCAGAGTTGGTCTGAACATTTTGTTTGTTTGTTTGTGTTTTTTGGGTTTTTGAGTCAGGGTCTCCCTACATACCTATCCTACACTGGCCTTAAACTCCAAGAGATTCTCCTGCCTCTCCTGCCCGATTGCTAGGGGCACAGGTCTGTGCTACCACAGCTGACATTTGGTGTGAAAAATCCTTAAACTGAGGACATCTGAGATTGAACAGATGCAGAAAGAAGCCCTTTTAGAGCTTCCTGAATCTGCCCAGAGGCAGAAACTTCTGGGCATAAGATTGACACAAATCCCTTGTCTTCTCCCAGGAGACTGAGAACAAAACAGCCCCAAACCCGGGGACTGGGGAGCCTGCCAAGGAGAAGACAGACAGTCTCTTGCGCCTGGGGAAGAAAGCGTGGTGGGGAGGGGAGCGGGGACCCTCAAAGGGCTTCCATGGAAGGAAAAGACTGGGTTCCCCGTGGATACAGGAAGGAAAGTGGGGGCCTCAGCCAAGGGTGGGAAATTCCTAAGAGGGAGAATCTGGAACCCAGCGACCAGTGTGCCGGCTGCAGGTGGCAGGACAGCATGAGGGACCTGGTGCGGTGGCCGAGCCAGCCACTGCAAGGACCTCAGGCCAACCCGCCCCACAGGGCCCTGCTCACCTGGGCAGCACAGGAGACCCTGAGACCAATGTCACAGCAGAGTGGAGCAGCGTCCAGGGCCTGCACAGAGACGCCGTGGGCTGATCTTCAGCACCCCGCAATCGGCAGTGTCACAGCTTCTGGCCCGCTTTGTCCCAAGGGCTCCACGACAGGAAGCCTGTCCCCAGGCCCTCACCTCCCTGTCCCTCATGTAGAAGGAAAAGGGACCAAGAGGTGGAGAAGGGGCGGAAGAGGAGGAAAGAAGGAGGGCGCCAGAGGAGGGGGGCTCCTCGCAGGAACATGATCATGGTGCCCCGTACACATAGACTAAGAGAAATGTGTCACATCAGTGCTGTATTAGATGACAGTCAAAATTCCTCTAACATCAGGAAAGACAAAAATCTCTGGTTCTCCGGGCGCCTGCTCCCCACGCACAGGGACACAGACGTCCTGGCGGGGTCAGTCTGACCACTGACATGGGCAGGCCCCCAGCGCAAGCCTGGCAACGCAGGAGGGGCTTGTCCTGCCCACGGTCAGCAGTGCCCACGGTGGGGGCTCCTCTCGGCCAACTTGGAGTCCAGGCTGGACTAACGCTCAGAGACAGCAGACGCCTGGCCTGGGAAGGTCAGGGTAGCCACCTTTGTCTTGAAGCTGGAGAACAAGGCTAAGCAAGCCATGAACACCTGCCCGTGTGGTGGCGCACACCTGTCCTCCAACACCCAGGAGGCTGAGGCAAGAGGCTCACATCGAGGGCCTCTGTGCTGAGCTACAGCCCCAGCCCTTTGTTGTTGTCTTTTTAAGTTTACAATACTTGGGCCAGGGATTTAGCTCAGTGGCATAAGCACCTGCCTGGCAAGTGTGAGGTCATGAGTTCAATCCCTGGCACCACCAAAGAAAAGTTTATAATACTTTCCCTTGTTTTGCTTTGTTTTGTTTTTGTTTGTTTGCTTGTTTGTTGGAGACAGGGTTTCCATAAGTGGCTAAATTGCCCAGGCTAGACTCCAACTGGCAATCTTCCTGCCTTGGCCTCCTGAGTGCTGGGATTAGAAGCATGATATTGGACACCACAAATTCATGATGGCTAATTCTGCATCCTTCCTGAGGGATAAATGGAGGCTTGGGATTATGGTGTCACCCTTCTGAGACTTCCCACCAGCGATTGGGATGAACCACCCTCTGCCACCCACTAGAACTAAACTAAGACTGTAAGATGGAGGAGAACACTCCAGAGTCAGACCCTTCTTAGTGTAAAATCAGCTCCGCCCTCTGGAGGCATCCCAGGATTATCTGTTGCTGCTGAGTAACCCACCTCTGAATCTACCGCCAGTCCAATACCCAATAAATCAATACTGGCTGGTTCGGAGCATCTGGGTCTCTGCCCGTCCCGAGGTGCTGACCTCCCAGCCCCTCATCTTGCATTACTAAATCTGTCTGTTTATTTCATCCTTCGTGGAACCCCTCATACAGGCAGCTGGGGATCATGCGCAGGTCCCCATAGCATGCCACGCCTGGCCTTCATACTCTGATCTAATTGCGGTTTACTGAGCACTCAGAGGGGGGCAGTGCTGGGCCAGACCTGGGGAAACAGGCAGGTGAGGCCACCAGGGTGGGAGCAGTGGAGGGCCTCCTGTAAACAAGAGCCTGAGGGAGGCGCAGCAGGAGGATAGACTATGTGGCATGCCTTGCAAGCAGGCAGTCGTGAGTTCAATCCCTGGTACCAACAAAAACGAAAAAGACAAAAAAAAAAAAAAAAAAAAAAAAAAAAAGACTATGTGGCATGGACCAGAGTCCTCGGGGGCTGTGGCAGCCCTGACAGTGTCACCATGGGCATCAGACAGCGCTAGGCTGTGTGGCTTCTTCCTGCTCCGGAGGAATTTGCTGTCACGGTGACTTGGCCTGTCACTGCTACTAGTGACATTTCACCCCGTTTCCTGAAGGGCAAGGGGCCGCTCTTGTCCCTGTCCCTAGCCCCAGCGGCTATAAACCTCTTGGGAGGAGCTTGAGTGGACAAGGCTGGTGGCCACCTCTCAACATCCAGTTAGAGAGGTGATGACATAGGGCTGCTCCCAAGGCAGCCTCTGAGTGACAGGAATGTGACAGCGACTAGGGCGTGGGCCACACACCCACAGACTGAGCCCCTGTCCCAGCCTACCCCCTCTTGGCCATGTAGTCAGGCCTCAGTTTCTCCAGCTGTACAATGGGATCACAGTGGTGACCTCTAAGCTTTCGAAGGGTTCAGAGGAGACTGGGTGACACACAGATGACAGCCAGCAATTGTGTTGGTGGTCCCCATCCTCAGGGACAGGAGAGTACAAGCCAGGTGCCAACTCATCCTCAAGATGCCAGGCACCTGGGGGGAGTGGTGGGGTTGGGGCAGGGAGCAGGGGCCAGTGCAGCCCCGCAGTCAGAGGCCTCCACCAGCCGCCAGCTGCCTGCAGAGGCTCTGGGCCCCTACCTGACGCATTGCTCTGAAGGCCCAGTTAATGCAGCTCGGCCCTTTAAATCAATTACATGAAGTGTAAAATCAGCAGCATGGGCTCTGCTCAGGACACGGCCCAGCCCCCAGCTCTGCTGGAAAGGCGCTGAGACGGAAGGCTGTGCGCCCCACAGGGCCACAGGAGGCTGGCACTGGAGTGGTCTCCAGCTCTCCGCCTGCCCTGTGGCCACTACACCCAGCATCCCAAGCACTTCCAGGGCCCCTGGGGTCATCCAGAGAACCCCAATGCCTGGCACCGCAGCTGTGGCTGCTGCTGCTGAGTCCCCAGGCCGGCTACTGTCTCACCCCGGCCCCGGACTAGGCTCCTAGCTCAGATCTGCCCCTTGCCTGTCCCCTCCTGCTGGGCCAAACACTGAGCAAAACTACCATGCACCCCACAGCTCCCTCAGCCCGGGCTTCCCCAGCAAACCCAATGCACCCGCTGGACACCAGCACAGCCAGCTGCCTCCCATATGGAACCGTGAATTCACCGTGGGGGCTGGTGCACCTGTACGACCCCTTCCTCTCTCCCCCAAAATCACCTCTGCATGCCCACGTAGTCCATCTTCCCCTTTATCTGGACTTTGGGAGCCTCACATAAGAGAAGCCATGCAATACTGAAGCCGGGGTCTGATTTATTCCCCTTACTTAGCATCCTTTTTCCTGCACATAACCCCTTTTTCTGGCAGAGTAGTACTCCATGGTGTGTACATGGCAGACTTTCTTCACCTGTTCACCTACTAATGGGCAGGCAGCTTCAAAGATGTAGCTAACATGAGCTGTGCTTATATGCATGGGCATGTGTGGATCACTGTGGCACGGTGCCTTTAACTGCTTCTGGGTTGATAGCTAGAAAGGCAACAGCTGGATTGAATGGAATTTCTGGTTTCAGGTTTTGAGCGTCTCCACACGGGTCTCGGCATGGTTGTACCAGTTTACAGTCCCATCAACAGTGCAGAGAGCTCCTGTCAACTTCCGCCTCACCTGTGCCTTATGTGACTTCTTGCATCTTCTGTACAGAGTTTGCTGGCTGCTACTCCCCCAGGTGTCATGGTACTTGTCACCTCCCTCTGGGCCCAAATGGGTGGCTGCAACCTCAGGAGGCCCGCGGCCTCTGTGTGTGCCCAGCCCCTTCTTTCAGTGTCTTCCTGTCCCAGAGGCCACTCGTGGGGAGCCCCTGGAAGGCCACTCAAGCCCCCAGGATTCAGTGCTGGGGGAGCCCAAATGCACCACCAGAGCCAAGCTAAGGCGGCTGAGCTATGTAGGGGCCCCTCTGTGTGGGCAAAGCTCCAGACCTGCACAGGGGGGCCCCTGGGTGCCGGGCAGGGAGGTGGCAGCCTGTCTTGTGTGCCTGGCTCAAACGGTGCAACAGCATCACAGCCCACAGAGCAGGGAACAGAGGAGTGGCTGGGCCCGGCATCTTCCCCAGGCTCCTTGCATCGGACAGGGAGGGCTCCTGGCCACACACGCCTCTGCACCCTAAGGACCCCTAAGGCTCCATCTCTTCTATCCGGGACGGCACCCAAACTATTTAACCACCGCGGTGGCTCCAGCTTTGATGAATCAGAGGTCAGCATCTCACACCTGACCAAGGGCATCACCACACCCGTGACTCCACCCACTTCACCTGCCAGCTCAGTGGGGCTTGCCTGGCGGGAAAGCCACCAAATCACAATGACAACGACGGTGGTGTTGGAGCTCAAAATATGCCGAGCAATTCTGACAGCCCCTGCTCTGGGCATCCTGAGTTCAATCCTCCTGCTCCAATGAGGGAGCAATGATCACCAAGTCTATGCACAAATGCCGCCACTGAGGAACATGGTGACTGTCGCATGCCTGGGACGTCTCAGACTCCGGTGACCCACACCACAGCTCTGCTCACTGCTCCCCTTTAAAATAAATAAAAAATGAGCCAGGCATGGTGGTGCATGCCTATAATCCCAGGATTAGGAGGCTGAAGCAGGAGGAAAACTGGGAGTTTGAGTTCAGCATGAGCGATATAGGGAGTTCAAGGGCAGCCTGAACTGCAGTGAAACTCAGTCTCAAAAAATAAAATAGTTAAGAACAAGAATATATAGTCTGGGCTCCACTCAAACCAGGCAGACAGACTCCCTCTAGAAACACTTCTATCCAAAATACCCCCATGACCCAGGCGTGGGTAGTGCATGCCTGTAATCCCAGCACTCGAGAGGCTGAGGCAGGAGGATCAACATGAGTTCGTGGCTAGTCTGGCTACAAAGTGAGTTCAAGGCCCACTTGGACTATATAGTGAAACTGAAAAAGAGAGGGCAGGGATGGCGCCTTGGATCTGGTCAGGAAGTTGATCTGGAGGCTGAAGACAGAGCACCCTCAAGTCAGTCTGAGAAACAGGCAAGGCTGAGATCTGAACTTTCATCTCCTGGCTGTGGAAGCTGGAACAGACAGAGAATCAGAAACATTCTCCTCCGTGCAGAAGAAAACAAGAAAGCAGGGCAGTCTGGCCAGCAGCCCCGGGCACAAGACCCTGCCTGCTCATTTGGCAGGGAAACTGAGGCCCGAGTCTCAGGGCTCGCCCTCTGCGCCTCCCTGCCCGGCTTACAGTGGCAGCCGACATCCCGCCTTCTCCCACTCCTGCTCTGTGCAGCCCTCTGTTCCCCTGGGAACTGGCTGACATTTGCCACTGCTGCCTGCGCCCCCTCCCCGTAGCCCGGAGCTAATTGTCCTGATTTCCTTCCAAGAGCGGCTTTGGCTTCACAGGCACAATCAGGCAGGTTTGGCTTGACTTTCACACTCCAGCTCTGAAAAAATCAAATCAGCCAGGAAGCAGCTCCTCTCGGAAGTTCTCTGAGAGCTCTTTTGTGCCAGAACAAAGCACACACATAATTACCTGCTTAGCTGATGAGCTCAGGCCCCAGGGCCCTGCTTATGGGAGCGTGGGTCGCACTGCCCACCCCTGCCCAGCTCCCACCCTGTCTGTCCCCAGTAGCTGCAGCTGTTCCAGGGAGCTGCTGGCCAGCCCGAGCCTGCCTGTCTCCTGAGACCCACTGCAGTGCCAGCAGCCCAGGGCCACCCTCACACCCAGGCCTCATCAGAGGCCACACAGGCCATCAGGCTCTGGCTACAGGATCCAGTCTTTTGGCTCCATCCTAAAGATGGACTGGCTAAAGCTGGGCCTGATGGTGCACACCTATCATCCCAGCACCGTAGGAGGCTGAGACAGAAGGTTTGCAAGTTCAAGGCCAGCCTGGGCAACTGAGTGAGACTCTCTATCAGAATGAAAAATAAAAAATAAAAGCTTGAAGCCTGATCCCCCATAATGGATAAAAGTGAGTAAGGTGGAGCCTGAGGCCCAGAGGAAGAGGACCCCTGCCTGATGTCACACAGCAAGGCCAGGTCCAGGCTGAGCTCAGCAGGTGTTCCTGCCTCCTGCCGACTTTTGGGCTAATTCGAGGTACAGTGCCAGCCACCTCACCCAGAAACAGTGGGAACTTCCTGCCAGCTACAGAGCTGGCTTTTCTGCCAAACTGCAGGGTGCCACACACACCGGCCTGTGGGGGAAGCATGGCCTACAGTTTTTCTGGGGACAGAGAAGGAAGACCCTTCTCTCCACATGGAAACACCAAGGCCCCCATGCGGCACAGCTGAAGAGGACAGGGTCCAGGTTTGGGCCTGAGTCTTGGGCCTGTGCTCACAGCTGTCACTAACCTTTCCATCACCATCCTCACACACCCCATGTCCCCAAAGTGCCATGTCCAACATCCCTAGCCGGGACCTGAGGCCCACCAGGGTTCCTGATGCTCAAGGGCAGCCTGGGCCAGTGCGAAGAGCCACAGGTCTGCAGAGGCCGGAGCTCAGGGAAAGGGCGCAGGCCTTGCACTCCGAGTTCTGCGCACCAGAGCAGGTCTCAGACCTCTTGACCTCTCTGCCTGTTCAGTGGAGAAGAAGCAGGGCATCGCCCCACTTACTAACCTAGAGGAACCGGGTCCCAGGGGCCATGTGGCACCTGCACAGGAGACCACACCCCCATGCTGTAGTTTTGCGCATGTGCAGTGAAAGCCTATTCCATTTGGCACATGCGCAGTGAAAAGGCTGTCCTAGTGGCGCACGATCGATAGAGCCCACCCTGCGCAGTGGACCAGGGCTTGGCTCTGCTCCGGAAGGCCCCCGTCCAGCAAAAGAGGTGCCTTTGGCTAGGAAGGTGTTCAGAGTGTGGCTCAAGCAGCTGGGGAGCAAGGACATGTTTAGATGTATCCAGGACCAATCAGGGAGGCTTCCTGGAAGAGAAGCACCGCTGGTGGAACCCAGAGTTCATGCAGGATATGGAGAAGAGATGGGAGACACCTGAGGCCTAGGCTCCCAAGAACAGAGGTACGAGCCTGGAAAGGCAGCCACAGGGAATGGGAATGTAGCTCAGCAGTACAGCACCCACCTGGCAAGCACAAGCACAAGGTACTGAGTTCAATTCCTGGTACCAAAAAAAAAAAAAAAAAAAAAGCAGGTACACCCAGCAAGCGAGGGGCATAGGGACACATGAGGACCTGTGTGAGTGCAGGGGAGAAGCAGAGGGCAGTAGCCTGGTGAAGTGGCACACACTTGTGATCCCAGCACTCTGGAGGCTGAGGCAGGAGAGTCACTGCAAGTTTGAGCCCAGCCTGAGCTCCATAGTGAGACCCTGTCCCAGAAAATCAAAAGGAAATTTTAAAGTTTAAAAAAGAACAAAGTGTGAAGACCCTGACTCCCTCGGATCACAGCTGCAAAGAGGCAGCAGGGCTCTTCCCCATGAAGAGCTGGCCCCTGTGAAGCAAGAGAGGTCTATGTCCTGGAAGTGACCTTCTGGCTGACTCCACACCACAGCCAGCAGAGTCTGCATACTGCTGATCCCTGACTTGGAGACCTTGTCATTTGGGGCTGGTGGCTCCTGGTTGCACTGTTAAAGCTGCGCTGTGGAAACCCCTCCAAACCCGCCCTGCTGGAGCGACCCCTCCCCAGCTCCTCACCTGCTCCAGCCAGGAAGGGGGCCTCCTGAGCAGGGGCCCAGACACTTGCAGGACCACCTCAAGTTCCGGTTGTAAAAACTTGGTTCGGATTTGGCCTCCTTGGAATCACAGCAGGGGTGCAGTGAATGAATGGTGGAAGAAGACACCGTCCACCAGCTAGAACTCAGGCTACTGAAGTGAAATTAGCATAATGAGCTCGAGACCCCTTTACTTCAGGCACGGAAAATGAAATTGGCGAGTGCAGACCCTCACAGTTGTCATCTGATGGCATTCTGGGAGAAGGAAGCTGAGGGGAGGAAGGGCTGTGAGCCCCGGGAGGACATAACTGAGTTGGTTCCATGCACAGGAAGGGCTGGGCGAAGATTGCTGATCTTGGAGGAAGCTATGGAAGGTCCGGTGGGAAAAGACGCACCCATGACCCCAGCCCTCAGCCAAACCCCCAAAGGGCAGGGAGCACAAAAGAGTAAGAAAGATTCAGGTTCCAATCCTGACTCGGCCACTTGTAAGCTGCAAGGGCTGGAACCCTAAGAAGGAACAGCCAGGCACGGTGGTGCACATCTGTAATACTAGCACTTGGGAGGCTGAGGCAGGAGGCTTGCCAAGAATTGGAGCCAGCCTGGGATACACAGCGAGAACCGGTCTCAAAAAGCCTAATGAGAGGCCAGCTGGGCTGCTTGAGACCCCACATTAGACATGGAAATCCTCAGTGTCACCTCCATCCCCAGGCAGGGCTGGTCTACAGAGTGAATACATACAGCAGAGAGCGGGCCACAGCAGTAAGAAGGACTCCTGCCCCTCGAGGTGACGTGGTGACCCCCAGCACCGCAGCTGAGCCCAGGCCAGGCCCACACAAGGGATCTGGTTGTCCGCATCCATGGGAGCCTGGTGGGGTTCATCCCTGGAACTGGGGGTCAGGGTGTGGCCCTTAGTGAGGACTGGACAGGGCTGCTGGTGTCCCTTTCCCTGTCCAGGCCCAGAGTCTGAGAGCAAGCGTGCAGTCTTATTGATGTCACTGGGCTTAAAGCACGGGGATCAGGTGTCCTGGGAGCCAGGCCCCAGCTCTCAGTGCTGATAACCTGACCGAGTCATCGTGGGCTCAGTGGTGTCTGAGGAGGGAGGGGGGGCTCCGTCCTGGGTGCAAGAGGTCAGGAGGGAGGTGACAGGACAAACTCCTACTTGTCACTCCTGGCTGCCACCTCCAGGAAGCCTTCCTAGATGAGGGTTCCCAGATGAGGGATCCCATGTGCTTCTCAGCCCCCCACTTGGTGGCCACTGCCAGCAAGCCCTTTCCATACCTGAGCTCCTCTCCCCGCTGTCCTCTCCTGGAAGGAATCCTTTCTCCCCACCTGTTTTGTCTCTGTGTCACTCTGTAAGGGTTATTAGCCAAGGACCAGTTTCACATGTGTAACTCAGCCTGGCCTCGAACTTGTGGCAGTCTTCCTGCCTCAGCCTCCAAGGTACTGGCATTAGAGACCCTTTGTGTCTCTTTATGGTGGCTCCTTACCTCCCCCTGGACTTTGGGGAAAACCCAAACCCTGCACCAGCTGAGCTCTGACGCGCCCCCTGGTGTCCACATTGCGTCTTTACACTCCAGCATGTAAAAGTCCCTCAACTGGGCTCTGTAGCGCTGGCCTCCCCCCATCCCAGCACTCAGGAGGCCAAGGCAGGAGGAGCTCAGAATGAGAGGAGCCTGGGCAACATAGCCACACCCTGTCTCAAACAGGCGGGGGCACTTTGGAGCCACAGCTGGTTCACACGCATCCCTGTCCGCCCCTGTGACCCTGGGTACGGGGGTGACACAGAGGGGCTGTGGGTCCCGTTCCCAGCTGTCCCAGGCCCCCATGGCACATGGCAGGGAGGTCAGATGCGAGCAATGTGGACAGGGAGGGGCGGCCCCACAGACAGACGCCAGCCTGGCTCAGTCCCTGCCACTTTCACTGCCACTGCCTCCAGACACTGCCAGCCCCGGTTCCCCGCCTGGCATCCGCGCCACAGGGTTTCTCCCAGAGACGCGATTTCTATTTTGATTCCATGTGACATTTAATGAAATGGCTTTCAGACACCACGCGGCTGGCTGTCTGAGGGATGGAACCGCAGCCCTGGCTCCTGAGCGGCGCCCGGAGGCAGGGAGGGCCCCGCAGCCTTGCAAGAGCCATGGACGCCGACTTCACCTGTCCCGCAGTCCCTTCCCCTGGCTGTCTCTGACACCAACGCTCGGGCTCCAGGCGGCACTGCTCAACCCACAGCTCATACCCGTGCAGGAGACAGGAAGTCGATGCCCAGGTGCAAACAATGTATGTGGAAAAAACTCCACGAAATAGTAGGAAATGCAACCCGGGGGACAGGGTGCCCGCGGCGAGGGGAACACATAAACTGAGGCAGGGACTTCGAGACCTCAACTAAGTCGCACCCCGCGGGCCTCCAGGTCTTTCCAATTCTCCTGCAACCCTGGCAGCTCCCACCGGAACCACATCCTGGGGCCCTTGGGACTTTGCACAGGTCACTGATGTGATACCAGGCTGTGACCACCACTGTGACCCCCGCACGCCACCTACAGCACATGAAAGCGGAGACTGGGGTCCGCCCTGCCCCACCCGGCCCACTAACCCTCCCTAGGTTGATGACCACGTGGGTCTAAGGAAGCCACCGTGCACCTGCAAGCCTCTTGCTCGGAAGGAAGAAGGCCTGCGAATTCTCGACAATGGCTGTTAAATAGGTATTCCAGCCAGATGCTGAGGCGCGTACCTGCAGTCCCTGCACTGAGGTAGGATTCCAAGTTCGATCCCAGCCTGGGCAATTTAGCCAGACTGGTCTCCACAACCCAGCAGGGCCGGGAGGAGCGGGAGCCCCCTCCTGGCCACATGTGGAACAGCAGCCTCTCGAGACCGCTGTGCATCAGGGGAGTGGGGCAAGTGACCCCTACAGCAGGGGGAGGATGGGCACGGGAGTAGGCTTGTGGGGTTCTGGGCAGAGGCTGGAGGAACCTGCTGGAGCAGAGAGGAGGGCAGGCTGGGGACTGCAGCTTGATCCCTCAGAGCTGTCACTGCATAGGAGGCTGTGGCAGGACGGTAAATTTGGTTTTTTTTGTTTGTTTGTTTGTCTTTTTCCTTTTTATCGGTAATCAGGGATCGAACTCAGGACTGCCTGCTTGCAAGGCAGGTGCTTATGCCGCTGAGCTAAATCCCCAGCCCCAGGATGGTAAATTTGAACCCAGCCCTGGGAGTTGTTGGGATCTGTGGAGTCTGAAACTGCAGCAGGGATGGAAAGGGGCACAAAGGGACTGGGACTCGGCCACAGTAGAGCCAGCCAGGTACGGTGGTTCACACTTGAGGCTGAGGCAGGAGAATCTCAAGTTCAAGCCTAGCCTGGACAACTTAGTGACACTGTGTCCCAAATAAAAATACAAAAGCAAATACTCATAAATCACTATGGAAACTCTGAGGGGAGGGGACTGAGATAGGGTCTTGCTGTGTGGCCCAGGCTGGCCTCTAACTTGCAGAGATCCTTCTGGCTCAGCTTCCCATGTGCTGGGATGACAGGTGTACATCACCATGCCCTGCTGGAAATTACTTTCCTTCCTGCATTAAAATGTGAATGTTACCAAACAACTGACATAAGAACAGTTTTAATTACTCCACACTCATGCAGTAATCAATGTGAAGAGATTTCACAATGGCTTACGTGAAAGTGTTGTCTTACAGAGAGCAGGAGGCCGGAGCAGGAGCATAGGCAGGAAACCCCACCTCCAGCTCGAGCCAGGGCAGGCCAATGTCTGAGCTTTGTGACAAGCAGGGCAGCCATTCATTTAGTGCCACACAGGCATCAGGTCATACAACTTGGGTTTATTCACATTAGGGAAGAATAACTTAAAAAGACAGAAATGGGTCTTGTAATACAAGAATTGATAGACTAATACAATGGTATAATCAGTGAAGCCTGGCTGGGGTTCCAATGACCACCAACCCATAGACAACACAAGCGGCGAATTTGGGGGCATCACAGGATTGATGTCAAGCACCCATCCACTCCTTCCCATGGCCATTGAGGCTCTTCCCACAGAAAGGCGGATTAAGTAATAGTAACTGGGAACTGTGTTAGTCTGAAGCTTCATCTAAAACCATATCTGAATGGAGCAGGTAGGGACAGCTCACAGCTCAGGTTTGCTACTCACTCAAGAACCTGCCAGGTGACATGTGCTTAGTGTGAGAAGCACCGTGAGCAATACCTCTGAGATGCCTGTCTTGTTAAGGTATTTCTCTTATTAATATTGGGTGACAAAACTTTCCAAAATATGAACTACTGGAGTACCTAAAAGGATGCATATTGTAAAAAAGTCTTAATTAAAGAAACTAAATGGAGAAACTATAAATAGATCAAATCTCTGACATAATCGGAATAAGCACCACTTTCAGGAGAGCTGGTCTCAGGAGCAATCACATCCTATCTCCACTGGGTACTACGTACATGGAGATTTGCCCAAAATTGACTTCAAAAGTAGGGTATTTCAAATTCATTAAAAAGCTTCCAAATTACATGCCCAGGAACACAAGGTTACTTTCTTTTAGTCACTTGAGCTACCATTCGTGGGAAATGCAACACTTTTCTTTCGCTTGGTGTTGAAATCAAATGTCAGGCTCTCCCCGTGATAGTACGCTTCGCATCTGTGTGTAAAGTGCCAGTTTATTTACCGCTAGTTCGATGCACTTTAGCCTGCTAGGAAGCAGTGAGGCCGACATCTGTAACTGCCCCAGGGCCGGGCCGAGTCCTGTGGTCCCCAAGCTGTAGTGCTAAGGTGCTGTCGCGGCTGCCAGCTGCTCACAAAGTGAGACTTGATCTTGCAAAGAGCCCAGGTGGCTGGGCTTCCATGTCCCTCCCCTGGGTGACACACTGCACACTGCTAACAAACAGGATTGATTCTGAGGTAGCTACACAGCTTTTACAAGTGCTGCTAACACTGCTGACCATGCATGGTGTAGCTGGGCCATTTACCTTAGCTGATTTTTTTTTTAAATGATGAAAGGGGGGGAAAAAAATCAGCAAAGTAAGCATGCTTCTCTAGTTCTTCTAAAAGTCAGCATCCAATGTAAAAGAATTCTCCGTGGGGCTGGACATAACTCCCATCCTCTGATACTCGCCTACCCTCTTCTCAAAGAAGTTTGTCTTCCCTTCCAGAGAAATATTCTCCATGAAGTCAAATGGATTTTCCACTTGAAAAACCTAAACACAAAAATAAATTAATCAATGGAGCCTGAGGCAGGAGGACTGCTGCAAGCTCAAGGCCATCCTGAACTACACAGTGAGAGAGACCTTGTCTCCAAAAAACAATAAAAAGATACCAATGAGTAATTCCAGCTTCCAAAGAGGTGGGAGGGCTGGATGGTGCCTCACCTTGCCAAAGCCCAGCTCTAGCATGAGCCTGTCAGCCACGAACTCGATGTACTGCTTCATGAGCTCGCAGTTCATGCCAATCAGCTTCACTGGCAAGGCCTCCGTGAGGAACTCCTAGTGGGGAGAGAGCACAGCTCTGGCACCAGAAGCACAAAGTGCGTCCCCAGGCCAGTGTGAGGGACCCGGCTGCTCACCCACCTGCTCGATTCTGACGGCGTTGACGATAATCTCCTTCACCCTCTGCTCTGAGGGTCTATGCACCAGGTGCTTGAACATCAGGCAGGCGAAGTCACAGTGCAGGCCCTGGAAGGGTTTAAGGACACTTTATGGCCAAGCCAGGCATGGTGGTACCTGTCATCCCAGCACTCCGGGAGGTCGAGGCAGGAGGATCCCAAGTTTCAGCTCAGCCTGGGCAACTTAGTGAGAGTCTGCCTCAAAAGACAGACTTTTTTTCCCACTGGGGAATGCTGAGAATTCAGTCAGTGCAAAGGTCCTGGGTTCAATCCCCAGTACTAAAAAACAAGTAAAAGAAACAAAGATGCTTATTCTTTGCTGGCAACAGGGATGTGAACTCCTGCCTTCCAACATCCCAGGTCCCCTGCAGGAAACATGAGCCTGTACCTAAGAGTCACATGCCTGGGGGTATGGGCTGGGGCTCACCTCATCTCTGCTGATGAGTTCATTGGAAAAGGTGAGGCCGGGCATGAGTCCCCGTTTCTTCAGCCAGAAGATCGACGCAAAAGAACCAGAAAAAAAGATGCCTTCCACAGCAGCAAAGGCTACCACGCGTTCCCCTGTGGGAGCCGACAAGAAATGCCCTAGTGAGTCACCATGGTGCACGAGGCGACAGTGGTCACCAAACCAGGCTCAGCTCTATGGGGCCGGGGTGTCCTTACCATAAGTGGCCTCTTTGTCCCCAATCCAGCGCAAGGCCCAGTCCGCCTTCTTCTTCACACAGGGCATGGTCTCGATGGCATTGAAGAGGAACTCCCTGTATGCACAGCACATGACAGGATGACACCTCAGCTGCTTTTCCTCGATGGCCCCTGGCTGAGCCTGGTGGAGAGTGCCTGCCAATGCACTCCCCAGAGCCAGACGTCACACTGCAATCCCCCCCGGCGGCTCCCCCCACAATAAACCTCACAATCTCATGACTCATGTTAAGGCACACAGTCCTAGCTGGCTGCTCCTGAGTGCAGACCAATTCTGAGGTCCATTCACACTAAGACTCAGCCTGTGACAGATGGGTACCCATTGGCTTAATTACTTCAAGTCCTGATAAAAGCCTATAGGCCCCACCTTTCAATTTGAAGAACCATAAAACCTTAGCTGCCCGCTGTTACAGAGACAGAGAGGGTGGGGTGGGAGTGAACAGGTAAGAGGTGCACGGATGGCAAACACGAACTAATGAAAAGGGGCCGCCTCCCAAGGCCACCACTCCATAATAATAAAGGAGTGATGTGCACCTCACTAAGTGTTTCCAGTCTACGTGAGGTTCCCGGCTGAGAGCTGACCGCAGCATCTATGCCCACTGCACTGCCGGTTTCTCACTCTCCCTCCTTTCCAGTGGACCTAGTAAACAGACCCTCAGCTACCCTTTGCCCTGTGACCTCCTGTCAACGATCACCCCTGCCCCCTGCTGGACACCCACACCACACACACCCACAGTGCAGCCCACTTGAGGTGTCAGCTAAGAACATGAGCTTGGGCCCTTTGCTCCCAGCCGACAGGGCCATGGGGCTAGAAATGTCCTCAGAGGGCCTGTTTAGACATCCAGACTCACACCTGCCCCTCGGGGAACTAACATGCCTGGGCCAGAGAAAGGACCTGAGGATGAGGCAAAGCCCCCGCAGCCCACCCACGCACCCTCACCTTTCTCTGGAATCTTTGATATAAGTATCGATGAGGAGACTGTACATTTCGGAATGAATGTTTTCCATGGCGATCTGGAAGCCGTAGAAACAGCGAGCCTCTGTGATTTGAACTTCTTGGCTGAACCGCTCCACCTAGTGGTGATGAAACGCATCAAAGTTATTAAACTTGAGTGACACCCGCGGAAAAGTGAGTCAGACAATGGAGACTGGCGGAATTTCCATGCTCAAGACCATTAAGAGGTTTGCTGGGCATGCTTGTCATGCCATCACCATGGGGCTGAGGCAGGAGGATCACAAGTTGGAGCCCAGCCTGGGTAACTGAATGACTTAAGTAAAAGATAAGAAATGGGTTGGGCATGTGGTCGCATCCAAAGGCCCTGGATTTGCTTCAATACATATTCAATGCAAATGTTTGTGTTAAAGCTCAACATTTTATATGATATGCTCAATCTACAGGTCTAGATCTGAATACAGCTCTCTCCTATTTTCTAAGGTGTCCATTAACATTTCGCTGATTCATCCTCATTTCAAGGATTCATTTACAAGACATGCAATCCACAAAAGCCTCTAAGGAGAGGCAGTGTGGTAGCTCACACTGCCCCTGCATAGAGCGGGCAAACTGCAATAAGGACTGTAAAACAGGAAGTGCCACCGGTTCGGACTGGAGCTAAGTCGCACATGTACAGCCTGGGAAACTGAACTCACGATTTTGGGGCGCAAACTCACCAAATTCTCATTGACTATGCCATCGCTGGCGGCAAAGAAAGCCAGAACGTGTGATATAAAGTATCTCTCCTCGGGCTTCAGGGCTTCCCAGTGCTGAATGTCTTTGGAAAGATCCACCTGAGGGTTTAGAAGTTCCCGATTATAATATTAAGGAGACTCCAGCGTGCCAGGAGCTTACACGTAAGCCCTTCCAAATTTTCCTGTGGGTCCATCACACTCCTGGATGAGTGTACTTCTGTACATCAAGTCCGGGATTCCCTTTGGCAACCAGATTGGCCCCACCCTGGGGGCAAGCACCCCAAGAGGAATGGGATACACTTCAGACAAGCTGTGCCCACCCAGCCAGACAGGCCCTGAACCTGCTCACCTCCTCTGCCGTCCAAAAGGAGGCCTCGGCTTTCTTATACATCTGCCAAATGTCATGGTATTCGATAGGGAAGATGACAAAGCGCCGGGGGTTCTCTCTCAGCAGTGGTTCCTCCTCCACGCTGGGCGCAAATCCCTTACTCTTCTGTTGTTGGAGGAGAAAAAAACCACAAAACCTAAGAATGCCGGGCGTGATGGCTGCCTGTCTGTAATATCAGTACTCCCTCAGGGCAGGCTGAGGCAGGAGGACCTCCGCGAGTTCAAAGCCAGTCTGGGGTACACAGTGAGTTCAAGACCAGCCTGGACTATATAGGGAGACTGTGTCCTAAAAAACCGAGAAATCTAAAATTAAGCCATAGAAAATCGCCCTTTTCCCAGGCCACACACCCCGACTGTGCCATCTCGCGTGGACGCATGGATGGGTGCTGGTGAGCTATTACAGCACCTCTGCGGGTGGTCAGCAGAGGCTCGCGCCCCCGGGCGAATGCCAGGCCCGGATGGAGCAACCGGGGCGCCCCAGGGCAGGGGACGCTTTGGCGGGAAGGGAGTACGCGGCAGGCAGCCGCTGAGACAAAGCGCTCTGGTGCCCAGAGCCGGCTCCGGGGCGCCCCCTATGGGCCGGGCCCGCGCGTCCTCACCGGCTCGGTGGGCTCCTGGAAGATCCGCCGCGCGGTCTTACTGGCCAGCACGCGAGTCCCGCTGAGGGACGGAGGCGTGTTCTCCTTGTCAGCCAGGCTGAGTCCCTTCAGCGGCGACAGCTGCAGCTGCTGCTGGTCTGCGAGCGTGGCGAGCGGGGCACGGACGGAGAGCATGGTGCTTGGTGGCTGCAGCAGGGGACACGAGGATGAGCGGGAATCCGAGTTTGAGTGGCTCGCGCGCGCGCGCTACGCAATTTAAATCCCTGCCGCCTACCACGCGCCGCGAGAGGGCGTGGTCGATCAAGCGGCGCTTCCTATTGGTCGAGCCCGACCCAGCCTTTTGGCAGCGCGGGAGATTCGAGCGCGCAGGTTAGCAAGACCCTGAGGGGAGGCAGCTGCCCGCCCCGGGACCCACACAAAGGGCGCCGTGATCGGATCGGCGGAAGAGCGAGACAGTGTCCCCACCCCGCAGCTTGGAAAGCACCCCCAGCCGGGTAGGCAGAGGGCTCGCACAGGTGTTGGTACGGATACCTGGTAGCGGGGGAGGCATCTCTGCCTCCACTCAGATCAGTGTCCCTGGGTGGGGTGCCAGGTTCCCCAGATCGGGTGCGAGAACTGTGCAGCCTGACACTTGGGCCCCGGATGCTGGGTTTGGACGGGAGACCTGATTTCTTAAGGGTCTGGGGTCCGCACTTGTGACCCGGAACTTGTAACCTACCCTGTGAGGTTAATGCAGTGCGACAGCGCTGAGGCTGCGGTTCTTCGAAAACCTGTAAGCTGGATGACACGGGCATGGCCTTTGGTGCAATTTCTGCCCTTTCTGTCGTCAGACCTCTGTCCTCCGGGTACTTGTTTTAAAAGTTGCAAACTGAGCGAAAATGGGAGAATTTTGAGAAAGACTGAAGAGCTAGAAGCTCCCTTCCGACTTCCTGGGCCTCGGAATGGCCTGGAAGGGCTTTCGGACTCATCGGAGGCTAGGACAGGGTACAGATTCAGGAACAGTTTCTGTTTGGACCTGGCTTTCTGATTTTCAGCGACATTTGCCCTGCGAAGGGCAAAATGCAAGAAATTAATGAGAAAGGAAAAGTTAAAATCGAGAGAAGAATAATTAACCGGGTAAAGACTACACAGCACCAAGCCCTCCTGGATAAGTGGAGGATAGGGAGGGGAGACACTGCCTCGCCCGCTCCCTGCCACCGCCCGCTGCACTGTACGGCCCCGGGTTCAAGGTCTCCCTTTATCCAGGCACAAGTAAGCCTTCGCCCCAGCATCATTTGTTCAAAGTGACTGGCAGACGGGTCGATTTCACTTGCGTTTTCCAGCACCCAAGCCCAGAGAGTGGGTAGTCTCGCTGATAACTCTGGCTCATAAAGCCATTATCAGATCTGACACAATTATCATTGCACCGGCGCTGTCGCCTTAATATCTAGTTCACGTTCTTGTGTGGAACGCTGCCTTGGGTTGCTTAGTGTATCTCCTGCCCTACTCGCTAACTCAGAGCTAGCCAGAAAATGATGGCCTCCTGTTTACTTCCCGACTACTAAAATGACACCTACCCATCCTAAAAATTTAGAACTTGTAAGGGAGGCGGGAAGCCAGGCCCAGTGGCATAGTCCAGTAATCCCAGAACTCTGGAAGGCTGAGGCAGGAAGATCACATATTCAAGCCCAGCCTAGGCAATTTAGTGACTTAGAACCTGTCTTAAAATTAAAAAAAAATAAACTTTTAAAAGGAGTTAGGGCTGTAGCTCAATGCGAAAGCCCAGAATTCAATCCCTGGTAGCAAAAAAGAAAGGCAAGGCATGAGGCGCCATTCTCTCGCCCCCATCGGGCAAGCCAGGCTCTGTGGCTGCCTGACTGCTCCCCACCGACACCGGCTAGTTTCTTCGTTTTCCGCGCCAGTTTTGACATCTGCCTCAGGATTGGCCCGCAGGGGAGTAGGCTCCGCCCCCTTCCGGGAACTTCCTTGGCAACATCCTACCTCGCCGGGCGCTATGAGTCTGCGTGGCGAGGCCACACCCCAGGCGGGGCAGGTCAGCGGCTACCGCGCCGCTGGGCGTGGCCTCTACCCTGCAACCACACCTGGGCCGACTGACCAGAGCAGGAAACCGAGGCTGTTCCGCTCCCCAGACACCGCTGGGGGCTGGCATCCCAATAATGTGTGCAGGCCTGTAATCCTAGCACACTGGGAGGCTGAGACGGGAGGATTGCAAGTTGGAGGCTACCTCGTGAGACCATACCTCAAAAATAACAGCTTAAAGAAACTGCCCCTGGGTTTCATCTCCAGTACTGCAAAAACAAAAAACAAACTCTGAAAGATGATTTTTTTTTGAAGAATAATTCTTTAAGAAGGTTTTTACTTTGGTAAACAGAAAGCTTAACATTTTCACCATTTTATGTTTATTTGTCTTACAAGTAAAGACAGGCTCCCAGTATGCAGCTCGGGCAGGCCTGAAACTCACCATGAAGCAGCACTTACCCAATATCTCCTTCCACCCCCTGGTCCCTGTAGCTGTAACTACTTGTTCTGGGGCAGATAAGGCTGGCAATTGTGTCCCATAAACAGGGTTTATGTCATGTGTTTTCACAGGACTCATAAAGCTCTGTCTTCTTTCAAAAGGCAAAGTTATTCACTGCTCTCACCACAAGCTTTCTAAAGAGCAGGCCCCCAGCCCCACCCCCACCAAAAGTAAAACCAGAGCCTTCCCTTTGTCCTAACACCCAAACACTTTGGATGCCAGTTTGGCTGAGCTGATTAAAATCCTGGAAATAAACCCTCCTGTTATTCCCCACTGGTCTCTTGATCTATCTCTTGGGTTCTGCAACAACTGTGTAACCCAGACTGGCCTGGAACTCAGTGGTGCTCCTGTCTCAGCCTCTCAAGTGTGCCACCATGCTCTGCTATGTCATTCTTTTGAAAGCTGAGTGATACTCCTTTATAGATATACTGCTTTCTGTATGAGCTCTTCTTTCTGCTACCATCAGCCCCTTCTCTTGAGGAGTTATGGGATTTTCCCCAGCAACACTATAACTGAGAAGCAAGGCCAACCCTTCCCAATACTATAAGCCCTAGCACCTTTGGAGGCTGAGGCAGGACAACTGAAAGTCCAAGCCCATCCTGGGCAACGCAGTAAGACCCTGTCTCCAAATAAAAAAACAAAAAAGGATGGGGATGGAGCTCAGTGTAAAAGTCCTGAGTTCAACCTCTAGTAGTAGAGGGAAGAAGATAAAAACCAAGCACCAGGTGTGATGGCACACACCTATCATCTCAACACTCAGGAGGCTGAGGCAGGAGGATCCCTGGCAACTCGAAGCCAGCCTGGGCTACAAAGTGAGTTTGAGGCCAGCTTGAACTGACTGAGAAAAAGAAAGAAGAAAAGAAAATCAAGAAGAATGTAAAGTCACAAATATTCAGTCCCAGAATTAACTACGAGGGAGGCAGAGGCTTAGCCCTGCCTGGGTCTCCCAGCCTCCTCACTGACGCAGGCCACCGGGAGTCCCAGGCCAGTGCAGTGAGTAGCTGTGGGCTACCCCAGCCCTTTGCAAACAGAACCGACCCTTGACCTAGAGCCACAGGGGAGGGGAAGGACAGAGTCCCTGGCTCCTTCACTCGGGGCCTGTCCTCACCTCTGAGCTAAACTGCTGGACTCTGAGAAGTCAAGCCTGCTGAGACCAGAGGTGGCCAGCAGGGCTTGGCTTGCAGTTTCCATCTCAAACACACAGGGGTTGGTTTTCTCCAGATTACTGGGCTTATTTATTTCTTTTGGTTTTGTCCGTGTTGCGACTGGGTCTCGATCTGTAGCCGGGACCAACCTTGAGTGCAGCAGGGTCACTCCTGCTCCAGTCTCCTAGGTGCTGGGATCACAGGCCTGTGCCACCACGCCCACCTCATGGCCAGTTTGAATTTCCATGGTCACTCTGGAAGGGCGCTGCCTTGGCAAGGCAAGCCTCACCCTGGTGAGTCACTGTCCCAGCCATTCTGTCTCCCTGCTGTCTCTCTCCTGGCCCCGGGGCAAAGCCACGCCTGCCACCAAGCCGCAGGCCCTCCCTGCCCTTCCCACCTTTGGGACAGGAGATCCAGTTTCCCCAGAGCAGGAAGGACCCCACGGAATGCATCTGATTCCTTGTGGGCTTAGGGAGGCCCTGTGGGCTTTCCTATAGTGTCCTTTACTGCTGTGTCTCTGAATTTGCTGTTTAGTGTCCATTTATGAATCGAGTTATTCACCACCTTCCTCTCCTCTGTTTTTCCTCTTCCTCCTCCATCTTCTTTTTCTTTTGTTTTGTTTTGTTTTTGCTCTTTTTGAGACTGGGTCTCCCTGCATTGCTAAATCACCTAGGCTGATCTTGAACTTGTGACCCTCCTGCCCTCAGCCTCTCAGCGTGCTGGGGTTGTAGGCATGCACCACCACACCGGGCTTCACCATTTTCTTACTGAATTGTAGACCTCTATATTTTGGATGCACATTTTTTTCATATAAATAAATAAATCACACATGCACATCTGGATATAAATTAGCTGTGTGCTGTGTTTTCCTTGTACTTCCCTTGAGTTCTTTTTTGTACAATAAACTTTGAAATCGTCTTAAAGGGGGCGGGAATTTAGCTCAGCAATGAAGTCTTAAAGTACAAGAAGTTGCAAAAATAGTACAGAGTTCCTGTGCACCTTTACCCAGGCTCCCTCAGTGTCTTACATAAGCGAGGTACATTGTTGAAATCAGGAAATTGCCATTAGTACACTCTCCCGTAGAGTCTCCTCTCTTGGAATTATTTTAGATCCTTCAGGGCAACCCCTTTTTTGGAGGAAGGGTCTTGCTATGTAGTCCAGGCTGACTTTGAACTCACAGCAGCCCTCCTGCCTCAGGATCCCACAGATTACAGGCAGGCACCACCTTGTTGCCAGGTTTTTGTCTTTTTGTTTTTGTCTTGTTGAGATAGGGTTTCACTCTGTAGTCCAGGTTGGCCTGAAATTCACAGTGACCCTCCTGTCTCTCTCTTTCTTGAGGTAGGGTCTGACCATGCAGTTCAGACTGACTTTCAATTCACTGTGTCCCCAGGCTGGTCTTGAACTCCCAGGGATGCTCCTGCCTCAGTCTCCTAACTGTTGGGATGACAGGCATGCACCACCACGCCTGGCTACAACTTTCTAATCCGTAACTTTTCTTTGTCAAAACACAGCATTTCCAGTGACTTCCAGATGACAGCAGCCTATGCTCAGTAGAGGAGCCACCCTACATCTGTCACCACCCTGGAATTTGGACAGACCCTAGTGTCCAGGTAGCTGATATTCTTGCCCACAACTCTAAGTTCTTTAGCCTCAACTCCTGAGCAAGTGGCTTTGCTGGCAATGACTTCCTTGCCCTTTGGTTGCTAGCTTTCCATATAAATCTCACCACAACAGTTGGTTCCCAAATCCTTGACATCCTGGGTGGCAGGCAGTAAACATGGGTTCACAGTTACCTATTTTACTTCAAATGGCACTGTGGAAAAAAATCAATATAAGAGTGATACTGGCGCTCGCCCTCCAGTCCTTGCCCTGAGATATTTTCCTCTATTGCACCAAATCACCTTCCTGAAGGCCAGCTCCCTGCCTGAGCAGTCGTCATGGTTACCTTGCCTTTCCCGCTGGAATGGTGGCATCCCAGCCCCAGCCCCAGTCCTTTTTATTTTGAGACAAGGCCTAAGTTGCTGAGTCACCCCAGCTGGGCTCTAGCTTGTGACCACCCTGTCTCAGCCTCCTAGAGTCCTGGATGACAGGAGTGTGCCACCCTTTAAGGTTTCCTTTTACTATTTTTTTTTTTCCAGATGGTCTCCTTGTGCAATCCAGGCTGGCCTTGAGTTCACTTTGTAATCAAACTGATCTTGAACTGGCAAAGGATCCTCCTGCCTCAGCCTCCTGAATCCTGGGATTCCAGGCATGTGCCACCACACCCAGCTTTGCTTTACATTTTTTTTTTCCTTTTACATTTTTAAACGTTGCCACAGGCTGCCCTTGCTCCCCTTGCCTGGCTGCACCCTATGTGTGGTTAGCAGTCCCTAAGCTGGCTTTTGAGGAACACCGTGCCCACTCCCTCTGCCCCACATGAGCAGAGTGGTGATAGACTGAGCCCCCAACTTTCTGCTGCCCACCCAGTCACATGTCTCGGCCTGTCTCCTGCTGGCCCCCGGCATGGTGTCCCTTGTGCTTGCCTGCTGGGGATGTCCGGCGGTGTCATGGTGGTCCTGTGCAGACAGCTGCAAGCCCTGGGGTGTACTTTATTTTCGCTGGCCCGAGCTCCTGTTTGACTTTTGAGTTCAAATCTCTCATTTTCCCACCAGCTCCACTCCCCTCTGGAAGGCAGAAGGATTTCCACTAGTTCCAAGCCAGCCTGGGCTACATAGTGAGACTCTGTCTCAAAAAGATGTATAAACAAGTAGAATAAGCTGTTCTAATAAAAGGAAGGCTCTGAATCATCTTTTGAATGATTCTGCCCACATATAGAGGAAGGCTTAAAAATCGCTCCTTCTGATTGGTCCTCCTAACGACCGCCAGATGCAAATGAAGGATTAAGAACGTCACTTTCCCACTGGTTCTCCGGTTCTCGGGTTCTCCGTACAGTGCTCAGGATCCCTGAACATGATGTCCTTCTGGGTCCATGTTCTGCGCATGCGTATGTCCTCTCTGCTTTTCTTTATTTTTAGGAACCATCTGGCTCGCGGTATTGGCAGTGGGTTTTACGCCTCTGACACAGCCCACCCATTTGCCCAGCCCTCAGCTCCTGCCTCCTGCCTTCCACAGTCTTTGCTCTCTGTGTCCACCGTGGGAGCACGCATCCTGCTCCCCGTGCTGTTGCACGGTGCGGGGTACAGAGGCCCCTATTTCTCCTCCAAGCCGCGGACCTCTGCTCTGAGGCCAAGACGCTGTAACCTCGGCCTGAGCAAGAGGAAAGGACTGGGCTTTGGCGGAGGCTACATAAGCCGGTTACAGCCTGGGAATTTGTTCCCTAAGCCTCGCTGAGCTGGTGGGTCCTCTACACCGATACCAGTTTTGTTTTGTTTGAGACAGAGTCTCGTTATGGAGCCCAGGCCGGCTTCGAACTCATGGCGATCTTCCTGCCTCAGCCTCCTCCCCGAGTCATGGTACTGCACGCATGTGCCATGTGCCTGAGTGGCTGCTGTGTCGGCCAGCAGCGTTCCCCGCCAGCGGAGCTCTGGGGCCTGCCATCAGGGAAGCTGCTTCAGACCCAGCAACTGCTGGGCCCCTAGACGTCCTGAGCCTCTTTGGGACCTTGGGTATGAGGCCCCTCACACTGAGCTGCATCGCCAGTCCTTTGCTATATTTGGATTTTGATACAAGGCCTGGAGAGACCACTACGTTGCTCTTAACCTGGAGATCCTCCTGTCTCAGCCTCTTGGAGCATCGGGATTACCAGAGTGAGCCATCACCCGAGCCTAAAATCTGCTTAACCTGGACATTTCCACCAACCAGCAGAGCAGCGCCTTGCGCGTGACAGGACCTAAGAAATACTAAATGTAGCATTTTCAGCGCAGGGTTGAATGCCCCCTGCTCCACCACATGGAAGCTCTGCCCCATCACATGGAAGCTGCCTCCCGGACCGTGGGTCCACTGCTGACCACCAGGGGGCGCCCGGTTCCCAGAACCGCCCAGAAAGGGACCCAGGTCCTAGCAGGGGCAGAGAGTGGAAAGCTGGGTAGACAGGAACTGGTGAAAAGCTAGCGGCGCGCAGTCCTGGGCAGTGGCAGCGGCGTTCCTTAGAGAGGAGATCCCGGACGCATTTGGGGTGTGCTGGTCCCAGTACTGCAGACTGGCCCCGGGGGCCTTTGCACTGAACTACATCCCAACTGTTTTTTTACTTTGAGTCATGCCGTGTAGCCACATCAAACTGCCTTTCTCTTCCGCTGACCATACTTTCGTGCCAGTTCGCTTTCTGATTACATGTTCAGATCGTCTGGGTGAATTAAAAATAACTTTCCATGGATTTCCAGTGTGGATCCTTGCAGAACTGGAAATCTAGGCGATTTCCCCGTGTTTGCATCTGAGGGACAGAAACTAGGGGAGGCCGCCTTCACATTTTCCCTTCGGAAAAGCATAACTGCCAGAGCTCGAGCAGAACAGTAAGCGAACTTTGAGATCTGATTTCTGGCCCTCACAGAAGAAAAGCATTTAAACAGAGGGAAGGCAGGGGACTTTCTGCTTTGGTCCTGTAACTCCTGGTCTCCTTGGGGCCCGGGTAAGAGCACCTTCAGGTATGAAGGCAGAAATTAGGATAAAGTAGTTAATTAATCAGCTGAAAGAGACAGAGGTCCCTGCAGAGTGTAGGTTAAATATTAAAGAGTGTAGGTTAATTATTAAGGTTTCCTGTAAAGCGCCTGGAGACCTGAGGTCCTTACCTCCCCAGGGATTACTCATTAATGCCACCCCACTTGGTCCCCGGGACCTGGAGACCTAACTTCCTGCCGTCAAGCTACATCGACTGGCTCTAGGCCCTGCGTGAGCAGGCTCCTGGCTGGCAGGGGCAGGGGTGGTGCCTGGCTCTGCTGACCTGAGTTACACCCAGCCCAGCACCCAGCATCTCAGATCAGCGGGGACCCAAGCACTATGCTCTGCACTCTGCATGGGGGCTGCTACCCTGGGTCCATTTCCTCTTCCTGAGAATTTAATAGCCCCCATGACCAGCACCCTCTCTTCCAAGATGGGACAGGACAGTCGTTTTTACAGCTGTCCCTGCCTCTTACAATTCCTCTTCTACCATTTTCTCTTGTCTGTGTTTTATTTTTCCTTAATTCTTATTTTTAGTCTGGCTTGCTGGCACACACCGATAATCCAAGGACTTGGGAGGCTGAGGCAGGAGGATCACCATGAGTTCAAGGCCCACCTGAATCACATAATAAGAACCTGTCTCCAAAAAACCTTTTAAATATTTTTAAGTCCATGTTTGCCATTCTGTCTTTCTTTTTCTCTCTCTTTCTTTTTTTTTTTTTGTACCAGGGATCACACTCACAAACCTGGCACTTGTCAGGTTGGCACTTATGCCACTGAGCTAAATCTCCAGTCCTCCTGCCCTCTGTCTTTAGAAGGGAAACCGAGCGAGCCTGAAGCTCCTGTGTCTGGTTTGGCTCACTGGGTATTCTCTGTCCTCATTTCCACGGGGTCTGAGTGACTCAGGGCCCACATCTCTGCAGGGGACCCAGCGGAGATGGAAAGTCCACAGTGTGGACCCAGGCTCCCTTCGCTGGACCTCAGCCCAGGCTGCCCCCTGCAGCCGGATAGAAACTCAACCTTCTTCATGGTGCTGGGGACTGCACCAGGGCCTCGAGCCTGAGAATCCCCAGGAATACTGCCCCTTGGCATTCGCAGTCACCAGCTCCTAAACCGGGAGGCTGAGGCGGGAAGACTGTTGAGCATTTGAGGCCAGCCAGGGCCACATAGTGAATTCAAGGCCAGCCTGGACTCCATAGTGAAACCCTGTCTCCAAGAAAAAAAAATGTTTTTGTTTTGAGGAATGGTCTCAAGGCAATAAATTGCCTGGGCTGGCCTTGAATTTTCAATCTTCCTGCCTCAGCCTTCCGAGTGGTGGGCATACCCACCAGGCCCGACTCCCAGTCCTAGTTTTTAGCAGATCTGATGGAAACTGGGCCTACCCATGTAGCTGTGCTGAATGCTTCTCAGGTGGAAAGCACAGACCAGCGCTAGCCTTGTCCCCATGGAAGCAGAGCCGCTCAGAGATGTCTGTGGAGGGCAGAGGTCCAGGATAGCCAAAAGAAAGGGAAGCTGGGGCCCTGCTGGGGTGGCACTCGGTCAGCTGGGGCTGACTCTCCAGCTTCCAGAGAAGAAAGAGGTTTGCTATTAAAGGATTTAAACCTAGTTGCACTCAGTAGAGACAATCTCTATCCCCTGGCTCTTTTCCCCCAGCCCTAGAGTCACAGGATGCACACTTAGGACTTTAGATGACATCAAATAACATACTAGACAGGTCCTACCCCTGGATCTGGATAATTAGGAATATACATTTTTTTTTCTTTTTTTGCGGTACTGGGGATTGAACTCACAACCTCGTGCTTGCCAGGCAGGCACTTACACCACTGAGCTAAATCCCCAGCCCTGGAATATACATTTTTTAAAAAGAAAGAAAAGCCAGGTGGGGTGTCCATGCCTGTGATCCCAGGACTGGAGAGGCTGAGGCAGGAGGATTGCTGTGAGTTCAAGGCCAACCTGGACTACATAGGAAGACCCTGCCTCAGACAATAAAATAAAATCAAGAAAATAAGGAGTCATACACACTTTCTTGTCCTCTCCATAATAACAGTAAGTGGACATGGATTTGAGTCTCTGGTTATCTTGTCTTCTGGAGTGTAAAGATTTAGCATCTACCCCTGAAATGATAAGGCAGGGATTTCCATTCTAGGTTAGGGACGTTCTCTCTGCTGTTCTTCCATCTGGTCTGAATCAGGGTGCCAAATCATGCTGAGAGCACAGGATGACTGGAAAAATAGGAACGGAAAGGGAAACCCGGCTGGAGCGGCGATTCCAAGGCAGGAGGGACCTGAAGGAGGCGACTGCTGCTCAGAACAATACAGGTGCCTTCTTGTTCTTTTTTCTTTTTTAGACAGGATCTGGCTATGTGGTCCAAGCTATGTGGCCCAAGATGGTCGTGGTCCTCCTGCCTCAGCCTCCAGAGTGCTGGGATTATCGGTGGGTGCCACCAACAGCCAACACTTTTTTAAAAACTGTCTTTTGAGACAGGGTCTCACTATGCAGTTCAGCCTGGCCCTGAGCTCACTTTGTAACCTTCCCTGGTCTCAAACTCACAACAAGCCTCCTGCCTCAGCCTCCCAAGTGCTGGGATTATAGGCATGTGCCGTCATGCTTAGCTCTTTCTCTACTTTCTCACCTTATTTTTTCAGATGGGGTCTGGCTAATTCCATAAATTGCCCAAGTTGGACTTGAACTTTCATCCTCCTCCCTCAGCCTCTCACAGTGCTGGGAATACTGGCATGCACCACCTCATCGGGCAACTTTTTTTTTAAGAATTAAGAGTTTTTGTCGTTCTGTTTTGGTTTAGTTTTGTTTTTTGAGACACAGTCTCCATATACTTCAGCTGGCCTTGAACTCACTCTGTAGCTCAGGCTGGCCTTGAACTTCTGGAGTTCCTCCTGCCTCAGCCTCCTGAGTGCTGAGATGACAGGCGTGCACCCCCACACCCGGTTTACGGTTCTGTTTTGGATAAACAGTGCCCTCTGCCACAGAATAATGATCAATAATACTCTGCCTCGCTGGCTTCCCAATTTCACCCCAGTGCTATGCCTGGCCCCTCCAGGTGGGGTCACTGCCGCTCCTACAAGCTGAGCTTGGCCAGGCGGTGAAGTCATCACCCAATGATCTCAAAAGGCTGAGCCCAGGGGGTATCTGAGCCCTTGGGAAGCCCCCTTCCCCCAGTACCCCCCCCCCCACTCTCCGTCCTTGCAGATGTGAGGGACCCGGTGAAGCTCGTGAGAGACACAGCGGCCTGGGGATGGAGTCTACCCGTGACCACCCTGTCCTCCTTCCACCGCGGCTGCTGCCCTCTGCTCCCACTCCCACGGCGGCCTCGCACCCCAGGACTCGCACCCCTGCTCCCCCGCCCTGTGCTGCACCCCACACCTGCTGCACCCCAGCCAGGGCTGCATCTTGACTCTGGGCCGCGCCTCGGTTTGTGTTGCACTGCAACACTAGCTGCACCCCCATCGCGGGCCGTGCTCTAACTCCTGACCATGCCCTGATACCTGTTGCACCCCTGTCTCCGCTGCACGCCATCCCGGGCCGCCCTCCCAGTCCTCGAACCGGGCCGCACTTCATTCCGGGTCGGTCCCCCCACCCTGTCCCCTCCGCACCGTCCCCTCCCCCTCCTCGGGCCTGCGTGCTCGCCGGCGCCATGGGCAGCGGCAGCAGCCGGAGCTTCGGGGTGCAGAGGCGGCGGGGGCCCCACTGCCCCGCGGCTCCCGAGCACGGCCCGAGCGCGGCGATTGCGGCGGTGACCGCAGACGCGGCCCCGGCCCCGGAGACAGCGGCGCCCTCCGACGGCCGCGCGGAGGCGCTGCGCCTGCTGGACCTGCTGCTGGCCGAGTCCGCGGCTTGGGGCGCGCAGGGGCCCGCGGGGTCCCCGCCTGAGGTGAGTGGGGCGCCCCCCGCGTGTGCCCGACAAGTCCCCGGGGCCCTGCCCTTTGCCTGGACCCCTCCCTCTCCGCTTCCTTGGGGCATCCGGGGAGGGACCGGACGGCGCGCCTGGGCTTCTCGGGGTCCCCTGCGGCCTGGGGACCCTCTGCTCCTCCCCCCGCCCCTGTCTGGCCGTCGCGGGCGGGTCCTGGGGAGGGGGCGCTAGCCGCGACAGCGGCTCCGCCCCGGAGTGGCGCGTCGCGTCGCGTCCGGAGCTTTGGTGGAACCCCGTGTCACTGCGTTCCGAGGCCGCTTGGCTTCCCTGCCGTCCCGGGGACACTGTGACTACAGCCCCGCTTAGACGAACGGGGCCAGCAGCCTCCATTCACCATCCCCGCCCCAGCCAAGGTGACAGACAGGAGGCTCAAAGTGGGTCTCTCCACGGACCTGCGAGGCGCAGGCACAGAGGGGACGTCATCCTGTAGTTACCTACAAAGGCCCCATGGTGCACGGAACTCCCCCCACCCAAGGTCCTCCGGATTTTATAAAGAAAAGGAAGGAAATAAACCAAATTATAAAGCAGACTGTGTGGTGTGGTGCCCGCCCAAGATCCTAGCACTCTGGAGGCTGAGGCAGGAGGAGCTCCAGGCCAGCCTGGGTTACATAGAGAGGCTCTGTCTCAAAAAAAAAAAAAAAAAGACAATTACATAACAAGATTCCTAGGGGAGTCTCAGCTTCCCTCAGGGAAACTGCGGCCTACGGAGGGGAAGTGGGGGACTCTGGCCTAGCAGGGAAGCAGCTCCCTCTCGAGGTGGCTTTCAAACCCAACAGGGGTGTCCCCCATTGGCTGGGTGCCATGGCAACCGCAGTGACTTGTGACCCTCTGGACACCCGCCAGGTGGGACTCTGGTCCAGGTGCGCTGACAGAGACGGACACAGTGTGGTCAGGGGCTGCGCTGTTGGCCACCACCAGGCCGCCGGCAGGGTCAGGGCTGTGGGGACAGCCCGAGGTGGCCGACGCTGGGGTGGCACGCAGGCAGGGACGGAGGAGTCCCGCAGCAGGGCGTTGTGGTGCTCTGTGGTCGTGGGGGCTGCTCCCCAAAGGAAGGCGCCCACATGGGCACTGCCCGCGCTGGCAGCGCACCCTGGGGACATTTGCAGAACCCTTGGGAACTAGCCCTGTCAACCGCGGCCTAGGAGCAGACACCGCCGGGCGCAGCGCCCTCTGGTGGCCAACTGGGGCTTAGGCGTTCAGAGGTCTGTACCAGCGTCCTCTGGTTGTGTGCCTTCAAGTTCTACGTAAGAGCACTGCGACCAACCGAACGCGTACACCTGGGCGGCGCAGAGAAGAGAAGACTGGGTGGCTGGCACAAGCCGTCATCCCCGCGCTCGGCAGGCTGAGGCAGGAGGGTTGCCAGGCGTTCAAGGCCAGCCAGGGCTGTATAGTGAGACTGTCTCAAAAAAACAAATTAAAAATAAAGGAGAAATACTGTGACCACTCACTCCAAGTTGTTTAGTGTTCTCTGAGACAGGGACAGAAAGTAGCATGAGTTATCTGGGTAGGGAGAGTGGGGAGGGAGTGTCCCACGGGTACTGAGGGTCAGTTTTGCAAGGTCAGGGCTCCTGGGTGTGGATGGGGCAATGATCACACAGCACACAAATGCACTCACGCCACTGGGCCAGACACTTTCTGCATGTACTTCCGGGGACTGAACCCAGGGCCTTCACACGGAGCTACATCCCCAGCCCTGTTTATTTATCTATTTTTTGTCTTTTTGAGACAGAGTCTCTCTATGCAGTTCAGGCTGGACTTGAGCTCACTTTGTAGCCCAAGCTGGTCTCAGAAGGATTCTCCTGCCTCAGCTTCTCGAGTGCTGAGCAATGCACCTCCATCCCAGCCTTTTTAGTTTGTAGTTTGAGTCTAAGTTGCCCAGTCAGCGATCAAAGCTGTGACCCTCCTGCCTCAGCCTCCCAGAGTGCTGGAATGACAGGCATGTGCCACCAGCCTGGCCGCTGACCCTCACACGGTGAGGCCTCTTCCTTTGTCTCTTTCTCCAGGTGTCCCCAGGGCTGCAGGCTGAGGACACCCCAGAGAGCAGCCGAGAGAGCAGCCGAGCCTCCGAGTGAGTACAGGGGTGGTGACCCGGCTCCTGAGGCCTTAGGCCCTCACTGCTGCGGGTATCCAAGGCCCCCAGTAAGGGACAGGTGGTCACCGAAACTCGCCTGGTGAGGTCCCGCGGCTTGTTGCCAGGGCTCAGGAACTAGGATGACCTTGCTCACTGACATCTTCACTTTCTTCCGGAGGTCTCTTTGGAATGTCAGCATCTCAAAAATACCTTCCTAAACCAGGCATAGTAGTTCACAGCTGTAATCCCAGCCCTCCGGAGAGGACCCTCCTGCCTCGGCCTCCTGAGTGTACCACCACACCTGGCGTAAAGCATGCTGTTGTGGACCCTTCCGTTACCCAGCCCTCACCTCTAATGACCTGCCTGGCACTGACCCCCGGGTCTCAACTTGGTCTCTAGCCACCACTGTGTGCATAGAGCTTGACCCAGGCCCCAGGAGTCACAGAGGCCTGGTCCATCCCTTCTTGGCCTGGATGAGGTCATGACCTATGGCCCTAGGCCACCCCCACTCCCTCCAGTCCCATCCTCCACTAATTCCTTCAGAAGCTCTCAGGGAGGCTGAGGCAAGAGGGTCACACATTAGAACCCTGCCTGGGCAATTCAGTGATTTAGTAAGATCCTATTTCAAAATGAAAATGGAGATTTAGCTCAGCAGCATAAGCGCCTGCCTTGCAAGTGTGCGGTCGTGAGTTCGATCCCTGGTACTGATAAAAACGAAAAAAGACAAAAAACAAAACAAAACAAAAAAAAATGAAAAATAAAAATAGGGCTGGGGCTGGGTGTGGTGGTGCACACCTGTCATCCCAGCACTCAGGGGCTAGAAGACTGAGGCGGGAGGATTGCCACAAGTTCAAAAGCTCCATAGTGAGTCAAAAAGAATAATGAAAAAAAGGTAGCTCAGTGTAAGCCTCGTTCGATCCCAATACCAAAAATCCCAAACAAAAATAAAATGCCCTCAGCTGAGCAGCAGGCAGGTGACAAAACCAAGCAGCACCTGCTATCATCACACTTGCTGAGCCTGGGATTTCAAATTTTCTGCAAGCACGATCTTCCAGAGACACCTAAGAAAAGCCCTCCATGTGTGGGGACAGCGTCCCCTCCCAGACGCCACCCCCACCTTTCCTGCGGCCACACAGCGGCCACTCTCACCCTGCCTGTCCCCTCCCTGCACCTCCAGCAGGCCGCGGCCTGGTCCTCATGGGCAGCCCCAGGGAATGGGTTTTGGAGCTGTGAACTTAGTCTCAGCCTGAGTATCCTAAGGAGTCTGTACCCTGACCTTGGGAAGGGCCCAGAAGCTGCACAGGGAGCCAGCAGCTGGGGGCCGGTTTCTGGAGCTTTCCCTGCAGAGCTGGCCTAAGTGTTTGAGCTTCACATTAGAAGCTGGCTGTGGGGGTTCTCAAGGCCCTGTCTACACCCACTGGGGCAGGTCCCAGGATACAAAGGGAATTTCCTGTTTTCCCAGCGGGAACATGAGGCAGAATTTGCCCATGGTTGGAGGGCCAGGACATTCTAAAAATTCTCTTGAACTCACTGTGTGGCCCAAGGCTGGCCTCAAATTCCGAGAGACTCTCCTGCCTCAGCCTCCCAAGTGCTGGGGTAACAGGCATGTACCACACACCTGCTCAGTGTGGGTTTTAGGGTGGAGCCACCACAGATGAGGTGGTATGTAACAGTAATATCTCACCTGGGTCCTTTTCTCATCTGCAGAGCCCTAGGTGAGAACCCTACCCAGGCCTCGAGGCAGTCTTCCATCTCCTACAGCCGCGCGGAAGAGGAGCTGATGGCCAGTATTGAGCAGGAGTATGGCCACTAAGGCTGCTCACAGTGGCTGTCCTGGTCCCCATCTGTCCCTAGCCAGGCATCAGTGGAACAGAGCCACCTCCTGAGGACCCGCTCTGGACTCAAATCCCCCTGAGCAGTCTCGTACACAGCCGCTGAGGGGCCTGGAGACCAGCACTGGTCCTCTGTGTCGTCAGGAGCCAGTGACCCTTTCTTATGTCACCACTGTCCAGGGAGCACAGGCTTCTGAGGCTGGGACTGTGGTCAGGCGCCACCAGCCAGCATGCCCGCCATGGCAGCTTTTGCTGAAACAGGCGCCCTTCAGAGGTGGAGCCCCAGGATGCAGCCCTGGGCCAGGCGTCCCCACTCCTCTGGTCCTCAAGGGTCACCAGCTATCAGGACGCCAGAATTTCCATGGTCAGGGTGAGAGTGGCTTTGATCCCAGCTCCTAGGGCTCCTAAGCCCAAAGCATCCCTTCTGACAGGAGAGGACCACTGCTAACTCAAGTGCTGACTGTAAAAGAAGCTGAAAAAAGAATGCTGAATTTTTATTCTTAAACTGAATGTGGTGATGCACACCTGTGACCCCAATGCTGAGGTGGCTGGGGCAGGAGGATCCCAGAGAGTTTAAAGCTGAGCTGGACTAGATTGCAAGACCCTGGCCCAAAACAACAAATAAATAAAAGAGTTTTCTTACTGCCAGAACTAGGCTTTGAATTGACGCCACACTTTTGTTAAAACAGGACACCTGAGGCCGGCTTCCCACAGGACTCATAGCCCTTCCTGGGATAAAAGAGACCCCTTTCCAGGGTCATCATGCATGATGTTGTCGGGGTGTGTGCTCAGGGGAAGCTGCCAGGGCCTCTATATTGGGCGATGTCCCTTTTTATTTTGTACATTGAGACAAGAAGTCACCACATCATCCAGGCTGGGCTCTTTCTTCTGCGATCCTCCTGGCTCAGCCAGACCTGGCTTTCCAGGTGGCCGAAGGGGCTGCTGAGCACACAGAGGGGCCCTGAGAAAAGCAGCAAAGCAGGGAGGATTTGGTGGTGGTGACACAGTGGTCGCAGGGCGCAGGACTCAAGACCCTGGATGTTCTGAAAGGAACGGAAGTCTGAGATGCTGGACCCACAGAGAGGGCTGAGGGGCCCAAGGTCACCACCTGACCAGCAGGACGAGGGAGATGAAGAGCAGCAGGCTAAGCGTGGGCAGGGGACTCAGCCCTTGCCTGAGGTGCTGATCAAAAAGGTGTCAAGTGGACCACCAGGGAAACTATGTGGTGGGCCACGCTTGTAATCCCAGCACTCAAAAGGCTGAGGCAGAAGGATCATAAGCTCAAGCCCAGTCTGATTACACAGTAAGACCCTGTCACATGGTGGGAAGCATCCTCCAGAGCCCTGGGCCCAGCAGCAAGTCGTCAGAAGCTGAGGGCCCAGCCCTGGGCAGCCAGGTCTGAACGATGCCCCCAACCTCTGGTGACACCCACAGTAATTTTCCCTACAGTGCGAAAGACAAAGCCACATGGGCTCCAGGGAGAGGGACAGAAGGGAAGACGTCTGTGACACGTGTGTCTGCCTTGATGGTCCTGGTATTGTATTTTTCTTTCAAAACAAGGTCTCATTATTTGTAAGCTGGACTGGAACTTGCCATCCTCCTGCCTCAGCCTCCCCGAGTGCTAGACTGTACCGTGCAGCCACAGCCAGCCCAGGATGTAGTGCTTGGCCCTAGGCAGGGATGGAGTGAGGAGGTGGGGAGACCCCTAGGGCCTGCTCCACGCCCCCCACCTGAGAGTTGAACAATTGCAGAGCCACCCTGTGCACCGGTCCCATCCCATTCTCGTCCCCAAAACTTGAAGAGAAGGTGCAGCCCCACTTTTGAAGTAGCAGGGCCTGACGAGCTCTGGGAACCAGGCCGAGTCCAGACCCACTGCCACTGCCAATCTGGGCCAGGGGAAATGAGCAGGACACAGTCCAGTTTGCAAATCAAGAAAATTTTATGATTTGAAAAAAACATTACATTATACATACTCATTTAAATAACAGGCTGTAGTCTGTTACATAGGAGAAAATTATGAAACATTTTAAGTTTTATCACTGAAACTACTTTTTAAAGGCTCAAAGTCAAAAAAGCTCAAGCAAACCCAAGAAGGGTAAAGTGCAGGGACCCGTTGTGCGGCGGGCAGAACAGGCAGAACGGGCGGCAGGGTGGTGTGGGTTTGCGGATCAGAGCCGGTGCCCTGACGGCCATCCCCAGGAGCAAGCGGGTAGCCCCCAGCACACCCCCGACCGAGCAGGAAGCGGGAGCTTGGCTGTGAACGCTATCCACCGTGCACTGCAGAGCATGGAGTCCAGGCCGAGGGCCCCGTCCCAGCAGAGCTCTGGAGCAGGGCAGCAACCAAGTGGCCCACACTTGGCCAGTGTCACATCGACCTCAGGTGAGGGCAGGGGACGGGCAGCAGGGTCACATGTTCTACACACAGGTTCCCCAGAAGCTCCAGGAACACAAGTATCCAACTGTGCACAGCATGAAAATGCATAACTGCACACACACACTCCACACGTGCGCACACGTACACACACACATGAAAAGCAGCTGAAATAAAAGGGCGACTCTGTGGGCATCAAGTCACACACTGAGGATGGCTGGCTGGGTGGAGTGGTGGCAGACTGCAAATGGAAAGGCAGCTCCCGCCCCACCCTCACCAGAATAAAGGCTAAGTCCCCAACACCTTGGCTAAGCACACAGTGCAGTCACAACCCCTCCACCACCACAGCAGTGGGGGTCCCCTTCCTCTGTGGCCTTGGACCAAGCCTCAGTGACAGCACAGCCTGGGCTCGCCTGGGCCAGGGCCTTGGAGGCCACAGCCTCCCTCCTCAGGGCCTCCCTTCAATCTGGAGCCACACAGCCCATAGCAGCCCATGAGCTCCCTGCAGTCCTTGCACCCAGGGAACCAAAGCTTGTGGCCTCGTGCCTGCCCCACCACCTGAGGCCACTTCCCACACGGCTAGCCATCAGGGGAGGCCCAGTCAAGAGATCAGCGGACACACGACCAGCTGATGGGCCGAGTGACACCTTGGGCACAAACTGATCTTCCTTGGCCCGAAGGACACCAGCACCCCACACTTGGGCCCCTCCTGTTCTCTGAGAGGCCCCATAACCTGCGTCTTGTCTCCAGGGGTCCTCAGCTCTAACAGAGTGGCCACGGCTTCTTTCAGGGTGTTCACTAAACACCAAGGAGGCTAAATAGAAACGGGTGATGCAAGCACCAACAATATAAATACTTTTATAAAAAACAGTATAAAATTAGTACCCTGTCTTCTTTCTACAAAACAGAATAGAAAGCTTGTAAAAACCCAGACTTACTCTGTAAACTTTACTGCCAAAATGGTTATGTGAACCCTGGTGATTTATTCTTTTTGTGGCACCGGAGGCTGAACTCCCAGCTTTCTGCTTGCCAGGCAGTCACTTAGGCCCCTGGGCAAGACCCTGGCTGAGCTGGTCACCGAGACGATCAAGTCCCCCGTTTCCTTACACAAAAAGATACTTGTGAAACTGCAAAGGACACGGAACAGGGTCCAGAACAGAAAAGAAATGAGCAATGTGCACGATGCCCACAGCCCCGCAGCCTAGGCGGAGCAGGTGCTCAGGATGAGGTGGGCACAGGCCCCATGGGGCTGCCTGGGCCCTCACTTCGCCTGCCTGCCTCCACTTCTGACTCTGCCTGCCAGCCCAGAAGCTTCTTGGCACTCAGGTGGCGTCGCGCATGCTTGGTCAGATGATCGCTGCGCATGAAGCGCCGCTCGCACACAGGGCAGGCAAACTTCTTCTCCCCGGTGTGCGTGCGTCGGTGCCGTGACAGCTCATCCGAGCGCGCAAATTTCTTCCCGCAGCCATCCCAGCTGCAGCTGAAGGGCTTCTCCCCTGTGGCAAAAAAGCACACATCAGAGAAGTCAGGCGACACCGCTGCTACCAGCCTGACAGGTGACAGGTGCTACCAGCCTCAGAAGCAGTGGTCAGAGCTTTGATGTCAAACTAAGCTAACCTGCAGGTGGCAGGAGGCTGAGGCAGGACTGTGGCAGGTCCTAGGCCAGCCTGGGCTACGTACCAAGTTCAAGGCCATGCTGAACTATTTTTGAACTATTTTTGAGACCCTGTCTCAAAAATACAAACCAAACAAAAACATATCTTTAGGCCAGGTACAGTAGCTCGTATCACTCCAGGACTCTGGAAGGCTGAGGCCGTAAGATCACAACTTAAATCCAAGACACTGCAATTTGGCAAGACTCTATTTCAAAATAAATAAAATAGAACAAGAACTCAGGGATGTCACTCAGTTCAATTCCCAGTTTTACACATATATGTAGTTTTTAAAGAAAAATAAAAAATACATTATTACAGCTTGGAATAGAAGGAATAACTTTTTGTGTGCTATTTCTTTGAAACAGGGTCTTGCTCCGTAGTTCAGGTTAGCCTCAGTCTCATGGTGATCTTCCTGCCTCAGCCTCTCCAGCACTGGGATTACAGGGGTGCACCATGCCCAGCTGTGGGTAAGAATCCTGAAAAGAACAATTGCTTCCCTGTTAGAACACTCTGCACGTTGCAACCACGAAGGTTTCTAAGCCCTGCATCCTCTTTGGTGGACACACAGCTCAGATCCTCAAGGACACCTGTCTGCAAGCTTCGAGCTGCTGAGCACCCAGCAGGTGACAGTGCAGTCATCCCGGGCTTGGAGGTGTTTGAGCACCCAGTCAGCATGGCTCCCCAGCCTCAGGAGACCCCCTGTACCCAAAAGCCTTGCTCTTTGCCCGAAAGTCAGAAAGCCAGCGTGGACCTGGCTCTTGTGGGTTCCTGATTTGTCTTACACATCTGTCCTCATGCAGCGCTGCCCCCAAGGACGGTGACAATGGTGCAAAAGGTCCAAGGCCTTCCACCTCTGCCTGCAGTGAGGTCGCCACTCCGGCCGGACCTGACCCCAGGGCCCACAACAGAACAGGTAGTGGCTGTGAAGTGATAGTGAGGGCTCTGCATCTCTGCTCTCACGCCGGATGCAGACCACAGCAGGGCAGCCATGCATGGATTAGCGCATGGCCACCATCTGTCTCCAGCTGTCGCCCACTCCTTTGGGCTCTCCAGGACTGGCCAAGCCAACGGAGCCTCTCCCTGCAAACCCTAGCCTCCTGAGGACCTGCTGGGTCCGAGGGTCGGCAGAAGTGCACAGTGGCCCATGGGACTGAATTCCATCTGGCAGCGCCTTGGCTCCCTGATGCAATTCTCTCCCCCTCCGACTGCAAATGGAGCTGGGTGAGAACTGAACTGGTTTCCCCAGGAGGCCAACATGGCACCAAGCCCCTAAATAAGATTTAAGATTTAGGCCTTGTCCAGCTCGGTCTGGGAGCAGACTCATGGTGGTATTCCTTCCCAAAGCCTATGCCCTGAGGCTGCTGCACCTACCTGTGTGAGTGCGCAGGTGTCCCTTTAGGTGTGAGCTCTTGAAGTAGGTCTTACGGCAGCCAGGGAAGTCGCATACATAGCTTCTCCGCCGGGAGAAGTCCACCTGCGGGGCGAAGCTTTGGCTGGAGGCAAAGAGCATGGGCATGGGGGCGAGGGGCAGCAGCCTGGTGCTGCCTACAGTGACCACACCAGGTGGGCAAGTGGCAGCTGGGGGCAGGGCTGGTGGGGGCAGTACTAGCATCACGGCTCCCTGTGGTGCAGGCGAGGCCTGGGGCAGGATGGGCTTGCCAGGTCCAGTGGACATCAGTGTAGGAGGCTGGAGGAAAGCTGGCAGCACCCCAGCCTGCCCGGACACAGGGATGGGGACCATCTGGCAGAGGACAGTAGGGCTAGGGACAGAGAAAAGAGGGCCTGGCCTGGGGCTGCTCCTCCATGGCAGGTGGCCACCAGGACTCTTTGGTGAGCAGGCCTGTGGGGCAGTGGGCAACACCAGCTGCTGGTTTCTGTCCGCACAGAGAGGGCTGCCAGGCTCGTGAGAGCAAGGCTGGCAGTAGGTAGCACTGGTGAGTTGGGAACTGTCCTGGAGGCGTGAGTCCAGTGGGGTGTCACCTGGGCCCACGGGCCGCCCCTCCCCGGCCCTGTCCATGGCCAACTGTCCCTGGGGCTGCCCAACAGTGGAGTCGGTGAGGGTGACACTCTCCCCGGTGTGCCTGATCACGCTTGTCTCCACAGCTCGGTGGGGCTCCAGTCCTGGCGATGCCCACTCTACCCTCCGGCCCAGCATTTTGGCTGCCAAGGTGTGGGCTGCCTGGGGAGGGAGCCCTGGTGGTGGCTCCACAAGGTCCGGGCTCTGAGGTGGCGTCATACACTGGAAAACAAGGAAGCATGTGACAGCCAAGTGCTGGGCCACTCAGGGCAAACCACTGTGCTGCTCCCTTTAAAGGTGTATCTACAGAACCAGGCCCGAGCTAGCCACTGCCCCCTATACTGCTCTCAAGACCTCAAGGGGCATCAGTTGTCCACTTCTTGACAAGACTGTGCCCAACAGACCTCTGAGGAACAAGTGAAGCACCACCAGCTCCAGTGCCCCAATCCCTGGCTCCATAGACTTCCAGCCTGCAGCCCAGGTCAGTCACAGCCTAACTGTCACCTCTAGAGCTTCTCTAACACAGAAGCAAGGTCACAGCATGTTACAGACACACAAGGGGGTCTCCTGGAGTCCATGGCGGGGGCAGCATGCTCCTCCTCAGCCCACATTGCCAAGTGCCTTGTGGCCCACACCACCTAGCCTCCTCCAGGCACCTCCACCTCTTACCAGTGTCGAGAAAGCCTGGAAGTCCTTGGGCAGCTCGGGCGCAGCCGCTTCGCCGGAGTCAGAGTCGGAGACAGGGGTGAGTGGCCTCGTCCTCAGCAGCTCGCCCTTCTGGGCTCTCTGTCCCCAGGCACTCATGCACATGAGGGCCTCCACGGCCTCCATGTCCGTCTGTTCCAGGACGCTGCATGCAGACAGTTCGCTGTCATGCTGCTTCCTCTCCAGGATGGACTCGCAGATATCCATGATGTCCACCTAGGGTGAGACCCGCCCAGCAACTCAGTGCATGGGGACAGAGCAGGCAAGGCCACCAGAACAGGGCTGCACAGCACCCCAGGTGCTGCTAGGACAAGTCTTCCGGGGACTGTGCACAGCACTTCCACTTCCAGACTGTACTTGACCCTGCTGAGAGCCCTGCTTGACTCACACCAGAGGCATAAGCCAGAGTGGCAGCGAAGAGTGTCCAGGACGAAGAGTGTCACAGGGCAGGTGAGCACACAATAACACTAACTGCCTGGGGGGTGAGGCACCCCTGAAGATACCTGCGCCCGCAAAGTCATCAGGCCAGAGCAAAGGCCAAATCTGATGTCTGAACCCCAATCAAGTGGCCCAAAGCCTGCTTCCTAGCAAATGCAAAAAAATTAAGGCAATCACTACACTCAAAGCCAGAACAGATAAAGTGTAAAATATCCACCATGGGGGAGGGGCGCACACAGTAATCCCAGCATCCAGGAGGTGGAGGCTGGAGAAACACTGCAAATTGAAGGTCAACCTGAACTACCTGGGGAGTTCAATTCAAGGCCAGCCTTAACTGAAGTGAAACCCTGTCTTAAAATAAACAAAACAAAAAACAATCCACACAAACCAGAAGGACCCCTTCTTGGCATGCTACAACCAGGAACTGGGAGGAAGGAACTAAGCGATTTCTCCTCTTCGGAGAACACACCTAAGATTTGTACACACCAGCTCCTACTAGATTTGCCCGAACACCAAAGCTTTCCATCTTGCAGTCCCCCATACCAAACAAATCAAGAAGCTACCTTAGCCAAGTGTCACCTGCCCGATGTCCGTCCTTTCGCCCGGTCTAGAGACTGCACTGCAGCGGCGCAGGTGGGAAAAACACAGCCTAGCGTCTTGGGGCCTGAAGCTGGAGCCAGAAGGCGCTCTGGGGCCTCCAGCAGCTCTCAAGCCACAAAGAAGTAGACAACCGTTGCAGCTCACAGGCCCGAAGCACTTTCCACGTGCAAAGTTCCCGCCAGCAGCCTCTGCCCCGCCCACAGCCCACCCCGCGTCCAGTTCCAGCGTTGCCTTAACTAGTCCGCCTTTGTTCCGCCCCCTTCCCGTCAGCCACCCTCGGCCCCGCCCTTCGCTGCGTGCCGCGTTCTACTCTTTTAGCTTCCGCTTTGGCTCCGCCCTCAGGCGCACCACCCCGGCCACGCCCTCCTTGCCACGCCCCCGCTATCCACCTAACCCTTCACTGCCTTGGCCCGCCCCTTGCCTGCTGCCTTCCAGCCGGGGACCTCGGCCCCGCCCGCACTCCCGCGTGCAGCTTTCCCGCCAGCCGCGCCCCCTGCCCAACGGCCACCCACCACAGGCCCGGGTGACGTCATGGCTGGAAATAGCCCCGCGCCGAACAGAGTGCGGATTCCAGACAAAGCTGCACTGGCCGCGCGGCACACGCCCCCTATCTACCCGGCCCCGAGCCCGCGCGCACGCCCGGCCCATCACCGGCGGCTCCATTGCGAGGTTCCGCGCTTCGCCGATACACTAACTGGCGTCCTCCCGCCCACGCCCCGCCACTTACCGTGCGCGCATCGCCCGGGCCGGCCGAGGCCGGGGTGTGCATGATGCCGACGTCGGCGAGCAACAAAACAGCTGCGGCCGTGGGTTGGGCGTGAAGCGGCGGCGGCGGCGGCGGCGGCGGGGACCGGAGTTCCCGGCCCGGCGCGCGCCTCCGCCCGCCCGCGCGGTTCTGCCCCGGCGCTGCCCAGTAAGAGTAGGGCGGGGCGCCTCCGAGGGAGCGGCCGGGGGCGGGGCGCACGAACCAAAATACACCGCCCCTCGGAGGCGGGCCCACCTCCGCTGGCCAATCGGCACAGAACCGGTGCGCGGCCGGCCAATCAGCGCCACGGGGGGCCGCGTGATCCGAGCCTGGCCGAAGCGTGATGGAACTGGGTGGGACGCGGCACGTGTTTTGGTCTGGCCGGAGGGCGGGGCGCTGCTCCGGGGAAAGTAGGGGAAAGGTCCCGCCGGTGGCGGCGGGGAAGTCTCGGGTTGGGGACGCCGCCCCGAGTGTTGTGAACCGGCAGCGTGCGGCGCAGGGCTCGTCCCTGCGTTCGTCCGCCTGTTTTAAATGTCAGTGTACCCACACGCGGCTCCTGGAGTGCGTGCTTGGCTGGGAAGAGGACTGATCTCCGGCAGCCGCAGGGACATTTCTGCGAGTCTCACAGGGGACGCCTCCTCTGCAGGCCCCTGGGGCTGGCTGTTCGGCACGGCGTATCTGAACTCGGACCCTTCCCTGCCGAATCACCCCTCTGGGAGGTCCGAAGGCGCCCTGTGTGTCTCGATGAGGTGACAGCTTACTCTGGGTTGCTGGGTTCCCAAGTCCGGCAGTGGGACCCCGTCTGCCTGTGAGCCCGCGTTTGCGGGGCTCGGATGGGGTGAGGCAGAGCAGGGTGCGGAAATGCTTAGGGCAGCAGACAGTGGACCCAGGAGCAGCTGCCGGCCTTTGTCCAGTTGAGGACGCCAAGGCGGGGTGCAGGACTCCTGACACCCCTGTCTTTCACGGCTCTTGACTGGTTGACCAGAGGCTTCAGTCGGCCAAAGAGAGGATATTTGTTGAAAGTAACAGTAGGATGAGTCAGGCGTGCTGGTGCAGACCTGTAATCTCACTGTTCTGAGAGGCTGAGCCAGGAGGGTCCCAACTTTGAAACCTGCGTGGCAACCTGAGCGAGACCCTATCTTGACATGAGAAATTGGAAGGAGGTGTCTCAGAGAACTGCAGAGAACGCTCTGCACCCGCACTTGGCAGTTCTCTTCTGCCTGGCCCCTCTGACTGGTGCCCTGAGTCTCTGCATATCCTGACAGTCGCCACCCAGTATCCCTGGGGTCTCCAGCCCTTTCCATCTGCCTCTGTTCTTGGCATAGTGGCTGCCTCCTTGCTGGGCTTCCCCAGCACCAACCTCTTCCATCAGCTGGAGCGTTGCTGTTGTTTGAATGTCACCCAGATTCCATGTGTTGGAAACTCATCTCCGAAGTGTTCAGTTAGTGACATTCCGAGGCTCCAAGGCAGGCTGTGTTGCAGACTGGCTCTGACTCCATGGGGAGGGACCCCACCCACCCTGTTAGGAGTAAGTGGGTCTTTGTGTTGTGTCCTGCAGGGATTTGTCTTCTCCTCACCCTCCCTGGAGCTCTTGGGGGGAGGGATTTAACCCAGGGTCCCTTGGCCACTTAGCTATAGTCCCTGACATTGAGCTCACTATGTGGTTCAGGCTGGTCTTGTAGTCACAGAGATCTTTCTGCTTCAGCCTGTCCCAAATGCTGGGATTACAGGCATGCAATGTCACACGCACCTTACTATTTATTTTGATAGTGTCTTGCTGAGTTGCCCTTGAAATATTCCTGTCTCAGCCTCTGGAGTAACTAAGATCACAAGCATGAACCACTGTATCTGGTTCTGGCTTGCTTCTCTTGTCTGCTCTTTTCTTTCTTTTTCTAAGCAGCAATCAGATGGCTTTGATCTGCCATGCCTTTCAACCATCATATGTCTGTGTCACCTTAGACCTAACTGCCACAGAGGGCAGGCATGGTGGTGCCCGCCTGTGACCTCAGCACTGGGGAGGCTAAGGATCACGCCCATTCTGAAGTACATAGAAAGACGACGCTGTCTCAAAAAAACTAAATAAAGCCAGGCATAATGGCACATGCCTGTAATCCCAGCACTCAGAAGGCTGAGGCAGGGAGATTGCTGTGTGTTTGAGGCCAGCCTGAACTGCATAAAAATATCCTGTCTCAAAAGGATAAAACAAAACAAAGGACGGGGGATAAACTCAACTGTACAAGTGCCTGCCTGGTAAGGGCAAGTTCCTGAATTTGAGTCCCAGTTCCAAAATAAGTAAATAAATGCCAGCGAGGCAGCTGAGCATGGTGCCTCTGAAATTGTGAACAAGCACACTTCCTCGGTTTGTCTTTTTCCAGTGGGGATGAAAAGCTAACTCTGGATAGTGAGGCTGACACTCCCCAGGGGCAGCTGGCTGGAAGGCATTTGTGGTTTTGCACAAAGATAACAAAGCTGGGCATGGTGGTACACCCTGTGGTCCCAACTCTGTGAGGCTGAGGCAGGAGGACTGCCAGTTCCAGTCCAGCCTGGGGAATTCAATGACTTAGAACCTTTCTCCAAATTTAAACATAAAAGTGGAGGAAGGGCGCGCTGGGATGGTAGGTCAGTGCAAAGGCTCTGGCCTTAAAGAATGAGAAGACACTGGAACTGGTGCCTGGTGCAGCAGGAGGTGAGTAGTGTAGGGGTCGAGCCCTGGGCTCCCCAGTTACCTGGCCATGGTGTTTTGTTCTAACAAGACAGCCAGGGGGCTTGGGTACCTGACAGCAGCCCCACATGAACCTGCTGGTTGGATGGAATCTGCAGGCAGGGAAACCCCCAGACCCGGCTCCCAGAACAGCTGTGCTCACAGCCCCATGGGCTGTGCCTCAGGAACCCAGAGCTGCTGATCTGGACGCATCCTGGGGCTGGCAGGGGCTGGCAGCAAGGACACAGGGTCACACTCCTTCCAGTCACCTGTGCCCCATCCCCCAGTCACAGACCCATGGCTGGTCTTGCATGCTGTGCAGTGCTACAGCCCTTAACTGGAACCCAGCCTGGCACCAACCAGGAACAGAGTGGGTTGGGCCGCTGCCCTCTGCACCCCAGGCTGACGCAGAGGAGGCTGGAGCAAGAGAGCCGCCCTCCTGCCTGTTACTGTTGCTTACCGCTTCCTGTGCTTCTCTCTCTCTTTCCTTCTTTCTTTCTTTCCTGGGAATTGGACCCGGAGTCATTCCCACTGGGCTACATCCCCAGCTGTTGGAGCCTTTGAAGCCGAATACATGTGCAGGGCTGTGTCATGGCCCAGGCCTGGTGGAACTGAACAAAGAGATGCCTCAAAGGACAAGACAGGCCACAGCTGAGGACACCTGGCTTCAACCCCAGTTAACAGGACAGAGATCAGAGATGGCAGCTGCAGGCACCTCACTCCTGTAGTGGAAGTCACCTGGAGACTTCCTCCTGGGATACTTCTTAATTAGCATCGTCTGTTGCTTGGAGGGGTCCTTGAATCCCTCCCAAGGTCCTGCTCAGGTTTCCAGCATTTTACACTCTAACCCCTTCTTTGTTTGAATATAAGTAAATACTGGCCACCTAGAGACATTCCTTGTCCCAGCCCCCAGAGTCTTAAACCCTGCAGAGTTTTGATCCTCCTGGAGCCTTAAAATCACACCACTTGTCTCATTTATTTAAGCCTTCACCGTACCCTCATTTAGGAGATTGGGGATCTAGGTCCCCGATACCCAGCCCTTTTTTTATTTTTTGAGACACTGTCTTGCTAAAGCAGTAAGTTGATCAGGCTGTGCTCAAACTTCCAACCCTCCAACCTGGACTCCCCAGAGTGCTGGGACTACCACACCCGGCTTTATTTTTATTTTGTGCCTTAGTCTGGCTAAAGTGCCAATAAGCCCAGGAGAGTGGCTCTTGCCTCGGCTCAGATTTTTAGTCATGTGCCACCATGCCTGGCTTTTTAACGCAAGATGCTGAGAGAAGCCCAGCACTTGGCCGGGCCAGGGGTCTCCACCCTCAGCCTGGAAAGCCTGCAGCCTGTTGGGCCATCCCGGGTTTTGGCCTGATCAGGTCTCCAGGCCTCTACAGTATGCATGCCTAACACGTTCCCAGAACCCTTGATACCCTGGTCACCTGGGGTCACTATGTAAGGACTTCTGATTTATAGAGGAGATAGCTGGGGTGGTAGCACAAAGCCTGTGGTTCCAGCTCTAGAAAGGCTGAGGCAGGAGGATCACTATGCATTTGAGGCCAGCTTGGGCTACCTAGCTCTCAAAAGAAAAAAAGCCTGGAGAGGCCAGGCTGGCCTTGGAAACAGTACAAACTGCTGCTAGCACTACAGGGCCCACCATCCATGCACCTGCTTTGCCCAGCCAAGTGCCTGCAGCTAGGCACACTGCCAGGGTGGCTTCCCTGGTGACCCAGTGTGGCACTGGCCGGCAGCAGGCCCAGCGCAGCAGGAGGGCCAGGTGTCCAGAGCAGGCCAGGGAGAAACTATACAACATGGCTCTGCCTGGGTCCCTGTGGGCCCTGAGCACACACCTGCCGGCCACCTGCTCCTGCTCCCTGCCTGTGCCAGCCAGGTCTCTGGTCTGGATGCTGGGCCCCAGTTCCAGGGAGCATAGCCTTGAGCCGCTGGCCCCTCTGCCTGGATCTTCTCATACTCCCAGACCAGTCAGTGCCCTCCTGTGTTTTCCCCTGGGGTCATCCAGTACAGCTCACCCCGTTTAGCGTAATCCACATTTCAGTATCTTGTACCTGAGCCTGGGATCACCAACTCCAAGTTCATGGAGATTTTTTTCTTTTTAAAAATCTTTCTGCAGGGCTGGGGATGACCCCAAGACCTTCACATTGAGCTATGTTCCAGCCCCACCTTTTTTTCTTTAGTGTTGAGACAGGACTCGATAAGTTGCCAAGGATGTCCTGGAACTCACAGTGACCCTCCTGCCTCGGCCTTCTGAGTCCTGGGATTGGATGCAGGCATGTACCATCACACCAGCCACTTTTTAACATGCATCTTGTGTGGGCCACTTTTCACTAGGCAAGATGCCGCTGCAGCTGGGTGTTCACCTGGAGCCAGGATGGACACAAACTGGAAGGCTGGGTGCAGTGCAACTCCTGTGTGACCTTACACAGGTAGCTTGACTTCTCCGGGCTGCTTGGGCATCTGTCCAGTGGGGATGAAAATGAGTCCTCCAGAGAGACTAAGGGGATTTCCAGGAAGGCTTTGCTCCTGAGGACTTGGCCAAGGTCCCTGCCACACAATAACAGCCTCCTGAGTATTGAGGGGGGAGGTTTGTGAGGAGAGAAGTGACTGGGACCTAATTCAGTACCCAAAAAATTGGGTCTAGGAGACTGAGGCAGGAGGATCATAAGTACAAGCCCCGTGCTGGGCAGCTTGGCAAGACCCTGTCTCAGGATAAAAAATAAAACAGGGCTAAGTTTGTAGCTCAGTGCAGAGGCCCTGGATTCTGTCTCAGGAACCAAACCAGAGAGCAGGCGGAGTATCTGCGATGCGCCATCACTGTGACCTCTGTTCCTGTGCAGCCTGGCCTGCGGAGCTGACATACAGCAGACTGCAGGCCAAGTGCAAACGCTGTGACATCTTAAGAGACTTGAGCTTGAGCCACTCAAGTAGCTGTGGGAGGGGCAAGTCCACACAGGCTTGGAAGGGGAGATGAGAGATGAGCATGGGAATAAAGACTAGGAGAAAGGGCATTTTGGTGCAGAAGAATTCAGTAACTTTCTTGGTTTTTTTTTTTTTTTTTTTTTTTTTTTGTCTTTTTCCTTTTTACCGGTACCAGGGATCGAACTCATGACTGCTTGCTTGCAAGGCAGGTACTTATGCCGCTGAGCTAAATCCCCAGCCCCACTTTCTTGGTTTTTGAGACAGGGTCTCCCTGTATGGCCCAGGCTGGCCTCCAACTCACAGTAATCCTCCTGCCTCAGCCTCATAAGTGCTGGGATTACAATCATGTGCCACCACATCCTGTTTACCATTATTCTTTACAAGACACAGACTTGTTCAAGGAAAACAGTGAGTGGCTGCGTGTGCTGCATGCCTGTAATTCCGGCGCTCAGGAGGCTGAGGCAGGAGGAGGAATGCCCTGAGTTCAGGGGCAGCCTGCACTACAGAATGGCTTGCAGAAGGCGGATGGGGAGGGAGATCCCGTTGAGCTGAATTGGGGGGTATCTTGTTCTCTTTTTCTCCCCCAGTACTGGGGATTGAACCTGGGGTTTCACACTGAGCTGCACTCCCAGCCTGCTTTGATTTTCATTTTGAGGGAGGGACTGCTAACTCGCTAAATTGCCCGGGCTGTGTCAGAACTTGGGCTCCTCCTGCTTGAGCCTCCCTAGTGCAGGGTCACAGGTGTGCGGCACAGTGTCCAGCAGAGGCCCCTGTTCTTGAAAGCTTTCATCAAATCCTTTCAACCTCCCGGCATAGCTGGGTCTGCTGAAAGTGGCGTCCTCGCCTGTGGCCTGTGGACAGGGCCCAGTCCTTCAGGGCTAAGGGAGAGGACAGCATGCCTGAGGTCGGTTAGAGGCAAGGTGTGATCGGTGGCAGGACAGGGAACATTCCTGTCCTACATGCCCAGACTTGCTGTCCTCCCAGGAGCTGCTGTCCCCAAGTGCCAAGCGTGGCCTCTCCTCCTCTCCTCTTCACACTTGGTCACCTCTGTGCCACTCTCATCCCCTGGCACCCAGTGACAGACCCAGGTGTATCCAGTGTCCCTGGGAGCCAGCTGTCCTCTCTCCATAGGACATTAAGACTGTGCATAGAACTGTGATAAATGCATACTGAGCTGGGCATGGTGGTGCACACCTATAATCCTAGCACTCTGGGAGGCTGAGGCAGGAGAGTTCAAGACCAACCAACAGCTCAGCTGTGTTAACCCTGGGCAGGGAGGTCCTGTGGGCAGGAAATGCTTCCTCCCCATGACCTCCCAGCTGCTCCTACGCTGGCCACTGTGGCCTGCACACAGCATGGTGGGCTTTGTCAGGTCCTCTCAAGGCCACTTGGGCTGGGCCATCGTTCCCCTCAGGGCTCCTGGCCGGTGGCTCCAGGGTCCCCTGCCTGTGCTCCCAGATTTGTCCAATCTCAGCTCTGACCCCCAGCTCTAGGGCTGCCTGTGCTTGGAGCCGGGGCTATCTCCTTGTTATCTCCCCACATCGGGTTTGGGCAGTGGGGAAAAGGCCAGTGGCAGCAGAGCAGCCCAACCAGTCCTGCAGGCAGCAGGACCAGGCCAGGGCTGGGGGAGGGGTGGAGCCCCTCCGTCTCCAAGTGGACCCTCAGAAAGGCAGCCAGGAGCTAGGTGCCTATAATCCCAGCGCTTTTTTTTTTTTTTTTTTTTTTTAGGCTGAGGCAGGAGGACAGGCTACGTTTGAGATCAGCCCAGGCTACACAGCAAGACTTGGTCTCTAAAAGACAGAAAAAGACCTGGAAGGGGAGTGATGTGAATGTGAACAGAAGGTGGACGCAGGCGAGTCGGCCCGTCAGGTACTACTTCCTTTGAGTGTGGCGCACACACCCACACGCCTCTCTGATTCTTAGCCAGGCCTTCCTGGGGGACACTGTCACCCCATTTACAGGTGCCTGTGGGTCCGGGAGATGCAAAGCCCGAGGACTGCCCCAGGCCTTGCTGGAAGATGCAGCTGTGAGGATGTAGGTGGGGGTTTCTTTTTTTGCTGTCCTGGTCCTGGGGGATTGAGCCCAGGGCCTTTGCACAGAGCTGCATCCCTAGCCCTCTCTCATTTTTGATTTTGAGACAGGGTCTTGCTAAATTACTAATTTCCCTAGGCTGAGCTTGAACTTGAAATCCTCCTGCCTCAGCCTCACAAAGTGCTGGGATGCCCGGTGTGCCCCCATGCCCAGCTCATGTCCCAGGAGTGTGTGTGGACTCACACTGTTTCTTGTGGGTACAGCCTGGCATGGGAACTTTAGGGCTGCGTGGTGAAGCATGTATGGCTTTCCTAAGTCTTGCCACTCCGAGATCCCAACAGCAGCGTCACAGAGCCCTGCACAGTCACTCATCAAGGCTGTTACCAGTTGTTTTGTTTTGTTTTATTCAGCAATTTTATTTTTGCAATACTGGAGATTGAACTTGTGCTGGACAAGTGCTTGACCACTTAGCTACATGCCCAGCTCTTTTAGAATTTTATTTGGAGACAGAATCTCTAAATTGTGCAGCTTGGGCTGGAATGGATAACCCTCCTGCCTCAGCCTCCCACAGTGCTGGGATGACAGGTGTGTGCTGCCATTCAAATACTTTGAATTTCCACATCTACATGTTTTGTTGGTGGCATGATGGAAATGTCACACCATGGAGATGGGCACACCTTACAGATCCACAGTCTCCCACTGTGGCCCTGGCACAGAGCTGCTTGGTAAGGAGGTCCCAGTACCCACTGCACGAGACTCAGAGAGCACGACAGATTCAGCTATGCATTCCAGAGTAACCAGCCAGTGGTGGCTTGAGATGACAGTAGCATCCATTTCTCATGATTCTATGTGCTATTCCTGCCTTGGACCCAACCTACCATGGACTGAGCCCTGTGAAGCCATGAGCCAGGTCAAACTGTTCCTTCTTTAAAATGTGGCTGTTGGCCATTGTGTCTCTGGGCAGGAAGTTAACACATGTGTCTTGCAGGGGACCTGGTGGCCTATCCCTGTAAAGATGGTCCTTGGGGACAGGTAAGGATCAGGGCTTCCCCCTGTGTCCCCCTGGGTGTTCATGGCAGCCATCCAGGTGGCCCATGAAGCTGGTACCTGTGGTTTGGGACACTGAGGAAGGGTTGCTGTTTTAGGTGCCTGCAGGCAGTGGTGCAGTTTTGGGACTATGGGTTTCCAAAGCGGCGAGAGCCCCCTCCTGGACAACTGGAGAAACTCAGGAGAGAGCAAGAGAGCCCGCCTGCGAGGTTACCTCCTTCCAGGTTCCCCTTTGGGCTTCCTTTTCACAGTCTTGACCGTGGGATGGGGTAGGGGGGGGGCGGCTTGTCTCCCCCGGCATCCTGGGCTTGGTGGCCTTGAGACCCCAGCATGGGCTGGAGGTTCCAGGAAGTGTGGATCCCAAGGGTGCTGTGTGGGTGCTTTGATGGCCATGTCAACGTGGAAACCTTAGAAACAGGCTTTGCAGAGCTCTGCAGTGGCCACTTGCCCAGCTGAGTCTCAGTCTCTCTTTATTGATTTATTTTATTGGTACCAAGGATCGAGCTCACGACTGTGCACTTGCAAGGCAGGTGCTTATGCCGCTGAGCTAAATCCCCAGCCCCAGATTTTACTTTATTTTTGAGACAAGGTCTTGCCTTTCAATCCAGCCTTGAACTCACAGCAATCATCCTGCCTCAGCCTCCTGAGTAACAGGAGGGTACCTCCTGGGTAACAGCTTGTGCACCATGATGCCTGACTTTTATTTTTTTGAGACAGGGTTTCACTATGCAATTCAGGCTGGCCTTGAGCTCACTTTGTAGCCCAGGCTAGTCTCAAACTCACAACAATCCTCCTGCCTTAGCCTCCCAAGTGCTGGGATGACAGGCCTGCAGCACCATATCGAGCCCTGATTTTGTTTCTCGAGACAGGAGCTCCCACTGTAGTTCAAGCTGCCCTTGAATTTACTGTGTAGCCCTCATTGGCCTCAATTTGAACTAGTGGGGATCCTCTTGCCTCAGCCTCTTGAGTGTCACAATTTTAGGTGTGTGCCACCACACCTGGCTTTAAGTCAAGAAGCCTTTTGAAAATTAGTATTTAAAAAAATTAGTATTTTTTAAATGATAGCTCTACCAAATGTTATCGAAAGTAAAATAGCTACCAAGAGGCACTCTCTCTCTGCCCTTGTCCCTGTCCCCCTCTCTCGTAGCACCATGAAGCAAGCACATGTCTTTCCTTCCCACACAGGGCCCCTCATGGGTTGCTTTCTCTCTTCAGTTGTGATTCCCATGTTCCCGGTTTATCCTCAGCCTAGTAACTTTTAATTGGATGCTGGACATTACGCCAGGACATTGCTGGGAGTCTGGTTTCTGCTGTTTCCTTTTCCATTCCAGGGCATCGTCTTGGCCTCTAGTTAATTTATGAACCCATCAGGTGCTCCCATCGAACCTGTTGTTAGCCCATGGTGTAAAAGGTTTTGGGTCACCCTGACTCCATGGCTGCTGAGATTCTATACCTAAGACATGAAGTGAACATAGAATATCTATTTTTTAATGCTAGGGATTGAGCCTAGGGCCTTGACACTGAACTACATCTTTAGCCACTCTTTTTTATTTGACACAGGCTAAATTGCTAAGTTACCCAGGCCCGGCCCAGCGTGCCTTGAACTTGTGGTGAGCTTCCCAGCTCAGCCTCCCAGGATGCTGGGATTACAGGTATATGGTGCCACCCCTGGCCACATCTTTCCAAAGGACTAAAATTAGAACCATGAATATTGGGAATTGAAAGGGGCAGGAAATGACGTTGGAAGGGGACAGGAATGTTTTGGGATAATGAGTTTTCTGCCGGGCATTGTGGTGCATTCCTGTAATCCCAGTATGTAGGAGGCTGAGGCAGGAAATTCACCATGAGTTCAAGGCCAGTGGGCTACACAGTGAGTTCATGCCTGGCCTGAACTACAGTGAGACCCTGTCTCAAAAAGCCACACACATACAAGAAGGACTCTTCTGGCCTTTGTACATTCTCATCCCTGATTCCTGGAACCCCAAACACACATGCATGATCCGTGCAGTCTACAGGCTGAGCCCCAAACTCACGGACTCCCAGCTCCGGCCCAGCCCCTCCCTCAGCTCCCCCTGCTGCGTGACTGTGACCACCGTGTCCCGGCCTTACCTCTGGCACAGCCCCAGGCACAGAAACACTGGGTGTTTGTGGCTCTGCTCTTCCTGGAAATCAGGGGCTCTTCCCCAGGAGGCCTGGACCCCACTGTCTGTGGTCAGCTAGTTCCAAGGGGCCCCAGGAAGCAAGGGACACACTGGGGAAAGGCGATGCCTGCCACAGCTGTCCCCAGCCCAGCACCCAGCCTGGGCACAGCCAGCCTGGGGTCAGTGTCTCCACCCCTCCCCCTCCAGAAAGCTGTCACTTCAGCCACTACACTGTTGTTACCCTTCCTGGTAGTAGGCTGTGGACGCTCAGGGGCTGGGTCCTCTGCCATCCTTGAGCAGCTGCAGTTTGGACAGGTGACAGCATGGCCCATGGGATTAGGATGCAGCCTGGGCCCCGAGCACGCTGTCAGGGAGGGGAACTGTGTCCCAGGTCCATCTCTAGCTTTCTGATTAGACTTCAGCTTGTCTAGACCTTCCTGCCTCAGCCTCTCGCATGCTGGCAATGCAGGGACCGGCATCAGGTGACTTCTGGGGTCCTCTGAGAGTGGCCTCTGCCCCAGCTAGCCATGGCCCAGCCCCACTCTCCTGTGGCCCTACAGGGGACAGGTTGGGGCCCCATGCCAACCCCAAGTGACTCCTGTGAACCTCGAAAGCCTGGAGTCACTGCAGCCAGCACAGAAGGGGGTAAAAGGTCACTGCCTACTACCTTGGGCCGCTGGCTGCCTGCCACCTGGGCCAGACACTGAGGCCAGCACTGCCTGGCTGCTGGCTCGGGGGACAGCTGTGGGGATAGCCATGGGACCTGCAGTCGGGCTGGGTGGCTGGCGTGGGGACTGGGCTGTGACCTGACTGGATAGAGCCTCCCTAGGAAGAGAGGAGCTCCTGAGGAAGGTGGCCCTCAGTCCTCAGCCCCTGCCTCACCAGCCTGGGCCTGTCTCCAGCTAAAACTGGCTAAGTCCTGGAAAGGCGTGCAGAGTTGGTTTACTACACAGTTCCTTGAAGCTGGGTATGGTGGGATACACTGTAATCCCTGCACTGCAGCTGAGGCAGGAGAATCTCTTTGAGTTCAAGGCCAGCCTGGGCTACATAGTAAAATACTCTCTCAAAAAAAAAAAAAGATAATAATAATAAATAATTTAGTTCTTTTGGATACCTATAAGAAAAACTTAAGATGATGGAAGCAATCTAATATATGTGAAATGAGAAAATGCTAATGTAAGTATATTTCATTTATATATATATATATATATATATATATATATATATATTTTGTCTTTTTCCTTTTTATCAGTACTGGGGATTGAACTCATGACTGCCTGTTTGCAAGGCAGGTGCTTATGCCACTGAGCTAAACCTCCAGCCCCCATATTTTTTTTTTTTTTTTTGAGACAGGTCTTTATGCAGTTCAAGCTGGCCTCAAACTCACAGCAATCCTCCTGAGTGGTGGTATTACAGATGTGTGCCACCATACGCAGGCTGTTGCTAGTATTTTAAGATCTCTATTTTGTCTTGTAATAGATAATAAAATTAAACCGAATAAAGAGAAATGACATTTTATGAAATAGACATATAAAATTTAATCTTTTTGGTTTAAAACACAGCATCCATGATACAATGAATAACAAACAAGACAAAACTCAATTTTGTAAAACAAAATACAAAATATCATGTATGACCCGTGTCCCCTGATAGCTCAGAAAGCCGGTGGCTGATCTGCATACTTCATTAGAGAATTTTAACCTAAAAATGCAACTATGGATGCTACTGAGACAAACGACCTACTCCAGCTGCTCCCTGAAGCTAAGATACCCGTGATCTCATTTCTCTTAGTTTCTATTATAAAATTACATTTAAAGGATTTTGATATATTTGAACATGTGTACAAAACATTGCCCTGGCACAATGATATATTCACAAATATATTAGTCTCAGAATTCACAAATGCTTGCTAGAATTGTAAACCTTACAAATAATCAAACTTCAAAAACCATCTTTCTTTCATTTTGGTTTTCTGAGACAGGATCTTGCTCTGTAGTCCAGACTGGTGAGAGGTTATGATGTAGCCCAGGCTGGCCTTGAACTCGCAGAGATCCTCCTGCCTCAGCTTTCCAAGTGCTGAGATTACAGGCGGGAAACACTTGTTAGACCAGGAAGAGGAGGAAGAGGGAAAGAGGTCCGGCTCAGGTTCACCATCATTTCTGGTGTGTGCTACACTTCTGGGTGCTCTGGGTAACACTTGGTGCCACCAGCACCAGAACAGACCTCTTTGGTCAGTGTGACGCCCCTTTTCACGTGTGCACCTCAGGAGTTTGCGCAGCAGCCTCTGGTGGCTGCAGAGCCCGATCATCCAGCCAGGCCCACTACGCTGGGGGCTGGCCACCTGTGGCTGGGCAGGACCTGGCCCGTGCGAGCGCCCTGGTATATATTAGAAGTCTCTGTCAGCCTCTATGTACACATTTACAGCGGACCTTCATGTCGGTATTGCACTCGTAGGCTCCACCGGTCTACACTGCCCCCGCTCAGCTCATGACAGGGCTGCCAGCCAGGGCCCAGCCTGGTGCCCCATGATGTAAACACTGTATGGGGGACACAGTGGGGGACTGAGCCCGAGATCCTGAGCCCACATGGGCCTCCTGTGCCCTCCATGCAAGGTCCCTGCGAGTGTGGACGGGGCCTGTAGCCTGTACCATGATCCACCGTGCGGCAGCAACCTGGGGGCTGCCAGAGCCGGGTAACAGCACGTGGGCTACTGTCCTCTGCAGAGCTTCTGCCTCAGGGCGGAAGGGTCCCCTCCTCACATCACCTGTGTCTGCAGGGTGGGCGCCCGGCGGTGACATTGGCAATGGCGCAGGACACCGCTCTGAACCCGGCGCTGTGAGCCAGGCCCTAGATCTCTGTGAGCGTGAGCTTGTACGATCCCCCGGCCTCCTCTGTCTGCAGCTGGAAGGTGTCCTCGTTGGAATAATGCTTCACGATGTTGTCATCCATGTTCACCAGGATGCTGGGGAGGGCACGGGTTCCCACGGTGAGACCTGGCTGAGCGGTTCCGTGGCTCCTGCTTGCTCAGACCCATCCACACTGCCCGCCCTGGGCCCAGCCACTACCTCATCTATAAACTCGGGTAAGGGGGACACAGTCACCTGGAATGGTGAGAATGAAAGGAAGGGGAAGAGCCCAGGGTGGTGGCACACACCTGTGACCCCAGCACAGGGAGGCCAAGGCAGGAGGATCCCTGCAAGCCTGAGTGAGTTCAAGGCCAGCCTGAACTGCATAGTGAGACCCTTTGAGCCTCAAAGAATCAAAAAGAAGAAAGCAACATAGGCAATAGTCTTCAGAGGCAGATCAGTTTTAAATACAGTTGAATAAGAAAAAACAGGCAGGGCCTGAAGGCTGCTTCCAGCCCACACCCCAACCCACGCCCCAGTGTGGACCCCGCCCCCCCTTACCCTTTTTTGCATTTCTTGAATATTTTCCCAATCTTCTCTTGGGGAATATCGTACTTGTCTGAGATCTAAGAGAGCAGAAAATAATAATTCTAGAATGATGTTTTGTGGCTTTAAACATCGACCACACACGCCCACATGCACACGTGTGCTTTTCCCATATGCACACAGAGATGAAATCACTCAGGAAACACTGGCAATCGCTCATTTTCTCTGTCTTCTCTCTCCGTGATTAAGGTTTTGCAAGATCTTTAAGGAAAGGTGCCTGAAGACAGGTGTGGTGGCACAGGCCTGTCTTTCTAGCACTCAGCAGGCTGAGGCAGGAGGATCTTTTGCTCCAGCCCAGCCTGGGCCGCATGGTCCTATCCCCCAACCAAGACCCCGAGGGGATGGCAGCACTTACGGCCTCAGTCAGACCCTTCAGGGACGGGGTTTTGAGCATCAGGGCATCGAAGACTTCCTCTGCTTCCTTCCGCACGTACAGCAGCACTGGCCGCGGGGGGCAGGAAGGGAGGGAGGGCGCAGTGAGGCACAGGCTTGGGAGAGCCCAGCTGGCGGGGCCAACTAAAGAGGCTTGAGTGCCCGCATCTGGGATGGGACTGGGACCAGGACCGGCACCGGCATCAGAGCTAGGACCTAGCCGACCCACACTAAGGACCCAGTGCCCTCCCCGATTGCACCGGGGCCTCACCTACCTCTCTTTGGCTCCTCTATCCGAGTCAGCTTGGCAGAAGGTGGGGCAGCGAACTCATCCTCCGCCCCATATGGGCCCCGTTTCAGGGCGGATCTGTGGGCAACAACCCAAGACACAGTCATGCAACCCTGAGGATGTCCAAGCTTGGCTCTGGGCTTGGCTTTTTGTATTTGAGACGGAATCTCACTATGGAGCTCATGCTGGCCTGAACTTTGTGGTGACCCTCCTGCCTCAGCTTCCTCAGTGCTGAGATGACAGGTGTGTACCACCACACTAAGCCCCAGAAAGGACATTGTGAAGTAGAAAACCTAAATGTGGGTGAGGGCCAGAGGACGAGGAGGTGTTGATGGTGACATTCATTCCGGGAAATGGGGCTGGGGGTTACAGTTGATTCTTCGATGGCTCAGGAAAAAAATGAGTTCTTTGGAGCTGGGTGTGGTGGCTGTAATTCTAGCACTTAGGAGGCTGAGGCAGGAGGAATGCCATGAGTTTGAGGCCAGCCTGGTCTACCTATCGAGACCCTGTCTCAATAAAGCAAAACAAAAAACAAAACAAAAACGTGCTTTGTCTTGCACGAATTTGTAATGTGGAGACTGTCTCAGAAAAAAAAGGCCAAAAAACAAAACGGGCTGGGGATTTAGCTTAGCGAAACAATCACTGCTTGGCATGAGTTCAATCCTCAGTACCAAAACACAAAACAAATGCGGCAAGTGTGAGGCCAGCCTGAGTTACACAGTGAGTGCTAGCCCAGGCTGACTACACAGCAAGGCCCTGTCTCAAAAATTAAAGCAAAACAAAACTAGCATAAAACTTACCCTTCCCCCTCCAGTTCTTCTGACGCAATGGAAAGAACCTAAGGCAAAAACATAGATTGCTTTTTATTCACGTATGACTATTATTACTGGTTTTTTGGGTACTGGGAATCGACTCAGGACCTTGCGGTTGCCAGGCTGGTGCTGCGCCACTAAGCAGCACCTCAGCTGGTCCCTGGCCCTGCTTTTCAAGTTGGTGTTCTAAATGTTTCAGACCACAAACACTGCTAAGTGGGAGTGATTCTGGGCTGGGCCACTGCACCCCCACTCACAATGGAGCAGCACTGGGGACTGAACCCAGGACCTTTGCACTGAGCCACACTCCCAGCCCTGTTGTAATTTTAATTTGAAGTCAGGCTCTCACTAACTTGCCCAGCCCAGGCTCTGACTTTAGACTCTCCTGCCTCAGCCTCCTGGGGCCAGGACCTACGTGCACGCCCCGCTGCAGATTGGTGAAATGCACATCGGGGATGAAGAGCACAGGCTGCGTATCTAGGTCCAGGAAGGGCTTGAAGACCGTGATGTCCATGCGCTTGTGTGACGGGAGCAGCGGCACCTTCACGTCGGACACTGAGGAGGAGAAAGAGGCAGCCGCGCGGGGCGGGTGTCACACAGCCGTCTCCTGGTGTGACTGTATGGAGCAAAGTGCCTGGGAGGTGCCACTCCGGCAGGGGAATGAGGCGTTTCTGGTAAAATCCACAGGTGGACAGAAAGACGTCTTTGCATGCATGAGCACGCAGGCACACAGAGCATACAACACAGGGAAGCCGATCTAGTCCCTGCTCCAGGGGCCAAAACTCACTGAAAGAGCTTGGAACCTGGAAGTCTGAGGTGTGATCGGAAAGTCCAATGAATGTGAACAAAGTTTAGACGCGTTAGGATAACAGGGTCGTTACAGAGAATGGCCTGCAATCCTTGGCACAGGGTCCATGGTCTTTGCTGCTTCCCATACTGACTGCTGCCGCCAAGTGCCACTTAGTGGAACACAGCTCAGAAAAACATGACGCTGTGTCCTCATCCACCTCAGTCACCGATCTGGCCCTGCGTGACTCCTGACTCTTCCCAAAGGCACCATGACCATGAAAGGGAGACATTTTGAATCCATTCAGGATGTGGAGGCAGCTGAGACAGCACAGTTAAAGACCCTCAGGAAAGAGGACTCCAGAGCTGCTGCAGGAAGTGGCCAGGATAATGGGCCACGTGTGCTGGAAGCAAGGGGAGGATTTTGTGGGAGATGCGAGGCAGTATCTTGCTGTCACCTGTCACCTTGTATTCCGCTCACACCACATGCGGGCTGCAAGAGCTGCCCCTGTGGGACCCCTCGCATTCTAACCCGTGTCTGAACGCTGACGTCACACCTATCACACAGGTGTTCACACATGGGTGGAACCAGTGTTTAGCTCAGGGACCGAAGAGCCACTGGCCCTGTCACTCTACAAAATGGGTCCTGGGCGCCGCTGCCCTAAGGGACCCTGAGGCCACCTGCAGTCAGGGTTTTCAGGACTATGAAAAGCTCCCCTGGTGAGCTAGCAAATCCGGCATGCAGCGATTGTAGGGAATGACCACCATCTGGAGATGCTACCTGTGCCCTCTCCTAGGCACCACCGGGACTTCTGCAAAGCGGGAGGCTCGGGTGTGAGCAGCTGTGGGCCCCCGGGACGGAGGCCCACGGCGCTCCAGAAAGCTACCCGGCCCCTGCAGACGCTCACGGCCCCCAGCGCGCCACACTTGCCTTTCCTCTTGCTTTGCTTGCGCTCCTCATCCCTGATTTTCCGCTCGGCTCCCTGCGGGCAAAGGGACCAGGATAGGGTTCTGGGATTGCCCCGACCCCAGGAGTGGCTCCCCTCTGGAGAGGACGTTGTCACTGGTGGCATCCCCGGGCTCACCAGTCCTCTCCTTGTGAGTGCTCACCCTCAGTCTACCCTCCTCTCTGTGTACCTGCTCACTGGGACAACGGTGCTGTTCTTTTATTAAATATTTTTACTGGGGATCAAACGGCAGGGCCTTTGCACTGGGTGATGGCTCCAGACCCTTTCTCTTTTTCCAGTTTCTGAGGCAGCCTCTCACCACATTGCCCAGGTTGGGCCTGAACTTGTGCTCCTCCTGTTGCCTCAGCCTCCCAGAGTGCTGAGCTTATAGGTGTGCGCAGCCCAGAAGCTTTGCATAAGTTCCGTGGGCCGATCCTCTGCAGCGGACACCCCTGCTGCCCAGGTCACTGGGCTCTGTGTGTGGCTGCTCCCCCCACAGGAAAGTGGAGAAAGAGCATCGCTGCCCTGGGGTCCAGGGTGGGACACAGCCCCTCCCACCGCCTCACCAGTCACGATAATAAATCTAACGATATCATCATCACCTCCAACCCACCACAGACTGGGACAGGGTGGGGCAGGGGAGCAGGGCCTCCAGCAGCCCACGTGCGCACCTTGTCGCAGAAGACCTTGATCTGGCAGAAGGCGCGGTGCACCGGCTTGTTGCTGCGGTTGTTGTAGCTGTAGGTGTCGATCTGGATGTTCAGGGGCAGCCCCTTGACACCCTTCTGCGAGGAGAAGTCAGTGCTCAGGCAGTTCACGGAGATGAAGACCTGCGTGGGGAATGGGAGCGACAGGAGGCTGAGGCAGGAGGATCGCAGGGAGGCTACGGCAGACCCTGTCTCAAGAACATGACGATGGGGAGGCGCAGGGGACACCCGCAAGTTCTGCTTCATTCCCTTCCAGGGTCTCTGGGCATCAGGTGGGATGGGTGGCACAGTGCTGCTGCTGTTACCACCCACATCGCCACACTGGCCCTCGGCACAGACCCAAGCTCTCCACATCCCGCCCACAGGAAGACAGAAGCAGTGGCCCCTGCTCCAGGCTGGATTTGAGTTAGCAACCGGGAAACATGGTTCTGTCCCTCCCTGAGGGAGGCACCAGGATCTAGTGGAAGTGGCCCACAGTGCCAGGGTCCCCATCCGACCCTGATGTGGACTCCAGTTGGCTCACAGTCATTACACACAGCTCGTAGAGACTGAGGCAGGAGGATCGAAAGTTGGAGCCCAGCCTGGGCAACTGAGGAACTCAGTGAGACCCCCATGGCAAGGTAAAAAATATACTGACTTTATTCGAATTTGGTATGCTTGATAGTATCAAGTCTAAGAGCAGAGGCAACTACTCTGAAGATGACAAGATGTAATAAGATACCCATTCCGGTTTGATTATTAACTGCTTTTGAAGTCCTACAATGTCTCCAATGTTGTGGTTTTTTTTTTGGTCTTTTTCGTTTTTATCGGTAACAGGGGTCAAACTCATGACTGCCTGCTTGCAAGGCAGGCACTTATGCCACTGAGCTAAATCCCCAGCCCCCAATGTTGTGTTTTTATTAAAATTGCTATGTAATGCTATGTTCAATTATATTATGTCTGATGATGTAGACAATCCTATTGAAACTAACAAGAGACAGCATAGTAACTACTGTAGATCACCTAATATTGTGGTCCTATGTCTTTTTCATTTCATGTTTTTTCTAGGAATTTGTTTTATTGTCTTGTTTTGATCTGTTTTTCCCTATAATACAGGAAGGATTGATATACATGTAGAGACTCACACGTGTAGAATTTCTAAACTGTTTACGGGAACAGATGTAATGAACAGATACTCTGAAGAAGAGACACTAAGAAACCCAGTGCTAATTCTGTAGCATTATGATATAAAATCTAGCAATACTATTATTCACTGTTCAGAGTGACATTACTCTAGTCCCTTATGTTCAATTTGAGCATATGTAAAGATAAGGTCAGCTACTTTGAAGAGAATGAGAGACATTATGGCAGCCATTGTTGACTTCCCCAATGTCAGGTCTTGAAGACCTAAAAATCCTTCATCACCCTGTTATGATCAGATTAGTTCTATAATGTTGAGTATGTATTCACTATGTGTGAAGATGGGGACAACTATTTGGAAGAAAACTAGATACAATATGATAGTGAAGATCTCCAGTGGTCTTGCTTTGAAATCTGTTTCTTAAAATTGTTTCCTTATGATCTGTTTTGTTCTGTTTTGTTAAATCTTACCCTCTTTAAAATAAAAAATAAAGATAAAAAATAAAAAGGGCAGGCACTTAGTTCAGCTCGAAGTCCCTGGATTCCAGCCCCAGGCCCCAAACCGCAAATGAAACACAGGCCTGAAGCTGCCAGGTGGTTTCTCAAGCCTGCTGTCTGTCACAGCCCCCGACCCACAGGACAGCTTCCGAAGACCAGGCTTGGCTGGCACACGCTGCTGTCCAGACACTGGGCTGCTGCACGGTAAGGCCAAGGAACTTGAGCAGCCCATGCAGCTCGCCAGTTGTGACTCAGAACCTCAGCTCTGCCACACCACTGGTCCCCGTTTGGACATGGGCGCCCTCTTGTGGCCAGAACTGGAACCATACATAAAAGGAAGAGCACTTTCAGAAGTGGCAGGAACTCAGAGCCTCGCCACCCACAGCACCAGGTGTCCGCCGGACACCAGACAGGGCAAACAGGAGGAGAAAATAACTGGGAAAGATAAACCCTAAAACCATGACGACAGCACTCCAGACACTTTCTCTGTGTACTGGCCCTAGCACAAAAGACCACACTGTCCCGGAGTGAGTGAGGCTGAGCTGTTGTCCTGGCAATCCCAGCCCTAGGAGGCTGAGGCAGGGAGGCTGCTGGGAGTTCAAGGCCAGCCTGGGCTACATGGTGAGTTGAAGGCCAGGGTATGGCCCAGTGTGCAGTGTCCAGTACCACACAGACTTCAGACATCCTTACATGCATTTTATACATCTCACCACCAGGACTTTTTAAGTAAGAAAAATTTTTTTAGAGGCACAGCCCTATCAAAAAATGATTTTTTTCCCTTTTGAGACAGGGTTCATGTGTAGTCCACGCTGGCCTTGAATTCACTAGGTGGCCCACAATGCCCCTAGACTCACAGCAATCTTCCTGTCTCAGCCTCCTGAATACTGAGATTACAGGTCTACGCCAGCACGCATAGCTGCTTCCCAACCAAACTCCAGCCACTCTCGAGTCTACTGATGACAGGACAGAATGCATGCCAGCGTCGCTTACAGAGGAAGGCGAAGAGGCAGAAAGTGGCCATCGCAGTGAGTGTGCGCATGTGTACGCCACACTCGGAAGCCCACTGTGGAGCTGCACACACACAGCTGCCTTCTTCAGCGACATGAGGACCTCTCCAGTGGGACTTCAGCCAAGTGTGGCAACTCAAGCTGGTAACTGCACCACTGAGGAGGCTGAGGCAGGAGGGTCCCTGTGAATTCAAGGCCACCCTGGGCTAGAGAGCGAGACCCCTTCTCAAAAAGGCAACAACTCAAACAAAACACAACGGGATTTTAAAAGATGACCTGTTCCGTGCTTTTGCATTTCTTGCTCCTTACTTGGAAGGGAAGTGGGCCACTAATCCTTGAAGATGCGCCTCTGATGTTCCCACCCACAGTTATCAGAAAGGGAAAAAACGCTAACCACAAAATAAACCGCTGAACAGGCTGAAGATGTCCTGCCAGATTCTTTTAAAAACGTCCAGCCCATTTTCTGGGGACAGTTCCTCATTCTTGGTTAAGAATTCATGCATTCAGAATCTTTCTGAGCATTTAATTTTGCAAGCCTTGGATTGAAAAGGAGAGGGAAACAAAATAGATGTATCCTGCCAAAGGAATGGCTTGTCCACGGGTGTTTTTTTTTTTTTTTTTCTTGGCAGCAGCAGGGATTGAACCCAGGGTCTTCACGCTGAGCTACATCCCTAGCCCTTTTTTATTGAGGCAGGGTCTCAGGCAGGCTGGGCTCAACTTTTTGACCCTCCTGCCTCAGCTTCCTAGGAATCTGGGATGACAAACAGGAGCCATGTCTTCACAGCTTAGATTATTTTAGTCCAAGCACAGAAGGTGAGAGGCAGCAGACCCGGAACTGACAGGTAAGCAGTTCTAGGAAGTGTTTCGGTACCCGCACGAAGCTGTTAACAGCTTGCTGCTTCTCCCAAGTTGGTCCCCAGGGTGATGATGACAAAGGCACACACAAGGAACAGGATGGCTGAGATGGAGGCAGCCAGCCTCAGGTCAGTTCCCAGCAGGGAACAATGGAAGCAACTGGAAATCACTACGTAGTCCAGGATGGCTCTGAACTCACTTTGGAGCCCAGGCTGGCTTCCCATTCCTGGGGATCCTGCTGCCTCAGCCTCCTGAGAGCTGTGATTGTGAGCCACCACTCATGAAGCTATCTAAGGAAGTTTTTACATGATGATTAAACACAGGTCAGGCTTTGCTCTGCAGCTTCCTGCTACGTCCACAGACAGGCTTCTCTCTGTACTGCTCCCAGCCTCCGGATTGATATCAGTGTCCTGTCCTGCCCTACCTAGTGGTCCCTCTCATCCCGCTGCCTCTTCCCCACCTAAATTCCCAAGGGCCACTTTGTGGGGGAAAGAGGAAGAAGAGAAAAGAGATCCTGTAGCTCAATAAAGCTTTTGGGGCCAGGTGTGATGGCGCAGGTCTGTAATCCTAGCACTTGAGAGGCTGAGGCAGGAGGATCACCAAGACCTTTGAGGTCTGCCTGAGCTACAAAGAGAGTTCAAGCCCAGCCTGGCTCACACAGCCAGACCCAGTCTCACAAATCCAAGAGAAAAAAGCCTGGGGTTCCTGCAGCTTGAAGCACTGTCCAGAATCCTGAAAGCATGTTTCTAGCCCCACTGGCGAGCAGTGTGAGGGAAGAGGACTGGCTTTGTGTCTGAGTCACTGGGCCAACCCCTGCCTCAGCACTGCACCGGGGACAGTGAGCCACTGCACATATGTGCAAATGACAGTGCCTGAATGAACGAAGCCAGGTCAAGGAGGACAACTGTGACCTCGCCTCGCCAGCCCAGCCCCGCTCAGTCTGGCCACCACGCACTGGTTGCTCTGAAGGGAAATCGGGTCAGGCTGGTCTCGGGCTTCTAAGAAGTGCAGTGCCTGGCTGCGACGGACCAGTAGCTCTCCCTGTGTGGTGACACTTGGTTCCCAAACCCAGGGGCAGCTGGCTGCCCGAGTGACAAAGGAGGACAACAGCAGGGGCTTGGTTAATGCTGAGAGACGGGTAACCTGGAAGAGGCCCTGGTCCCCACAGTCACTGTGCCCAGTCCCTGCTGAAGGTCACACTGGGGCTGAAGCACAAAGATGGGGTGAGACGCATGTGAGAGGGGGACAGTGACCTGCAGGACCTGGAGGCTCCTGGGAAAAGCCGGTGATGCAGAGACTCAGGCAGAGGGGACGACCCAGGTGACGGTCACTCCGATTCAGGCGTGACATTAAAGGACCTCATACTGCAAACTGAACTGTCAAATCTGGTTTGCCCCAAATAAGTGACATGACTTATGGTGACCTTGGGGCTCTGTGGGGTGTGGCTGTGGCCAGCTTGACAGTCCCTGGGGCCACTGGGGCTCTTCCTTGCTACAATTCACCCACTCAGCATAAAACTCAGCTTAACAGGTGTGGTGATGCATGCCTGATATCCCAGCATTAGGGAGGCTGAGGCAGGAGGATCACTGCAAGTTTGAAACCAGCCAGGGGTACCAAGGGAGATCAAGGCCAGCCTGAACTGCATTCAAGACCCTGTTTCAAAAAGAACAAACAAAACAACTCGGCTTAGTCAAACACAGGTGAGCACCCCCAACAGCCTCCCCAGTACAGCACAGATCACTAAATCAAAAGCAGAAAGTCCTGAACAAACTTCCACAATGGTCCAGAAGATGGGTCTGGACAGCTCTAAGAAGTTTCACAGAGGTGTGGTGGTGCTCAATAGCCCTCCCAGAGCTCAGGAGGCTGAGGCAGGAGGATCATTGTGTGTGTTCGAGGCCAGCCTGTGCTACAAAGTGAGTAAGAAAAAGAAAGAGAAGAGAAGTAGTAGGAATTTGACAACCATAAGAAATTAAAATGTGACATAGGTTTTTCTTAAGTCCAATGAAACTAATTAAAGATGTCAAAAAATTTTTTTTGAGATAGAGTCTCTCTATGTAGCGCAGGCTGGCCTCAGACTCACCCCCAGCTTCCTGCCCCAGCTTCCTGAGTACTGGGGTGACTGGCGGGTACCACCACGCTTGGCTTCTAACACAATCGCATGCAGTTATAATTGCAGGCTGAGGCCTGTGGGGCTAGAAGGGTTTCGGCTGAGAAGTGAACACCTGCTTCTTAGCTGGATCTAAGTAGCAGACAGGGTGACAACCTGCGCCCCTTATGCCCTGCTGGAGCCAGCCCTGGGGCTGCCACCCCCAGCCCGCTGCGCAGGTTCACTGCACTGAGAAGCCCATGGCGGAGCTGGGACTGAGCTGGTGACCTGAGCCAGCCTAGTGCTACCTGCTCCTGGCTCCTTCACAAAGGAGGTGACCGAAGTACCCACAGCCGGCAGCTACTGTGAGAGACCCAAGGTCACTGGTGTGCAATGAGCATTCGTGCGACTCCTCAAGTGACCACTGAAAAGAGAAGATGCCGGGCGTGGTGGCGCACACCTCTCACGTCAGCACTCAGGAGGCTGAGGCAGGAGGATCACCATGAGCTCAGGGCCACCTTGAGCTGCATAGTGAAACTCTGCCTCCAAACACCAAGCAAAGCACAGAAGGAACAGGCAGCAGGGTGGAGGAAGGGCTCTTCCCACGCTGGTGGGCGCGGCCCACAGGAAACAGGGCTGTCAGCAGCTGGCCAAGCCTCAGCACCGCCCACGCACGCTCTGGGTTTCTGCAGGGTGCGGCTGCCAGGGAAAAAGTCACACAGATAAAAGACAGGTGGAGGCGGAGACCCTGGCAGGACCTGGGCACCTCTGCCCAGCCCTGCCCTGCTGCATCCCACCTGCGTGGGCAGTGACCCTGAGGACACTTGGCAGATGGCGATGTGGCACCTGTGTCCCGAATAAGCAGGATGTGCCCTGGCGTCTGTGAAGCTAGACCTACACGACCCTGGCACATGCTCTCCTCCCTGGACAGGATCCCAGTTGAGCCGGCTGAGCCCCAGCGCAGGGTCTCAGTGTAGGATCACTCTGGGGGCACAGGTGACAGCTGCCACTGTCATACAACCCCAGTGTCTTCAAACAGTGCTGGGGAAGCCGGGTGTGGTAACTGCACTCAGGAGGCTGAAGCAGGAGGGTCTCTGCAAGTTCAAAGCCAGCCTGGGTTTCACAGCAAGACCTTGTCTCAAAGCAAAACTGTAACAGAAGGAAAGGAGCCCTGCCTTGGGGGCTTCCAGCACACTGACCGGCAGGACAGGGCAGGGCATTTACTTGGGCCGGGTGACAAAGGGTGCTCCCCCAGAGGAGCTGGCTGTTTCATGGTACTGGCCACGTAGAGGACAAGGAATAATTCGCCTGCCCCCAAGCCCCCAAAAGAGAATGAAACCAAATTTAAGCCATAGTGCCAGGCGCCTGGAGCCCGGCTCATAGGCACAGGGCTCATGGCGAACCACAGCTTTCCTCGGCCACCAAGGTCCCTGCCAACTCGGGCATCCTCAGCCCTGCTCGCAGAGGCAGAGGGACTGGAAATGCTTCCCGCTGTCACTTAGGGGTCTGGAGTCACCAGAATGGAACCTCTGGCTCAGACACCACAGAGGACTTTGTGAAACACGTCTAAGGCGAAGTCCCACAGACTGACTGATAAAGAGGAGACCCCTCTGAGGTGTGGTGGTGTGCACCTGTCATCCCGGCGCTTAGAAGGCTGAGGCAGGCAGATTTCTGCAAAGTTGAGGCCAGCCTGAATGACATCTCAAAAAAACCCAAATAAATAAGCAAACGTAACAGAGCTTCCTTGCATCTTTCTCTATTTAGGCCAGGGCGGATGCGCTTTGGTTTCAAATCTCCGCCTCGGCTTAGCCACCATCTCCAGGCGGGTGCTGATTCATTTCTCCCTCCCTCCGCCCTTCCATTCACACTGGGAATTTCAAGTTGTGGAACAAACCAAACCTGTCCCCGGCTTCACACAACCAGCCCACACGGCAACACCTTCCTCCACTGGCAGCCGGGCGCTGTCTCAGGAGAATGGAATCCCTGTAAAGGCAGGCTCTGTGTTTGGCCCAAACCAATTAAAAATCACTCTCACAGTGAATTCCAAACACTCTGCTTACAGCACCTTGCTGCCCTCACACCCTCCGCCTGCCCTCCCTAAGCGAGCACTTCGCAGTGGCTCGTGTATTTTAATTGTTTAGTTTTTTGAGACAGGGCCTTGCTTTGTAGCCCAGGCTAGCCTTGGTCTCACCGAAATCCTCCTGTCTCAGCCTCTTGAATGCAGGCACTACAGGTGTGTGCCACGGTGCCCAGCTGCTGTTGATATTTTTAAACATACAGTGTGGATGGTAACTGCGACACAACCTACCTCTCAGCACAAAGATTCTGATGTCATCAGAAGAAAATACGCCATCAGGTATTGTGTCCCTGGGCTCACCGCACCCCAGAAGTTTTCTTGGGATCCACAGGAGACACAGAGGTGCTGAGAGCTGAGCTGAGCTGCTGTGCCCTACCTCCCCTACCCGGTTCACTACTGGTTGCCCTGCTGGAGCTGCCCGATTCAAGGCCTGGACCCAGACGCCACCAGTGCAGTCAGAGTGTGGGGCCGAGCCGGAGGATACTGGGCAATCCTAGGGTGCATGTGAAGGTCTTACTTCCTCCCTAGACTTTGCCGTTCTCTATTTTATTTTGGGGGCTTGAGGATAGGATGTAGGGTCTTAGCACTCAGTCGTGGCTTCGAGGCTTGCTCATTTATTAGTTTGAATCAATATCATGCTACGGTACTAATTTGCACAGCTGAACCTGAACTTGGGATCCTCCTGCCTCAGCCTCCCTGAGTTCTGGGCGTCGAGATGTGCACCCCCTGTTCCTGTTTATTTTAGATCTTCAGGCTCCAAGAGGCCCTTACTTCAGGAGAGTAACCGAATCTCAGTGCTGCTGTGAACTTTGTAAGGTTTACAACTCAAACAAGAAACAAACTTCCAGGTCACAACATGCAACCGATCAGCGACATTCACCAAAAAAGCTTAACCCTAGGGGCTGGGGATTTAGCTCAGCGGCGTAAGCACCTGCCTTGCAAGCAGGCGGTCGTGAGTTCGATCCCCGGTACCGGAAAAAAAGGAAAAAAAAAAAAAAAAAGATGAAAAAAGCTTAATCCACTGTGGGTGGGACAGAGAGTCTGACTGCATCCTCTGTGTCCCCTGAGGTCACAAGCAGAGTGGTGCACACGAGTCTCTTTAGGTCATGTTGCTCTGAGGGTCTCAGGCTACCCCAGTAAAGCCTAGATCTATTTTTATTTTGGTAGAGGCAGGCTCTTGCTATGCGGTTTAGGCTGGCCTTGAACTGGCTGTGACCCTCCTGCCTCAGCCTCCCGCATGCTGATCACAGGGGGTGCCACCGCACCCGGCTTAGAGCCCTTTCACCCTGTACGCTGGCGCAGTGGCCTGATCCAGACAGAGCCAGGAGCCTTGCCTGTCGCACCTCCTGCATCTGCATGGGATAGGCCGCTGTGCTGCAGAGGCCCCCAGGAGGCCGTGTCCTCATGGCCCGGCCCTCAGTGCCCCCGCCACGCTGACCCTCAGCAGCTCTGCCTGCTGCACCTTCCTCGGGCGTCGTTGGTGGCATCCCTGGTGCGGTTCCCTACCTTGGCCTCATCGTTGATGTCCCAGGTGAAGGAGATGGCATTGTAGGCGATCTCCTCGATGTTGCTGATGGTGTTGAAGCTCTCCTTGTAGTCAGCTGGACACAGGCGCAGGAGGAGAGAAGACCAAGGGGCTGTGAGCTCTAGGCTCCGTGAGCCAGGGCAGCACGGCAGAGCTCTGCTCCCCACCCCACACCCCCAGGAAATGTAAGTGAGTGCTTCTATGGGTAGAAGGAAGCACCCAAAAAGGAAGGGAAAGAATCAGAGAGCTGCTGTAATGGAGCCCAGCTTAGATACATTCAGTTTAGTCTCATTATCTCAAATTTGGGAAATTTAAGACCAGTGTAATGGCACAGGCTGTAATTCTGGCATTCAAGAGGCTGAGGCAGGAATATCTCTGCCAGTTTGAGGCCAGCCTGGGCTACACAGTGAGCTCAACATCACTCTATCAACAGTATGGAGCACATACAGAGGTTCTAGCTCAAAAAACAAAAGATTATAAAGAATTAAGAAATGTAGGTCTAACAAGGTTATTGGGGGACTATTTTGTTTCTGAGACAGGGTCTCTCTGTGGGACTCAGGCTGACCCTGAATTCACAATGTAGCACACACTTGCCTCAAACTTTCGGGGATCCTCCTGCCTCAGCTCTCCAATGCTGGAATTCTGGCATGCATCACCACATCCCCTCAAAAACCATGCAGACTGGACTGGGTGTCAAGAGTATTTGCCCAGCATGTGTGAGGCACCTGGCCACTCCAGTGTGGCCCAAAAGAAAACGATAAAGAAACCCAATGCCCCCACACTACTAAGGCTCCGGGCCGGGCAGCACCTGGGAGCCACCACCTGGCCGCAGGCCCTTGTAGGGGAAGCCAGGTGGAACACAGGTTCCAGGAAGCCCAGGACAGGCTTTGGAGGAGACTGTGGCTGGCCGAGGAGGCCAGGAACCTTGGGCAGGAAGTGACCGCTGCCAAGAACAACTGGGCATAGAGAGTGGCCCCCAGGCCCGGCGCTGTGCGGCCGGCTCTTACCGATGTCAATGCACCTTTGTTTGGCGGTGTGCTGCCGTGAGTGCCAGTACTTCCAGTGCCGCAGCTGGTCTTCCCGGCTTTTGTCCTCAGCGAAGACCACCATGATCACACTCTGCGGACACAGATGTGGCTGGTGAGCCCATTAGATTCCTAGCAGCACGCTTTGAGCCGGCACTCAGAGCTGCTGCAGGCCATGGAGACGCCATCTTCTGATGTTTTCAGACAGGCTGGCCTCAGACTTGGGAGAAGCCTCCTGCTTCAGCCTCCCGAGTGCTGGGATGACAGGCATGTGTCACCACATCCAGCAGAACCTGGGACACCCACTGGGCTTTCCCAGAGAACAGAAGTGGGTAAGGAACTCACTCGAACTTTGCTGATGGGATGGTGGATGCCCTCAGGGCTGCTTGCCTCCTTCAGGGTGACAGGGTAGAACTGGCCCTTGTTCAGGTACGTCATCGTGCTGTCCCCTGGCTTCTGCCGCAGCGACTTGGATGCTTCCAGGGTGTACTCGAAGTTGTTCCTGAAGGACAGAGATGGCAGATGGTGAACGCTGTGGACAGCCCTGAAATGCCTCTGTGTGTGAAATGCCTCTTCCTGGGGTAGGGATGCAGCTTGAGCTCTCAGCACCCAGCACTTTGAGTCCCTCACATGGGTCCACGAAAAGTTCTAGGCTGTGATGTCACCAGCTACACACAGGAGGCTGAGGCCGGGAAGGTGTCAGCCAGTAACCCTCATGGGTCACACTGCCGGCCTGGGTTTATCTGGCAAAAGGGACAGAAAGACAGCTGGAAACCCTACAGTGACCCAACTTGAGCTGTACGTGGGGTGCACACTCAGAACCCCAGCATTGGGAGGCTAAGGCAGGAGGACTGCTGGGAGTCTGAAGCTAGCTTGGGCTGTGTGGTGAGTAGTAGGCCGGCTGAACTCACAGCTAGATCCCATCTCAAAAACCAAAAAAGCTGACATCTCTGCAGATGGGCAGGCTGCGGTTCTCTGCATTTCCCATGTCCTTCTGCCACCACTCAGTCACGAACTGTCCAACCTCCCTACGCCAGAGGTCAGCAAACGACATCCAGCAGTGAGCTCTGCAAGGGCGTCTCAGTAAGTAACGATTTCTCTCAACACAGCTGCACCGCAGCTGGCTCCGCACCACCCAGGACACTCAGGGCCTCACCAAGGCCTCTGAAGGCCGCCCCATCAGGGAGGAGGGCTGCAGCCCCGTCCCAGAGCCTACAGGCATAAGGCGCTAAGGAAAGTCTTCATTCCCAGAAAGGCCCGGACTTTAAACACCTTTCTCCACTGCAAACCTAACAAATATCAAACACATATGAGGTGTTACACAGAAATCCCACACTGCTAAGGAACCTGAGACTCTGCATGCATGATCCAGGAACTAGACAATACTCCTTTCTAAAGCAAGGTACACAATTTTGGGAAACTAAAATGAAGCTTCCAGATCAGAAAAAAAAAAAAAAAAAAAAAAAAAAAAGCTTGCATGTATTATATCACTAGCAAGGCTAATAAAAAATCTGGGCCTTGTCACCTGTCTGTTACCCCGAGAGTCCCACTTACTTGGAACAGAAGCGGCCTCGAGAGCTGGTTTAATCCCCATCTCTCCTTTCAGATTCCAGCCGTCCACACCCCAGAGAGAAGCCAAGGAAGAAAAGGCACCACCACCAGAAGACGAGGAAACCGAAGACTCCAGAGACCACGATCAAACGGGCGGCAGTGAAGATCGCTGCCTGGGCCCGGCCAAGCAGCGGTCAGGAAAGGGAAAGCGCCACCCCGGCCACCTCTGATTTGTGAGCACAAGGGAGAAGGTCAGAAGCGCTGAAAATGAATCAGATGAAGAGGCAGCGATTACCCAGAAACACTGTCAAAAACATAGTCCTCCGAGTTCACGCCAGGCATCCGCAGGCTGAGGTCCGAGGGGAAGAAGACCTGAAACAGCAACGTGATGAGCCACGGCCCTGCTCGGTGGCAGGCCGCTCCCGGTCAGGCCCTGCTGCGGCCCACGGCAGCTCACTACCCTTTCGATGCTCATCTCTAAATCAGACTTTGAAATCTACAACAAATCTAAGTTAAAAAAACAAAGAAGAAGAAAAAAGAAAATTGTGAGCCGGGCAGGGTGGCGCATGCCTGTGATCCCAGCATTTGGGGAGGCTGAAGCAAGAGGACTGCTGTGAGTTTGAGCTTGGCCTGGACGACGTAGTGAGACCTTGTCTATTAAGAAAAAATGATAAAAAGACAATGTCTAGGGGCTCGGGATTTAGCTCAGCGGCATAAGCGCCTGCCTTGTAAGCAGGCAGTTGTGAGTTCGATCCCCAGTACCGATAAAAATGAAAAAAGACAATGTCTACTCTTAGACACCACTCAAGAGACTTAAGACAATTGTGTATGAACATTGACAAAGTGCTTGGGGTCAATCAGCCCTTTCCTGTCTCTCTTGACCACGTCAGATCTTTCTGGGCGCTAGCATCTGCAAATAAGAGGATCATGTCAAGGCGTCACGTGACACCAGGCTGGCAAGTGGGATGTGCTCCTTCGGGAAGCAGCAGGGTCTGCCCCTGCCTCCCATGCACACATGGAAGCTGCTTCCCATGTGGGGCACCGAAGATGCCTTCAGACACCGTGCGCCCCTCACCATCACCCACGCGCTTGGAAACCCTTGGATCTGGAGCTGTCACAGGGTGCACCTGTGCCCTGCCCCGTCCTTCACTGTCCCACCAGCCCAGCAGATGCCTGGGAAGACGCCCACACTAAAGGGGGGTTTCAGGAAGCTCAGTGGGGCCCGACAACTGCAAACAGCCCTCGAGGCTTCCTCCGGCCCAGTGGGAGATTACGCACGGGGCCCTGTTCTGGAGCCAATCTCTCAGCTGAAATCCTGATTGTTCACTGGGCAGCTGGTAAGATTAGCCATGTACCCCTGATAATAATGTCTGGATTTATAGGTTTAGCTTACAAGTTATACCTCCAGGGCCTTTTCTCTTAAGGAAAACAAAATCTTTTCTTCCTAATCCACCCATTTCGGGCTGAGTTTCAGGCTTACGTAATGAGGACATGGTGGAACCCAATACTTAGACAAACACGGGGCCCAGGAGATGCAGGCTTTCCCGTACCTCCTGCACACCCTCCTTGAAGGGCTCGGAGAAGGTGGAATCTGGAGTGCGCCGCTGAGCATTGGGGGGCTGAGTCCCGGAGCCGAATGGCTCGGCATTGAGGTTCCGGTCGAAGACCACCACCCGCTCCGCGGGCTCGGGGTGATACACGGCTGGGGGCAGCCCCACCGTGAAGCCATGGGGCTGAATCTCTGTCTTGATGGAGTGGGTGGGCATAGTGGCGATGGAGACGGTGACAGTGGTGTCAGGCGCCGTTAGGGGGCTGCGCTTCTCAAGGCCCAGCTGGTTGCCGTGAGGAAGGACGATGTTGAAGGGCACGTTCTTCAGCACTTGTACCCTGCTGTCGCCAGCAGTGAGGAGGGACTGCTCGGCCACACTTGGGACACTGGTTCTGCAGGGAGGCAAAGAAGATGACACTCTCAGACTGGGTGCGCAGATGATTCTCCCATGATGCTTTTTCCTAGCGGTGCTGGGGACCGGACACAGGTGTGGGCATGAGCCCCCTGCCCTCAATGATCAGGGTGGCACGGGCTGCGTGAGCAGTGCACGGCAAGACGGGGGAGGCTTACCCTCACAAGGCAGGCACGTAACGTTCTCAGAGGAGACACCATGTACTCACAGCTCTCCTCTCCTCAGCTTCATTTTTTCCCACAACCCTAAAATTCTCGTATTTTACACTAAATCTGGGCCAAGGGTGGTGGTGCATGGCCTGTAATCCCAGCACTCGAGAGGCTGGGGCAGGAGAATCGCCATGAATTCAAGGTCAGCTTTGGCTACAAAGTGAGATCCTGTCTCAAAAACACTAAAATAAATGAACATGAGGAATGAAGTCTGGTGCGTGGGCGCTCCCAATGCTCCAGTGGCAGGGGCCTGGCCTCACATTTCAGAGCACTGTGCAGTCTGGTTTTCTCTGTCCCCGAAAGAAAACCCAGGGACACACTGGATTGCAGAAGTTTCATGTCTAATCGATTCAGGCTCAATCAATATTCTGGTCAATATAAACTATGACAGGTAGTGGGTAATAGGAAAGGTGTTTTGAACATTCTTGGGAACATTTGTTTTTTGAGACAGCGTCTTGCTATGTACTTCAGTAACTCAGGCTGGCCTTGAACTCACAATGATCCCTCTGCCTCAGCTTCCCTCCCCAGTGCTGAGATGACAGGTGTGCACCACCACAGCTGGCTCTCCTTGAAATCTTACAGGCTAAAAACTTTTAAGGGAAAGAGCAGGTTGGTAATCTTGTAGTTTCAATAAAATAATTCAAATCCTAGGCCACTCATTCATGCCCAGGAATTTAGCCTGAAGAAAGACAAAAAGCCAGGCAAGGCACAGAGTGGCTGTCATCCTAGTATTCTGTGAGGCTGAGGCAGAATAGCAAGTGTGAGCCCAGTGTGAGCAACTTAATGATTTAGTGAGGCTACAGTTAAAAAGGGGCTTGGGGAGGCAGCGCAGCGTGAAGGCTCTCAGTCCAACCCCTGTAGAGAAAGAAGGAAGCAAGAAAGGAAAATAAAGGGGCAAAGGGAGACAAGGAAAAAGCGCTCTAGAAAGCTCTTCACTAAGGCTTTGTCCTTTAGGGAAAGACTGCACAGCCTGCAGTAAGAAAGCTGGTTTGCATTTAGGTTAAGAGAGTTCAGCAAAAATAAAAGTGACCACGAAAGTCATGGAAGAGGAAGAGGAAGAAAGGCCCGGCAGAGGGGTTATACAGCCAGGTGTGGATGCAGTTGGGGGCGCCTATGGCTGGGGCACTGGTGCCCTGCACAATGTCAGGGAACCCCATAATGAAAGGCAAGGACTAACAGCCACAGATAAGCCCTCCCCATAGGACAAGGATGAAGAGCAGCAGAGCAATGTGGAGAATATTTATGAGACAAACAAAAGCAGAGGAAAGCACCAAAGCCTTTCTGGAACAGAGGCAGAAGCCTGTCCAGGATTGCACAAAAGAAAACAATAAATAAGTAATCATCAGAGTAGAGAGGGTCTAAGCGATTGCTCGTTCTGTAAATATGCTTTATTACCTATAAACACAACCCCGTTTAAAAGTGATTTTTAAAAAGAAATTTTCAACCAGGCACAGTGACACACACCTGCAACCCCAGGTCTTGGGATGCTGAGGCAGGAGGGTTGTCATGAGTTCAAGGCCAGCCTGAAATACACAGTGATTCCATGACTCAGAAACCAAACCAAACCAAACCAAACCAAAATACATACATAAAATAAAATGATTTTTAGATGTTTCTCATGGCAACCAGATGTGGTGGTACCTGCTGTCATCCTAGCATCTGGGAGGCTGAGGCAGGAGGATCATCTTGAGTTTGAGGCTAGCCTGAACTACATAGCAAGACCTGGCCTCAAAAAACAAACAGGAGGAGTTTGAAGACCAATTTACTGTACTGAGTTTTACTCACTTGAGTCACTGGTATTATTTCCATTTTGTGTTTTGTCTTGTTTTGCATTTTGAGACAGGGTCTCACTGTGCAGTTCAGGCTGGCATCAAACTGGTAGCGATCTTTCTGCCTCAGCCTCTTGACTGCTGGAATGATGGGTGTAGGTCTTCATACCTGCCTTTAAATTTGTGTTTTATTTGTAGGGGAACATGGTATCTTTGACATGTGCTATTTCCATTGTAATCCAACATTACCTTTTGCTGTGATCGGGCTCTGGGTGCTCTATCTCGGGCTTCGCCGTGGACGACCTTCTCTCTCGAGGGACCTTAGATGGGGATACAAGGGGCAAGTTCAATCCTCACCTGAGAAGCGTGGGCCGCGCCTCCAACATCCGGTCACTCATTTCTGATCCCCAGATCACCCATGAGCAAGGTGGAGTGGTGGGCTCTGGGCACACAGCTGGGACACAACACACAAAGACACCGGTCCTCAAGGAGTTTACCCCGGTCGTCATGGTGACAGGGAGGTTCCTGGGTCAGATAAACCCAGAGCAGCCGGAAGCCCAGGTCATCACTGGGCTCCAGCACTCAGCTCCTGGGGGAAGCTAGATTTCACCCACCTGTCTGTGTGGCCTGACACAGAAGAGCCCTGACTTCTAATGACTCCACTGTGCTGCCACTTGCTCAGGGCGGGCACAGGACAGACACACACTGGGACTGTCACGGCCCCAGAGCCTGGCACCAGCACTGCAGCAGGAAAGCACGAAGGTCTCTGGCATTTGTGTGCCCACTACCCAAGTAGTAACTCGTTTGTTCTATTTCTTCTCCTTTTGTCTCTCTCTCTTTTTTTTTTGCAGTACTGGGGATGGAACCCAGAGCCCTGGCAAGTAGCCACACCCCCAAGAAAGTTTTTCTTTCAATGGGGTTTGTTTCTGTAAGTGGCTAAGTTGCCCAGACTGGGTTTAAACTTGTGATCTTACATATTTCACTAAAAAAACCAAACTAAAATAACTTTTACACTTATCACAGGAAACTTAACAAGTTTCACTATAAAACTGTGACCTTTACAGGGGCGTCGTGGCACATACCTATAACCCCAACACTCGGGAGGCTGAGGCAGGAGGGTTACATGAATTGGAAGCCAGCCTGGGCTACACAGTAGGTGGAAGGCCAGCCTTGCACTGCATAGTGAAACCTTGTCTCAAAAAGGTGACCAAAAAAAAAAAAAAACAACAATAACAACAACAAAAAAGGCAGGCAATGGGGCTGGGGATTTAGCTCAGTGGCATAAGTACCTGCCTTGCAAGCAGGCAGTCCTGAGTTCAATCCCTGGTACCGATAAAAATGAAAAAGACCAAAAAAAGAAGTCGTGAGTTTGATCCCCAGTACTGATAAAAATGAAAAAAGACAAAAAAAAAAAAAAAAAAAAAAAAAAGGCAGGCAGGCACTGTGCTGCTGAGCTGTATCCTTGACCTGGAACTTAAACTTCTTTTGCTGTTGTTTTTGGAGACAGGGTCTCACTATGTAGTCCAGGCTAGGCTTGGACTCGAAGCGATCTTCCTCCCTCAGCTTCCTGACTGCTGGTGCATGCCACCATGCCCAGCACAACCTAAGCTCATATTAAGCCATCCCTAAGTATCCGCTATTGGCTTAAGGGAAGGCGGAAGCCACTGTTACACAGCAGACTGTGTCTGGCCGAGAGGACAATCTGTGGCCAGAACCAGGCCAGGGGAGACCTTACCTGCCCACGGACTAGCTGTAGACCCTAAGAGTGAGGGTCGATACGGCCAGCATGACACAAGCCATCAGCCAGTGGCAGCTCTATTTTATTTATTTATTTATTTTTAAATTTTATTTTTTATTTGCTTTTGGTAGTATCAGGGATTGAACTCACAACTGCAGACCTGCCAGGCAGGCGCTTAGGCCACTGAGCTAAATCCCCAGCAGCTCTATTATTAGGACAAAGGAGATGTGAGATAGACCAGGGCACAAAACAAAGGTCCTGTGCAAATCATGCAGGTCTTGGCTTCTGTTTAGTTAAGACCACTACAAAGCTGGGCATGGTGCTGCATGCTTGTCATCCCAGCAGTAAGGAGGCTGAGGCAGGAGATCTCCAAAAGTTGAAGGCCACGCTGGGCTACATAGTGAGACCCTCTCAAACCTCCTCCCCTCAAAGGAAAAAAAAGGACTAATGCAAATCTCTAGGAACAGGCAACAAGACACTCTCATCTTAGAACTAGCAGATCTCAGATGTAAGAATATGCATTTTTTTCCTCGGCTCCTCAACAAGATCAAATCAAAGGCCCTGTGACAGCACTCATAGAAGTGGCTCCCCTAGACCCCACAGGGAACAGGTCAGAGCAGGGGCATTAGCTCGGCCCCTCTTTGGCACCGAGGACACCATGGTAAGACAGGCAAGTCGGTGACACAGCTGCCATCCTCTTTGATGGTTGGGACAGCTGGCTGCGTCACCTGTCTGCTGCAAAGCGACCCTTTGAGTCTCTGATCGCACAAGTCCAGCTTTGAAGCCTGTGAGTCAAAGCACCCATTAAACTATTTATAGTGGCTACAAAAACCAGCTCGGACATGGCTCAGGTGGCGGCTCTTTTACGGGCTGGACTACAGGAGCTGCGGGGGGCACACCTTGTAGTAGTCGTAGAGCAGCCCCAGTGCTGCCGCGCTGTCCTCGTCTCCGTTGATGCTCATCATGGCTTTGGTGGCTGCAGTGAGCGGGTTTTCCAGGAATGACTTCCAGGCTTCATCCTCACTGGTGTATGGACGCCGCTGCGGGTAAAGCGCTTCATTCTGGAGGACCAGTACTGGCCTTTTGCTGCAGGGGAATGAAAACACCGCACTAGCCCTGGGCATGATGGCACATGGCCTTATTCAGGAGGCTGAGGCAGGAGAACTGTTCATTAGGAGACGGAGGCCAGGTTACCCTACATAGTGAGTTCAAGGTCAGCGTGACTGTCTCAAAAAAGAAAACACCAGGCCAAGTGATTCACAGGTTTTACACCAACAGATGCAGGGACACAGAGTAAGGCCACAGGCCCACACCCTCTCTCTGCCCCATCAGGGACATAGAGTGCTTCATGTTGCTACATGTTACTTTCTTCTTACTCCCGCTGATGTCAGGCCTGAAGAAATCTCCTTCCTAAAAGCCAGGGCTGGGGCGGAAAGAAAAAGGGACCCTGGTGAATCCTTGGGGGCAGATGGGAGAGTTAGGTTTATTCCCTGATCCAGGAGATTGGCGTGGAATGTAGCCAAAGGGGATTGTAAATCAATAAACAAGCATAATTTTCAGGCAAGGGAGTTAACTGTTTATTTTCGAGATAAACCCTTAAGAATCTACAATAAATGAAGCCATTGGATAGAAGGAGGTTCAAGAAAAAGAGCAAGGGAAATCTGTTTTTTAAAATCTTTACTAGTTTTTAAGGCTGAGAGGCAGAGAATGTACCAAACATGTACAGAACCCTGAGTTCCATTCTCAGCTGCCCTCTGCTCCCCCAGATAAATAAATAAAACCTACCCTTGTTTCTCACACAGGCAAAGAACTATTTTTGTGTGAACATTGCAGTTTGGTGGGAAAAATTCAGAAAATCAATGGTAAGCCTAGTGAAGCCTTATAGAAGAATTAATTTAAAAGACTAGGCAAACATTACTGATTCCAAAAAAATTACAATGTCAACAGTCTCAACAACTTTTCAGCAGGGACTATTTAATAAGTCAATAAAGACAAAAAATCCAACATTGACTCTAGCCTAAATTAGGCAAGTTTTTTTTTTTTTTTTTTTTTTTTTTTTTTGTGGAGGGGAGCAGGAATTGAACTCAGGATCCTGCACTTGCTAGGCAGGCACTATGTGGCTGAACTGTAACCCTGGCCTGGTTTTGTTGTTTTTTTTAAAAGGCAAACAATAAATTGTAAATGTCTGGAGCTGTACCGAATTATTATTCCAACAAGTAAGCACTCATTGCAACACAGACTTGAAATATGTAAATGGCCTACAGGTGATCCACCTTTTCTAACAGGGAAGAGAGAGAGAGACTGGTTATCTTTTCAAGTAATCAACAAGGGTTAGGGTTTGGCAGACACCGGGGCCCTTTAAAAATAGGGGTTTAGAAAAACAGCAGCTCTGAAAAGGAGAAGGAGTCCAGAATTCACCCTGGATCGAATGCAGTGCTATCCCAAAGCCCAGGTCTCTACTGAAACCTATATTTGGTCTCTAGCTGGGATAGGATTTTACATGGTCCCAATTTGTTTAAAAATAGAGAAGAACATACAAATCTAGAATTTTAAGAAAATACACGCTAGGTATGGTGGTGCATGCCTATAATCCCAGCATTAGGGAGGCTTAGGCAGGAGGAATACAGTGATTTTAAGCCAGCCTGTGCTACATAATGAGACTCTGTCTCAAAAGTCCAAAAAGACCTCCACCAAAAGTAAGTATAGCAACGGGCATTCCCAGGGCTACCAGTGCAGAACCAACAGCTACACACACAGTGGTACTTGGGGAGATTTCTGCTGCACTAAGCTATTATTAATAGCCTAATAGCTACTTCCAAAGACTATGACAGCCCTTGGCCCATACCATTCCTGTAATGCTAGTTTTTCAGCTTTCCTTCGTCTTCCACCCCCATCCCAAATTTGTACCAGCATCAGAAAATAAATATTTTTCCAATGGCTTTATGTCTGCGTTCACCCTCGGGGTGTTTTATTATTTCCAAAGCGTGCCTAAGGCCAAAACGTTAGCTTTGGAAAATTTTGCCTTATCTGAGCTGTAAGGCAAGACAAACACAGAAGCAGTTGTCCTGAGTCCTGGCTTCTTCACAGCCCTCCAGCTATGGTCAAGCCCTGAAGGCTCCTGGGTACTCAGGGGTCTGAAACAGAGTTCAAGCGAAGAATTAATTGAACTGCATATTCTACACCCAAAACTAAATGCCTTGGAGATGACTCCACACAGGATATCCAGCCTCATCCAGAAAAATTGCACACCTAAAAGGATCCTTTGGAAACACTTCATAAAGTTATCTGCCTTGAATTTACTGATCTAAAACAGCCTTGATTGGCTGGGCGTGAATTTCTTTTTTAAAAAAATAAGTGTTTTTCTGGTCCCTCCCGCCAGTACTTTGGGAGGTTGAGGCTGGCTGAGCAATCTCCGAATAATAAATAATAAAATAAGGAGAAGGAGAACAAGGAGGACAAAAAAGGCCAAGGATGTAGCTTAGTGCAAAGGTCCTGGCTCAATTCCCAGCACCAGAAAAAAAATTTTGAGGCAGTTTCATAGCTACCTACAAGTTGCCAAGCGCGCAGAGCCCAGCTCCCGGGCCTGGCTTCCCTGGTCTTACATCCCCTTCCCTCTGCCAAACAAAATACTTTGTGCAGTCGCGAGCTCCCGGGGCGCGCTCCCGCGCGGTCCGTCCTAACCCATCGCCCCAACTCCAGCCTCCTCTTGCTACTCCTGATCTTTCAAACAGGACGGGAAGCCCGGCGCCGCCCCCGGCGATGCCGGCGGCGTCCTCGGCCCCGGACCGGCCGAGCGTGGCGGACGATGCCAGGGCCCCGCGAGTCCCCTTCGCCCGTGGCCGTCGCCCGGGTCGCGGCTCCCGCGGCGCGGGATGCCAGCCACGCGCGCCGGGCGACCGTGAGCTGCGGGCCCCGCCGGGCGGCGGCGGTAGCCGGCGAGGCTGCCCGGGCCCCGGGCGCGCATAGCGGCCGCACGGGCCGATCGCGGCGCCGCGCGGCCCGGCCGGCGCCTCACTCACTTGTCGTACTCCTGTGTCATCGCGCCCGCTCGCTCGCCGCTGCCGGGCCGCAGAACTGGACTTTCGGGTTGGGACAGTACACCCGACCGGGGGGAGGAGGCGGCGGCCGCGGCGCTGGCGGGTCCGGAGCGGCGGCCCCGACGGGTTGGGTTCGCTTTTCTCGCTCTGAGCCGGCTCCGCGCGGGCTGTGCGCACTGGGCGCCGGGCGCGGCCGCTCATTGGCCAGCGGTGAGTCGGTCAAGGGCGGAGTCTCGGAGGGTCGCGCCTTCTGATAGGACGGGAAGCGGGACGCGGGGGCGGGGCCCATGGGAGTCGAGAAGCGCCGGCTGGGGGTTCCACGCGCTCCGCGTGGCGGCGTTCGGGAGTGGTGCGCTTGGGACAGTGTGGCTGTAGGGACCCTCCTGACCAGTGCGGGAGTCCCGCAGCCCTGGCGCGCATCTGCCGCCCCGCGTGTGCATGCGGAGTCCCGCCGCACTCGTGAGCGCAGGAGCTGCGGGTCCGTGCACTCGCCTGGCACAGGCTCCCGTACCCATCTGGGGGTCGCGACGCCCCGACTCCTCCAGGCCGCCTTCATCCCCAGCCTGGGGCTAGTCCCGCTGACCTGTTGCCCTGTCACTCCATTGTCTGCTCCATTTACTGTCACCTCCCCACCCCAAGCCCGGACCCAACAGGAGAGGCGCCTGAGTGCCAGCTAGGGTCCCTGATGAGCTAAGCTGGCCAAATTGGCAGCCGCGAGGTGCGGAGAAACGACGGTTTCCGGGGAGCCTGGTGGAGTGGGGCTTTGAGCCGGGGTGAGGCCTGGGCATCTAGGCATGGCCGGTTGGGCCCAGAACAGGAGGGGGCTCGGTGGAGGGAATCGGTCCCTGAAGGCTTTGAGAGGACTTAGGGTTGCACCCTGAGAAGGGGGTGTGGTGTGAATGGGCAGCTATGGATCTCTCTTGATTTAAAATAAGCGCCCCACCCCACCTCCGCAGCCTGTCCCACATTTGTTATTATTTGATTTTTTTTCTTTTTTATCGGTACCAGGGATCGAACTCACGACTGCCTGCTTGCAAGGCAGGCGCTTATGCCGCTGAGCTAAATCCCCAGCCCCTATTATTTGATTTTTTGATGATGGCCATTCCTTTTGGGGCGAGATGGAATCTTGGCACAAGGATAAACTTGAGGAATTTGCAGGAAAATAGATGCACTTTGAGATCCCCAGATTAAGGGAAGTAAACCAGGCTCATACGCTTCAATAGGACATGGCTTCTCTTCTATGAAAAACCCAAAGGATAAAAAGCAAAATAAAAGGTAACCGGAAGTAGAGAAATTAGGGTGATTTTTGTTTCCTTTTGTCTTTTGGATCTTTCTCAAATGAGTAAGGGATGGAAAGAATAAAGAAAGGAAAAAAAGGAAACAGCGTTTGTGACTGGGAAGAAGACCAAGAATTGCAAGGGGTGGGAGGAGAGGGGTAGGACAGAAAAAAAGAATTATTTTTGAGTTATGCACACACCTCCTCCTCACAATGAATGTGATCATTTTGCAAACATGGAGTCATCACAGATTTAAAAAATAAAATAATCTGGGGCTAGGGATGTAGCTCAGGGCAGAGCGCTTTATGCACAGCACAAGGTCTGGGTTTGATCCTCAGCTTTGAAAACGGATAGACATGGGGGCTGGAGGTTTAGCTCAGCGGCATAAGCACCTGCCTTGCAAGCAGGCAATCCTGAGTTCGATCCCCGGTACCGATAAAAAGGAAAAAGACAAAAAAAAAAAAAAAGGAAAAAAGAAAACGCATAGACAAAATTCACCTGGCCATTGAGCAGTCGGGACCAAACAGGTGGCCTCTGAGGTAACAGGAGCATAAGCTCCGGATGGCCCAGTGGAGGTGGTCAGGGAAGCGGGGAATCCTGGTAGATTGCTAATTCACAAGCAGTGGGATGTGGTGAAACTGCCTGTGGTGTCTGAGTGCCCAGTGGGACTCCAAGGCTTTCAGTTGAGCAGCTGGAAGCAGTGAGTCGCCCTTTGCTGGGAGGGGTGCGGGCGACTTGGGGAGAGTGGGAGGCTTTTTGATGAGAGACAGAGGAGATGGGTCCCCTAGGTGGTTAGCTGTGAGACTGGGTCTCTGGGAGAAGTCTGGGCTGGAGCTGGACTTGGGCCAGGCTCTCTCCAGGCTACAAAGGAGGGGAGAGGGGGGGACCGGCCTGGAGCCTGGCGCCGAAACAGTGGACACTGAGAAGCAGGGGAACCCGCGGTGGAGACAGGAAGCAGAGACATGGGTCAGGAGAACCCAGAAGCATGGGAGTCAAGGCCAGTGCGCAGCGATCCACTGGCCTGTGCTGGAGACCAGGCATATGAAGGTTGCCCTGTCCAAGTCAGCTCCACCTGCCCCTTGTCCCCAGCACTATTGTTCCTGTTCCCAGGTCTGGAACCCAGGTGGCAACCATAGCTCCACTTGTCCCAACCCCTCCTGTCCTTGTCCTGCAGCCCTGGAGACAACACGGGAGCCTTGCAGCCTGCTCTTTCTTCTGATGCAGTAATTTCCTGTTTCAATTATGCTTTCAAAGTGAACTAATTTAGCCAGGCCTGGTGGGGCACGTGCCTGTCATACTAGCACTGAGGGAGGCTGAGGCAGGAGGATCATAAGTTTCACCCTACCCTGAGAACTCTGTGAAATGAGTGAGACCCTGTCTCAGAATTAAAAATAAAAAAGGGCTAGGGACAAAGCTCAGCAGAATGCTCCAGGGTTCCTGCTCCAGTGCTGCATAAAATCAAAGTAAAATATAGATTCCATGTTGCTCCATATACTCCCACAAAGCCCAGATACCTCAGGGGCTCGGTGCCCCTTCTAACCTGCCTTCAGTTTTTAAACTATGACAGAGTAGTGTTGATAGTTTTTGCTCTAATTTTTGATTCAGGGTCTCACTAGATGGCCCAAGCTGGCCTCTAACTCCTGGGTTCAGGAGATCCTCCTGCCTCAGCCTTTCAGTCTCTGGGACTCTGGCACACAGTGCTGTGTCCAGGCTGGTAGTATTTTGAAAGAAGAATTTTTGAAAGTGGCTAAGTAGCTTCCTAAGGCACAGGCTCTGCAGTAGGAAGCTAACTTGAGGCCCTTCTCATGATGAAGATGACAAGGTCCTCAGGGACCTGATCAGGGCAGGTGGCAGATCAAGTCATAGTCCGGGCTCCCTCACAGGCCTCTTCAAACATCAAGACCATCTCAAGAGAGCCCCTCTCTGCAGGTCTTGGTAGAGGAAATGGTGGTAGAGGCCAGCTGGTCCCTGCAGTGCCCATGCTTGGAGACCACTGTTGTGACAGCCTGAGTCCCAGATCCTCAGGAGCATCCAGGTCCTTCTCCATCTGCCCCGATGTCTATCCCATGAGAAGCCCCAGCACCCTGTGCCCCTGTCCTAGCATCCCCTGGATGTGTTCTGAATTCCACGTCCACTCCATCCGGCTGTCCTGGTCTGTATTTCTTCAAATGTCAAGGCCACCAGGAATGCTGGTGCGCACCTGTCATCCCAGGACTTGGGCTGAGGCAGGAGACTGCTGCACATTTGTCAGCCCGGGCTACATAATGAGCAGACCTGAACTGCACAGTGAAACCATCTCAAAAACTGTAAGATGATCACAGCAGAGCAGCCACTGTCCTGACACCCAGCCTCTGTCCCACCCAGGCCACCACGGCAATTATGTCACTGCTTTTGCAGAGGGCCAAGAAAGTCCCCATTCTGGAGCAATGGAGCAGGGGAGGAAGCAGTGCAGGGCTCTGCCCTCCCCTCCATCCCTGTCACTCAGGAGAGGCACTGAGCCTCTGAGCCCCAGGCTCCTCCTCTGTGGACTTCAGGGCAATAATACTGATGACCAAGCTTGTTGTGGTGGTCACACCTGTGATACTGGCATTCTGTTTTCCTTTTTGAGACAGGGTCTCCCTCTGTAGTCCAGGCTGGCTTTGAACTCACTATGTAGTGCAAGCTGGTCTCAAACTTTCAGTGATTCTCCTGCTTCAGCCTCCTGAGTGCTAAGCAGGGGATGACAGGTGCACACCCCCCACCTGGCTCATATGTCGAATTCCTAGTGTCCTCAGTCCCACTGTGGTGAACGTGCTTGCTGGGGAAGGCTTTGCCCTGTTCTGAGCCATCCTGCCCCTGCTGGGGATCTGGCAGGTCTCATTAGCTACCTGGGCTTTGATCCAGATGCGATCCAAGCAGCCAGGGGGCCCCGGATGGATGGCAGCAGGGAGGCTGCTGACGCTGGGCGTTGCCGACTGCTGGCACCTGGAAGGACCTAGATACCTGGCGTTCCTGTCTGATGGCTTCACCGCCATCCTCAGTCATTCTAGTAAGGGCCCTGTGGTTGCAACACAGCGCCCAGGAAACCTCAGGCCTAGGTGCTCTGTCTTGAGCCTCCCTGAGCCTTGATGCTGTGACTAAAAGGGTCAGGCATAGCCACCAGACACTGCCAGCCAAGGAGCACACCTGAGACAGGCTCATTGGCCCACGTCCCCCACTAAACGCAGGCCCAGGCCACTGGTGGTCAGAGGTCTCTGGTATTCAGTGGGAAGAGCTCAGCTCACTTGCTAAGCGGACCCATGTAAAGAGGGGCTGTCACATACCCAAAGGGGACATGTCATTAACCTAGATTTTTCCAGCAATTTCCTGAAGCTCACATTTCCTTTACTTGAAACTCCGGTGTATGTGTGAACCTGGGAATCCATCCCAGAGCCTTTACACTGAGCTACATCCCCAGCCCTTCTTATTTTTTATTTGGAGTCCTTACTAAGTTGCAGAGTTACCCACGGAGCTGGAATTTGTATCCTCCTGCCTCAGCCTCCCAGAACTCTGGGAGGATCGGCTTGCCCCTCCCTGCCCAACTACTCAAATATTTCTGCACTTTTTTTTTTCTCTGTCTTTTCTCAATCATGATATGATCAATTCCACTACTTGAGATTTTGAGTTACTCCTTTGGGGATAATTAGAAAAAAGAAGACCAAGGGTTGGGAAGGGAAAAAGGGAAAAATCCAGAGAATCTGGTGATAAGCAGCGGCAGGGCGGGGGGTGGGATCTCGGTGCCCCGGGTGGTTCCCAGGAGCAGGCGGGCAGGCGTGAGCTGCATCTGCAGCATGCGACAACCTCAACCTCGGGGAGCTCCCTGGATGTTACTTACCTGGATCCCCTTTAATCCTTCCCATCAAAGCTCTTTAAAGCCTTGTAAAACCCAGGCTTACTCTGCTCTGGGGCCAGCTCAGGGTCAGAGGGCAGGAGAGGAAGGCAGAGTAGAGCTTGGAAGGTTTCGGAGGAGCCAGGGAGGCGAGTGCCACACCAACACCCTCGTTTCCTTTGCTGACTCATTTTGTGGTACTGGGGATTGAATGCCCCGGGCCTTCACACTGAACTGCAGCCCCAGTCTCTTTTTAAACTTTTTTTTTTTTTGTCTTTTTCATTTTTATCGGTACCGGGGATCCAACTCACGACTGCCTGCTTGCAAGGCAGTGTTTATGCCGCTGAGCTAAATCCCCAGCCCCCTCTTTTTAAACTTTTGAGCAGGGTCTTGCTAAATAGTGCAGGCTGGGTGCTAACCTGTGGTCCTCCTGCCTCAGCCTTGCAGAGTTCTGAGATTACAGGTATGCAAAGCTGTGCACTTGGCCAGGCTAAAACTCATTTTTACAAACGAGAGGTAGGAATGTCCCAGATGTGCGCTTTCCTGCATTTCTCAAAAGCACTCTGATCCCTTAACCACAGTCTTCTGGCCCCCAGGCCAGGGTGTGCACGTCTGTCTGCCATCCCGTGGCTCCATCCAGACGCTGGTGTCCTGAGCAGATGTCACGTCTGATGGAGGAGGGGCTCTGAAAGGAGATGTGGGTGCTGCACATAGAAAGACACAGAGGGATGTCCCAGCACCGCCTCAGGGGACGAGCTGCCATGGCTTGCCTGAGACAGGGATGGTGGTGGTGTAGGAGCCGCACTCCAATGACCTCCCAGGCCCAGCTACTGGGCCCGTAGACAACCAGGAGCCATCAGAGGACGTGCGGCCCCAGAGTGTTATTAAAGCTATTTTTGGAAAAGAACTGGCTGAGGAATGATAACTGCCTGGAGAGGAGAATGGTGTTGCAATCCCGGGGAGAGAGGTGAGAGGGCTTGAGCTGGGCAGTCACTATGTGGGCGGGAGGCGCCGGCTGAAGTGTCCAGGCAAAGACTGATGAGGGGTTGGGGTGGTGGTGGTGGGGGGGTTGGAGATTTATAGATGGGGTGATCAGGAGAAGGGTGAGGTCATCAAGGGGAGAGGCAGGGAATGCAGAAAAGGTCTGCTGCAGACGAGGGGATTGGTGAGAATTTTCTCTTGTCACAAATGCTAGTGGGGGCAGCCCAGGGTACTGAGACTTCCAGTTGCTGGCACCTGAGAGAGACAGTCTCAAAGGGCAGTGCTGTGATTTGCAGATGGGCTCTGTGGCTTCCCGGTGACCCTCGAAGATCATTGGCCCCTCCAGGTCTCAGCGTCCTCCGCTGTGAAATGCACTGGCCACACTGCAGGGCCACCCAGGGGATGGCGTGAGGGGGTGGAGGATGGTGCCTCAGGCCACAGGCACCAGACTGGCGCTGGGCCTGAATCCGACCTTCACACTGAGCCTATCCCTTCCCTTTTTGTGATTTTTTGGTTTTGTTTTGAGACGGGGTCTTGCTAAGTCACTCAGGCTGCGCTTCAGCTTACAACTCTCCTGACTCAGCTTCCCAGAGCACTGCGGTTATAGGCGAGCTTCCGCCTACATTTATTATTTTTATTTTTTTAATCCTTCATGTATGCATTACATTTACTATTTATTATTTGGTGGTGCTGCGGACTGAACCTGGGGTCAAGCACGTGGCAGGCAATCGCTTTGCCACCTGCTGCAAAAATGAGCCCTAGTTTCCCTTCTGTCTAAAAAGAACTTCGATTTGATTCAAGGTGCCATCCAGAAGGCAGAGCCCTGCCCTGTGAGGCCTGCATGGCAGCACTGCTAAGGGTGAGTGCTGTGTCTTCTGGCGTCTGTCTTCCTCATCTGCAGACCTGCTGACCGCCCCTTGGGTACAGGGATCTCCCAGAAGTCTTGGGGGTGCCCTGGGTGTGGAGCTAGGCCACAGGACCTGCACAGGTAGGCTGCACCGCCTGTCAAAAGTAGGCTGTGCTGAGCCGGTCGTGGTGGCTCACACCTGTAATCCCTGCAACCCTGGAAGGCTGAGGCAGGAGGATCACAAATTCAAGCCCAGCCTGGGCAATTTAGCCACACACTGTGGAGAGGGGAGGGGAGGGGAGGGGAGGGGGGGGAGGAATGGAGAGGAATGGAAAAGAAAAGGAAAGAAGGGATAGGGACCAGGAGCTAAAAGAAAAAAGGAAGAAGGAAAGAAAAGAACACACTGCAGATGCAGGAGTTGAAACCACCAGTGCTCAGGTCGCCTGGGAAGTGGCAGGTGTGGTGACGTCATGGGGCAGAGCCTTGCCCGCAGCCCTTGGGTGACACAGAGCTGGCTCGCTGCAGACACCCAGGGGTCGGGGGCCGAGGGGCCAGGCGATCCTGTATGGCTGTGAATCCCACTGTGGGCCCCCAGCCTGGCAGATACCTTTCGTGGAGACTTTTTTTTGGTCCCCCCACCCAAAGGAGGGCAGTCACAGGGCTAAAAGGAGGAGGGTGTTTTTCTCCTTAACCACCCCTCCCCACAGTATTGCAGCCTGAACCCAGGCCCTTTGCATTGAGCTATAGCCCAGGGCTTAACCTTGTGATTTTCCTGCCTCAGCCTCCCAAGATCACAGGGCGTGTATAAAAATATACACACATTGTTCGATGGAAAGAAACAGAAATTTAGGAAGTTGCTGCTGCTTACCTGATGTCACCCCACTCCCTTCCTTCCAGATGGTTCACATGTCCATCCGGGGAGAGGATGGAGACCCGAGGTCACTTGGGGCAGGTCTGGGTCGGGCCTCTGCCACTGAACTGAATCTCAGAAGGTAATTAATAAGGATGCAGGTGGGGAAAAAGGTCACCGCATTAAGTGGTATTCAACTTTGGGATTCCTCCTGGAGCCTGCATCACCCCGTCCAACCCAAACAGCCATAAAAACCAGATTAATTGTTTAGAAGGGCAAAAGGCCAAGTGAGCTGAAATAGCAGGTTCTCCATTTATGAAGTCAACAAAACCATCTTTGTGTGCGCTTCCTGGAGCACCGCGTTCACCGCAGTGACTCTGTGCGTGACCCCGCTGCAGGGGCCCCGGATGGGCTGGGCACAGGGCGCCCCTCATGCACGTGCTCAGCTTGCAATCGCACAGGCCTGCTAGGTCCAAAACTGCCAGTCGCTTAGGCAATATAGAATCACACACAGTTAACCTCCTGCAGTACAGACACTCCATGGACTGTGCTACAGCCACTTTCCATACAGACATGCATATACATATATACTTTTTTTTTGGTGTTTCAGACAGTGGCTCACTACACAGCCCAGGCTGGCTTTGAACTTGCAGCGACCCTCCTGCCTCAGCCTCCTCATCTCCTCGAAGTGATGGGTCTTTCTGTGCAAAGGCTGGGTGGATTTAACACTGCTCTTTTCTTCTAGGTGGCTCTCTCAGGTAACAAAGGCACCTTACCAATGAGCTCACTGCCTCTGGTTGCCAGATGCCAGGAGGCAGGTCCTGGAGCTGCCCTCCTCCACTCTGGCTTTAGAAGTGTCTGCAGCTGGCTGTGGTGGTGCATTCCTAGAATCCCAGTCCTTGGGAGGCTGAGGCAGGAGGATTGCTACTTTCAGAGTGAGATCTGTTTCAAAAACAACAAAAAACCAAAGTCAACACCAAAATCACAATGAATGCAGCTGAGCATGGTGCAGTTTGTCTGTGATTTCAGCATTCACGAGGCTGAGGCAGAAGGCTTGCCACAAATTCAAGGCCAGCCTGAATTACCCAGTGAGACCCTGTCTCAAAACACCAAAACCGAAATCCAAATAAATACAGCAAATAAAAATTTCTGGATTTACATAATTTATTGTTTTAACTTTTTCAAAGAACATACATCACTTAAAAAAATAAATGCAAAGTTTGCTCATTTTGTAATACACATATTTACAAGCTTGTTCCATCTCTACATGCGGTAAAATTATATTTTCCACAATTCCACATTACTGTCACTTGCAAAATATTTTTCCAACAAAGTCTCCATTTTCGTTGGTCCACTATCTTCTTCCTTTCCTGGATCTTGGGTTCTTTTTGGCTTCATTGTATTTCTTTTTAAAAAGCTTTTTTTCAATTAGGCTCACTTCGTCGTGGAGGAGGGCAGCCTTTACTCGCAGCAGGAAGGCGAAGAGGTTTAGTAGAAACTGATAGCTCAGGGAGAAATTGGACTCTTCGTAGGTGGTCACGTGTTTGCAGTAGCTGGGAGAGAAGGGCAGGGAGTGGGTTACCTTCCTGCCGTAACTCAGAAATGTGCTGGGCGTGGTGTGGAGGGCACATCTGTGGTCCTAGCACTCGGGAGGCCAAGGCGGGAGGATCACTGCTAGTTCAAGGCCAGTATGGGTCACATGGAGAGACCCTAACTCAAACCCAAACCCACCACAGATCGAAACGACTGCCCTCGACTATAGCCCTGAGCTCTGAAGCATCACCTACCTTCTGCAGAATTTCTGGGTGCTCAGCCAGTATAAGGAGTTCTTGGTCACCAGTGCCTGGCCTTTTTTTAGCAGGACACCCCCAAGACTGTGGCTGTGGAAACAGGGCCGGCCGGGGTCGCCTTCGGCCCAGCTGAGCTGGAAACTCGCAGCGCTTTTCTTCGTCACGGTTGGGGCTGGATCCAGCAGGGTGCTGAACTGCTTCTGCAGATTAACCACCACTTCTGGAGATGCAAGGAAAAGGGAGGTGTGACGCACGCACACAAGCAGTGCCACGTTACACGCCAGTCTGGTGCGCCGGCTTCCTGGTTCTGAGAGAACATTTCACAGCAGAGAATGAGGGTGGCACTGGGCAAGACAGAAACTGGATAAAGGGCAAAGAACCACGTAAGAAAACACCATTACAAATGGCAAATTTGAGGTATAGTTTATCCAGATTTAAAGAGAGCTGAGAATGGTATGCATGTCTGTCATGCCAGCACTCTGAGAGGCTGAGGCAGGAGGATCACAGGTTTGAGACCACCTTGGGCAACTTCATAAGATCGTGTCTCGAAATAAAATAATCTTTAAGAAAAGGCTCATAGTGAAAGCCCTGAACTTGACCTCCAGAACTGAAAAAAAGTGCAATCTGGAGTGAGAGTCTCGCAACAGTTCACATAGCCCGAGGTCTGGCATCTTAGATTGTGCTGCTGTGAACTATGCAGTGGCTAAGGGCACAGAGCCTGAGAACTCTCGCAGCGGCCGAGGTTCTCTGGGGAACTCTCCATCTCGGACGTTTCCAGGAAGCATGCACTTGCCCTGGGCCCTCAAGTGTCAAGCCATCTTCGTGGCAGCTCCACAGCATCCCCACCACCCGGTTATCTGGAAGCCCGACTCACCCCTCCTCTTGTAGGCCACAGGCTTGTCAATGTGGGAGTGGTAGAGTGGCTTTTCGCTCTTCCACATGTACCTGTGCAAGGCAGAGGACAGCTGGGGTGGGAGGCTAGGAGCTCCTGGCACACTCAACACAGTGCCAGAGGCGGGGTCCAGCCCCGGCACAGTGGACGGTGCGAGTGTGCTGATCATACAGAACTGAGTAAAGGGCGGCGGGGCGTGCTGGTGCCCCCACCCCAGTGTTCAGGAAGCTGAGGCAGGAGGAGCTCCCTCCACAGCACCTCCCTGTGGCTTCTGCTCAAAGTGAAGTAGCTAGAGTGACAGCTGTCCTTTGCTGCCTCTGCCCTCACCGAGGGCCAAGTCCTGGCACCTCCGGTTGGGTTCCTGCTGGACACGGCTGGCTGGGGACAGTTGCTGGCATGGGGAGGGTGGGATGGGACACTGGACTAACCGGGCCTGCAGGGTCCCCTACAGGGCAGAGACTAAGAGTTGCTGCAATCCTTCGGGTTGCCGGTGAGCAGCCCTGCAGGCCTGAAGGGAGACACACAGACCACAGTGTCCTGGCCTAGTGCCACTGCAGGCTGCCTCCTGGATGCTGTGGTCTGCAAATATGGTGACAATGATGGTGTTCTTTTTTTAAGGAGGAAGAAGATTTTTTGAGATGGTCTTGGTGTGTTGCTCAGGCTGGCCCTGAATTCACTATGTAGCCCAAGCTGACCTCAAACTCACAGGAATTCTCCTGCCTCAGCCTCCCAAGTGCAGTGCCCATGTCTGGCCATAGAGCTGACCTGTATCTCATTCCCACGCCTTCTGAGCTCCACAGGTGTCTCAGAACCTGTGGGCACAACTACAGCTGCCTTTGTGCCCCCAGGGCCCCTTTTGATTTTGAGATGCTGTGACGACAGGAAAGAGTGCTGAGTTGGAGAACCCGGCCCTGCCACTTCCCAGGGAAAGCTGAGTGCCAAACAAAGGTTTGAGAAGGCAGAGGCAGGCCGGTCTCCTCTGGGCCCCCATGTGGGCAGGGAGTGGCAGCTTGCAGAGACTCATGTCAGTGTGTGGTCACAAGTGGATGAAGATACAACCAGGTGAGTCTGACCTCTCTAGCCCTGCAGAGCTGCACGAGGAATAATAATAACAGTAATATAATTACTAATATTATTCCCTACAGCCTAGATAACCATTGAACAAACGAACCTATCTGTGGATTTTCCAGAAAAGCTGACAGGGAATCGGAAGTCAAAAATATTTACCTCTGGTAACCTACAATGAATAGCAGTAATAGTAGTGCTCCTTTTTAATGCTTGGAAAGAAAATATGCGTAATAGTAGACATTTAGTAATCTTATGATGGCCAGTGACTGCTGTAGTCAATTTAGAATTGGGATTTTTCTTAAGGATTTGAAAAATAATCAAGTCAGTATCATCAGGACTATGAGAGACAGAGAAAGATGGAGGGAGAGAAAGGTCCCCCCACGAGACAAGGTCTGGCTATGCAGTTCAGGCTGGCCTCGGACTCACTATGTGGCCCAGGTCCTCCTGCCTCAGCCTCCTGAGTGCTGGGAGTCCATTTGGTCTCCACGCCCTGACCTTGTGCACCCACACATGCTTCTCTGTCCCTGCAAGTGACTGGAAGGGAAGTAGAGCCACACTGAGGGGTGCCCTCAGTCTCTGCTTGGCTCTCAGGGGCTGCCCCATACTCGGGCTATCTCGTGGCCCTTGGGAGCTGCTGTGGCTCCAGCAGGGGTGAACAAGGCCATACTCAGTGGCCCAATGATCTTTTGTGGACGAGAGCTCCCCATGCTTGGGTGAGCAGTGCAGAGTGGATGGCCCTCGTATGACCTTGATGTGCGCATGACTTTGGGGGACAGGGCTATGCTTCCTGCATGGCTGCACTGTTCTGTATCCGCAGGTGGAATGCCTGGGCTTTGGGCTCGTTTCACCACTCATGGAACACACTGCACTGTGAGTTTTCCCCTTGCAGGTTAGGCTGGCCTGGAATTGGTGGGCTATCGCTCTACCTCGTCCAGCCTATGTGGTGCCCTGGGTTCTAGATCCAGCACCCACAGGGAAAAGCTCACCTGAGGGTGAACTTGTCTGAGACTAAAAGTCCCAGCACTGATGAGTCTGTGCTGATGGAACTTCTGCTCTGGGAGGCTGAGGCAGGAAGGTCACCAGTTCAAGCCCTGCCCGGGCAGCTTAGTGAGACCTTGTCTCAGAAATAAAAAACAAGAGGGGCTGGGGGTGCAGCTCAGGGGTGGGTGCCCTGGTGGTCCCTAACATCTCTGAAGCAGCGACAACGTACTTGGCGCGTGCGTCCTCCCACTTCCGCCTCTGCTCCTCCAGTGTCCTCTTCATGACGTGGTACCACTTCCTGAAACTGAACCATGGCTTCCCTGCAAGAAACAGGCCACGAAGACATGGGGGAACCGAACTGTGCAACAGTGAGACAGTGAGACAGGGCTTCTGGGACCTTGGTCCAGGCGGAGTGGAACATTTCCACAATGGCACCTGGGGTCGTCACCTCCCCCATCTGCCTCTCCAGACAACAACAATGACAGGGTCTGCTGCCGCAGTGCCACTGGGCCGCCACCTTTCCCCAAACCCAGCGCCACATGCCAGCCCACGCAGACCGAGGGATAGTGAGTGACACGCATGTGAAGCCGGCTTAGCTGGCACTGGGTGTTCGGACCCTGTCCCGCCCTGCCAGGCTCCCCCATAGCTGTGCGGAGCTCGGGAAGGCAGCATGACAGGGCCTGCAGGGACCAAGGGGACGGTTCCCCAATGAAGACGTCTCTTTTGACTCTGCACAGAGGTGTCACCTGCACCATCTGGCCTGGGGGCCCATTCAGTGCCCAGGTGTGACCTCTCAGCAGCCGGGAATGTCAGAGGGTGGCAGACGACAGTGCAGGGACCACGGCCCAGCCTGCGGGGGGCACAGCATCCCAAGGTCTAAAGGGAGAGGTCAAGTATCAGTCCGCTCGGCCTGTGATCGGGCCTTGGGGAAGCAGCCAAAACTGCTGTGGGCCCCAATACACCTGGATGCTCAGAGCAGCGGTCAGAGGCCAATCATTGCCTCGCACAGGCTCTGGGAAGACAAAGCGACCGCTCCTCAGCCTCCTGCGCTAATTAGAACAGGAGGACAGTGGGTCTGAGTTTAAGAACTCAAGTATCAACCAGGTGTGGTGGTGCATACCCATCATCCCAGCACTGGGAAGGCTGAGGCAGGAGGATCGCTACTATTCACCACTTCACTGAGAAGAAAAGGCAGAGGGACCAGCATGAGCCAAGACTGAGGCTCAGGACATCATGGTGGCCTTGGCCAGCGGGCAGAACGGGCACTCGGAGTGGCCACGCACTCTGCACGGCAGGAGCCGCTGGTAGTCTGGCAGCTGCCACCTGGTAGGGGGTAAGCTGAAATGTATCCTTGGACAGGTGTGGCATGTGCATGCAGACGTGTGCCTGTGTGTGGATGTATTATTCCAGTTCCCGCCCTGTGTTTACTGCATCTTTGATACATCATTTATGATCACTCTGAGTTTGACACACAGAAAAGTCAGTACCTGTTTTGTTCTTTTCATTGTTGACTTCAGCGAGATCAGACAAAGACCTAGGGAGAACAATAATCGAACTGATTTATTTAGAAATCACACATGTGATGGTACATTTTGTTTTTTTATTTATCTATTTTTTTGAGACAGAGTCTCCATTTGTGGTCTAGGCTGGCCTTGAACCTGTGGCCACGCTCCTGCCTCCGCCTCTGGAGTGCTGGATTACAGGTGTGCACCACCTGGTACAGCTAAGAGTTACATTTGGAATTCTTTGGATAGAAAAGTATCAAATAGTATTTGAAACATTGAATTTTCCTGGAGAAACAATCACTGAGGCTAGGAGGAAACACTAGGAAAACCACTCTGGCCAGCCACCCCTGTCCTCCCAGCACTAGGGAGGCTGAGGCAGGAGGACTGCTGTGAGCTGGGGGTCACTCTGGGTTACACGGTGAGTTCAAGGCTGGCCTGAATGGCACAGTGAGATCCTGCCTCAAAACAAACAAAAAGCAGACGTGTGCTCAGAACGGATCAAGTGTCACTTGCCATCCAATGGAAATACTCTCACCACTCTACGCTGTCGTCCAGTAGGAAGAGCAGCTTTAAGACCACCACGATGAGAGCCACAGCCAGCACGTCATACTTCACAGTTGTGGCAGCTTTCGCGATGGGGTCAAAGGTCAGGGAGTCCACCTCTCCCCAGCCGGTCATCTCTGTCACCTGGCGGATTAATGCGTGCATTTCATCTGTTGAAGAGCAAAATGGTCAAATGTGAAGTGCTTTTTTTCCTTCGGAATTAAATTCTTTGGCAAACTACAGCACAGCTACATGTGTACCCACAAGATGTGAGGCCACACGAGAGAGACAGGAGAGATACACACACGAAGGGCACACACCTGAAACCCCAGCTGCTCAGAAGGCTGAGGCAGGACAACCCCAAATTCAAGGCCAGCCTGGGCAACCCAGTGAGAGTGTCTCAAAAATTTAAAGTGGGGCATGGGGGATATAGCTCTGCAAGCCTTGGGTACAATCTTTAGTTCTGGGAAATAAGACATGATGCTCTGCTAAGGCCGTAGAACCTGAAGAAATGTAAAGGCCAAGTCTCACCAAGGCCGCCATCACTGTCTGCAGTGGCCCCTGGTTCGAAATAGCCACTTTTTTTTCTTTTGAGACAGGGTTTCACTATCTTACTATGGAGCCCAGGCTGGCCTGGAACTAGCAGTGATCCTCCTGCCTCAGCCTCCTGAGTGCTGGGATTACAGGCATGCACTACCACACCTGGCTGCAATAGCCACTTTCATGTTTCAGGATATTTACTTCTAATTTCATGTAATTATAGTCATGTTGTTGTTGTTGTTCTTGGTACTAGGAATTGAACGTAGGACCTTGCGCTCGCAGGCAGGCATTGTACCGCTGGGCTATATCCCTGGCTCAGTCATGTCATTTTGTAATCTGGCTTGTTTCACTTTTTTTCATAACACAAGTTTTCAATCCTTTTATTAACTTCATAAACAGTATCTTAAGAGCTACACAGTATAGGTGGGCATGGTGGTTCACAACTATAATCCTATCACTGTGGGAAGCTGAGGCAGGATTGTAAATTTGAGGCCATCATGGGCAAATCAACGAGCCCTTAACTCAAAATAAAAAAATAAACTGGGCATGGTGGCACATGTTTGTGATTCTAGCACTCGGGAGGCTGAGGCAGGAGGATCACCTTGAGTTTGAGGGCTGGTTGAGCTACACAGCAAGACTCTGCTTAAAAAAAGAAAAAAAAAACCAACAAAAAATAAAAGAAGGAAAAAAGAAGACAGAAGTAAATAAAGCAAATACAGAAAAATAAAAAGGGCCTGGGGATGTGGCTCATTGTGAGGCCCTGGATTCAATCCTCAGTCTCCCCCTCCCCCACAGAGATAAATAAAAAACAATGCAGGGCAGTAATTCTAATCTATCACCCCATGAAAATACAGAAAAAGGTCTCCCAAATTCTGAAATCTTTTTTTTTTTCCTCCCACAAGTCCAACTGCATAATTCTGAAATTTTTTTTTTTCGTCTTTTTCCTTTTTATCGGTACCGGGGATTGAACTCACAACTGCCTGCTTGCAAGGCAGGCTCTTATGCCACTAAGCTAAATCCCCAGCCCCAATTCTGAAATCTTGATTCAGTAGTGGCTTCAGAAATCTCAGCACGGATATACACTCCTAAGCTTTATAAAGTATACATTTAAAACTTTCACTTATTTTTGTTACTGTTTGTAAAAACCTTCTGCTCATATTTGTACATATATCGCCACATTTGCTCTTTACTTTTATAGTTATTGTATACTTTTGCATATTACTTTTTCACATCTGTATTCCTACTTAAAATATATTCAAGGGAAGCATGGAGGTATAGGCTTGGAGTCCCAGCTACTGCAGACGCTGAGGCAGGAGGATCGCTTGGGCCCAAGAGTTCCTGTGTAGCATACCAAGCCCCTGCCTCACAAAATAATAATGAAAAATACGATAAGCTACATTTTTGATGCCGCTTCAGTCGCGATGTCATCACAGCATGTTTGTATTTTCCCTTAAGAATAAGACTCCGCCAGTCTCACATTTCCAGTCTAGCAAGAAACTCGGGCAGATGCCAGCAGCATGACTGTCCTGCCACACCGGGGTGGGCAGAGGGATGGGCGGAGTGAGGCTTCCCCACAGCCTGGCTCGCTGAGGGCGCACCAGGAAGGGAGGAGGCTTCCATCTCTTTTCCTCTGGGGACTGCAAGTGGCAGGGTCTCAAGGGCCAAGAGCCGGAGGGTCACTTCTGGGATTCACTCAAACCAGGATTGGTCACACAGTCGCCATACTTCACACACTGCTACTCTTTACCAAGCTAGGTGTTAGCAACACTGCGATGCTGCTGCTCTGCGCACGCTCTGCAAATGTGCTGAAAAAAACCAACCTTCCCTCAAGCAGAAATCTCCTATGCCAAGGTAGAACTCTATTCCTCAGCAATGTCCCTGGAAGTGTTTCTCCCTATGTAGCCCAGGCTGGCCTTGAACTCATGGAGATCCTCCTGCCCCCGCCTCCTGGGTGCTGGGATGGCAGGTGCGTGCCAGTATACCTGGCATTTGGGCACTGTAATGGCCTCAATTTTTTTTTTCCTTTTGGTTTTTTTTTTTTTTTTTTTGTCTTTTTCCTTTTTATTGGTACCGGGGATCAAACTCACGACTACCTGCTTGCAAGGCAGGCGCTTATGCCGCTGAGCTAAATCCCCAGCCCCCTTTTGGTCTTTTTGAGACAGGGTCTCACTATGCAGTTCAGGCTGGCCTTGAGCTCACTTTGTAACTCAGGCTGGTCTTGAACTCGCAATGATCCCTTTGCCTCAGCCTCCAGAGTGCTGGGATTACAGGTGTGAGCCACCACACCCCGAAATGGCCTCAATTTTGAAAGGCCTGAATCCTTTTCAGAAAGGATTTTGAAATGGGGAAAAAAAATAAGAAAAGAGAAAGGCAGCTTCATGGTGTATGCAGCGTTTCTGGGGGCGCTGGCGGCCTGGAACAGGGAAAAGCTCCTGTACCCTGCTGCCCTGCACCAAGCCGCCTGCACACTCACCAGGGAGGTTGGCTTCCATCAGGTATTTCACACACAGGATGTTGGGGTGCAGGAAGCAGTCCTTAGTGATGTCCGGAAAACGGGGCAAATCTAAGAACGTGGCGATTTCAACAGTGTGTTTATAGATTTCCTCATAGTCCGGCCAAGACTGAAATCAAAAGAGGAGAATGGAGTAGTTTTGATTTTAACATCATATGTTACTGAATAATCTTTGGAATGTGGAGGAATATGGAGAAGGAAATACCCATAAATCTTTACTATGCTAACTCAGCAATATTTTTCTTTTTTTAGGAGGCAGGATCTCACTATGTAGCCTAAGTCAGCTTTGAGCTTGGAGTGATCTTCCTGCCTCAGCCTCCTGAGTGCTGGGATTACAGGCTGCACCACCACACCTGGCTTGATTTGTTGATTTTAAAAAGCTATAATACTAAATCAAAAAAAGGCACTAAAATTGCTTGTCTCTGAAAGTCCTGCTGGCTATAGCCATGATGAGGATGAAAGCGTCATTCTTGCTCTAAGAAGCCAGATGAGGAATTGAGCTGAGACCTGAGAGTCACAGTGACGTCTACATGGCTGACTCACCCCCTCCTCCTGCACCTTTCTGCAATCTTCAAACACATGCTCACAAGCGCAGCCCTCTGGGATGGAACATTTGCGTGCTTCTACATGAGATTAGATTGCACTCCACGTCTAGTAGCTGAAAATCCATACCCAATTTCCCACAAAACTCCTTCACAGGAGATTCTCATGTAAGTTCAGAAAAATCTGTTTTTTTTCTCATAAATATTAATAAATTCTGTCCAGTACCTTAAGCCTGCCTCTGCTGTGTTTTGCCCACGTGACTTCTATTTCTGCAACTTCTGAACATTCCTCATGTCTGTGCTGTGTGTAATCAGCTGCTTTGCCCACCCACTGGCATGAAATGATTAAGTGGAAGGTCCGCTCCACCCAGGCACTCTGGGAAGTGGGGGGAGACCAAGATGAATGACACAGAACCCTCGAGGAGCTCACGGTCCAGAGGGAGGTGAGTGTGCAAAACAGCTGGTGTGTGACAGAGGACACTGTCAGGAGCCATGAGTGAAGTACAAGGCTGGCCCTTGGGCTCTCAGGAGAGCTGTCACGGGAGGACCTGTCAGCGCCTGATCCTGACCACAGTGCTCTGCGAATCTGTTGTAGGATGTAAGTCCTCCTAGCGCTGCTCGTAAGAGCCCCCTGCAGGAAGCTTCCAAAATGTGCAGCAAGGACAGGAGAGATACACACAGGCTGACACACAAGATGTGACTGCAAAATAAACAGAACTGTGTGTTTAAATTTAAAAAAGGTATTGCAGTAAGACACATCACCAGGATTCCCCTCAAACTCCTCCTCTGTTCCAATATACTCATCCCATCATCCTTGCTGTTTCCTGCAGCAACCCTAGAGTCCTCTTTCCTGAGGGTCTCTAGCTGTGCTGTCCTGGATAGATTCAAAACACCCCCCTTTCCCAGTCATTGTGACTTTGGGGAACAGCTAGAAGTTGCACAGTGCCAGATTCAGTGACTGAGGTGGATGAGAAGATAATGTCTTGTTTTTCCGAGCTGCCTTCTGTTGGACGGCACTGAGCAGCATCATTCACTGCAGGTTTGATCCCACCTGGTAGAGACCCTCAGGAAAGAGGACTCCAGAGCTGCTTCGGAAAGTGGCGAGGACAATGGGACGAGTGTGTGCAAAGTAAGGGGAGGATGCTGATGGGGATTCATGGCAGTGTTTTTCACTGTAACACATTCATGAAGAAGCTTGTAAACACTCATCATACTTGGGATCACAAACAGTGTGAATTCTCAAAACAGTGTTCCAAGCCCAATGTGAAAAAAAAAATACCTCCACTTGGATAAAGTAGGAAGCTCGCAGCCTGGCCCTGCTCTTGTCCTGTCAGAAGTCAGGACTGGGCCACCCTAGGGTGAGGCAGCATAGGGCACAACAGCTGCCCAGCGGGAGGCACCACAGTGTTTCTGGGTCCTGAACCTTCACCACACTGTGTACCTTTATGAGATGAAGATTTCCCCAGATATCTGTTTTACCTCAATAAAAAGCCTATAATCCCAGCAGTCTGGGAGGCTGAGGCAGGAGGATCACTAGGTTGAATTCAGCCTAGATAATTTAGCAACTTAGTGAAAAGCCAGGTATGGTGGTGCACGCCTGTAACCCCAGCACTTGGGCTGAGGCAGGAAGATGGCTTTGAGTTTGAGACCAGCTTGGGTCACAAAGAGAGTGAGCCGAAGGCCAGCCTGAATTGCACAGCAAGGTGGCAAGTCCCTGTCTCAAAAGGACAAAAAAAAAAAAAAAAAAGCAACTCAGTGAGACATTGTCTCAAAATGAAAACTTTTTTTTTTTGGTGAGGGGACTTGCTGGGAACGTAGCTTACTGCAAAGGCCCTGAGTTTGATCCCCAGTACCAACCCCTCTCCAAGAAAAAGTAAAAGTTAAAAGGGAGAGGAGTGAGGGAAGAAAGGAAAGACAACACCAGATAAGTACAAAGGCGCTGCTTTGATGTCACCTTTAGCAAAGAAATAACCTAGTTGGGAAATAGAGTTGGAAAGACTTTGAGAAATAGGCAAGTGCTGTAGTCAGGGCTTACAAGGGAGAAGACTTAATATAGGACACATAATTTGTAGTATTATTTTATGATATTCACCAGAGTCAAATGCAGCAGAGGGCAAGTGATCTGTCCACACGCTAGAGATCCAAAGAATCCAGCTGCGGGCCTGGATCCTACAGCAATGGCCCCCACGAGTCCAGAGGAAGACCTGGAGCCCACGACATGTCTCCTGCAAGTCTGTTCACCGGTCTGCCCTGGCGAAGGTTCCGGGGTCAGTGGCGGAAGCTTAGAAAGTCTGCACCAGTGGGATGAAGGATCTGTGCCAGCAGGCTGAGAGGTCTGCACTGGAGCCAGGAAACGACACTCGAGGTAAGGACCAGAGCTCCCCAGAAAAGAACCATAGCTGTCCTCAGGGACAAGGACCTGAGCTCCTTTGATGATAGAACAGCAGAGTTCCTATCAGGAAAGCCAGCCAGACAAGCTTCTCCAGAAGAATCAGTAACACCACCTTTCCTTCCAGTTCTCTGTCTGCTGTTGGCAGCCATCCTCAGGAGGCCCTCCACACCCGGCACCACACTGCCTCAGGGCAGCTGATGATAAGTCAACCCACCACAGGATGTAAATTGACAAAACCTGACAGGACCACTGGCCCTTAAAAATCTCCATGACAACCCAACTCACCCAAGCAGCCTCATCTGTCTTGTGTGGAGGGCCGAACCCAGTGTCTGCCTGTGGTAAACATGCTCTCTGCGGAGCTCTCTCCCCAGTACTAGGCAGTCCCTTTTAATGAATCTAATCATTGGTTTAAGGAAAAACCCACTGTGTTTCACTCAAAATAAGACCTGGCCAGCAAAAAACAGCCTTAAAAACTAGAGATCAAAAATGCCAGGCCCTGTTGGGTGTCAGTGACTCTTGCTTGGAATCCTAGCACTCCGCAGGCTGAGACAAGAGGATCGCTGGAAATTTGAGGAGTTCAAGGCCTCCTTTGTGCATAGACCCTGAGTGGGACTGCTGAGCAAATGGCATTTCTGCTTCTGATTTCTTTTCTACCTGTTTTCCATGTGGCCACAGCTCAGTCTTGGATACTATCCACCGTCCACTCCTACCTCTGCCCCCAGACCTGGGCTGCCACCCTCGTGTGCAACACTGGATCACTTAGGCCACGATGCAATTGGGAGCCAGAGCGAGGCTTCCACTGTGAATCTGCTGACGGGCCACCCGCAGAGACCCTAGAGCGGCTCTGGCTTTCTCTGGGGTGACTGTGCTGCCAAGCAGCAGAACACTTCCTGGGGTCTTTAAGGCACAGGCGCCCGACCTGGGAAAGGCTGCAGCAGGCTGATGGAGGCGAGGCGGGGCACTCGAACCCAGCACAGATACACCTGCATCCGGGTGAGATAGGGATGCCTCTTCTTCCATCCGCTCAGCTTCTGGGCAGGTGAATGCGCCCTCCCTCCTCCAGGTTCACAGGGGCGTGACTGCTCTGAGGCAGTGAATGAGTCACCAGCACCAAGCCACTCAGTGGGTTTGGCCAAACCAGCATGACATCTTTTCTTCTCGGTCATTCAGAGAGAAGATTCAGAGTTGTTGATCAACATTTGGAAGGGTGTGGAGGTGCTGTTCCCATCACTTCTCCCTGAGGATGAGGAAGTGACCCCGTCCCAGGATAGGGGGTGGATTCCAGAGCCTTCCCATGGCATCCCTCTCCAGCACTGGTTCACTTTTTATTTTGAGACAGGGTCTTACTAACTTGCTAAGTTGCCCAGGCTGGGTTCTAACAAGTGACCCTCCTGCCTCAGCCACCCGGAGTGCCAGGATTACAGGCATGTACACCATGCCCAGCATAAAAGGACTAACTCTTGAGAGGATTTAGAAACATGGCCAAGGACTGTGGCTGCATAATGCATATGCTGCATGGTATCTATTTAGAAATTTGTCTGAAGGTGTGAAATATACAAAATAGGGCCGGGGATATAGCTCAAAGGCATGGTACCTGCCCGGCAAGTGTGAGGTCCTGAGTTCGATTCCTAGTGTATTAAAAAGAAAACCCGAAATATATAAAATAAAGTCACGGCCAAAAACCAGAGCAAGCCTCATGTCTCTGAGTCCCTGGCAGAACAAACTGTCCAGAGTGCGGACAAATACGTGCAGGCCCAGACCCTGCCTCCTTAGGGCTCTGGCTGCCTGGTAGACAAAGTGTCCCTGAAGACCCCAGATTTTCTGCTTATTCAGCCAGACAAACCGACAGTTTCTAGTGGAGGTAAACAGAGCTTCAGCCTTGTCTTCTGTGCTAATGGGTGAAACCGATGCAGCAGAAGAGGTAGAGACAGCAGGAGGAGGAGGAGCAGGAGAGGCCTTGTGCTGGGCTGGGAACTGGGCTTCGGCAGAGGGATGATGCAGATGCCCAGCTCAGCAGCTCCAGGCCCTGCCTGTGACTCTATCCCAGGTCAGGGCAGAGGGGGGCGGAATGAAACTCCCAGGCGGGTGGTGTGGAAAGCAAAACAAGGCGCTCTACGCCTCTGCTTCCGCCACCACTGCCCCAGCTCAGGAGCACAGTCAGGTCCGCAGCTGCCGGGATCCTTTAAAACACACACAGAACAGCTTCCTGGGAGGAGCAGCCCACACGGCTGGGACAGGCTGCAGGGGCCCCCAGCTCTCTTGGGCTTGGGGCTGGTACAGAGGTGTGCACCCCTGGCCCAGATGCCACAGGTACACTCTCGTGACAGCACTGGGCCCGGCGGCCCACGCACACAAGCTCGGAATTATCTCCCAGCCATCGCCTTGCACAATTGCACCTTTTGTCATCACTGATGGAGGCTCTGCAGTGGAGAAGCCAAGAAGCAGCAGAGTGCCCTGAGACCAGCCCTCAGCTGGCCAGGGAGGAAAAGGCTCCCTTTGTTCCAGAGAGCCCTTTCCATTTCACAGTTTCAACACACTACACAAGCGTGAATGAACGCTTTTGTGACCCAGAGCCAGGCAGGCACACAATGAAGAAAAGCCGCTGTCAAGTAAATAAACTGGCGGATGCTGGGCCTCCTAAAGGGCCTGGGGGCGGGGAGGGCAATTCTCTGGGACACCCGGGACTTCAACCGAGACACGCGTCCACTTTGCTCCCCGGGAAGCTGGTGCGAGCTTAGCATGTTCTTAAGAAGACGACCACAGGCTGCGGACAGTTGTCCTGGCATGCAGGAAACTCCGAGTGCTTGGGAAAGCATTTTAATTGAGTTTCACAAATATCCCAGTGAGTTCACTTTCCCCCAGAAGCAATGCTCCGAGACAGGCAGAGCCAAGCTGTAGTTTCTGTTACACAACGCGGGCTCCCGTGATAAGGCGGATGACACTGCCCCAGCCGGCCAGGCCCAACTTCCTGCTGCACTACTGAAGAAACAGCGCAGGGCCCTTCCCTCCTGATTGTCACTCAGGAGCTAAGACTGGACTAAGAGGCTAAGGCTCCGAGCACCTGTTAATCCCACTGGAACACACGACTCCCTGTGACAGAGGGCAAGGAGCGAGGCGTGGAGTTGTCCTGAGGAAGGTGAAGCACTGTGCTACTTAGGGAGGGCTGGAAAACGAATCCCACACGTAGTATGACTCAGAAAATAATTCACCTCGGACTTTCTGGCTGCTGGGATTATCTTAATGGCTACAAATTTACCACACAATAATGAAAAAGCACTTTTTGCATTTGAAGTCTCACCTTGGGGAAGCTGGCGGTGGTCATGCTATGTCACAGGGAACACGTTTTTGGTGAACACACACACACACACACACAGGGAAGGGGTGCTGGTCCATGCGGACCTGCCAACCGGACGCCAGACAGTCATTTGCTCTGGCCCCAGAATTAGAGCTGGGAAAAACCTTCTAGAGACTTCCTTAAGATCTGTGGGGCCTGGTGGGGTATGCCTGTCATCCCAGCACTTGGGAAGCTGAGGCAGGAGAATCCCCAGGAGTTTGGGACCTGTGTAGGGTACATACAGAGTTCAAGCCTAGCCTGGATGACACAGGGAAACTGTCTTCAAAAGAAATGCCTGTCTTCTACTCTGCTGCTTGCCATGCAACTGCTCCAAAGACACAGAATCACACTGAAGGGAATCTGAAGATGGTGTTCAGCAGAGTGGAGAATCCCGAAACCATCTACTGAGTCCCAGGAGGGTAACATGGCTACTGTGACATCTGAGTCCCTTTGTCACTACTGGGTTTTCTGGGCAAGTGCAAAATTCATTTCTTATCTCCTTCCAGGAATAGAGGGGAATCCCGGGTTGAGCCTGCTGGACACTGGGGTGGACAGGGCCAGGAGCAAACAAGACCACACAGAACCATTCAGGATTGTGGCTCTGCTTAGCAGAGAATGATTGCAGGCCTCAGAGATTATAACACAGAATCACCAGTTAGGTCCCAGTTCTCCATTACAGTTTTCTCCTATTTCTCTCAGAAAATCTTCGACAGTATCTTTTGGCTGCCTTAAACTGTTTGAAAAATATACATGTGTCGAATTGTAACCATGGAAGTCTGATCAAGAGAGAGGAGAAATGAGGTCTGAGATCATTGTACAGTAAGATCACTATGGTTGATAACAATGTATTGCATATTTCAAAACAGCTAAGGGAGCAAATGTCAAATGTCTTGCCATAAAAAGGACAGGTAAAATAAAGTGACAGTTGTGCTAAATAGCTTGACTTCACTGTCTTACACAATATGCATATATTAACACATCACAGGCTAGGCATGGTGGTCATCCTGTCATCCTCACACTTGGGAGGCTGAGGCAGGGGAATCACCTCAAGTTCGAGGCCAGCCTGGGTTATACAGTGAGATCCTGTCTCAAAAGACAAAATGAAACAAGACACAGAAATCACAGTGTACCCTAAACAAGCATACAACTGTGACTTGTCAAAAATATTACTGAGGAAGAAAAAGTAGATGACAGAGGGACTATTACTAGGGCAAGTATTTCGTACAAACAAAACCGTGTGACTCCAAAAACTCGATTCACCTGAGCAAAGAATTAAGCAGACATCAGAGGAGCACCAATGGTCATGAATTGAGACTTAAGAATTTAGGCATTTAAAGGAGTGGTTTACCTAAACCCAAGAAGCACCCAAGATGGACTCTATTCCCCATCGTTTGAAAAGTCACTATTCAGAAGGTTTCTTTCCGTTTCTGCCCTGGAAGATGAACAGCTGTGGGAATGAACCTCCCACCATAAACCCAGAAACCTGGGAAAGACAGAGAGAAGAGTATCAGGCACCGGACAACCCAGGACACAGGACTGCAGTCCCAGAGCACTGCAGAGGTGGCCCCGAGTTGCCTGCAGCCAGTTCCCAAACTGCAGGGCAGAAGCAGGCGGGGGGTGGGGGGAGCAAGCTGCTCTGTGGCAGGGCCCAGCGACAGGTCAATGGTGCGCTCCTGGTGGCCGAGGCAACTGGCATGTGCGGGCAGAGTCCTCTCAAGTCTGCGCTGAGAACTGATCTGGACACATGCCGCAGAAACCCGAGGCGGGGAAATCACTGGAAAGCAGCAGAGCTGATGATGCGCAGCCTCATGGAAGCCAGGGCCAGCACTGAGGAGGGACGGGTGGCCTGCAGGTGGCCAGGTCAGCCCTGGGATGGAGGCTCTGCGGTCTCCTGGCAAAGCTCAGCAGCAAGTGCCTACAGGGCCCAGCTGACCTGACCCAGCTGAAAAAACACTCCATCGCCAAGGAACATTCACAACCCCTGTATCCACTCAAAAAATCTCAGTGTTAAAGATGCAGGAAAATGATCCATAGCCAAGAGAAAAGCCAATCAACAGAAAGAGACCCAGAAATGACTGTGACAATGACAGTAAACATCCCTGATATACTGAAGGGTATAAAAGAAAACACTAGCATAACAAGAAGAGAAATGGAAGAAAGAATATTAAAATGGAAGGTCTAGCTGGGCGTGGCAGCACACAGTGCTAATCCCAGCTATGTGGGAGGCTGGAGCAGGAGGATCTCAAATCCAAGGACGGCCTACACAGTGTAACAAAATCCTGGCTCAAAAGAAAAAATGCAAAGGGCTGGAGATGTAGCTTAGCACTTCCTGAGTTTAATCTCCTGTACCACAAGACAAAATAAAACAAAACAGAAAGGAAATTTCTACACATGAAAAACACTGAACATCTAAGACAGACTAAAAGCTCAAGAAGTATTGATCAGTGATTCTGAAGCCACATCAATAGAAACTGAAAATGAAACCTACTAAGCAAGCCAGGGGTGAAGGACACAAAAGCCTTCGTGGGTCTGCACAAGGTCTAGCTGTCTAGTATGTGACTAGTGTGCTGAGAGAAAGAAAGGGAAGGACAGAAAGATGTTTGGAAACATACTGGAAGACAATTTCCCAAATCTGATGAAAACTACAGCTAAGCTAGGTAAAACCTAGTCAAAAGGACAGGGCACCTGAAAATCTAACTCATACCAACAACCAGAAAGGAGCAGAATATCTTAAAAGTGGCTAGAGGGAAGGGAGGCAAAGATGGGTGCAGCAGACCACCCTCAACTGCCAGGCAGCCCGTATCCCCACTTCTGTGGAGGTGGTGCCCTTTTCCCAGGTGAGGCTGTCATGGCACAGGCTGGCTCTGGGCACCTCCACGCCAGAGTCCAGCTCGAGAGTGGGCTGGACACTGTCCCCACAGTCAGAAAGCCTGCCAAATGTCTCCTGCCAGCCCAACAGCCAGTAGACAGCAGTCCCGCCCTCACAGAGCCACAAGATGCTGCCATAGCCCTGGACACCCACAGCTGAGGCCATGATGCTGCCACAGGTGCCAGCAGTGAGGGTACCGCTGAAGGAACTTTGGGACCACACCGCCACAGTCATCCTGATCCAAAGCCCACATGCCCAATATCCACCCCCAGAGGACTCTCCATACAGGGAAAGCCTCCAAAAAACTGGAAGAGATGACCGGAATGCACAGAAACCAGTACAGGGACACAAGAAACAGGACATTGCACGGGACACAGGAAGTCTCCAGGAACGGACTTAAGAAATTTCCCGATGACGTGCCTGAAAAAGAATTCACAGTCATGATCTCAAACAACCTCAGCGAGATACAGGAGAACAGAAAAATATCTCAATGGCAATGGGAAAGCAACTCATGAGCTGAAAAAGAAATTCAACACAGGGAGATACAGAGAGAACCAGAAACCTGCAGTTGGGAAACTCCATCAATGATATAAAAATAGAGTTGAGTGCCAAAGCAGGAGACGAAATACACAGAAGGAAGAACTTGTGAACTGGAAGACAGGTCTTTTGAATTAACCAGAAGGAAGAAAGGAAAAAGACTGAAAAGAACAAAAAAAGCTTCTTAAGAGACACCATGAGGAAAGAAGGCTCTCACTCTGGGAGTCTCATGGCAGAGCCAGAGTCACAGCAGAGGAAACCCATTCAAAGGCAAAAACTGTCAAAACAGACAAGCTCAGTATAAACTGAGAAGAGAGCCGGGGTGGGGGGGTGGCGCACGCCTGTAATCCCAGTGTTTGGGGGGCTGAGGGAGGAGGATTCTTGTCAGTTCAAGGCCAGCCTGGGCTGCATAAGCAAGTCCAAGGCAGTCTGGACTACACAACCAGACCCTACCTCAAAAACAGAAACAAAAACAAAAACAAAAGGATTGATTCAGCCAGAAGATATAGATTTGTTTTTGTCTTTTTCTTTTTTATCGGTACTGGGGATCGAACTCACGACCACACACTTGCAAGGCAGGTGCTTATGCTGCTGAGCTAAATCTCCAGCCCCTAAAGATATAGATTTTAAACATACACATACCTACACACACACACTCACACACACACTCACACACACACACACACACACACAATAGCAAAGTGTGCTTCACGCAGTGTCACAGTGTGATAACAATGCCTGAGTACCACAAAATACAAAGTGGCCGGGCATTTAGCTCAGTGGCATAAGTGCCTGCCTGGGAAGTGTGAGGTCATGAGTTCCATCCCTGGTACTAAAAAAAAAAAAAAAAAAAAAAGCAAACATTACTGGCCTGGAGGGCCAGGCTGGAGCCTGAGTTAAATCCCACTTGGCAGAGCTCTGGGAGAAAAAAGGGGTGGGGCAGAAAGCAGGGAGGAAAGCTAGGGGAATGGGGGAGGGTGCTGGGTGAGCCAAGGGGAGGCTGGTAACTACCTCCAGCCGCTGACTCTGGAGCGCGGGTCTCTGGAGGAGAAGTGAACCGATGTGAAGCCATGCAGCCTTGTCTACTGGGGCCGGGGACCAGATGGCTCTTCCCAGAGGACCGCTTAGCAGGGTGCAGCTGCCTGCTCTGAAGGCACGGGCTTTCAGTCACCTACTCAAGCCCTCCTGAGCACCGGCCCCAGGGTGCCTCAGAGCAGGGATGCTCACGCACACTGCGACAGACATAAGCAGGGCTGGGGGCCTCAGAAGCACCGAAGCTTGGTTATTCTGATTTTGCCGACGCTCAGCAACTGTCATCTCACTCCGCTGAGTGGAGACTCAAACCCACACTGCGGGCCCCTTCCACCGAATCCTTCTCTGCCTACTGGGCCTTCCCTACCTCGGCTGCTGGAGGTTTCGTGACTGGTCTGGAGCGCTCTGCTCTGCTTCCTGTTCCCGCTGCTTCACCCGGTCCCTAACCCTAACCCTCTCAACCCCAAGGCCTGATATGGCCAGCAAGGCTCCATGCCGGGGAGGAGCAGCAGGCCAGAGGATGCCTGCGGCTCAGACCCCTCTCCAGAGAACAGTGATGACCATGCAGGGTGGGTTCCTCATGAGTAACAACTGAGGTCTAAAGCACCGAAGCCTGGAACCGTTCCCACCTGAGTCTGGTTAGGACACTGAGCTGAAGGTCCTAATCAGTCTCCATGTCACCCTGAGCAGAAGCAGAATGCTGCCGCTATTTAACAGCCTGAGACCTAAATGTCACAGGAGACACAGACCGACTTATCTGCATTTGCAGCATCCATTTCCTTCTAGCTGACGCTTCCAAATGACTGCTGGACAGGACCCAGTGTGACAAGCCCTCGCTGCACCGAGGCCAGTGAAGGGTTTTGAAGAACAAGGCAGACAGACCAGAAGGTGACACGATGGGTATGAAGCCTAAATCAGTGTCACTCTGGCCTAGACACCAGGTGTTCAGCCTGGACAGGTTACCTCGCCTTCCAAAGCGCCGGCTCTTGTATAAAACTGGAGTCATGCTCAAGCTTTGGGTGTCACGCAGGACTTCAGTAAGGGCTCTATGTGACCCTGGACCATACACAGTTCTCTAATGTGAGGGAAGAGATGCCGGAACTGTGTGTGTTTCACTTGCTGTCTCCAACACATTCGAGCCCAACAGGCTGGGGAGGAATCCCAGCTGACAACCGGGACATCAGGGGCTCTCTGAACAGGGCCTAGTTTTCCGAAGGCCAGGAAAGGCTGATTGGTCAGAGCTGGCATTTTTGGTCTCTAATTTTTTCTTTTCTTTTTTGTCTTTTTGAGACAGGGTTTCACTGTGCAGTTCAGGTTGGCCTTGAATCTGAAGCAATCCTTCTGCTTCAGCCTCCTGAGTGCTGGAAGCTACCATACCTGACTGTTATTGGTCTCTAATTTTCAAGGACGATTATTTTCCAGCTCAGTCTTATTTTGGGGGAAAGAGGGAACACAGACAAGACTTAGACTTGTGTTTCCCCAAACAGGAGAAAACGTTTTCTCCCCTCCAAAGCAACATGGTATGCAAATAACAAAAAGCACATCTTTTTCAAAGAAGTCACATAAAGAAAATTTTTAAAAACCATAATTCTACTCTTCATTAAATTATAACTAACACTGCATGTCTTGCTAGAACAAAAACTAGACATTTACAAAAAACACCAAGCAGTAACTCAGGCAGAGAATATGAATTCCACACAGCTGTGATTTTTTTGTTTTGTTTTGAGACAGGGTCTCACTATGTAATAAAGGCTGGCTTTGAACTCACTCTATAGCCCAGGCTGGCCTTGAACTTGCAGTGATCCTCCTGTCTCAGCCTCTTAAATGCTGGGGTTACAGGCAAGTGCCACCATACGCAGCTACAACAGTGTCTTATTAGTGACTTATTAAGAAAGCTATAAAGTTAAAAAAAAAAAAAAAAAAAAAGGAGAAATTCACCTCTATAGCAAAGATTCCTTTGTCACGTCCATACAATTTCATCTCTTCTGGGAAATTCTGAAAAGCCTTTATGTAAGGAATATGATCCTCTTCGACAAATCTGTATTTTTAAAAAAGAAAAGGCTTCAATCAGAGTTCTGTATTGATTTTGCAAACTCTTAAAAATCTTACTTCAGAGGGAAAATTTTAAAAAAACTTTGTTTTTTAAAAAAAGGGTGTTGAAGGGAGGATAGGGAGATAGAGAAAAAAATGAATCAAATTATGTCATGTTCAGTACAAACTGACTGTATAAATCAATCATTATGAATAGCTAAAATGTACCAATAAACTTAAGTTTAAAAAAACCAAAGGGAAAGAATTAGTTAAGCAAACTCTCTCTCTTTTTTTTTTTGGTACCAGGGTCAAACTTGAGACTTTATGCTTACCAGACAGGTGCTTATGCTGCTGAGCTAAATCCCCGGCCCTAGTTGAGCAAATTCTGTACTCACTCCTCACCCCCCGTGTGTGGGATTGACCCAAGGTTTTCTGCATTCTAGGCAGGCATTACCACTGACCTACATCTCCAGTCCTTTTCACTTTGTGAGACAGGGCCTTGCCAAATTGCCCAGGCTGGCCTTGACCTTGGAATTCTCCTGCCTCAGCCTCACAAGTGGCTGGAATCATGTGAGTACCGCTATGCCCGGCAAACAGCACATCTTTAAAGTGTGTGTATTACCACACATGAATGCTGCTTCAATCTAGGAAACACCTCAACTTGTAACTTTCCCTACAAAGAGCTGGCTGTGCCATGCTGGCAATCTCCCTCTCCTGACGCTCTCCTCCGGGCAGTGTTGCCATGTGCCCTCGATCGTACCCAGCCTGCTCCTGCTTTAGGGTTTGGCACTAGTGGTCTGTCTGCCTGGAATGCCAGGACTTCTCAGTCTCAAGGGCTGCCTCTTTCATTCAAAGTGAGCTCGACTTCTCCCTCTCCCCTCCAAAGCAACGTGGTATGCAAATAACAAAAAGCACATCTTTTTCAAAGAAGTTATGTAAGGAAAATTTTTAAAAATCATAATTCTACTCTTCATTAAATTATAAATAACATTGCATGTCTTGCTAGAACAAAAATTAGACATTTACAAAAAACACCAAGCAGTAACTCAGGCAATCCAAAACAGCCACCTTGCTGGGCGTGGGGACCCATCCCATAATCCTAGCACCTGGAAAGCCGAAGCGGGAAGACTGCTGTGAGTTTAAGGCCAACCTGGGCTAGAGAGAGACCTTATCTTAAAAAAAAAAACCCAAATTAAGTAATTAAAAAAATAAAGTGGCCCTTTAATCACGCTATTTCACGACACCCTAGGTCCCCTGAGAACTGCACTTCCTGTCTGAGCACTTTCTGGTTTGCGTATGGACCCATTTATTCCTGCTCTGGCCTAGGACTTCCTGATGGCCAGGACTCGACCCACACCTGCACCTCACAGGTCACAGTGCAGGGAGGCTTGGGGGATACTTGGGGACAGATAAGTGCTGGCTGGTTTTCTTTATAATCATTATTGCTAGGGAGGCAGGGACCTTTCCAGGATGCTTGAAGGGGTTTATGAATCCATCTTAAAGACTGCGGCCACTGCAGAAAGTTTAAACAGCAGAGTAAGGCAGGGCGGACATGATTGTCCTCAGGCCTGGGGGACTCTGACCAGGCTCCAATTCCCTCCTTTAGATACTTATTTTTCTAAGTTTAGCCGTAGTTCTGAGACTTCAGGTCCCTATGAATCCCCTGGCGGCTGGTTCCGGCTTGGTGGGTCTAGACCGGGTCTGACACCAGCTTTCCTGCCTGGCCCCTGCTGAAGCTGCTGGTCAGGAAACCACGCCCAGAGGACCGATGGCTTCGAATTCTTTCTGGCAGAAAAACAAAAAACGGGGATGAATGGTTCTGGTCTCTTTTCCTCTTCTGCCAAGCCCTAAACTCTGTTCCTAAATACATACTTCATGGAGCACAAGAAACGCCCCACTAGCAAATCCCATCTCCTAGAAAGCAGTTTTCAATTCTGGGTGTGGGGGCAGGGGTGAAGGGAGGAGAGGACTGTCCTCCCCGTACCCTGTCTCCATAGATGCTCCCCTAAAAGTACACCTCCTAGATCTCCACAGACGCCCAGGACAGCCGCAAGGTCCTTAGGGTCACCCTGGGCAGGACGGCCAGCCCTTTTACCCAGCTCCAAGGACATGAGGAGACGGATATGGTTTTAAAGATCTCTCTGGTTATCAGCAGGAAAATGGGCAGGAACCACACAAGATTGCAGACACTGAGCTTGGCTGGGAAACTGTGAAGCAACATGGGTGAGGACAGAGATGTCTCAGATGCAGGAAGGGATGATTCTGAGGGTTGTTCTGGAAGGAGAGCTGACAGCACGTAATGACCAACTGTGCATGGGGGAGGAAGAAATGGAGATGTCCTGGGCTCCAGACAAGATGGAGCAGGGTACAGTGTGCACCAAGCCAGCCAGCACTGTAGGAGAAGCACGGCAGGGGGACAGATGGGACAGACAGGGCCACTTGGCAGCCCTGAGATCTCCAGATAGCACAAGGATGTCCAAGGAGTGTGTCCTGCAGGCAGGCAGCTGTAAGATAAATATTCGGGGCTAGCCCTGGGCCAACAAGTCTGGGCTGGAGACAGAAGCCAGAGTTGCTAGCGAGGATGGTAATTAGGGCCTGCGTGAGGGTGATATCACCTGATGCACACACAGTGCAGGCGGAAGCTTGAGTCAGAGGCAGGACCCCCCCCAAATCACGGGCTCTGTGGGCCGAGTTAATCATACTTGGGAAAGGCCTGGTTATAGGCTGATGTGGCCGAATTCAAAGGCACAACCTTCATTTACTGGAAGCCTTTCATTTAATAAAAGAGCCGGGTGCCAATAATGAACAATGATGATGATGATGATGGCAACGGTGGACTTAATAGCAATCGTGACCAAAAGGGGTTCTTTTTAATTTGAGACAGGGTCTTGCTATATTTTTTTTGTCTTTTTCCTTTTTATCGGTACCAGGGATCGAACTCACAACTGCCTGCTCACAAGACAGGCCGCTTATGCCGCTGAGCTAAATCCTCAGCCCCCCTTGCTATGTTTTGATTGGCCTTAAACTCACTGTGTAGCCTAGCGTGGCCTCAAACTCACAGGGTAATCCTCCTGCCTCAGCCTCCCGGATTACTGGCATGGATCACAGGCAAGCACCACCATGCCTGGCCGAGGACCAGGTTCTTATGATGCAGTTTTGCTGAGAGTCCTACAACCCTGTGAGGTGGCTATGACTTTTACCAGCCAGGAAATGGAAGCAGAGGGAAACTAAATAACTTTAAGGTGATTTAACAGAGAAATGGCAGAGGGAGGAATCTGGCTCCAAATCTTTGTGGGCACTAAACCCAGTCCAGTTCCTCAGAGCACAGGAGGGAAGAGTCATACTTTCATGATTTTGCTGTATTGGTCCAGTGAGAAAGTCTTACACACCACGCTGTGGTTATGCAACTCGTGAGCTATAAAATCCTGTAGACTATTTTGAAAAATCAAAATGCGTGCTGCCTCTTATAGCAGCTCCTCTTCATGGTTTTATTTACAACTTTCATAACACAGATAATCTGTATTTTAGCTCTTTCAACAGGAAAGCATGCTTTGTCAACTACTGGTAACTATTTTGCTAATTTTTTTTTTGTCTTTTTGAGAAAGGGTCTCACTATGTAGTCCAGGTGGGCCTTGAACTCACTCTGTACCCCAGGCTGGCCTCCAACTTACAGCGATCCTCCTGCCTCAGCCTCCCAAATGCTGGGATTACAGGTGTGAGCCACCTGTCCTTAATTTTGCTAATCTTAAATTCATCTTTTCCTAAAAAATATTTAACACTCGCAGGTGGGGCTGCACACCTGCGACCTCTGCACTCGGGAGGCCACGGCAGAAAGACTGCTACAAGTTCAAGGTTGGCATGGGCTACACAGTGAGTTCAAGGTCTGCCTGAACTGCATTGTGAGACCCTGTCTCAAAAATGAAACAAATACATAAGCAAACAAAAAAATTCAATACTTCTGATCAGGTGCTTTTATGTCACTTTCACTTTCACATGAGATAATTCATTGCCCTACATCTCATGTGAAGTAAATACTATTATTTCTAACAAAAAAGTAAGAAAAATGAGAAGATAAATAGCTAAGGGGGAATTAAGCTTCAGAATACAACTCAGTTTCTCCAACCTTTCAGCTACTTTCACATATTAAGCCCCCTTATGAAATTAACAATATCCAAAAACAGGTTGAGCCAGGAATGTGCTTGCCTGGCAAGTGTGAGGTCATAAGTTCAATCCCTGGTGAAGACGAAGAGGATGATGAAGACAAAGAAGAAGAATCAAAAACAGGGTCAGATGTGGTGGTGCCTTCCTAAAATCCCAGCATGCGGGAGGCTGAGGCAGGAGGATCCCTGAGATTTTGAGGCCAGCCTTGGCCTCCCTAGTGAGTTCAGGGCAGCCTGAACTACAGAGCAGATCCTGTCTCAAAAAAGCAACAAACAAAATACCCAAAGGTGTCATTGCTGCACAGGAAGTTGGGCTCACCTCAGCAGATCTGAGAGAGTCACTGCTTCTCTCTGCCACAGTAAGGACAAGTAGCAGAGGGCGAGTGTCCTGGGTACCGTCATCTTCACGACACCTTTCTCCTTCCGCTCCGAGTACTCCACGCCATCCAGGGACCCGGAACAGACAGAGGCTGCTTCTATAGAACAGAGCGAGACCTTGAGAGACAAGATGCAAACAACTATGCTGCACAACAAAAGGGCACCACCAGAACAACTCTGCCACTTCACACATCTGAAGATTAAGCTACAACTCATCTTGGCCCCCTGAGCGCTTCGCCAGGGCACAGCCTGACCGGCGCCTGTGTGAGGGGCGTGGGATGGAGTCCAAGAGAGAGATTTCAGGTTTTTAGCAGTGAACATGAACATTTTAATCTTATCGGGGTTTATTTTTGTTTGTTTGTTTGAGATAGGGTCTCGCTATGTAGTGCAGGCTGGTCTTAAACTCAGGGGTAGCCCAGGCTGTACTCCAACTCCCAGTGCTTCTCCTGCCTCAGCCTCCTGAGTGCTGGGATGACAGTTGTGCATCACCATACCTGACCTCCTTATTTATTTTAAATTAAGGAATTGAACCAGAAAGCAGTTGCACAAATAAATAACATTTACTCAGCTTGCTTGAGTCTGTGTTTAGAAACTGGGTATATTATCTTCACCGCTCATCTATTTTAGGGAAGGACAGCTACAATGTTTTTTGCTGTAACTTTCTTTAACAAGTCTGAGCCCACACATAGGCAATTTTTTTGGAGCTAGCCTCCTCTCTGGACTCTTTAAAGATCTCTTTATTTCCCTATAAAGACTACACAAAAGACAATGTGAGTCAGGTATGTATGCTTGTAATCTCAGCATTCAGAGGCTGAGGCAGGAGGATTGCTTCAAGTTTGAGGCCAACCTGGGCTACAAAGTGAATGCAAGGCCAGCTTGAACCATACAGTGAAACCCTGTCTCAAAAAAGACAAAAAGAAGAAGAAGAAGAAGAAGAAGAAGAAGAAGAAGAAGAAGAAGAGGAGAAGGAGGAGGAGGAGGAGGAGGAGGAGGACGACGAGGAGGAGGAGGAAGAGGAGGAGGAGGAAGAGGAGGAGGACAAATGATGTACCTTTCTGATTTTTTTGAGGCAGGGTCTCACTTTGCAGCCCAGGCTGGCCTTGAACCCAGTGATCCTCCTGCTTCAGCCTCCCAAGTGCTGGGATGACAGGCCTGCGTCACCACACCCGGCTGACGATGTGCTTTTTTGAATGTGAAGACTTCACTCAGGCCTCCCAGGCCCTAGCCTCTCCTCACCAGGCCCTGAGGGGTGCACTGAGTGACTGCTAGCCAAGCCGGGCTTTAATACCCCAGCACCCCGCTTCTCATCTTTACCTGAGTGCAGTGTTCTCAGGGCAGCAAAGGGCTTTGGCCCTGGGGCGTCAGATTGTGACTCTGCTCCACTGTCGAGGCCAGATGTCCAGTTTATGTCGCTGAGCAGCTCGGGCCCACTCACCCCATCTGAATGACAGACGTTTCCTTCCAACATCTGTTTGCAAAATACTGCCAGTAAAATTGCTGCACAGGGCTTAACATGGTCCCTGTCGGGGTGGTGGGGCGACTCCTGCTCATGACAAACACAGTGAGAAGAAATACTGCAGAGGACGGCAAGCGCCCGTCAGGCCCTGCGTCTGAGGCCCTGCACTTCTGGGAGAAGGCACCATGCGCACCGCTGGCTCCTGCCTGCCTTTGGACCTGGCTAACACCAATCACTTGCATGAACTTTCCCTTCTCCAGATCTTTCCTCCCGCAATCGCGCTGTCTTTCTGACCCACTGGCCAATGATTTCCTGTGTGCCTGAGCTCTGGCAGCACTCGAGGTTTACAGCAGGTGCCCAGCAGGTTCACCAACTACCCTCCTTGCATCACCACCTCTGTGTACTCTAAAGGGTACACGGGGTGAGCACCTCTGCAAAGCCGGGGTCTCCTGGGCTGCTACAGCCTCCAGAGACTGATTGCAGTCAGAAGCCGAGATCCCAGCCTTGAGGGCCTAGAATCCGACCTTACTACAGGGACAGAAAACTTGCATGAGGAGCTTGTGAGAGAAGGAAGCTGGGAAGGCAGGGAATAGGTTCAAATGTGATGTCCTCTGTCCAGCACCCCGGCAGGTACTGACACACATCCAGCACCCAGCACCCTGAGGAGGCAGAGCTGGGAGCCCACAGCAGTCCTGAGCTCCTCGATCTCCATCTCCACACTCATTACATATCTTGCAACCCGGCTTTTCAGACCTGTGCCTACCTCAGTCTTCCTTCTGCTGTAGACTGGGTTTGCACAATATGCCTGCTTACTCTTCTGCAGGTAACGCTTCCAAAAATTGTGTAACACTTCATCCTGAGGTGGAAGGGGGGTGATTCGGTGATTCTGGTGTGTGCGAGCATGAGCGTGCGTGCACACACACGCGCGCGCACACACACACACATACACAGCTGTGTCTGGATGGCAGACTCTCCTGTACCATCTGTAAGGCCTTTCACCTAAGTGCACTTGTACCCGCTTGTCCTTAAAAAGCTTCTCGTCACAGTGCCAGGTGGAGGGGCAACATGCATAAACCCTCTTCCACCTTAGATCCCGGAGAAGAAGACATTAAAGATTCCCGAGCTGAGTCTTTTCCTTCTATATAGCAAGCAAATCAGAGGCCACAGGAAGAGAAGAGCTCACGTCTACACTCCTAGCATTATACGGCTCCCCAGCCTCACTCCCCAACAGCACCTTTACACCCCAACAGGCTCACCTTTAATTCTGGGGTCACTCCGAGGGCCTTCAGGGCTTCTGCTTGTTGACACAGTATATGCTGAAAGCCTTCGCACACGTACCAATCCCAGCCTTTCTCTAAGTGACAACGAGCCAAGTTTTAGACATTTGTGTCCAATCAGCTACCACACTACCATGTAATTCCAGTCTGTTTATGCACTGTGATTTGGATCCTCTGTATAAATCTGAAGAGTTTCTATGCTTATACTTCTTGTGTCCCCTCTAGCCAATTAGCAGACAAATGCTAACCACCTAAGCAGTTTGTACAATTTATCCGATTTTTAACATTTTACCTATAATTTTTCTGAAATATTCATTTAAGGGGCAAAAGAAAAGAAGAGCCGTCATGTTAAAAACACAAGTGAAATAAGTTGTAAAAATATGCATTTTGGCCAGGTGTGGTGGCACACGCCTATAATCCCAGCACTCAGGAGTGTGAGGTAAGAGGATCACTTCAAGTTCAAGGCCGCCTGGGCTACAAAATGAGCTCAACGCCAGCCTGAACTACATAGCAAAACTCTGTCTCAGAAAAAAGTAACTTTTACTGAACAATGCCTTGCAGAAGTATTAAGCAGCCACTGCTCCCCTGTTTTGCTATTCAACTCATACGGGAACAAGGCATGGTTGGCAAATGAGTGAATAAATGTCAGTGAGTGATGTGACCGGGGGTTCCAGGGGCACAGAAAAGGGCAGTGGACTCCATGGAGCTGGATTCTCCCCCAGTCCGGGTCACAGTGAGAAGCTGCGAGCAAGGGAAACGACACTGATTTCTGCCCAGGTGCAGGAGCCTGGAAGTTATCCCCTGGCATCCTCCAAAAGCCCTAAGAGACTGGTTACACAGCAAGCCGCTGCCCCTTACATAGAGCTAACAGTAAATGACTCCTGCAACTGGCCAGAGAGAACAGCAGAGTTGGGCGGACCTGGGGGTCTCATCCCTCATTGCTAGACGAATACCATCACTCTGAACAGCAGGCAATCAAGGCTTTTCATACATGGTTTTTGGGGTCTGCTGCTGCCCCCAGCTCCCTCCTGCCTGTATTCACAGAAGACCCCAACTCCTGTCCTGCACCGAGATGTCTCAAGGTCTTCAGCACCATTGATGGAGCTGATTCCCACATGGAAGGGATCCAGGCTGCGAAAGGCGGAGTCTATGATCCCAACCATCCAGAAATCAAGCCAGTGTAAACACATACACACATGGACACTCATGCACATGGTTCCTGTGTACTATTCTAGCAGTCCACATATGGATAAAGCTGTACTCCAAATTCTGAATTCCTATTTTATATAACAAGTAGTATTGCTGTTATCATCATATAGATCTAGAAACCAAGGATGCACATACTAAAGCACCTCAAGTTCCCATCAAGAGTTTTGGGGTCATTCTTGATCTAAATCATAACATTCCTTAAGAATTTTAAGTATAAACTATACATTTTAAGGCTAGGCATGGTGCCGCACACCTGGAGTCCCAGCATTGGGCTAAGGCTATTGAGGCTCAGGCAAGAGGATCACCACACATTCGAGGCCAGCAGGGAGTACACAGTGATTTCAAGGCCAGCCTGAGCTAGTGAGACCCTGTCTCAAAATAAACAAACAAACAAACAAGCAAACAAATCCCAAAGAAATAAACTATACACTTTAATTATGTCAATCCATCAAGCCTGAATTCCTCAGGTTTTATTCTGAAAAAACTTAATGAACATTAATCAGGTCTTAGCCCAATAAAAAGTTATTATTAAAGCTTAAATAGGAACAGAGTTAGTATTTAGGTATTCTTTGTTCTTTATCTAAAAATGTCAATGTATGTCTCATAAATATATACTTGTATAGAAATGTACATATGTGTGTGTGTGTCCTCAGAGTCACCTCACATAGAGGAATCACCATTATCATTTCCTGGATTCACACTTCAGAATCTGGTCCTAGGGAGTTAGTCACAAAGTAGCAAACATCTCCAAGACTTTACCTGAGCCCCTTCTCGGTCACACTTAATTACAGGCGCTCACTGGATTAATGACATGATTGCCTCTCCAGGCACACCCATGGCGATTTTAAGAGAGAATAATCTTCCCTATTTTAAAAGGGTGTGTCACAGTTCAGTGTGTGACATGGGACTTGGAAAACTGATACCATGCTTCGCTGGCCTTACCTAACATCTTACTGCTGAATCATTTCAAAACGGAAGCGTTTTCCTTTAAAAGCACAGAAAACTTTACCCATAATCAATAGCTACGAAGGACAGGAGACTATGCCAGGGCATAAAAAGAACAAATGCTCCTTTTGGTTTTATCAGCATCTGCATCATAGCTGCTCCACTGGAAATTGGAGTCACTGACAAAAACAGCAAGGTAAGAAAGAAAAGGACACATGTAGATACATTCATGTACAATCTACCATCCCGAGCTACCAACTTTAACTCTGTTTTGGATAAACCATACCTGCTTTAAAATCTGGCATTTTCTCTAGAATCGACATAAAATTCCATTTTCTGTCCCCAAGTCATCACAGTGAAAGACATTAATAAAGACATTCAACGCTTATGAACAAAGAGCTCACCCAACTTGCTTCTCCTTTTGAGGCCCCTGCTGATGGATTTTATCTTGGTGTTAGGAATAACATCAGTGTTGGTAACTTCCTTAGATCTCTGTAGGAAACCAAAGTAGATGTTAAGGTAGCTTTCCATCCCCCTAAGTAATGTTTCCAAAGACGCTCTGGTCAGTGTGAAGAACTGAAGTGGGCGAGCTAAAACTAAGGCTGGTAGCATCTCGGGGAGATGTTAAACCTCCCATTCTGGTGCATCTTTGGTTGCCTATTTTTTTTTAGTACTGGGGATTGAACTCATGACCTTGTGCTTGCCAGGCAGGAACTTATGCCGCTGAGCTAAATCCCCAGCCCTTTTGGTTGCTTTTTATTCAGAATCTCTCAGTTCCTAAAATAGTACCTAAACAAAGTAATCATCACTAAGTATCTGCTAAACGAATAAACTTTTAAGGCTTTCGCACACCAACCCAAAAGTCAAACTGACTCAATTTTGTCTCTATGCAAAACACACTTCAGTACTAAAACGATGCGTGTTTACTATAACTGCTGCTGTCTGACCTACGTGCAATTTAGTTTTGATCTCCTTTCCCATGTCTGAATGTTACTCTAAAACTGAAATTAGAAAAGTATCACTATTTTTAACGTGACTTACATAAGTTTGGGATGATTAAATAGGATAATTCATACCAAAGCCTTCAATTCTGATTGTTCATTCTCAATCTGACTTGCAAATTCCTAACTTAAACATCACCTGAAGACAACTAATTGTTGGAATTTAGGTTTTGTACGAGATAAAAATACGCTCACTGTGAACTAAGCAGTAGCCCAGCCTTCTGCTGAAAATTTTAAAATATAAGAAAATGTAAAACTGCCCCCCCCATTACTTACTTCTGTAACATTGTGGCAGGAAGTACAGTAATATTTGCCTTCATCAGTGAGACCCCAAGAGACAGCAGCACACTGAGCGCAGCGTTCTTTTAACTCTTTCTATAGAAAAAGATAGCAAAAGTGTTTTCATTACACCATAATCCTAATGCCTGCAGTTCTTAGTTCTATGTGAAAAGTTCCTGGGAATTTTATACTATACATAAAAAAATCCCAAGAAAACCGAGCAGAGACATATTTATCTGCAAACAAGAAACATCCAGTCTCTTGTGCAGTGTGAAACTGAATTAAGCTATTAGAGAAAATGTACCAAATATGCAAAGTATGAGAGGAGAACAGAGAGATGAAAAATGATAAGGGTAAATAAAGATGAGAATATAAAACTCCTTGTAAGTGTAAGGAAAAAAAAGACAAGAAGTATACAGACTTTATTTTTATTTCTTTAGGTTTTTTGAGGCAGGATCTTGTTATGTGGCCCAGGCTGGCCTTGAACTTGGGGTAATCCTCTTTTCTCAGTCTCCTGAGTGCTGGGATTACAGGTGTGCATCACCACACTTTAAAATTAAATGGCCATCATGAACTTCTGATAGGACGACCAAAAACATATATGCTTCCTCCAATGAAATTAATTTTTAAAAATTAATTATATTGGTACACTTTTGACATATACAATAATCACAATCATCATAGGGAATTTGTACCTGTATGTAACATATCTTATCCCCACCATTCCTCCCCATCCCCTCTCCCTTTACACAACTTTATTTCCATTTTTACTGTTTTCCGTCCATTTTTTTAAGGAACTAGTTTTTATTAAGATTATTTCAAGCTCATTTATTTATTCAGAAGTAAAAAGTGTGTCAGCTGGGTGTGTAGTATGCATTTTACTAGGTTCTGGAGATTCAAAGGTGAACAAAACAGACATGGGATCCACTCACAGCATAAATGCTACGTAATTATTAATTGCTTGGTCTTTTTCTTTGTTTATCTTTTTGAGACAGAGTCTCACTATGTATTCTAGGCTAACCTGGAACTCACTGTGTGGCCCAGGCTGGCCTCTAATAGAGTCCTGTCCTCCTGCTTCAGCCTCCAAGTGCTGGGATTACAGGTGTGTGCCGCCATGCCCTGCTAATTATTAATTTCATATTTAGTATTTAGACATTAGTCGTTCACTACCGAATTAACCTGTACCAAGCAGCTCCTACCAGCTTTCCATACCCGTCTTGTTCTACACACACAGAGGCCTAATTATCCGACTTCCATGTCTCTGGTTTGACTTCCTGTTCCCACTTAATTACCGAACACTCAGTCTCATCGAAGAAGGTCGCATTTTACGCCGCACGTCAAATGGCCTGTCAGATTTATTCTGATAATTTTGTAAAATTTCGAATGACCCCTTACTGATAACGCTAATGTTAACGTGGACATCTCAGGTTCTCCCCAAGCCCAAGTTTAGGAATCTCCGCGCAAGAGGCGGCCAAGATTCCCAGAGAGACGCAGGGATGCCCTGGGGCCATCTGGGTTCATGCCCGGGTCCCCCACATCAAAGGTTGCTTGTGTCGTGGGTGGTCCCGCGGAGAAGGGCGAGCCACGTGGGTGGCCACCCACTAACCCACAGCTCCGCCCTCCGTCACGGCAACCTCGCCGAGCCAGAAACTCCAGCGTCCTTCCCCGAGCCGCTCTCCTCCCGCCGCTGGCCGCCCCCAGCCCGCCAGCGTCCTTCTTACCGCGTCCTCCAGCTCCATCCCACAGGCACCAAGAGGACGCCCCGGTCCGTTACCCGGGTAGCGGAAGTCGCTTCCGGGAGAGCCGGAGGAGACCTCCCGCCGGAAACTGCAACCCTGGAATTTGGGTTCCGGACTCCTGCGGCTGCAGGGACCCATCCGCTTGCTCCCTAGCAAGACTGCGCAGGTCCTGCATACCTACCCCGACCCCTTTAGGGCTGCTTTCTTGGTCTTGGTAACTAAAAGCGACCCAATCCACCACTGGGCGGTGTCCAGGGCAGAGCGATTCCTATGCAGTGTTCCTGTGGTGGCTCACTGGAAGACCCACGTGCTCAGCCACTGGAGAGGCCGTGGAGCGCCGGCTCCCCACTGCGGAGTCGGACCTCGGTCACGCCGCTCTGCACAGGTTTTTTCCTTGGTACTGGGGATTGAGCCCAAGGCCTTTGCACTGAGCTACATCCTCATGTTTCAATTTTATTTTGAAACCGAGCTCCCTAAGTCATTAACACACCCACCCTCGCTCTGTGCTGGGTTCACACTTGTGATCCCCCTGCCTCAGTCTCCCAGATTACTGGCATTATGGATGGGGGCGTGCACTACCCCGCCCTGCTTGTTACTGAATTTTTTTTTTTTTCTTACTAAATTCTTAAAGGCGAGACCTAGAGGTTTTAGGAAACAGCACAGGTTGGATTAAAATTAGGTTTCTAATCAGTATTTTCCTGTTTATTGTGCCCTGATTTCCCCCTCTATAAAAAGTAAATACTACTTGTCCTTTCTTGTTAAGCTTTGTGGAATGAGGCTCAATAAAGTTAGCCGTTGACAAACTACAGAATAGGTTTTGTTGTTGTCACTTGTTTTGTTTTGGTTTGGTTTTTTGCCAGCTACTCCTTGGATACAAGACCAATACCTGAAATACACAAAGACATTAAAAAAAAGAGACCTTCCCCCCAAAAAAAGACTTGATCAAAAATGGGCAATTGAATAGACGTTTCTCAGAAGTACAATAGCCAATAAATATATGAAATAATATTCAACATCATAGGTCATTAGGGAAACGCAAATTAAAACAACACTGAGATTCCATCTTAGTCCAGAAACAATGGCTCTTATCAAGAAATAAAATAATAACAAATGGCGGTGAGGCTACGGGAGAGAAGAAGCCCTTCCACACTGTGGGTGGGAGTTTAAACCAGGGCAATCACTGTGGAAATCAGTATGTAGATGGCTCAAAAACAAACAACCCTGAAACTAGAAATTCCCTTCAACCCAGTTATTCTCCTTTTAGGTTTCTTTCTGAAAGAGGTAAAGACATGGTATACAGTTATCTGTGCACACCCATGTTTATAACAGCACAATTAATAATAGTTAAATCTTGGTGGCAGCCTGTTTGCCCGTAAGTAGATGAATGGATAAAGAAAATGTGGAGTTTACACACAATGGAGTACTATTCTGCCATAAAGAAGGATAAATTTGAGTCATTGGTAGAAAAGGGGACGCATTTTGAGACCATGATGTTAAGTGATGTAAGTCAGATAGTCAAGCACAAATATCACAAGATTTCTATTATATGAAGAAACCAAAGTATAAAAACTTTGAATAAAAGAAAAGATAGGTCATAGGAAATAGAGAAATAGATCCTCTGTAAGTGGGAAGGGGAACCAAAATGGAAGAGGGAGGAAGGGAAGGTAAAAGAAAGTAAAAAAAATTAAGATTTTTTCTGTGCATACTAACAGCCCAGGATGAATGCGATCACTATGTACTGCAGATGTGTGCTAATATACATGAAGATAAATCTAGCTCTAGTTTCATTGCTGGACACACATACTCTTTGTTTTCTTTATTAAAGAGGAAGTGGTTTTAGTCCTGGAGATTCAACAGGGAATGGAATAAAATGCACAACTCTGCCTTTGAAGGGATTCAACTGGATAACAACAGCAAGGGATGATAAATCAGGAGAATATATGGTGTGTTAAATGGTGCTGAATGCCAAGGGAAAAATGTGGGAGAAAAGGAGGGAGAAGAGGTGTTTCAAATTGAAGCAGGCAGTCAAGAAAGGTCTTACCATGGTGCATGCCTGTCATCCCAGAGCTAGGTTGGGGCAGGAGGATTGACACAGGTTTGAGGCCAGCCTGGGCTATGTAGTGAGTTCTAGGCCAGCTTGGATCACATAGTGAGACCCAGTCTGTTATGGTTGGTATCTGGATGTCCCCCAAAGCCTCATGCAGTAATGAGGACAGGCTTCTAGAATTTGTGATCACTTCATGGTCCAATGCTGGGATTGGGGGTGTGAGTGCTGCACCTGCTCTAGGGTGGGTGTGGTCTATACACCATACAAGGGAGGGAAGGCTTCTCACACATTCCTCTCTTTCTGCTCTTGTTGCTTTTGCTGTTTTCTGCCATCATGAACTGTTGCCCTCAGCCATGCCACCCTCTCTTATAGCCTGCAGATTATGGACTGAAATCTCCACAAACTGTGAGCTAAATAAACCTTTTCTTCCTTTATTTTGGGATGTCAGGTATTTTGTCTCAGCAACAAGAGAAAAAAACTAACATACTTTTCAAACAACAAACAGACAAACAAACAAGAAAGGTCTCACTGAGCATGGATCATTGACATGGGCATGTACTGCAAGAAGTCTGGGAAAATTTAAACTTAATGGGAAGAAAGAAAAAGCTGAGGTAAATTAATAAAAGGGAAAATAAACATTCAGTAGACAAGCTCCACAAAATATTCGCCCTTTTAAAAATGAATTCAATAAATTTGGAAAGATTAATTTCAAAAAGCACCATTAAACAATAGTAGAAAAATAAAAGTGGCATCACTTTAAATATCACAGAACATATGAGAATATTATAAACCATGCTATGCCAATGAATTTGAAAATTTGGAAGAACTGGACATATTCCTAGAAAAACACAATTATCCAAAGACATTTAAGGAGAAATAAAAAAAATCTAAACAATTCCATAGCTATTCACAAAACTGGGGGCTGAGGCTATAGCTCAGTGGTAAGGCACTTGCCTAGCATGTATAAGGCCCTGAGTTCAATTGTCAGTACACACACACACACACGCGCACACACACACACACACACACACACACACACACACACGCACACGCGCACGCGCACACGCACACACACACACACACACACGCATGATTTTCCCCACTGTAGGGGGCACGTGCCTGTAATCTTAGCACTAAAGAGGCTGAGGCAACAGGATTACTGTGAGTTCAAGACCAGCCTGAACTGCATCATAAGACTCTGTCTCAGGACAGAATGAGAGAGAGAGGGAGAGAAAGAGAGAGAGAGAGAGAGAGAGAGAGAGAGAGAGAGAAATTGATTACATAAATTTAAAAAATTCTGAAAAGAAAATTTCAGTTTTGCCTATGGTGGTAGCAAACAACTACAATCCCAGGCAGGGGAGGCTGAGGTAGGAGGATCATTGCTTAAATTCAGGAGATGGAAAGCAACTCTCAAAAAATTTTTTTCAAATCCATTTTATTTAAGGATAAAAACAAAGAAAAGAAGCAGGAGGAAGAAGAGAAACTTCAACAAAATTTCAAAACACATCAATCAGGGAAAATGTTTTAAATTAAATTTTTAAAAACGTGGGGCTGGGGATTTAGCTCAGTGGCATAAGTGCCTGCCTTGCAAGCAGGCAGTCGTGAGTTCAATCACCAGTACCAATAAAATAGAAAAAAGCAAAAAAAAATTAAAAAAAAAAAACAAAACGTTTAAAGATCTAGGGTGTAGTGACCCTGGTTTTGATCTATAGTACCAAAAAAAAAAAAAAAAAAAAAAAAAGAGGAAGAAGAAGGAGGAGGAGAAGAATAAAAAGAAAGCAAAAAGCAAGACTTCTTTTTCTTACACAGACTCTTCCAAATAATGAAAAGAGAGAGTACTAACCAATATATCTCATGAGGTGAACACAACTTTGACATCAAAGTCAGACAAGCACACTTCAGGAAAAGCTGTGGCTTCCTTCATGAAGTTTGTCCTGCTTCCTCCAGCGTGAGCGTTTGTCTGGTTTTTTTCTTTCACTCCACCCAAACTTGCTCTGCAGAGCCACTTTCTCCCTCACTCTTTATTTTTTCAAATAAACTTGGCCAGTGCTAAAAAAGAGAAACAAAAGTCAAAATTAAAGACTCATCTCTCTCAGAAACACAAATGCAAACCAGGCGTGCTGGCGCTGTAATCCCAGCACTGGGGAGGCTGAAGATAGATCAGTGCTAGTCTGAGGCCAGCCTAGGCTGCAAAGTACTTTCAAGACCAGCCTGAAATGCACAGTGAGACCTTGTCCCAGAAAGAAAGAAGGAGGAAGGGAGGGAGGAAAGGAGAGAGAGAGAGAGAGAGAGAGAGAGAGAGAGAGAGAGAGAGAGAGACTGCTCAGCAGCATAAGTGCCCACCTGGCAATGTGAGGTCCTGAGTTTGATCCCCATACTAAAACTAAATATATAAATAAGTAGAAATGTACATCTTTTGTTTTATTCAGAATATTTAAGTCAGGGGCTGGGGATTTAGCTCAGCGGCATAAGCACCTGCATTGCAAGCAGGCAGTCGTGGGTTCAATCCCTGGTACCGATAAAAAGGAAAAAGACAAAAAAAAAAAAAGAATATTTAAGTGGAATGTTTGGTGTTTTTTTTTTTTTAAATTGGTACCAGGGATTGAACTCAGGACTGCCTGCTTGCAAGGCAGGCGCTTATGCCGCTGAGCTAAATCCCCAGCCCCTAAGTGGAATGTTTCAATAAGGTAATGCTACATCACAACCATGTTTGATTTATTCCAGGAATGCAAGGTTAGTTTAACATTTAAAAGATAAATGCAGAGTCATCTAGTGTGATGCAAGGAGAGAACTAAAGACCAACAGAACTGAGTAGAAACCTCAGAAATTGACTCATAGATGTAGATAAGATAAACTAATTTTCAATAAAATGCTACTAAAATTCAGTGGTGAAAGGATGCTTTTTCAATAAATGGCTCTGAATTAAGTGATCACCAATACAAAAAATTTAACTCTTTTTTGTTACAAAAGTTAATTCAAGTAGAGTATAGTCTTACACATAATAGGTCGAACCACAAAGATAGAAAAAGAATAGGTAAATACCTGTATGCCTTGGTGTGGAATAGATCTTATAAAGAAGACATGAAAAATGCTAATTCAAAAGAGAAGATCATTAAATTGGACTTCATTACAATAAAGAACTTCAGTTTATCAAAAGGCATTATGAGGTAAATTAGATGGAGAGAAGGTATCTACCCTATTAGGTGAGATTTAAAAATCTGAGTAATGTTTATTACAAGGGCCAGGGATTTAGCTCAGCAGCCCAAGTGCTTACCTGGCAAATGTGAGATCATGAGTTCAATCCCCAGATCTAAAAAAATTTTTAAAAATTTATTGCAGTAAAAGATACATAACCATTGAGCTGGGCATGGTGGCTCATGCCTGTAATCCCAGCACTCGGGAGGCTGAGGCAGGATGATTGTTGTGAGCCGGAGACCAGCTGGGCTACAAAGTGAGCTCAAGGCCAGCCTGAACTGCATAGCGAGACCCTGTCTCACAAAGACAAAAATAAATAAATAAATAGAGATAAATAACCATTAATTCCCTTCAAAACACTTCCATTATTTCTAATACACTCATCCCACCATCCTTGCCCCTTTCTGCAGCAGCTCTGGAGTCTTCTTTCCTGAGGGTCTTTAGCTGCACTGTCCTGGCTGCCTCCTTGTCCTTTAAAATGTTTCTCTTTTATGGTCATTTTGATTTTAAGAGCGAATTGGAAATCGCACAGGGCCACACTGGATGACTAAGGAGGATGAGGACACAGCATCGTGTATCATAAGCCTGCCTTTCTGCTGGGCGGTGCTCAGCAGCAGCATTCACTGTATTTGAGTGTGTATTTTTGAAACAGGGCTTCGCTGTGCAGTTCAGACTGACCTTGAACTCACCCTGTAGCCCAGGCTGGCCTCAAACTTGTAGCAATCCTCCTGCCTCAGCCTCCCTAGTGTTGGGGTTACAAGTATGCACTACCGCGCCTGGTTTTCACTGTATTTTTTTTTTTTAAAACTCACTTTCTAGACAGTGAGGAAAGAGGAGTTTAGAACTATTACAGAAAGTAGCAAGGACCATGGGATGAGCGTGTTTAAAGTGAGGAGGAAGATTTTGAGGGAATTCAAGGCAATGTGCCTTTTTCTGTAATATACTGTTAAATATTTAAACATTCACTATTTTTAGTCACCTCATACATATGTTAACAAAAGACATATCACAAATGAAGATTTCCTGCATATTGATAAAAAATAAAATTTAATTAAAATAGATAAAAGATTTGAGCAGATATTTCACAAAAGATATCGCTATAAGTTTAATAAATACAAGAAAAGGTGTCCAACAGCACTACTCATCATAAAAATGCAAATTCAAACTACAGTAAGGTGCCACTACACACTCACAGAATAGCTAACATTAAAAAGGTTGATGATGTAGAGATTTGGTGCCAGGCATGAACACTCAGGAGGCTGAGGCAGGAGGATCACTGTGAGTTCAGACCAAGCCTGGTCTCCATAATGTGCTCCAGGCCAGCCTGGACTATCTAGCAAGACCCTGTCCTAAAAAAATAAATACAAGAGGCTGAGGCAGGAGGATCGCTGTGAGTTGATATAGCCCAAACTGGGCTACATAAGTGAGTTCAAGGCCAGCCTGAAGTGCATAGTGAGACCCAGTCTCAAAAAATACATCGATAAATAAATAGAAACAAACAAATAAAAAAAGCTTTCTTTGTAAATGCAAATACTAACACAAGTATGTGTAAACAGGAGAGGAAATTGTAATGGAGTCAGGCAACGCAATATGGCACTGAAAAAGAATGCACAAGGAAAGATGGTGGGTGGAAATGCAGATGGGCGGGTTGATTTCTAGACATACTCGAAGAGGTGTAAGCAAAGTCAGGTACAGGCCACCCTGGCGGGAATTTTTACTGCAAACAGAAAGAAAGAGAGTCTACCTCAGGCAGGCGATGCAGGGTTTCTCTCTTGCTTTGCTCAGGATGTTTGCAAGCTGACGGGAAAGGAGCCCCACCTCCACCCCAGGAGAAAAATAAATACACAGAAAAGAGGCCGGCAGAGCCTCCACGGCAGGGTCCATCCACGTGCAGGTGCTGGGCAGTGGGGACAGGACAAGTCCACAGTCTCTTCTGGGTGCATCGAGGGGAAAGGAAGGGAGTCATCAGCTGAGAGTGGAGAGGCACAGGGGAAAGTTCTTGTGGAAATGGGACTGCCAAGTCAGAAATCTAAGGGGCGGGAGCTTCAGGGGCCCATTTGATGTGTGAGCTCATAAATATGAAGATAAGGCTTGGGGTTTTGGGGCCATAAAAAGTAAGATAAAGTCAGCCAGATGTGCAGGCTTCTGCTGCTCCCTTTACCCCAAGAGAAATAGGCTCCAGCGGGACCTGCCAGGCCTGTGCCATGCGGGCCACTTCCCTGGCACAAAGGCAGCCGCTTCCCTTCCTGTGTAAGCAGTACACAGGAAGGGAGGCTGGTAACTTCTTCTGACAGCTCTTGGGATGGTTTTTTTCCACAAGACACCTGACAGGCCTCCCAGCCTTCCTCAGGGACACAGCACCCTGCTGGGACTTCACTGGCTCCTTTCCAACACAGCAGATGGCCTGGCCGGGCTTTTGTGCTTGTGAAATCTGCGACACCCATAACATCCTGTGGTGGGCAGGTCCTCCCACTCCAGCTCCGCTGCTGCTGCCTGCTGGCTGGCCAGCAGTGGACGAATTTTCCCTGCAGCCCTGTGGCGCCGTCTCTGAGTTCTTAGGTTGTTCTACTCCAAGCAGGCACTGCACTGTGGGTTACACAGACACCACTTAACCACAAAGTAGTGCTTTTATCAAAGAAGTGATTTACTGCCTAGGACACAAGCTCCCGGGAACTCTTCCCGCTGGTGGCTCCTTGCCAGGAGTACTTTCTGTCTCCTGTTATTGAAACAGAATCCAGCAATTAGCAGCGGCGGAGACACATTAGCAACAGGAATGTTTTGGCTTTTTGTTTTAGGCTCTGTCTTGCTATGCAGTTCAGGCTGGCCTCAAACTCACTGTGTAGCTCAGGCTGGCCTTGGACTCAGCAGTGATCCTCCTGCCTCAGCCTCTGAGTGCTGGGACAAAGCTATGCGTCACCACACCCAACAGGGGGAGCTCCTGGGAGGGGATGACAGTTTGATGGGTGGGGGTTGGAGGAACAGCAGGAGGAGTGACAACAGTGGGGGAGTGACCCCAACTCTCAAGGGAGAAGCTAAGACCTAGGCAGCAGTGGAAGGGGGCCCCAGAGTGTGGAGGGGGTTAGAAATGCAAACCGCGGCTGCCTTGTGTGCACTGAGGCACAGGAAATGTTGCTCAGGTAGGAGAGGGACAAGAGCACCTTAAGGGACAGAGCTGCTGAGGAGACCACTCGAGGTACTGTGTCCAGTCATGTGGCCAGCTCCTGGGAATGGGGCAGCCAAGCTGGGGCCGCGGCAGCTGAAGGTAAACAGAGGTCTTGCTGTGAGTGGGAAGAGCAGATTCGGGCCCAAGGAGGCCACAGTACCCTGGAATGAGGACAGCTGATTCGAGTCCTGCGCCTGACAAAGGGCTGCCAGCTGGATGACCCCATGGGCTCCTGTCTGGGCCCTGGTTTCTCTCCGGGATAGGATGATTACCTTACAAACCACTGAGGTGCCGCGGTACCGACAGGTTCATGGATGTGCAAGGGCTTTGTCTAAACTCTGTAAACTGAGCCAGGTGTGGTGGCACACACCTGTTACCCTAGCACTCAGGAAAGCTGAGGCAGGAGGGTGGCAAATTCCAGCTCAGCCTGGGGAACTTGGTGACTTAGAAAGACTCATTCTAAAAATAGAAATAAAAAAATTAAGAAAGAGCTGGGGGTGAACTCAGTGGGAAGCCCTAGGTTTGAGCCTCATGCCCATGCCTGTATGCATGTGCACCCCAAAAACAAAACTTTGTAAACTGGAAAATGGGCCACCGATACCACAGGCTTCCTCCACCCCAGGAACCAACCCCGCGGAGGCGTTTCCAAGCACAGTCCTGCGCCCTCTTCTCTGTGGGCTTCGTTTTCCTGATACACTGAGTTTTCTTAAGATAAGCAATGAGTCCTGGCCCCCAGAGGGCCTCGAGCTGTGCGACCGACATCCAGTATCACCCCATCGCTGCTTGAAAGGGAGGCGCAGACGTGTTATTATCTTCAAAGTTCTCTGGACACCTATTATGCTAATCACAAGGCACGAGGGCTCCAGGAGTTTCTCACACGCGAGCTCCTTCCTCCCAGGCCTCCCCTCCTGCTAGGGGGGCACTGAATGCGTCCCCTCTGCCAGCCCTGCTGTGCTGCAGGCCCGCGTGGAGGCCTCCGTGCCCAGGAGCTGCAGGCCAGGGCTGTGCCCTCCTGGGGAAGGAGGGAAAAGAAGGGGAGGAGAGGGGAAGGAGGGAGGTGATCTGCTCCACACCTGTTCTGCATAAAGTGCTGTGCCAGGCCCATGAGCAAAGCAGGGGTCATTTTTCTCTGGTCTTTAAACCATAAAGGAAACTGAGGCTCTGGAGGAGGTCAAATCAGGTCACAAAGCCAATAAGAGACTGAGAGGGATTCTAAACCAAGTTCTGCCTGTGGCAAAGATCCTGCTCTTCCTGCTAACACCAGGTTCTTCTTTCTTTCCTTTCTTTTCTTTCTTTCTTTCTTTCTTTCTTTCTTTCTTTCTTTCTTTCTTTCTTTCTTTCTTTCTTTCTTTCTTT